>NC_088791.1:164173111-164872278 GCF_011386835.1 Chrysemys picta bellii | reverse complement strand
AGGTCAATCCGTGTAGGAGTGTGGGTGTGTGTATAGCGCACACACACACACACACACAAACACACACACACACACACACGGTCGACAACCCACCTTAAAGGGACTTTGAGGGGAACTGCAGTAAAGTGAGGCCTTCACTGAAGCTACATTGCAATGGGGAGGATTACTAGGATCCTAAAGCCAGGGATGAGGTACAGGGCAATTGGAGGATGGTCCTGATCTCCCACATTTCCTCCAATATTCCTGCGGCTGGAGAACAAAACCACAGCTTATTCTGCACGGGGGAAAACACAGTCCACACTACAGCAGCAGAGGAAAACTGAGAGGGGAACCTCACATTCCCACCTTTTTACCCCCTCCCAGTGGTTTTATCAGAGGAGGTCATGTCCTGGTGCTCAGTCTTTAGTGAGTGAATGCTCTCGGAGAAGTCAATAGGATTTGGCCTTATGTGCTATACAAAGTGGCCAGAGAACTGGATCAAAGGTGTTCAGTGGTCAAGGGAATAGCACTCCTGCTTGTGTAAGATTTTGTTCTCTTGTTATAAATTTACCCTCATCAAGAAAGGAGACTAGCTCAAGTTGAACAGAGTGACCACATTTGTTTCTTCTTCTGATTGCAGGAAACTCACAAATTATGGGTAGTTTGTTGTATGTCTGTTTTCTAAGTCATTGATGGCTGGGTAAATCTTACTATCCTTGAGAATTTAAAACAGGTTAAGGGGTGAGTGAAAGTTTGCTAAAAAAAAAGAAAGCCCAATACTCCATTTTACAGAAGAACTCAAAAGGAAAGTCTGATCCTGTATATCTAAAATCAGGTCTTATAAATGAGGATAACTAGACAGATGAAAACCAGGCCCCCATTCACTAAATGAACCGACTTCCTACACAAAATGCCCTGCAACTTGGCATGCCAAAACTTGTTTACATTCATTCATTACGATGCCTTCAACTCAACTACTAAACTAGGTTAAACAAACACACATCAAGTTTGACCAATGTTTGTAAATACCTCTGTATGCACCAGTTACGATACATGTGGTTTAAAAAAAATTACTTCAAAACATGTCAGACACAATTAAATACAAATGTTACATGGAACATAAACACACACTGGCAGATGCTCCCCAATGATATTACTATGCAAATTACTCAAAAAGAACCCAATGGTACACTTTTAGCTATTATAATGTACCACACTGGTCCCTCTTATATGAGCCCACCATTCTTCATAGTCATTTATAAAAATAGAGATTATGCTATTTGATCATAGCCAAACACTTTTGTTCCTTGTAGAACTTCAAAATAGATCCCTGCCACTTTTCAGTCTCCTCAGATTGAAAAGTCACTCTTAGCCGCATAAGATTTCATTGTCTGTATGAAGGTTTCATAGTCACCAGTGTTCCAGGCTCAAATACAGTGACCCACACAAAATTTCAACAATTTATGTGCATCTGTATTATTAACTGGTCTAGCCAAATATATGATTTAGCTCCATGGTTTCAATGCTGCCCTCTGCCTTGTAAAACCAGAAACTACACTGGCGCTGCTCATAAACAGCAGCTGAATTTCCATGATTCAGTGTTGATACAAGTACTATCAGGCTACATCTATACCACAGACTGCTGCCGGTACAGCAGTGTTGGTCAGAGGTGTGAAGAGGTGTGATTTCTGACTGACGTAGCTATGCCAGCAGAAGCCCCTTGCACAGATGCAATTATACTGGGAAAACCGTGCTTTTACCAGTACAGCATGGAGGGTGATTTTACAACACTAGTATAAAGTGCAGTTTTGCCAGTGTAGCTGCATCCACACAAGGATCACTTTACTGGTATAGCTTACCTATAACTATGTAAAGTATCAGAGGGGTAGCCGTGTTAGTCTGAATCTGTAAAAAGCAACAGAGGGTCCTGTGGCACCTTTAAGACTAACAGAAGTATTGGGAGCATAAGCTTTCGTGGGTAAGAACCTCACTTCTTCAGATGCAAGTAATGGAAATCTCCAGAGACAGGTATAAATCAGTCTGGAGATAACGAGGTTAGTTCAATCAGGGAGGGTGAGGTGCTCTGCTAGCAGTTGAGGTGTGAACACCAAGGGAGGAGAAACTGCTTCTGTAGTTGGATAGCCATTCACAGTCTTTGTTTAATCCTGATCTGATGGTGTCAAATTTGCAAATGAACTGGAGCTCAGCAGTTTCTCTTTGGAGTCTGGTCCTGAAGTTTTTTTGCTGTAAGATGGCTACCTTTACATCTGCTATTGTGTGGCCAGGGAGGTTGAAGTGTTCTCCTACAGGTTTTTGTATATTGCCATTCCTGATATCTGACTTGTGTCCATTTATCCTCTTGCGTAGTGACTGTCCAGTTTGGCCAATGTACATAGCAGAGGGGCATTGCTGGCATATGATGGCATATATAACATTGGTGGACGTGCAGGTGAATGAGCCGGTGATGTTGTAGCTGATCTGGTTAGGTCCTGTGATGGTGTTGCTGGTGTAGATATGTGGGCAGAGTTGGCATCGAACTACTATAACTATGTAGTATTCCTATACTGATAAAGTACTCCTCATGTAGAAATAGCCTTAGTATTTCCCCAAAAGCCCCATGTATAGAACTTCCATCATATTCATTTTCTATCCCCATGTTTTCTTCTCCCCAAATTTCTCCCAGCTTTCAATGTATCAAAACACATTGAAAAAAGTTAAAATAAATCTGCCAACTTTCGAGAAACAGAGATAATTGGGGTGGCTTGCATTCCACCCTCTGCTATAATTACAGGGAAAAACAGTATTTTTATCCTATCTTCTTCTACATCAGGATGACAATTGCAATTACACAACTGTGCAAAATCGTTGCCTTACTTTATTGTCCTCTCTTCCCACACACCCTCATTTCTTTAATAGCCGGTAACATTTGTATCATGGTGACATCTCAAGTATGCTCACCCCCTCAGGTTACCAGTTTATGTGAGGAGCTCTTTTTGCATATAAGAGACTAATATGCAGGACAAAGATTCAGATGGTCCATGCCGGCTGACCGTGTTGAAGTGGGTAGGTTTGCAGCTGGGCTGTACATTTATTTTATGAGCTGCCTCTCACTGTCCCCCCGCCCCTCCCAATCCAAACAATACTATGATATCAATTCTGTTAATGTTCACCCCTGTAGATGTTTTCATTGTAAGAGAATGTTCTCATTTGAAAATCATTTACTCCTGAATGGATGCCACTGAATTACAGTGCCAGCAGGAGGGGCAGAGTTCAGCTCCTCCACAAAACATTCCTTCAGGCTATAGCATATTTCCACAAATGCTCTGCAGTCTCTGCATTTATTACAGGTTTCACAGTGAAATTAAATTACCTTCATGGGTAAATAGCAATAAATGCGACACAAATATTCATGCAACATTAAGGGTTCACAGCTGAGCCACAAAAATATCAGGAAATGCAAAAGCTCAAGTTTCAGCAGCAACATTAGCCTATTAGCCATATTGCTTGTCCTGTAGGTTTCATTTGTCACAGGGTGAACGCCCCAGTGAATGAAGTAGGTCCAGATCCAGGACAAGGGTTGCCATATGGTTGCCATATGGCCAATTAGGAGGGTGGGGCCGCACCTGGGGGACAAAGGACATGGGAAAATCAGAGACATGGAGACACCCAGTGAGTTGGGAGAGCACAGACTGGAGGAACAAGGAAAGTGAGCTGCCTGAGTCAGAGGCAGGTGAGAATTCCATAGACAGAACTACAGGGGACTGTACTTGAGAAGGTCCCACAAAGAAACAGAAGGTGGTTCCTGGGAAAAGGCTGAAGGCAGAAGAGCAGCAAGATGGGTTTGCTGGCTGGCATCCCCAAGCCAGAGCCAAGGCCTGAGGGCTGGAGGGGTCTGAAGGCACAAATAGCAGCAGAGAGAGATGTCTGTTGGCTCTAAGCCAGAGAACCAGAGCCAAGGGCTGGAGAAGGCTGAAGGAAGGGCAACAGCAGAAGATCTTGCCCACTGACATCTCCAGAGCTCAGAGAGCTGGACTCAGAGGAACTGTGAGAGAGCAAGGCGGAGTGAGGGATACTCCCCAGGCAAGGAGGCTGTGGGGGTCCCTGCTGGGAAGAGCAAGGGCTGGGATGGCTGTCGAGGTTACAAGAACAGGAGAGGACTGACAGACTCTGGGTGTCCTTGAAGGTGCTGACATGTGGTACGTGGGGCACTGAGGGATGAGATGTCTTGAGTTTTAATGACTGCGTATGTTGGGGACATCCCAAACTCTGCAGAGTTTAAAATTCTCAGATTAGGGGTTTTGGTTCAGGCCTAACACTCCAGTTAATAGGCAATGAAAAGAATGCATGCTCACTGGATTTCTGTACATTTGAGCTCCCAAATTAGTGTCAAATTCAGCTTCTCTGAACCATACGAGTGTCCCAACAACTTAGTTTCAGCTTCCACTTGCGTGTACCCTGTATCCAATATTCAGTTCTCTCAAATTTTGTTATTTTCTAACATTTCTCATTCAAATAACATCATGAACACACTCTTCAGCCTTTTACTTGCCACATTTCAGCATTCAACTGTTTTTGATTTGTGTAACTACACTCCTGATCCATCCCACTTCTTGGATCCCTTCTGCAACCTCAGCTGGGTTCTCTGCATGTCAGTCCCTCATGGAAGCTACCATGGTAATGGGCACGGCATCAAAACCTAGCAAGATCAAGCTAGATCATCTGTGTCACCCACACAAGAGAAAATTCAGCAGCAAGGAGTAATTTCAGACTATTGTGACATTCATTTAAATGTTATAGCCTCAGCTACAGAACTCCCGGCATCACCAATATTTGTTAGCAGCAATTAAGTAAGTATCTAAAATTAAGGCACACAAAGTCATTGTTGAAAATTCAAACCAACATCAGTTAAACCTGTCCAGACCTGAACACAGGTGGAGTGCTGGTTAAAAGTTAATTTTATTGTAGAGCTTGTATAGTACACTGGCATTATAGCAGAAAGGAATGGCTAAGGGGCAAGAAAAGATCCCTCAACAGCAAAGATAAGCATTTCCCTTTTCTACATGAGATATAATGTGGCTGATATTTGGAATCTATAAATCTGATGCATTCATCATAATTAGCATGTATGTCCTGTATGTAAAATGTTTATTTTGGTTTTAATTTATTATTTTGTTTTAAAATCAAAGATCATATGCAGAGCTGTTCCAAACTTCTTTCTTGGAGTATAAACAAAATCCATTCTCAGTCATTTTGGGGAAGAATTGAATCAACTGCCTCTACTTGCCCAATGAGTTATGTGCTCAGCTCACCAATCACACTGTAGGGCAGTGTGTCAGTATGTGTGTACACAGACTATCCAGCAGCTGATGATCATTCTGCATGTCTTTATTTCCTTTTGGGGCTTATGAAAATCAACTCTTTCAACAGCGGAAAATGTAGCTCCAGTCTGAGTGGCATCAATGGGTATTAGGCAGGGAAACTAACATATAGATGAAAGGACCAAATCTCATGTAGCACAGTACAGCAAAACTCACAGATTTCATCACTGTGCTATGTGTGTTGTAAGACAGTATCTACACATCATGCATACTGCCTTTGACCTCACCATGCACCTCACTTTGTGCTTAATGGTAGTTCCGTCACAGACTAAGAAAGGTGAATATAAATAATACAAATAACCTGCACTTGTATAACACCTTTCATTCCAAAGGATCTCAACATGCCTTTTGAGCATAAATTGAAATACACACCGTACTCCCATTTATCCAAAACCCTATTATCCAACCTCCATATTATCTGAATCCCAGCATGAGATACAAACCTTCTAAAGCAGGGGTTCCCAAACTGTGCAGCGCACACGTTCGGGAGAGGAAGGCGTACAGAAAGGTCCGGGCCAGCCCCCATGGGGAGCAGGGAGGGAGCGCTACACATCCAGCTCTGCTCTGCCACAAGCCTCCCTCCTCCCCAAACCCCGTTCAGCCCCCAGGCCTGTTCTGCCTCCAGGCCTGGGCCAGCCCCCACAGGGGGCAGGGAGGGAGCGCCACACGCCAGCCTGGCACTGTCCCCAGACCAGCTCCACCTCCAGGCCCTGCTTCGCCTCTAGCCCCAGTTCCTCCCCCATCCCCAGTTCTGCACCCAGCCCAAGCACCACTGCCGAGGAAGCCTTGGCTGTGCAGTAATGGAGGGGGGGCACAGACAGATTCCATTAACGATAAGGGGGCCGTGTGACTGGAAAAGTTTGTGCATCACTGCTCTACAGCATGTATCTCATGCTGGGGGACAATGAAAGGATTTGGATGAGGACAAGTAGATTCAGATCATGGAGCAGAGTCCCCTGGCCAGTACAGCGAGGACAGGCTCCTGGAAGCCACCCTGCTGCTGAATGGCTCCTGCTGCAGGGCAGGGAGCCCTCTGCAGCCCCGCTGTCATGGGAGGGAAGGAGCAGGGGCCGTGACAGTGGGACTGCCGGGGACTCTGTGCTCTGCTGCAGTGCTGGTGACACCTGATCCCAGCAGGCACAAGGTGTTGTGGGGGAGGCTGCAGTCCTGGCAAGGCAGAGCAGAGTCCCCCACAGCGAGGAGGAAGAGGAGGAGGAGGAGGAGGAGGGGAGGCCACCCCACTGCTGAATGGTTCCTGAATTCTCAAGTGTACGAACTCCTGATTATCCAAATAAAATCAATGCCCCCCCTCACCCCCCGGCTATTTGGATAGTTGGGAATATACTGTAAACCACTTATCAGTATTACTTCGCCCAGACCCAATACATCTCTGCCTCTGGGGGTAAAACATATCAGCTGCTTAAGAGAACATGGCAAGTCTAACCAACTGTAGGGCAAAAAGTGAAGAATACCACCATGTTCACTTGAACGTGGTTAGATGAGTTTTATCTGTATTCTTCCAGCATGACACTGCCCATTAAAACCCCTGTAGGACTGGTTTGATACACTTCTACAATATTGCCACCTACTAAACCATCAACACAACTTACTGCAGCACCCAAATGTTCAATCAACATTTCCCAACCAAGTATCGATTCAGATCAAGCATGTTTAGCCTGTGAAATCAGATAGGATCACAGTACAAAAATGGTCTGGCTGCAGGTTCTCTGAAATCTGGTAACATCCAAATTCAAAATTTATAACATATTTCACTTTTTCATGTTAATAGTTCCTTGCAGTTAGACGCATTCTTCTTTTTCAGTTCCTGTACTGATCGGTTTAGTGTTGCCGCATGTTTCCCCGTCCCCCCGCCCCAATATCTGCCGCATGCTACACATAGGCAGCTGCAGTTTAGGAGCTTCAAATCTATATGGTTAGTAAAGTGCTTTGGATCCTTCGGGATAAAACGCGGTAATATGAATGCAGCTGATATCTGAGAAATGGTATGTCCATCTGAACAGGTTTTAAACTCTTGCTCCCCCTCAGCTCCCTCCATCCCCTCAAAAAAACCCAGACAAACCTGGAAGTATCTGTACCCACTGTAAGGGTAAGTATCAAGCCAATAATATGGGAGTAGCTATGCAAATGAGACAGCGTAATGGTAGCATGTGTTGACTAGATCAGCCCTGCAATACTCCTAATAAAAGCATCCTATCCCAATTAAAAATCCAACAGCCAGATGGAATGTCTGACTTTGTTGCTAATGAAGTTCCTTATCTGCACATGCTCACCATGCCCTTTCTCCCCTCTCCCCACCGCCCACAAACTCACAAGTCATTTCTCACCTCCCCATATATCCGATGAATCTCTTCACTTCCTTGTGGTTGTCTGCTCAGATTCTGTTCTAAGCATCTCCCAAACTCAGCACAAGCCACTGCTACTTTCAATCCCTGCTTCAGAGCCACACGATGCATGAGGAGCAAGACTTGGGAGACAGCGATCTCACCCTCCTGTGAGGCTAGGTAGGACAGGGACTGCTAGGGGCATAGCAGAGGGACGAAAGGGAGTCTATGGTGGCAGAGGGGGAGAGGAAAGCAGAAACAAAGAAGAAAGAACTGATTGACACCAGCGGAGATGGTAGGGTGACCAGACAGCAAATGTGAAAAATCGGGACGGGGGGTGGGGGGTAATAGGAGCCTATATAAGAAAAAGACCCAAAAATCAGGACTGTCCCTATAAAATCAGGACATCTGGTCACCCTAGGAGATGGGTGTGTTTGGCTGCCTGCTGGGGATAACAAGAGGATGAAGCAGTATAAGTGACTGGAGGCCTAGGTCCAGGCCTAGAGGAAAGGGAGGAGGTTCTGCTAGTAGTGCAACTATTGCCAGGGACAGGCGGCTGAACTCCTAAAATATAAATTTGTTAGTCTCTAAGGTGCCACAAGTACTCCTGTTCTTTTTGCGGATACAGACTAACACGGCTGCTACTCTGAATCCTAAAATATCATAACCCACACTTACACAACATGGCTTTGTCTCCTCTAGAGGCTGGCCAACAGAGGTTGATGAGCCTGCTACTGAGCTAACAGATTTCAGTCTTTAAACTCAGGCCGGAGAGGCTCATTGTTTTTGATCCAGAAGTCCAGGGTTTCAATTCTTGGTGCTGATAACCCACTGAGGAGCTTCAGGTAAAAATACTTCACTTGCCAGCTTCAAAATTAGACTCCGTGAGGAAGTGGGCAAATGAGATGTTGCCAGACTGAACGAGATGTTGGCTGAGCACACTGAGCTAACTGCTCCTGCAGTTAATAAAGTGCTATTCCCTTGTCCTCAGCCAACCTGACTCCAGAGCATTTATAAAATAGGACGTTACCTACATGTATAAGATGTACTTTGCAGTCCCGCATTTTGTAAAACAAGGTAAAATGTTTACAGAAGTCCTCATCAATTAATAGGCAGAACTGGTCTGCAACAAGGAGGGAAATAGTATCTGTGATGGTAGAAGGGATGGGCTGCATTGTCAAATAGATAATAGTGATTGTCATTGGATCCAGCATTGCCTGATGGACACAGAAGCTGAAGCAGAGATAATACGTACTTGGCCCAGGCCCAGAAGGCTGTATTATCAATTCCATTGTTTGCCAGTACATCACCTCCAATAGTAAATTATTCCATTTATTCCTTTACCTCCAAGTGCCCCTTTAGAAAGTAATCTTTGTTTTTTGCCACAAGTCAGCTACGACACATGCAAATAATTACTTGCTCGTGGAGAGACATTTAATTTTAAAGATATTATTGAAATTTTAGAAAAATAGATTAAATTAGCCACAGACAAACAAATTAGATGGTAAAAGTTATGATATATTAATAGCAACATTATCAAGAAGAAAAACAAAATTTACAAGGGATTTTTAGTAGAAATTATAGCCATCAGTTTTGTGGCTCAACTTGTTAGAAAACATTTATTTTTCCCTAATCTTTCTCAGAGTAGTACTGTCACAAATATGATCTACTCTTTGCATTTAAGACACTATATGACATACCATGTTTTTTCTTTTTGTTTCCCAGTCATCTTTAGTATTTAGTTATTATATTGTGTGCAAATAAATTCTGCACAACAGGGAATTGGAGATGTTAGAAACTTAAAGGTAAAACATTCCTTTAGAAAGAGAAAAACATTCAATGGTCCTCTCTTTTCTGATAACTTACCACAAATGGTCTGAATTTATCCTGACAGACAGACAGAAATAAAATTCCTGCCCACAAAGGAAATGATGCTCTTTCTAAGCTTTGAAGTTCAAAGGAAAAATGGGATGCTGGAACGTGTGCAATACTAGTTCCATTCCAAGGCCTACATAAAGATTTTATTTGGAAGTTGAAACTTGCATTTCTTGAAACCAGAGAAAAATGATACCCAACCTGCAACAACCTATTATACAAATGGCAGAATGATTGATTGCATAACTAATGAAATAGGATGGACTTCCAATATTTTCCCCAAAAACTTAATAAGGGCATTGTACTTCCTGTATGCTTAGCTGCTTTTTTGTTTGTGTAATATTCTTTTTTTTTTTTTTAAATAGAAATGCAGCAAATAATTTGAAGCAGTCTGGTGATAAACTGAAAAGACTAATGTCCAAAAGGAAAATAATAAAAGGAGATCATTGCTGTGGGAAAGAGCAATTTGAATTGGAATAAAAATGAATTTGCTATTACGCCACAAAGAGTTATCAAAAAACATGGCAAGATACAAACATTCCTATAATCAGAATGAATTTGTTAATCAGTCAGTTTAATAAACAAAGGAATACAGATTAAGATTAGAATTTACTAAGCAGTCCAATAATTTATATAATGAATTTGGTAGTTTTTCCAACATTTTAATGAGGGGGTTTTCATTAACATTCACTCACTTAGTAGCACTGGAAAAATAATTCACAAATCTATATAAATGTCAAAATGTTTTCAAATTATTTCCCACCTCTCCTTTTTCATTCAGCTCCAGCTAAAATAATAATGACGTCGTTTTCTAACTTGTAAACCTTTGCTTGGACTTTTTATTCTAAAAACTGGTCTTAGCAACTGAAGTTAATATGCTGGTCAAAAAGCATCAAAGCCGACTAATGTTCACAAAAAGTCTGTCCTTGAATGTACATGCATGGTTTCCATTCACTTCAACAGAAGCTGCGAACATGCATCTGACAAAGAGTGATACTGCCATTAGGCTTACACATCAGAATTCAAACAATCAAAAAAACCTATTGCATATCCTATGGTTAAAGCTCCTATGTATAGTAGATATGAAGAGGAAGAGTTTACAGTACAGACATGATTGTTTGACTTCAGCTATTATTTAGTAAAATGAAGAAACCACTGACTCAAAAAATTTCATCTTCACAATCTGACTCATGGCTATGACAATTTAAACGAATGACATTTTAGTTTAAAATACTGAGAGAAATTTTAAAAGCTTCATGGAAATACAAAGCAAAAATTCTTCACTTTAAGGGTGAGAAATACTAAAAACTGCCCTAATATTGAAAATGAAGTTTCAATCCCAAGGAATGAGACTTTACACACACATTTATATATAGTTGCAAGGAAATGAAGAAAAAATATGTAGGGCATGAATCGTAACACTGCTTTTGAATTTAATCAGAAGATCAGCCCAAAGGTGAAAATGCTATATTTAAGATGTATCCCAAACAGCACACTTCCAACTGACCAAGAATCATAGAACACACATGTCAAAAAAAGTTGATTTCCCTCAATCAACTATCCAGCATATGAAGGAACAGTTATAGTGTATGATTCACAAAGACAGAATCCCAGGTGGTTTTTTCTGACAACCAGTTGTCAAAATACTCTGTTTGCATTTCAGACATCATCTACAAGCACTGAAAGCTAAAACGACAGTATACAACATATAAAATTGTTAGGAAACCAGAATTCATGCATAACATTGAGAACCTAAAAAACAAATGCATAATTTTTAATAAAAGCTCAATAACCGCTAGTGAATAGGCAGAGACACTATTTTGGACAATAAAACACATCCTGTTTCCATTCTGAAGCAGGTTTAGATATTTAACAATAAAGTAGATATTTTCTATTTTAATCTTTTGTGTTACACAATATTTAGCATTCAGGATTGGTTATTTAATCTTTGAAGTGCTTTACTAATGTTTAATAAAAACGCACACAACACCCAGCTGAGCTGTGTAAGTACCGTCTCCTTTTCACACAGGGGAAAAAATGATAAGATAAGTTACTTGTCCAAGGCCAAAGAGACCAAGGTATCAGTCAACTTTAAATGCCTAGCAATAAAAAATGCAGATGAAGTTTGTCCTTTTTCATCTGAGAGACTGTTATCACGGACAAGGACCCAATCTGAATCCATACTGTATCAAGCTCTCAGAACTCCCATGGGCACCAAGGATCTCACAGTGGCTAGAGTACTCTGCTTCTTTGAAGCCAATATTGGAAGAAAAATGTATCTTGGTGGACGTCCCTTCCTTGTGGGTTGTTTGATCAACTGGCTTTTTACCAGGACTTCTTTTGCCAAAGGCAAATACAACCATAAAGATATCCTTTCTCCACATCTAGTCAGGAATGACAACCAAAGGCATATTTTACACAGATTTTTCTTCTCTCTCTCTCTCTCTCTCTCAAATCCCATGAAAAAGACCAGAAATTGAACATGGTGTCATGTGCCAAGTATGTCAGCTAAAGACGGGAAACAGAACAAGTTTAGCTGGGGGCTGTCATTTCAAAGTTAGTATTCTGGTGCGATGGAAATATCCAAGAGGAAAGGGCGGGGGGCGGCGGGCAAGAGGGCTCTTTTTCCAGCATCCTTTTAAAAGGAAAAGGTCTCAGGAAAAGCACACGCAGCCTTTCCTTATTTTGGCCCAACTTCAGCAAAACTTGATTAAGCATTTGCTTAATTTGAAGCATGTGTTTTAAAAAGTCCCACTGAAATCAGTGGATAGAATCAATGCTGAACAAGGGTAGAGTTAGGCACATGCTCAAGGGCCTCAATGGGACTTCATGGGTCTAAGTCAGTGAAGAGAAGGGAACTACTAGCATGAATAAAGGACCCAGCACTGAATTTGTCTTTGAATATTTTTCCCCTTGGGAGGCTGTTAGTTTATTCCTTAGTCACCCTGCAGTTAGGGCACTTGGGAAACCTGGGTTCAAGTCTCTGCTCCACCACAGATTCCTAATGTGACCTTGGCAATGCACTTAGCTTCTCTGTGCCTCAGTTCCCCATATGTAAGATGGGGATACTAGCCCTTCTCTACCCCATCAGGGTGTTGTGAGGCATGCCAAGATTACAGCGATGGGAGGGGGGTCCATATAAATTTCTGACAGAGACAGAACAAAGGGATGTGGGACCAGATTCCAATATGACAGACTATTTTCAGCCTTTTTGAAAAATCTGAAATAAGCCATTTTCCTCATTTTCATTAAGGGTTGATCCTGCTCCCATTCAAGTCAATGGAAAAAACTCCCACTGACTGTAATGGTGCAGGATCTAGCACTAACTGGGCAACCCAAATTTTGCAGGAGTAGGAAATGCTGTTCTTCTCTCCCTGCCACCCAAGCCACAGGCTCCCTAATTGGGATTTGTAGGTTCTCTCTGCCAAATGCCCAGGAGTGTGAGGGTAAGGAATAAATGGGCACACAAGCCAAATGTTCAAGTGTCTATAGTAAGTCCCCTGAATTTCAGTGGTATTGAGCAACCACAGCTCCCAGTAAAGTTAAAGTGGAGGTGCAGGTACTCAGGGATCATAAATGCTAGCTATAGATTTAAGTGCCTTACTTCAGGCATCAAAATTTGAAAATGTTGGCCATAATTTGTTAACTCTGATTATATGCAAGACAAATGTATCCACAAATAGGTAGGACACATTAACCATATATGCAAGGAGTGGTTATTTTCTATGGTTACTAACAGACAGACAACATAAGAACTGGTTTCATCTTTTTTTCCTGTTAACCACAGAGAAAACAAATACATTTTCACAGCCAAAAAACATTAATGGTAACATTTAAAAATTAGGCCATGCCCTAATGATACTGCAGTACAGCTAGTACATTTTATATTCATGTCATGTCATGAGGCGGGGACATGAAAGTATTTGAGATTATTTTTTTCCAAACCAAAGAACAGCAACCTAGGGTCAAATCCTAGTCACCTTATTTATGCAAAAAAATCACCCTGAAACCAATATGACCACTTACATAAATATACATAACGGGGTTTGGACTATACTCTTTTTGTCCTGTATGAATTATCCATCACATTTGTATTGTATATTATTAAAAGTCACTTGCTTTTTTATCTTCCCAACCCCCCACATCTGTGCTGCTGTAATTTACGTGAATTGCAGTTAATGATCAGTTGCGTTATGCTTAATCAGCATATCAATAATATACTCTGTAAAGACTAAGTAGCTCTTCTTTTTTCCCCCTTTAATGAAATCTATGGAAATGGAACGGGTATTTGACTGTCAGTACAAAAAGGTTGCATATGCAGGTGCTAGTGGTGGCAGCACAGGATACAGGCTTTGTGGCTGCTGCCAATCACATTCAACTATAAGCACACCCAGCTATTCTATTTTTTAAAGCAGTTGCTTTGCCGTCTGGATGGGCCAAGGTTTATCTTGAACTGGTTTGATTGAGTTTGACCAGATCAGTGTCACTGATGCCAAGATTATGGATGTGTGGGATGGCTCAAGGAATGATCACATTCTTACAGGACAATATTTAACCAGGGGGCTAAAACACTGCCATCAGGGAGTTATGTGGGACACACACATCTCTGAATACCAATGAGCCATAAATCTTAACATAAATATTCAGGAATTACTAAACGCTTCTGTTATATAACCCCAAGTAAAATCAGATTTCAGAATGAGATGTAGCACAGAATACTGAGCATGACAATCACTTCGAGTCATTTTCTAGAATCGGGTAAAATGATTAACCTGAAAAATCTCTATTAGATACCTTTTGATAAATCACTGGCTGTGGGGTTATTTATATAAGTAACCCTCCTCAGCATATTGACATTTATGGCTTCTGATGGGAATACTGCTGGATCTTGGAAAACAGCTGGCACAATACCAGCATCCTCATTTGTGAATCACAGCCTCAAGTGCAGCTCTATTAGCTTTACCTTGTAAATCACCACCTCGCTATTAGCAATGTTTCAGTACGAGGTGACATCTTTATTATAATGTTTTTTCCACTGAAGTTTAAGTTCATATTTTAGTTAGCTGGAAGACAGATGCAGCCATATTTACAGGGTTTAATTAACCCAGTATAAATAAAGGACTATGAAAAGGATGTTTCACTTTTCCACTGCCATTTAACTTTTCTATTATTACATCACTTTTATGGCACAGTTCATACTACTTTATTTTTCGATTTTTAAAAATTTATATATAAGTTTTTAAGTTTAAAGTATCACAGTATGTAATGGAACACTGGGGCCTGGTTCTGCACCACAATCGCACCAAGATAAGAGATATAAGTGAATTTACTATTCTCTGACTTCAACCTAAGAATCTCATTATTTTAGAAGCACATCAGTACAATTCTATATGTACTGTACAGTTTTGTTCCCCAGGGATATTATGGTAGGTAGGAACCGCATGTACAGGAAAAGCTTAGGCAGACTTACCCAAACCAATACTGACTTGCAAAGGCTAAAAAAATTGCTCTATGGGATACGAGTGTCCTGGTAGAGTAATCTAGCAAGTCTGTTTTTCTTACAGCCGTTATGATGCCCTGTATCATTCCTCTGCCAGCTGCTTTGCCTCTTGCTGCTTTAGGCATCCAAGGCAGAAGAGGCACAGCTGCAGGGAGATCAATAGAGAAGCAGAGTAGAGCAGAGCGGCTGCCAAAAGAACCAAATGAGGCTTTGCAAATCAAAATAAACTAATACACAATGGAGACTAGAAACTGATGAGCTAGGAAATAGCTGGGAAGTTCTGTCCTGGACACCCTACTCACCAAAGTTGCTTATTGAACAGTCTATGACAACAACAATTGGAAACTTTGGATTCTACTATCCCTCTCAGGGCCGGCTCCAGGATTTTTGCCACCCCAAGCAGCAAAAAGAAAAAAAGTGTGGGGGGGAAAAGCCGCGATCACGATCTGCTCTACCGCCGCCGCTTCAGTCTTCGGCGGCAATTCAGCGGCGGGTCCTTCGCTCCCAGAGGGAGTGAGGGACCCGCCGCCAAATTGCCGCAGAAGAGCCGGACATGCCGCCCCTCTCCGTTGGCCGCCCCAAGCACCCGCTTGCTGGGCTGGTGCCTGAAGCCGGCCCTGATCCCTCTTCCTATCCATCCCACTCCAGAATAAAAACACTCAGTCATGGTCCCGTCTGGACACACAGATTGTTTTTCTATAAACATTTTAAACTATTATTTTAAGGCACTGTGATCATACAAACGATACTATTTAGCATTTCCAGGACACTGGCTATTCACATAGCACTTCATAAACATTAACTAATTCAGTCCTGTGAGGCAGAGAAACAAGTGCTGCTATTTCCAATGTACAGATGGACCAAGTAGACTAAGACGACTTGCCCAAAGCTAGTGAAAGAGTCACTCACAGAACTAGAAGCAGAAGTGTGGCATACACAATTCCCAGGCTTGCATTAAGACCAAAGGCCAGATTTTGATATGATGATCAGAACACACAATTGGCGTCAGATTTTTAAAATAGTACACTACCCTCTAGGCATCTAAATGTATTGGCCAGGTTTTCAGAAGCATTCAGCACTGAGTAGCTCGTATTGAAAACTCACTATACTGAGCAGTTAAAAACTGAATATTATCCTGGAAATGAAAAATCTTATTTTAAAAAAATTCTCTTGCCAATACTGATGGTTTGAAAACTAACTATTCTGTGTACCCAGAGTTTCATTTTATGTCTCTACCATGTCATAATTCAATGTATTTCAAGCAAATTCGGGTAGGGAAAGTGAAGAACAACATACACTGACGTACAATTAATGCTGCATTATTTATAGGGAGGCATGAGGTCAGATGTTCTAGCTCAGCACTCAGCAGTTCCCATCATTGAGATACCTAAAGTGGCGGCTACTGGCCTGCTTTTTAGGAATGCTCAGCGCCCAGCGGCTCCCACAGAGAACACTGAGTTATGACAGGGAACATCCATAAAACAAAACAGATGCACAGAATAAAGTTGACAAATGAGCAGTTTTGGCAAGATTTTTTATTAATATTTTAAACTGCCCAACAGAACCTTGAAATCTGAGACTTCGCACACTAACTACTTCTCACTCCCATGTTAGCCATCTGAGTCATCTTACAGTCACGGAAATGCCAGAATCCTGGCTCAGATCATACCACTGCCTCCTCCAGATAAGCTGATGAATCACAGGCTAGTGATCCTTTGGATAGGGGCGGGCAAACGTTGTGGCCCTAGGGCCACATCGGAGTATGGAAATTGTATGGCGGGCCATGAATGCTCACAAAATTGGGGGTTGGGTGCGGGAGGGGGTGAGGGCTCCTGCTGGGAGTGTGGGCTCTGGGGTGGGACCAGAAATGAAGAGTTCAGGGTTTGGGAGGGGGCTCCAGGCTGAGACTGAAGGGTTTGAAGGGCGGGAAAGGGGTCAGAGCTGGGGCAGGGGATTGGGGCATGGGAGGGGGTCAGGGGTGCAGGCTCCAGGCAGCGCTTACCTCAAAAGCAGCTCCCAGAAGCAGCAGCATGTCCCCCCTCCTGCTCCTACACAGAGGAGCAGCCAGGCGGCTCTGTGCACTGCCCTGTCCGCAGGTGCCGCTCCTGCAGCTCCCATTGGCCGCAGTTCCCAGCCAATGGGAGCTATGGGGGTAGTGCTTGGGCGGGGGCAGCGTGCGGAGCCCCCTGGCTGCCCCTACACGTAGGAGCTGGAGGAGAAACATGCCGCTGCTTCTGGGAGCCGTGCAGAGTGGAGCAAGCCTCTGACCCCACTCCACGCCAGAACACGCCAAGCCCTGGACCCTGCTTCCTGGCGGGAGTTCGAGGGCCGGATTAAAACATCTGGAGGGCCGGATGCGGCCCCCAGGATGTAGTTTGCCCACCCCTGTTTTGGATACGCTAGAAGATTGGGCATTCAGCCACACTCAAGGTGTGGCAGGAAGAAAGACAGATAAAGATGAGTGATCCGTGAAGTATGGATAATATGGAGCACCCATAGTAAAATAGGAGATGGAATTACCTTCAATTCTATAATCGAATATCTCCACGAGGAAGAAGCAAAATGGCTATTTAAAGTAGCATTTTTCTCAAAACTACCACTAATCTGGAAGGAAAAGGAAAACAGAACTCTGCCCCAATTAAAACATATTGCATTGTTTCATCTGTTGTGTGCCAAACAGAGTTCTCAGATACATGCATGCAACGCCAAAATGAAAACTCCACCAAATCCAAGGAGAGAATTTGGCCCCAGGTGCTTTATTGTCACATTCAATTACTCAAACAGCAATAAAAAGAGTATTTGATTTCCAAATGGCTCTTTTTTTGTACATTGTTCTTCTAATTTACAGTTGGGAAGGGACTGAGTGAATACCAAGAATGAAGAGGAATAATTTAGTATGGTACCTAGGAGCATGACACAATGAGGAACTAATCAAACTAAATTAAGAAAGGAAATATTTAGACTGAATATAAGGGGAAATCTTTCTGACTGAGACATATATTAAGCTGTGGTTTACTTTCCCATTGGATGGTGAGAAAGCTTCTTTACTTGGGATTTTAAAACTGACTGTGCAAAGAATCTTTTTTAAAATGTACTCAGGTGAACCATCCTCCATTGCGATACAGGAGTTCTGGAGTTTCTTTTACCTACTGGGAAATCATAAAGTTTAAGCTATCAAATGGGTGACCTCTCCTTTAGTAGCTGTGATAACAAATAAAGAGGTAAAAGTTTGGTAAACCATAAATCAAGTATTAAAAAAACAAACAGAATTTGTGTCTCTTTCTTTTGCTTCAAAAAAATTAAAAACTAGAAGTATAGGAATCCTAACACTAGACAATTTCAGAGTTACAAATAAGAGATCCGGTTTAATTTGTTCTAGACAATATTAGAAAACATACAATAAAACACATAAGAAATGTATCCAGACATTTGCCTAACTTTTACCACAGAGAGAACAGCACCTTTAGAACAAGTCAGCAAAAACAAAAAACAAAAACCCACAATATAGACATTTGTGACATCTGCTGAAAATTGGTCTACACATTTCCATGTCAGTTCTAGTTCATCTAAGAGCATCACTAAGCAGAATAGTTCCACACTACATGTTAGAAATGCACATCATACAGGCAGGAAGATTTAAAGACAATTTGCATAAAATGGGGAAGCCCCACCCCTTTAATTCTTTCCATTAAGGGTGACCTCACCATGGGCATTACATGCAGTATGATGTATGTTCTAATGAAAAGGTACCATAGTAATACAGAACAAACCCTAATTTCAAATTTAGAATAGATTATTTTTGAAGCTCCAAAGAGCCCCAGCATAGCATTCTCTGAAGAGGAAACAATAGTTAAATAGCACATTGATCTGTAGCAGCACTTTCCCATTTCACAGTCTAATGAACTCACCCCATGTGATGGGTAGGAGATCCAGCCCAGCTCCCCTTGAATTGCTTTTGAATCCAGCAGATTAACTATAAAAGAAGACAAAATGAAGAAGAATGAGTTTAAATTTGCCTCTGTCCCTTTAACCACAGTTACTCTCTACTAAAAGATCTGTTTATTTGGGGACCTCATGAAGTGGTTGATTTGTTCAGGTGGCCTGATGGTTTACTACATGAAAGAGATTAAAAAGATCAGCTTGTCTATATTAAAACATTGTAAGTAGAGAGGAGGTAGAACTTTTAAAGTAATTGGCAAAACTAAGCAATGGGTGGATCTCTGTCCAAATTCATTACAGCGGGGAGGGGAGAGGAGGGAAGAAAGAGGGAGGAAATTGAGCTGGTCTATCTGAGGCATACAGTACAAGGTTCTCCCCTCATACGCCTGAAATTTGGGTCAACGCATCTAACTACATAGGTGAGATGTGAATATTTAAATCTTTATTTGATTAAAAATAAAATCTTACATTTTCCCATATATAATTTTCTCAGCATACAAAAATAAGTAATAAATGCTGTCTAAGGGCTTTACCCTTTCTGCCTTCTGATCAGATTGATTCTCCGAATCATCTTGCACTAATGGAGTATTTTCTAAAATTTTATTAAGTAAAATATTAGATTTTTTTTTAAACCACAGTGCTTTAACTTTAAGAAAACTGCCACTGGATAGCTATCGTCAGGGTATTCCTTTTTCTTTTAACCTTTTACTAGAAGAGTGCAGATTTTATTTTGGAATACCTTTGAAATGAAAAGTATCTAATTAATGAAATGAGGTTCTTTTAAGCTCTAAAATAGATCCAATAAAGCCCATTACTCCCTGATACTGCTATTTTGCAAAAACAAGAGTTTTATTCCATTTGACTAGAGTCTACAAGTAATTGATCACATAGCTCCACAAACCACACATTTATTTATTAACATGAATCAGGACAGATGAACCAATACACATTAGTGACAACGAATCACTGTCAGTCTTAACATTAGCACCAGCCAATGAGACATATTAATACACAACAACAGGGATCCATGCATCTCTAATATTTATCATTTACAATTAGGGATATTTGTTTTAAATATAAAAACTACTGACAATGACAAAAGGAAGACATTTCATTCCACATACAAGGGCATTTTAACATCTCAGTATGATGGATCTTTCAAAAAGAAATAACCACATAACAATCTAGGCAGTTATGTTGTAGGGGTCTTCTGTTTTTAAGCCTGAAGGGTTGTCACTGTTCCCAGGACCAAATGGTGAAGGCATTGGTGCTCAGAGATAGAAGAGGAATGGGATTAGGAGGTGGAAAACCCTGAAATTATCTATAAATCTGTTAAGTAGAGCTATCTGCATTAATTTTGGCATCCCTCATGACTTGCTATGTAATTATGGCCATTACTAAGAAAAAAAGCAATTAAAACATTTTTTTTAAAGGTGCCAAATGGGGGGGAGAGGAAGGGGTGGGAAAAAATGGGTGTATGAACTCAGAAATAGACAAAAACAATACATCATTATAAGGATATAAATATATTTTCACAATTATGTTATTCCTCAGTGAATGAGTTATTCTCCAGTCTGTGAAAACAAAAGTATTTCCCTTACAATTACATACACATTTTTTAAGAAAATTACATTCTGACTTATTTCATTTTTTCGAAGGCCTGGTCTACACTACAAATTTAGGATGACATAAGCCGCGTTAAGTCGAACTAATATTGTGTGTATCTACACTATGAGTCCCTTCCGCCAACCTAAGTGGCCTGTAGAGTCAACTTCTGTACTCCACCTCCATGAGAGGCGTAGCACTTGATTCGACGTCTACGGGTCGACATGGGGATAGTGTAGATCAGGGATCTCAAACACGCAGCCCACTGGTTCTTTCGTGTGGCCCGCCAAGCTCCCCGCACCTCCCGCCCCTCTGTCTACCCCGTGGCACCGCGAGCCCTGCACCGCTCCCTGAAGTGGCTGGAACTATGTTTCTGCAGCCCCGGGGGGGAGGGGGGGAAGGAGGAGAGTAGAGGGCTCCGTGCTGTCCTTTCCAGGCATCTCCCCACACAGCTCCCATTGGCCGGGAAAGGGGAACCGTGGCCAATGGGAACTTTGGGGGAGGTAGCTGGAGGAGCAGCAAGAGCAGCACGTGGTGCCGTTTCCTGCTCTCCCCCCCGTCCCCTCCAGGGACTCCGGCTGCTTCCTGGAGCGGAGCTGGGCCAGGGCAGGCAGGCAGGCAGGCAGGGAGCTGCTCTAGGTAAGCGGCGCTGGGCCGGAGCCTGCACCCCTCCTGCAACCCAACCCCCTGTCCAGAGCCCCCTGCCACATCCCACACACCTCTCCTGCACCCCAACCCCCGCCCTGAGCCCCCTGCCGCACCCTGCATCCCAACTCCCTGCTGTACCCCTCACCCCTCCTGCACCCCAACCCCCTGCCCAGACCCCCTGCCACACCCTGTACCCCAACCCCCTGCCGTACCCCTCACCCCTCCTGCACCCCACACCCCAATTCCCTGCCCTGAGCCCCCTGCTGTACCCTGCACACTTCCTGTACCTCAACTCCCTGCCCTGAGCCCCCGCCACACCCCGCATTCCTCCTGCACCCCCTGGGGGCAGGGAGGGGGCAAAGCTGGGGTGAGGACTTCAGGGAAGGGGTTGGAATGGGGGCAGGGCCTCATGGAAGGGGTGGAATGGGGGCAGGGCCGGGGGCAGCAAGGGCTAGGTGTCAGTGATGCGGCCCTCGGGCCAGTGCACTAGTCCTCATGCAGCCCTTGCGGTCATTTGAGTTTGAGACCCCTGGTGTAGACACTGCATTGTGTAATTCGAATGAATTGGTCTCCAGGTGGTGTCCCACAGTGCTCTGCTGTGACCGCTCTGGAGAGCGCTTTCAACTCCACGGCACGTCAGCCAGGTACATAGGAAATAGCTGCTCCCCTGTTAAAGCCTCTGGAACTTTTATTTCCTGTTTGATCAGTGTGGAGAGCTCGCCAGCACAGCTGATCATGGAGACTCAAGGCCGCAAACGCGCTCCAGCATGGAGTACCCAGGAGGTGGTGGAACTTATTGCTGTGTGGGGAGAAGAGTCTGTGCAGGCAGAGTTCCTATCCAGCAGAAGAAACGCTGACATCTATGCCAAGATCGTGCGAGGAATGGTGGAGAAGGGCAACACCAGGGACACGCAGAAGCACCACATGAAAATAAAGGAGCTTCAGTAAGCGTATCAGAAGACAAGGGAGGCAAACAGTTGTTCTGGTCCTGCCCCACAGACATGCCACTTTTATGAGGAGCTGCATGCAATTCTCAGCAGCAACCCCACCACTACCCCAAAATACTCCAGAGATACTTCCAAGGAGCCCCAGGCAACCTCGAACAACAACGAGGAGGACATCATTGAAGAGGAGGAGGAGAGTGCGAGGCAGGCAAGTGGAGGATCCATTTTCTCTGACAGCCAAGAACTGTTTTTAACCTTGGAGCCCATCCCCTCACAGGACCAGCTGGTGGCGTAGCACAATGCCAGGGAAGGCACCTCTGGTGAGTACACGTTTCCAATCAACCCATTGGGGTTACATGCTATTATTTTTTAAGTTTAATCTGAACAAAAAAGTAGGTGTAGTGGGTTTCTGGGAAAGGCTGCCTTATTTCGTCCATCATGGTAGGTCACTTTCCCGTGCCACTCCAATATTAAGTCTGCTGGCATCATTGCAGTACACAGCATTGCAGCGTAAGGACCAGGTCTGTACTCAGACGCTTGCAGCATCTGCTCCCTTGCCATCTTGTCAATCCACTGGGGCAAGGAGAAAACATCTGCTGTCCCTCTACATTCCTGGGGCTCCAGGGAGCTGTGGCATCTGAGTCAGAATGCTCGACAGCAAAGCAAATCCATCAATCATCCTGACTAAGCATTTAGGATCTGGCAGTCTCCTGCCCAGCTCCAACTGCCATTCTTCACAAACTCACTTCTATCAGACTAATGATGAGCAAAGAGAGTCCTGTCGCATAGCACCCCACTTATTTCAGATTGTACCTACCATGGTTGCCATTAAAAAATTCTCAGTAGCTAACAATTACCACACTTGAGTATGAAACTTTATAGTTTCATAGAAGGAGGGGACAGAGGGTGCAGAATGGTTGCAACCTTGGCCCACAAGGACCACAATGTCTCACCCGATCCCCAGAGCTTCAGGTCCATCAGCAAAATCCCAGGTCTTTTACCGCTGGGAGTTGTTCATTTTATCCTCTCAATCACACTAGAAACTGGCCACAGAGGACACCAGCAATTAGCTTGGTTGCACCCCACCCAAGCTAGGTATTATTATTTAAAGAAACAGAGTTTCAAGGGAAAACAAACAAGGGAAGCATATAGGTATGACAGACATGTGGGGGGGGGGCAGGATAAGCTACCCACCCCTAGCACATTGGATTTTCCAGTGCATTTTACGATTTTATGGCTATCACTAGGTAAAACAGCCTGTGGTTATAACACACTCCCTTTAACCTATACCTCACAGGTAAGGAGTTAACTTGATTGCACGTCCAAGAGGCTCAGCTGCATTTCTTTCAGACACATGTTGTTCCCCTTCTTTGATATCTGCATGTATGGATATATTGTCTGAGTTGGCCTCTTTACATCAACACAAATAAAAATGACATGTTTGAAGTTTCCCTCATCCTAACCATTAGTGTACATACCATTCATTTATATAGCTCTATTCCCAAGTTAGCATGGCATTAACCAAGTTAGAATGAACAAACAAATTACAGAGCAGGAGAAAGTCTGCAATTTAGACTTAAAAATAGCAACCAAATTAGCTAATAGCATCCATCTGGGGGGGGAGCGGGAATTCTTCCAAAGGGGAGTGAGGTGTTGAAAAGCACCGTATTAAGCAGTAGCAGCCAGGTTATCATCTGCAGCACGTTGAATGCACAAGCTGAATGCAATAGAGGTCTTCATCTAACGTCCAGTTCCTTTTGTCCCTGCTTCCACTTCTTCCATCCCTCAAAACAGAAGCACCAGACACACCACTTTCACATGCATCCTACATAATTCACTAGCACTCGCAAATATTTATATACGGATAAATTCAAGGCGGCAAAAGCTATGCTCCGAACCTGTCATTCTGAAACAGTAGATAATTTTGTGCAGAGCTTATTGATCAACTTTGTACTATATAATCTTGTACATCCCCCATCACTTTGTGCTGGGAGGGGCAGAGACTGACAAGTTACATCTCTGATGGAAAGAGATCAGAAAGCCTTATGTATCCTCACTTGTCTAACCAGGTTATCCCCACTCATTATAAACACAGCCAATTTCTCCTTCTCTGTTAAATAATGGGAGGTAAAAAAGAAGAGAGCACGGGTGGAAAACAATCAAAGAAAAAAACCTGGGGGATATTGATTGTCCTTGTAAAACATCTTGCCCTTTGCTCTGTGGAGTCATCAGTTGTCTAATGGGATTCATATTGGAGGTTGGAAAATCTCAGTCTGGCTTCCACTGCATAGGAACACAGATAATTTTAACAAGAGATAATTTTGTTTCTCAGAGATTTAGGTTACCAAGAACCTAACTCGAATTTGAAGACAGAACATTTTCCCCCTAGAAACAGCCTTCAAAGATATTTTTTTCCCAGAAAGAATGAACATCTTTACCTGTATCTAGAAATATACAACTCCCCTCCCCGCCACGTATTACTTTTTTAAAAATAAATATCTTGCTCACTGGAAAAAAAGTCATAAGATATTCAGCTCATTTTTCCTAAGGCCCAGAGGAAGAGCAAAAACATACAATCTCATTTCCACATACTTCAATACAGGGCAAACAATTAATTCAGCTAGACCTTATTAGGCTGCAACAGGCACAATGCACGGCACAAAGGCATGGAAGAGGAAAATGATTGATACAACTAGACGTCATGTGTCACAACATGATCCATCATGCTAGAAATCTAGAGGGAGGGAATTTTTTTCCTAGAACGTAAAATGTAAGGACAAAGACAAATAAAAATGTGAATTAGATATTTGTGGCCTAAATCTTTTTGCAAGGAATTACTGGATTATAACAAAATAATATGTCAGATTGTAGAGACTATTGACCAGGGCCGGGCAAACGTTTTGGCCCGAGGGCCACAACAGGTTTCGTAAACTGTATGGCGGGCCGGTTAGGGGAGGGGGTCATGGCCTGGCCCCGACCAGGACTCCTGCCCCATCCAACCCCGCCTGTTCCCTGACAGCCCCCCTGGGGACCCCTGCCCCATCCAATCACCCCTTCTCCCTGTCCCCTGACTGCCCCCGGAACCCCTGCCGCCCCATCTAACCCCCCCTCCTTCCTGACTGCCCCGAGACCCCTGTCCCCATTCAACCTCCTGTTGCCCCCCCCGACTGCCCCGCCCCCTATCCACACCCCCGCCCCCTACTCCCCTGCCCTCTATCCAACCCACCCTGCTCCCTGCCCAGAGCACTGGTGGCTAGCGGCGCTACAGCTGCACCGCCAGGCAGGAGCCGGGCCATGCTGCCGCCGCCGTTGCCACCACATGCGGCACAGAGACCGGGTCAGGCCGGGCTCTGCAGCTCCACTGCCGCAAGAACTCACAGCCCCGCCGCCCAGAGCATTGCGCCGGCGGCAGAGCGAGCGAGCTGAGGCTGCGAGGGAGGGGGAACAGAAGGGGAGGGACCGGGACGTAGCCTCCCGGGGCGTAGCCTCCCGGAGCAGGAGCTAAGGGGCCAGGTAGGACAGTCCCATGGGCCGGATGTGGCCCTTGGGCCATAGTTTGCCCACCCCTGCTATTGACCCACATAATGAAATCACTTCAAAGATTTGATTAGATGGGTGGTAAATATACCATAATATACTAAGACAGCATGTTGATTTATAAAATCAACCTGACCAACTCATTAAATGTAATATAAAGAAACATCCAGCCAGATTTTCAGCTGGTGTATATCAGGGCAGACTGGTAGGTTTTTAAATATGCAATTAAAATACTTCTTAATTAAGAACAAAAATATATATTTAAATTTGATCTTATGCGTTTTAACATGAAAATCAGGTGAACTGCATAAAGTTTGAGAAAAAGTAGCTAAGATGTGCAGCTATTTACATGACAATATTTTTTTCTGTATGAGAAATTATTATATCCAAGAACACTATTAGTATAACCAGGAACCACTCCAGTGAAGTCAGTGGTGACATAAATTGTTGCAAGTGCACTGAACACATGGCCCGATTTTCAGAGATGTTGATTTCAATGGGATCTGTGGATGCATGGCATCTCCAAAATCAAGCTACTAACCTCCCTGTTTTACTAATTTTGGGAAGGGAGGAGGGGTGAAGTGTCTAATGGTTAGGACAGGGCACTGAGAGTCATATCTCTTGGTGTCTTTACAGTTCTCCCATTGATTCACCTTGTGTGATCTCAGGCAACTGATTTAAACTCTCCAAGCCTTTGTGTCTCTACACTCCTAAAATGGTTGGATTATTTATCTACCTCAGAGTTGTGAAGTTTATTTCATTAATGTTTTAAATACTCTGAGATTTAAGCCCACTGAGCCCAGTCCTGCACAATGTTCAGCTTCCTCAACTCTGACATCACAGAGTGCTCAGAAACAGATTTGATTTCCATGGCAGCTGGTATTATAGAGCCGGAGTCTTATTTAAAATGTTGCCATAAGAACTTGCTGTTCATTCCTCCAAACCTCTAGCCTTACTAGCGTTGCAATATTTAATTCTTTGCTCAGTTTGTTACTGTGGGAGATGTAATGTGGACTCCAGCTGAACAGATACAATGCCAGATATCGCAGCTTTAAACCGTTTTTCTTCTCTACAAAATGTTTATGCCCCATCGGGGGAACGGAGGGTGTCATTGGCATACAATTGTCATAAAAGAATGGCAATATCATACCAAGGAGAAATGAGCGCAGAAGTGTTCTTGTAAGACAGAGATAAAAATCAACAGCTCACTAATACCTCAGTGCATTGCACTAGTCCACAACACGTGACTGTTTTTAAAACAATGCTAAATACCTGTGAGAGGGACTTCATAACCTTGTTGCTTGCCAGTATTTAAATATCACAGCGATCTACACAATGAGCAACAATCACAATCCCAGCTTTGGGAATTCAATGGCTTTAGTCCTTTCACATAACGGACTTGTTCGCTGTACAGTACACTCTGGCTATTTATGCCATATGGCAACGTGCCGGCAATGCTGTCTATTAACCACATGTTCTTTCCTAAGAGCCTTGCCTCCTTGCCTGCTGCTTTGGGCTCCAGAGTAGTTGACTTCCCAATTTAAGAGAAACCATAATAAGCTACCTCAGTTCAGGCTGTGCTAAATTGTCAGAATGCATCTCTTCCCAGAGCTTGGAACGGGAACATAACACACATGGAATGCAAGTCTGCTTGCGTTTTTGTAGGTATTGTGGTACAAGGAACTAGCAAAATGAAGGGGTTTGAGATGGGTTTGATATACAGGCCCACTGACAACAGAAACTCCAAATATATGGACTTGTTTCTGTTCTCATGTATACCACACTAAATCAGGAGTAATTTCACAGAGGACAAAAGAGTTGGGTGTAAAACTAGCCAGAGATCAGAATCAGATTCTCCATCTGAAAGAGGCAGCACTTCAAGGAAGATATGAGGTTCAAACTTCTATAGTAAACCGAATACAAAATAAATACATTCCGTATCTGAAGGAAAAACAATTAACCAAAATGTTGTGCCAAGGAGAATCATCCTGAGATAGCCTGTGTTTCATAAAAACTGGAGGAGAGAGCCTGCCAACAGTCAATTTTCAAGATCTAAAGTACAAGGATTTGATAACAGCAGCTTTGTTAGTCACTAAACTAAACCAATAACATCAGGTAAGAAAGACATTCAGAAGGATCACTGATTGGGCTAAAAGAACTGATTTTTCAACTTTTTCAGGTTAAAGTAAAACACAACCATGTAAAGGTTAGAAAGTCAAGGCGGGTGAAATAATATCTTTTATTGGACCAACTTCTGCTGGTGAGAGATTTACTTCACCCACCTGGTCTCTAATATCCTGGAACCAACACAGTTACAAAAAATACCGCATACACGTAAATGTTGTCTGCTCTGGTTAGGCAACCCAGTGTTAATTTAGAATAATATTAGTTATTAGAAAAATGCTAGCAAAGGGGAAAAAACTTATTGTGGCTATCCAACACAAAAAACGAGGATGCCCATAACCAAAATATGCTTTGTAACTCTCTGGGAAGCAAAGAAGGCACTTTGAAGCAGGAACCTAGCCAGGATTTGGTTTTGGGGTGGGACAGAGTGGAGTCTGTTCACATACTGACATACATTTTTAGAATGGTAGCCTCCCTGTTGCCAAGACAATCCGCACCTGAATTTTTATACACTTAATCAACTATGGGCACAGGTCTGAAGGTCGGCACCTCTAAACTACCAGATTACAGGCAGAAGGGAAGTAGCTGAAGTTGCAGTTGCTCAGATTTGGACCCAAAGTTTGTTTTCTGGGTGGAAACGGCAACTGTAAAGAGACAAGCTGGGTTGTGGCCAGAGTGAAGACATGCCCCATTGTGTACAGACATCTGGGACGAACCATCATGATGGTCAAAAATAAGGTAAAGGGTTTCTATGGAATTTCTGGTTATGTACAGAAAGCAGTTTGGAGAGTAGGAATTCTGGTATAAACAGTTCTAACCAATGCTATGTCCCTGTTCAAGTAACCGTGTTCAGAAACAACATTTGGTTCTAAATTACGCTTGCCCCAAATCCTTTTTAAGTAGCTGACTTCTGAAGTAGCCTGATTCTCCACTCATTTACATGAGTATATATTCATAATGGTCCAGATTCTGTAGTGATATTACAGCCCCTTTATGCTGCTCAAGTGGCATAAAAGGGCTGTAAGTTCATGCTGCAAATGCCCAGCAGAGAATTCCCCTGGTATAGGAGAACTCTGCTAGGTTCAACTGTGTTGCTCTGGCACCTTTGCCTCCTCGATCCCTGGCACAGGGAGAATACCAGGTGTCTGGTCATGCTGCACTCCACCTATCCTTCACTGGTGTAAGCGCCCTAGAAACCCCAGTAGAATCTTGCTATTTCTTATGCTCACCCGCTCAGTCGCCTGTAAGATTTGGCCTTTTGTGCTCTACAGTTCTCATTCCAAATGTGGGCCTTCGGGGGAAATCTGCTGGCAGATTAAGGCCATGCCATAGCCTTTGGGGAGAGACAATTGTAGTGAGAAATGCAGTTTTTCTGCTATGCCTCTCTTATGTTGAACAATACAAAATAGGATTTTGTGCAGAGCATTACAAATTTGGCCAATGCCATTTTCAATCTGTGGTTAAACTGCTGAGTACAGAACTGTACAAGCAAAAAAAAAAAAAAGCCACATCCAAAAACAGGGAACAAAAACAATTTGCCATAAAATTGAGTGCAGCGGCAACCGATAGAGAAAACAAACTGGAGGGTACAGGCTTCCATCATTCTAGCAAAGATCGTCATTACACAACAAATAAACCATGTCCCAAATCTAAAAGTTACTGCTATGAACCTTAAATAAAAAGCACAGCCCAACCATATTTAGATGTGTCAAGTTACCTTTCAAATTATTAGTGTTACAGAAATTCATTTTTATTATATGGTAAATTCTCTAAATTAGTTTAAATCATGTATTGACTTTTTATTACATGTCAAATCTTGCAACACTGATATTTTGCAACTTCTGGCAACTGTCCTTGTACTTCAGGAGCAAGATAATTTTATTTTTCCCTGAGTTTTATTCTTTTCAGCAAAAATGCTCCCGAACTCCTTGTGGAGCCAGATTCAGGTAGTCAGTTCTTCCTACGGTCGATCAGAGAAGCTACCGAAATAGGAATCTCATTGTAATTCTCGCTCACAGGACTTAATGAGGGAACTCAGCACAGTGATGAGCGCTACAGAAATGCCCACAAATAAAGAGCTAGATTATAAACTGCAATGCCCTAGGACCAGACTAAGGAGGAAATGGTGACTGAATCACAATTTCCCCCGACTCCCAAATTGCTCCATACAGAAAGTATTTTGCTGCTGGCTCAGATCAGTCAAACATTTCCTCACTACCCCTTCTCTTCATTGGCTCAACTAGTGCTAGCTGGTAGCCAAAGGCTCTGTCCACTCCTCACTCCTGCCCATTCACTCTCCACCCACTTGCACAGACAATGGAGATGTCCCGCAGGGCTGTTCTGCTTCCAACTCTGATACCCACTAGATGTGATGCCTACACAAGTGAGTAAGGGACAAGTTACATCCTTCTAACTCCCCTGCATGTGTATAGAACAAAGGACAGTTGTGCCCCTCCCCCTACAAAGGCTTGCTAAACACTATGAAATCCTCACACTAAAGGTGCAGAAGAGCAAAATATTATTATTATTGTATTTTTTTTTAAATCAAAGTTGAAAACATTTGGAAAGAAGAATTAAAGTTACTAAAATTCTGTTACTGCAAAACAGAGAGCTCACTGCATGCTAAAAATACTTTCCCCCTCATCTCAGTATGGAGGGTGTTCAAAAGATAGCCATGGAGATGGAAACTAATTTGATGTGCAAACTAATCTATTTTGAGCCTGATCCTACAGAGTGCCAAATGCCCTCAAATTCCCATTGAACTCAGTGGTTCATAGAAAGACCATGCCCTATTTCTCTCAGAATAAAAGAAAAGGCACATTTAGGCATCTCTACTCAGAAAGCATCAACACTGAAATAGTAAATGTGTTGCCAGTCAGGAGAGAGCTGCTTTGGCAGAGATACCTGGTGGATTTTCTCACACCTGTCTGTGTTATTTTGACAATTTGCCTAGAAAATATTTGTATGTAGATCACCACCAGAAACGTACATTTATTTTTCCCAATCTGAAACTTTTACACAAGAGTAGTACAGTGCTGCTAGAACTGTGTGTAACTCACTCTCCAACTGTATAAAAACACATCACTGGTGTGCTGGAATAGAACGTTTATCAAATGGGTCTAATAAAGTTTCCGTTTTATTAGCCTCCTATTTCCTGTCGAGTTGTTATTCTGCCAGTTCTTTTCATTATGCCAGGAATATAAAAATTAAGAATGGATGAGCCTAATGAGGCCCACACTGCAATGCAAACCTTCAACTTACTTTTGTGTAAAAAAATTCATTCTAATTCACAAAGATTTCCTGTCAATTAAACCTATCCTTCCTCCCTTCTCAAGAGCAGTACTTTAAAAAGTAAAAATAAAAATAAAAAAAGTAGACATGAGTACTCCAAACCCAAATGGGCACAATATGTCTGTATTCGCTTTGTCATTCAAATTTTCTCCCTTGCCCTTTTTTCGCTGTTTCCAAATCCCTTAATACCTGAATTCAAGTTCAAGTTCCAAACACTTAGGGACTGATTCTACTGTAACTCCGTGTTAAATCAGGAGTAACTCTGCTGACTTTAGTGGAATTACACTGATATAATCCAGGGTGAATTCAGAATCAGGTCCACAGAACTAGGGAAGGTGTGAAATTAGGAAAAGGCAAGTTTACCCTTCTATAAGGACCAAACATTATGAAGTGCCAAATGCCACACAACTGACTTCAATAGGAGCTGAACACTTTCCAAAAGGGCCTCAGCACCTTGCACAATCAAGCCCTAAAATTCTTCCTGTGGTCATAAACTGCACTCCCTACTTGAGATAACTTATGGATATCAGCTGTATGAAACTTTGTATGTAACTGATGGAGTTTTGTAGAATGGGGCCCTTTGTGGATCTGATAAAGCTGGGATCTACTGTATTATCACAAAAGGCCCCATCCTGAAAGATTCTGAGCATCTCCAAGATGCTGTGTGCCTTCAAATTCTACTGACTTCAATAGCGGTTGAGGACACACAGCATAGCACCTCATAGGATGCGGCCCTTTCCATTAGATCAAAATACTTTACCCATATTTGTTAAATGTGTCAGCAACTAAAGAAACAACAGCCTCAGCCTCTAGAACTCTTGACAGCAGCAGATGCCATAGGAAGCACAGATTTCATCATGAATAGTATCCACACCTAGAATGGCTCCCCAGATCATGGAAACTTTCCTTATTACTGCACTGCAAACACATTGAAGGCCCTGAGCCTAAGAGTCTTGAACGCATGCAACTCCCAATGAAGTCAGTGGGAGTTACAGGTAATCAGTCACGCTTTGATGTCAGAGTCTGTTGAGACAAGGACCAGAACCCAAATAACCAAATGTTTGTGAGCTAATAGGGCAAGTGACTGTTGAATCACACTGGCATTATTTCAGATTTTTGAAGAAGTTGCTTTTCAAAGTTAGCTTAGGCAAGAAAAAATCCTTGCCATTTCTTTAAAAGCACAGAATTAGTAAGATCTATCTATGCATTAAACTATGCTCAGCCAATACGTTCAGAGGGCCATCCAGACAAGTGCACCTCCCATAATTTCATGAATCTCTTCTTCTCTTACAAATTGTTATGAATCAAGTCTTTCAACTTGCACTGACATGTTTTGGCTCTTACCCAGTTACCCATATGTATAGAATATATCCATAGGGCAAATGGTTAAATGTTTTGGTGTGAACTGGGAGAACAACATGCTCATAGCATCAGAAAGCTCCAGAAGTGTCATGTTGAGGAAACCAAGATGCTAAAACCTGTTCTATTTTCCAATACACTGATGTCACCAATATTCTATTCTCTTTGTTTTCTAAGTTCACTGAATTTATGGAGGTAATTAATGCAGAACATGTGTGCTGCGCTATCCACATGAAAAATGGAACTGCCCCGACTTTAATTTGATGCTGTTCCAACCCAAACCTTGCTAACATTCTCTTGCTCCTTCCACATGTGAGAAATATAAATATTTATAGTAAAGAAAAGGTAAATGCTAATATGGCTGTTGCATTCTCACCCACCCACCCACAGACCTTAACCTCCTGCTTTCTCACCGCCGACCATTAGCCTCCCCCACACATGGTAAGCTCCCAGTATTTCCTTATCGAACATCCCCACCCTTCTTCAGCTGAGCATATTCTTTGTGCATAAACCCCACTCTCTGCCACTCCTCTCTCCACTCTGGAGTGCTAGGCTGATACTGTTAAGCGTACTGCTGATTGAGTGCACTCCGCCATGGCCTCCTCTGGGAAACCAAGGACCAAAGGTTCTCCCTTCTGATTAGAAGTGTGTGGGTGGAAGGGAACAGGTAGGAGGTACAAAAAAAAAATCACATTTTCCTACCCAAGGTAGAAGAGGAAAGAGAATATGCCTTACCTTGCTCACCTGATCATGGTAGGGGGTGGAGAGGGAGGTAAAGAATAAATAGGGATGGGAGAAATTATGGGGAGAAGGAGCGATTGAGGGGTGATGGAGAAGAAGAGGAGACTGACGAGATTTAGATTCCCTCCATCATGTTCTGGCCTCAGAGTGAATGCCTTCTTTCCACAGCTGTCTACCTCTTACTTCCCCTGGGTACTTCAGCCCTCACCTTCATTGGGACAGATGCTCACTTCCTTTCACCTATTCTTTAACTGGACTTTGGAGTAATGTTTGTAGGATTGGATCCTTACACTCTGAGACCTTATATACCCTAAAACTTTGTAGCTGTAAATTCTCCAGTAGTGCCCCTTGAGGGATGACGACATCTGTGGCAACTACAGTATACACAGGGATTGTATGTTTTTACCATCCTGTCATTTAAGTGTTAAATAGGGTGGTACAAATGCCTGAACCCCATCTACACTGCAGCTTCTACAGATACTGGCACCTGTGGAGCTGTATTGCTGAAGAATCACAGCCATGAAGCTTGCTAATGTAAACAACACCTGAACATTTTAGGGACAGGGAAACTGTTTTATTTATGCCTTAATTCAGAATCAAGCACACTGTCAGCACTGAATTAAGAATTATAACAATGCAGCGAATGAGAGAAGGCTATAGGGGTTATGTATTTATTGGGTTTCAGCTCAGAACTTCCGCCACAAAAACAACTTCACTCTTCGTTATTTACTGTTGGGCAAAGTTTGTGGGAAGCCTGAAAGTTGTGCCGTGAAGGAGATTTTGTGGTTTTAAAATTTCCAATTCAGATAGTTATTCTCTTCCTTAGACATTTTCTGTAAAACATTCTCTTTCCTTAAGCGAATAAATTCAAAACAAACTTTTCAATTACGTACTTAAAAATCAGGGAGGCATTAGAGACCAGCTTTCTAGCAGACTTTTCATTAATATTTTAACATGCGGACTGAGGTAACCTTTTTGTCCTTGCCATCAAGAGGTGGATATAAATGTGGTGTGGGAAACAGGCTGGACAAAAAAGAAAAAATGCTTTCACTGTTCCCATAACATATTACATTCAACTGCCCTGACTGGACCTTATTCCGTAACATTCATCCCATTGTTTTCTTAATTGCTAGTAAGTTTCTACTACTGTTCATTTTGTCTGCTATTATTCTTTCATCAATATTTTTCCAGCAGATTAATAGGATTTTCCCTCCATACTTTGCCTGAAACAGCAGGATACAGTAGTTCAAGAAAAAAGGGAGGCTGGCAGTAAAGTTTCTACTTACAGTTTGTCTCGTTTAATAACATCTCTGCAAGTTTAAGACTTTATTTGGTGTGGTTTCATTCATTCCAGCTGACAGTCTCTCAGGCTGGGGCTTAATTCTTTTGTCTCTCTCCCAACATTTTCTTTGAGACAGGATTATCTTTATTTCTAGTTCTTTATTTCTTTTAGTCACACCATTCATTACTGAGTTTCACAAGCAATCTGAAATCTGTGGGTCCCAATTCTGATTTCACATTGGTTTCACACTAGTAAAAGAATTCCTTGGGCTGGGATTTTCAAGAACACCAAACAGACTTAGGCACACCAGTCCCATTGAAACCTCATATGTCATTTAGGTGCTTTTGAAAATCCTGTCCCATAAATTTCAGTGAAGCAGCTCCTTAATTATACCAGCGTAAAATCAGATTGTGCCCTTTGAATTTGTCTTAAAAGTAGATTTATAAAGCAGTTTATAACAAGTTTTGTTTTTGATTTAGAATACACCTGCAGTTGACAACAGTAGCTTTTATTTTTTACATTTATTTAAAGTTTCTGGAAATAAAAATGGCTGTAGCACTTTAATGGATTTTTAGTCAAACTGATAACTTTTAACTTGATTTTGCTGGTAAGTAAAGAAATTATGAAAATGCTGGAAACTTTTCTATAGCAATAGAAAGGAACTGAACAGGGAAAACTCTTTTTAACAAACATTACCTTACTCTACATCAGCTATCATTAGATCATAACACATGAGTGCTACTTGCTGAGTGCTATTTATTTATTTATTTTGGACTTTACTATTACAGATCTCATAAGATTGTAGTTAAGAAATGTGATAGCAGAACACCCTTTCCTACATATTTTTTCTTTATTTTCTCTCTACTATTGCTACCCTTTCCTTCTTGTAAATGCTTTCCAGCAGCTAAGCCTCTTTTAATAACAAACAGAGCTCTGGTAAAGAGTAAAAATTGATATTGACTTTCCCAATGGAGAATCCCCACATCAATGCCCAGCGGAGCAACCAAATTCTGTCAGCTGGAATTGTGTCTCACAAGGTGAAGAACTAATAAGATACATGTTCTTTGCCCATGAATTTTTCCTAACATGCATACCACCTCCTACTTGCCTGGTTAATTCAGTAGTTTAGGTGCCTGTCTGACTTTTTAATAAATGTCACAATTCTGGTTCTGTAGAGCACAACTTTGAACTTTAGGAATTTTGAGGGATGTCACTGCTCCTCCCGATAATTTCTTAAAGAAATCAAATGGCAGCCTAGGACACCGTTATAACTAGATGAATAACCTAACAGATGCATAATGGAACTAAACCAGCCTCTGTTTAAAAGTCTTCAGATTGTACTCTCGCATTTGGTAACAGCTCTGTAGTGACCCTCACTGGTGATAAAATCCAGATCTCTAAAAACTAAAACCAACACCTGCATCTGTATTTCTAAACCTTTCATCAAATGGGGATTACAAGAATAAAGAGTAGTTACATTCTTTCCTGGAAGAAAAGCTGTATATTTTAAAACAAAATCAAAAGCAAGCCTACTGACAGCAAATTTGCTGAATTCAGCATTATTCCAAGGATGATAATTTTTTGAAACAAATGCCAATATTCGTGCCAAATGTACATGCAAATAAATTGCATTTATTCATGAAACATCAAGAAGTTCCAAAGGTTTTACTGTAAATAACAGCCTAAACTTGGTGTGTGTCATACATGTTTAAGGTTTACAGATAACTGATGATCTAAAGCTTGTAGCTGCATATGCTTTTTTAATACACTGAAAAATTTTAAAATAATCTTCTACCTGTTTGGTTATTACTTTTTTTTTTTTTTTTTTTTTTTAAGTTTTGGGAGGAGGTTATCCCTGTTGGAAAAAATGTATATAAATAAATTGTGAGAAGGACCTTACATTTGGACATGGTTTGATATTTTCAAACATTTTAAGTAATTTTTTTGAGAAGCATCTTAATTTTTCCTTTTAACACTATTTTCATTGTAATGTGCTAAGTCAGGAAAGATTCAAAGTGACAAACAGAAAAGGAAACAAATTATTCAAAGTATTAAAACCTCTCAGTAAACACAGGCATGCAAAATAAAGAATCCACTGAACTTTTTCCCCCTGTAATACTGCATTTTACAAACGCCATGGTATGAATTTTAAAGCATGCTCATAACTTGTCTGGTTATACAGCTAAGGATTAAAACACAGCAGCTTTGAATACGATACAGCTGTATAAAAAATAGCCCTTTCAACCTCACCAGTTTAAATCTTCCAAATTCCAACCTATTTTTGTTAAAATTTCTGCCTTTATAATTACACTTTTTCAATTAAACTCACAAAATTAACAGTCGCTGAACTTTAACTGCTTCAGGAATTATGCCATGATACATCAAAACTGGTCATGATCTAATAACAGCTGACAGAGAAAGATAATGCTTGTTAAAAGGAGTTTTCTCCATACAATTCCTTTTCATAGCTGTAGAAAAATTTCCAGCACTTTCAATGTTTCCTAATGTCACTAAAACAAAACATACAAATGTATGTGCAAAGTCAGTTGTACGTGCCACTGCACACACAACACCGGTATTTTAAAAAATGCAACAGCTGACATTGTTAGAAAACACATTAGTATTAATAACTCTTTGTAAACAGTAAATATTCACACCAATAAAGCTATGTAATTTAATTGCCGAGTTATGCAAAGTTCCGAGATGGTAATGAATGAGGAAAAACATGAAACCTCATCATGGAAACCTCATACACACTGGAAAGAGGGACTGATTACAAGTTGTTTACTATTTACCAAAATGGAGACTATTTGTAACTCAGTACTGTAAACAGATTTACAGTATTGGTCCTCTTTTTGGAGTCATTTTCATAAGAAATTAATTTCATGCTAGATTGAGAGGTTACATGAAGTTTCCTGTCTGCACAGTCAAAATATTATTGAAGCAATTCAGGTTGTCAGTAAAAGCTTAAACAAATTTGCTGATAATCCTGTTAATGACCCAGGTCAAGTGTTAACTGTTGTGGGTTATAAAACAGTGAAATTAAGGTTGCTGGTACCCTCAGGCAAATAGCATAGTTACTGAAAAGGATCAGAAAAAGCTATTAAATTACAGAATTGTATAACTCATTCAATTTCTGGATACTATATAAACTGTTTTGAAAGAAACTGCATCCCTCTAAGTGAAAAAGTGTAATCCTCCAAAAGTAAAAAATACTAGATCCAATTGAAATAATAGTGTCTGTGATTTCTATGTACCTTAAGCACACGGCACATTCTCAACCTAAGGTTTTTCTGCTTGTATGTTGAAAATAGATGTCAACCCTAAAATGGGGAATGATCCACTCATTCAGATGTTAATTCTGCCTGACATTTTTCTATTACTCAAAAAATGGTTCACACTTCACTACTGTACATTGATAAAGCCTCTTTCGGGACTACTGTGATAGTTTAAGAAGTAAGAAATGTGTGGTTTAAAAAAAGCCCAGTATGTGGCAGATTTCTTAAGAAATAAGTTTAACAAAAATTACCTGTTTCCATAAAAGAACAGTTTCTTTTAAATAAAACTTTTGGTGATGGTGCAAAGTATCATATGTTCCATCTCTCCTACACAAACCCCCCAAACTGGATTAAATAACTAAAAATGAAGTAGACCAACATATAGCTATTACTACTACTATTTTTTCTGCTCTTGCAGTGTTTGTATTGGCTGTAATGACCATATTTTAAACAACGTTTTAGCACTAAAAATGTTTTCACAAAAATCTGCACAATTCTTCCAGATAAAATAAATCTGGTATAGTTTTGGTGGTAGCCCACAAACCACCCTCAATATGCCTAATGTACAGTAGCAGTTACATGTATTGTAAAACAATTTTGATTGCATTTCATCCTTTTTAAAAAGACTCAATGATGAAAAATTAATTGGATAATCCATAGTAAGTTTTATACAACAACTCACATATGTTCTATTTATCCACGTATGGAGATTGGTCTACCCAGACACACCGCTAGACCAAATTCTCAGTTGTTCATTCTCACAGTTGGAAAAAGAAAACTTTTCTAACTAGTTACCACAAAATTATATAAACATACATTTCCCCTTAACTTCCTTTTTATTTGGGGCGTGGGGTGCGCTGACCAAGGAAATTTAGAGCAAAGGGGTGGGAAAGAAGAAAGGTCGTCAGTAGAAGATTATTTCAAGAAAAAAAGCAAAACCTTTTTGAACTTAGATTTTTAAACTGCATGTTAACAATGGATTGTCAAATGCGTGTGTGAGACTGATATTAGCAAATTATAAAAACTCAAGTTCTTAAATTCACTGTATCCATCTAAATATATTATAAAGAAATCAAAAACCTATTTCAAGCCTTCCTAAAGTTACCACAAATATTAAATTGTTCAATCTTAGTTTTATTTTTAGAAGAAACACCTAGTTTTAATTTTGGGGAAGGAATATAAAAATAATACTCAATCTGGAAGATTAAATACTTAACACTGCTGTCCCTTTTTGTTGTCGCTTCTGTTGGCTGTGCAGAAAACATTACATCTATTTCATACACAAGATTTTTAAAGTAATGATAAAGAAAAAAAACTAACGTCAAACTGGATGAGGTATAATGTACACCACTGTCTTATTAGAAGCTTCTTTGGGCAGCTACGCCTAGTACGCATTTCATATTGCATAGGAGTTTTTCCCCCTCCCCCCCGCACTTTCCTTAATTTATTAAATTAAATCTCAAAGCCAGCAATTTTCAACAAAAGAAAAATTAGTGATATTTTAGCAAAGTTCAGTTCTCAAAAGTCTTTTTGCCTTAATTATTATCTTAGTTTACATTATGTGTCTGCCTGCAAGTGTCATGGAAGCGGAGCTACTCTGCTTACTGCCTAACAGAACTACATACTTTGTGAAGAAGCTTTTGTAATAAAAACACACAGAGAACGCAACCCCTGCTAACATGCTTGTTTTTATTAGCCAAAATCATTTGCGATGGGCGACTATTTATAAAATAGCGTGTTGCTGGAGAAAGGCTTAGCTATGCACAACACTTTGAAAGTATGTTCTATTAAATAACCTCCGAAGTATTCTCCATACAAAAAATATTTATACAGACAATATATAACAGCTGCTCTATAGTTTTTATGATAACATTAAATAATTGACTCTTCCCAGCAATAAAAAGAGCTGATGTAAGAATTACTTGGATTTGAAAAGTTTTAATCATTCCTTAATTGTTTTTTCCACTTTACAGGGAAAAAAAATCATTTTACACAATAACTGCCTTACCCCAAAAGCAATTAGGGCATCACTCAGTTCATCAGCGTTACTTGGGCACCAAAAATAATTATCTTAATAGCGCGTATATTTTCTTCTCTGTGCAAATGTTATATATAAAGGAGGTGTAGGTTCTGTACAATTGTTTGCTGCTAGAAGTTCATCACCTTTTGACCTCTGGATTTTATAGAGAAAAGTTGCTTTGGACACACTGATCCTAAAGGCTGTGTCCAGTGTCTTGTGAGCAGGAGCACCACCTCTATTTATCCATGGGGAATGGATAGCCTTTTATTTTTCAACTTAGATTTTAAATTAGCTTTCAAGACTGAATGTCCAATGGGTATAATTATTTTGCTGAAATGTGTGTATTTTAATCACATTGAATTTCACGTTAACTTCGCGAAAGCTAACAAAAACGATATGCCAATGCCTTGTTTGCGGATTTTTTTTTAAAAAAGGTGTCTCTTGAGTTAAAGACTGAAATTAAATTGTTACAGCAATAAAAGTAAGTTATCTAAAAGGAGTAGTCCCATTGGCTGCTTTTTTATTACATTAAAAGTTTCTGAAATGAAATAAATCATGACTCATTATATTACTATCATTATGCATATAAACAGGGTTTGTGGTTTAGTTACCAGTAAGGAAATAATTCATTAAAAAGGACAGATGCTGTAAGTTAATTTTTTTAAGATACTGAGAAATTAGGTAAATTAGATACAAAGAGATTAGGCAACTAAATTACTAATTAATAAATGAGTTATATTCCTTGCATTAATTGTGAATAAACAGTAAGATCAATTTGGTAATTGTGTAGCTGGGAAGGCATTTAAAATATAACCTCAGTGGAAGAAAATACAAAATTCTCTACACTTCTCTTTCCTTTTCTTCCCTCCTTTATCTTTTGGGCTGTCCAACACAGAATATATACTTTTCATACACATAACTATATGCAGACAAGCACACTGGGCATTACGATCATGGTTCCCGTTAGCGTCACTTATGCTCATTATAGTCTGTACCACAGAGCAGCCCATCACCTTGTGAGATGTAATAAACAACTTCCACCTAGTCTGTGAAATCCGGCCACTACAGAAACACAGATACACTCTCCCTCTCTCTTCCATCTAACGACCAAGCTCCCTTTACTTGTGCCATGGGTCACGGTCACCACCCCAACATGTCATGCCCCTCTCCCCCCCCCCCCCAAGAGAACTGCTCACACGAACAGAGCTACGTTTTCTTTTTTAAACTTTGCTATAAGACGACAACTGCGAAGAAAGCAAACACCCCTCTTTTTATAAATTAACACACAGCATTGTGCACACTGCTGTCCATTTGCATTGCAATTGAAGGTTATAATTGTTCCAGCTGCCACCATCTGATTTTGCAGGATTTTCTTTTACCACTCATTTGTTCAGTCAAAGAAAATCTCAGTCCACCCGGTGAACAAACAGTTATCACGCTGGACCACCTTAAAAAAAAATGATGCGGACCCGGTTTCAAACAGGATCCAAACGTTAAGAAAAGGGGAAAGTGTAGCCACTGCTGGGATCTCTATCTGTGCCCGGCTTACTTACCTTCGTTGGTAGGATGGAGAATCAGTTCCCCAAAGCAGCTGAGGGCAGAGCAGATGAGAAGGAGGAGGATGGAGATGTGACAATCCATGTTGCTGGTGCAGAGGGCAGGGAGAGCAGCATATCTTCATGCAGCATGCCACTTGATGTGAGAGCGCTGATTGCAGGAGAAGTTACCATGCTCCGCTTGCAGGCTGATGTCAAGTTTGACACTGGAGATAAGGAGGAGTCTGCTGAGCTGCCTTTCTGCAGGCTGCTTCAGGGGCAGCTCGCTGGGTCCTAGTGCACCTCCCCCAATCCGAAAGGACAAAGGTAACACAGATCAAGAAGTGATCAAGTGGTCAGAGTCAGGGGTGCTGGGAGGTGCAAAACTGGGAACCAAACTAGAAGAAAAAATACCCAAAATTATTTAAAAATGCAGCACCGGCTTTAATGTAGGTTGCTCTGTTTTAATGCTGTTTGCAACATCTTTCTCTGAAGAGATGGGAAAACATCTCACAAATGGGATGTGTGAGAAAGAGCAAACAGAGTGCAAAATAAAAGTTGCCTTGGGCTCCAAGCCCTAGGATAAGGAGAGGAAAGGCAAACTTCAGCTGCAAGAGAATATCAATCATACCTGTAATTTACAAAGGCTCATAGGAGCAGAGATGTTAGTCACCCTCCTTCAAAAATAATCGCTAAAGGTGGATCAAAACTGCCTCCCACCCCAAACCATAATGCTACTTAGATCCCTAAGCACACCTGAGAAAAACCCTTGTCCTAGTCACACTTGTCTCTGCTTTTTAAAAGAACAAAGATCCCACGTACATTCCCCAAGTAAAAGAGCCCCCCTTATCCCTCATTCACTTGCTGCCTGTCAGTTCCCAGGACCCCTTCCACTCCCCCTGAAGTCCCAGACCAAGCTGGTTACAAATATTTGGGCCTTAAAGTTACACATTCAGAGTCCAGCATTCACACAAGCAGCTCCTTCATAACACAGTGTTCAGTTCCCTCACGGCTTCACACAGTGTGATCATTCTGTGGTGCCACATGTAAAAATAAGCATAATACAAATCAAACACACACTACCTACTAATAAATCACAGGAGCAACCCCCTTCACATGCTGCATTAAGCAGCTCCTAGGGCCTCTGCAATAAAGGATGACATAATTCACATAGCTCAGGACTCTCGGTTCAACATTTCATCCATTTACAATCTGATAATATTCAATTACTATTCTTTCCTAGGCTGAACACAATTGCAAAAGTAGTAATGCTATCAGAGCTCAATACTTCCATGGCAGAGTTATTATAGAAATTGTCAATCTCATTCTTAATCCCTGTGCTGCCGAGGGTAATTGTAGCCTGTTCTGCTTCAGGAATTTTGTGATTGGGGGGGTAAAATAATTCATATCCCAATGACTATGTTCTCTTTGAGATAGCCTATAGAAACTATTGTGTATTAGCCCCTCATTTCCCCTATCCACAGCCCTGCTCGTTTTAGTGGCACTAAGGCTTTTGTGGCTTTCTGATCTATCAGAAGATTCCACCCACAATGTATCATTTTAATCCAGTTCATTACATAACTATTTTTTTTAAATGTCTGCTCTATTTCCCTCATCATAGGCCCCAAATGAGGCCATCCCTGGGTCTGCCAGAGGAGAATTACAGGCAGCTCCTGCTAGAGCTTATCAGCGCTACTCCATGTGTCTGCCAGAGGGGATCACTACAGAGCCACAATTGCTGAACCGTTTCATTTTTTGGATCACTTCTTCGGATTGAGACACTCTTGTGGGCACCTTCCCTCCCAGCCTCAGTTACTCAATCTCCCTATAGCAATCAGTGATTGGCCCCATGGAAAGATCTCATAGCGGAACAGTCGGGCTTTAATTAAGCCAGCTTGTTCTAGCTCTGCAATCGGATACTTTTGGCAGGTCATACTTTTGATTTCTTTTTGGACACTGCCCACATTGTCACTAGGTAGCCATCCTGTGGCCAGGGGAAGTGGGGGACTGAATACACTTTTATTATTTGCACCAAGACTGTGTATCCATTTGTCTTTCTATGTACATGCAAAGCAAAGTCACTTGAGCCTGCAATCTAAACAGACAATAAAATAAAGGGTGGGAGAAAGGAAATAGTATCCCCATTTTACAGATGTGGAACTAAAGCACAGAAAGATTAAGTTACTTGCCTAGAAATCTGTGGCAGAGCCAGGAACTGAACCCAGGTCTCAAGTCCCAATCCGGTATTTTAAGACACAGGATCAACCCTCCGCTGATGTACACAGGTAAGTCAAGAAGCACAGATGTACGTCCCTGGGAGCTCCGCTGGCCACTGTTGTCAGCAAGATCCCCTGGACACGGCTGTCTGTAGCACCCATGGTTGTGTGCATGGTCCCAATCCATGTTGGCTGTTAGGCAACACAGCACAAGAGTTGTAGAAAGAAGGAAATATCCTCAAAGAAGAGTGGGATGCAGTACTGCAAGAGGGGCACTCTCAGCCTTTTGCTTACACAGTACCCATAGGCCTAACAGAAGCCATTTTTATCTGCCACAGTCCTTTGCCACTCCACATCTATTAGGTAAGTGTAAGTAGCTGGTGACATGGAGGCACAAGGACAGACAATGAGCAGGCTGGGATATACCTTGTCCTCTACCAGCTCCATGGAGATAAGACAGAAAAGGTAGTTTGGTTCTGCCCTCTTTTCTATCTCTCTAATTTTGGTATCATCCACAAATTTAATCACACTTCAGTTTGCGCCAAGAAAATACACGAAACAGCCACACAGGATGCAAAAAACTGTATTGGAGTTTTGTTTTATTTTGAACAAGAGGGCAGTTCTTGAAAGCTGAATGGATTCTCTGTCCTTCTAGACCCTGAGTTGGGTGAATACCGCCAAACAATTCCTACACATATTCACTCAGCTAAACATTTATCTCATTCCACTGGTGTTTCCACCTCCTTAGTAATCACTTTCTGGGAACCTTTTACTGAATGAGCTAACCAGCAGAATAAGCATGGAAATAACGTATTTAAAGCCAGTATTTCCCAGAGTGTTAGACATTGCCCACATGCACCGGGAGACAGACTGACACACCTCTTAATTGTTCTCCAGAATCTAAACTCCAAAAATGTCTGTCTCTAGCTCTTATGGTTGCAAAGAGAGCCTTCAAAATATGGAGGGTAACTTATACAGAAATGTCTTCCTGAGTTTGCAGAGAGCCTATAACTATAGCTTTCAAGCAGTAGTTTCCTTAGTCATGGGTGCTTAATTAAAGACCAATTATAATTTAAAGTGTCAGCATTGTTAATTATTTCACTGCTCAAAGCATGTAAAATAGGAGCAGAAGGATGATATTATGAATATTTACATCAATGTTTCCCACAGTGGGGATGGAGTGGGGGCCATGGAAAATATTGGTATTGCCAAACTCAAGCCTTTAAAAATCGAGTCAGGATGCCCCCCCCCCCCCAAAATGAGGGTTATTTTAAAATAATATATGTGGGGATAAGTTTTCTCTGACTTCTAGTTTCTGAGTATTTAAGGTGCACTGGGGTCACATTTCCAGGTTCCCCCCCCCCACCCCCCAGAAAAAATGCTGTGAGTTTCATGCAGAATCTTGATTCCAGCAGTAGGGCATTTAAGGGGAGGAAAACCCCTTAAATCTCAGGCAATAAAATTGTGAGAGTTGGCACCCTGTAGGCTTTTATCATCAGATGGTGGAATTGCAGGAGGTGCAATTGGTTTCATTTTGCTTAAGGGGCACAGCTTTCCAAATATTGAGAGTTACTGTTTTAAGCAAATATCAGACATTCATGGAATACAAATTTTGGATTTGTAACCATATCTACAGTAGAAGACTTATGCAATCAGGAACACAATATCAAGTGAGCCAATCTACACAGATCCCATTTGGGATTTCATGTATTGACAAGGAATAAATCTCAGGTTAAGAATGATTAACATATATAATTCACAAACAGAAGGAAAGGTAAAAATTCTATTCTTACTACAGTATATCCAAATGTATAGTCTATATTGGTATTCTGTATAATCACTGAGTATACATGGCAAGATCTTCTTTCTAGCTTCCATAAAATCAATCTAGAGAATCACGTAAGTGTGATTTATGGTTTTCTGCCAACATTATATTTTTAAAAAAATATATTAGAGATTAAAATCCTGCCTAAACACAAATTTTATCTCATACATTTGTCTTTCCTGAACAAGAAAGCGAAACATTCTTGTAATACGAAGATGTGGGGTGGGGGGGAGGAGGATCACATCACCAGGGCAGAGCACTCTGGACCTCATCCTCGCATACAAAATAGGAAAACAACTTTCTATCTGATGAAAAATATTACAGGATTATTAGAAATAACTACAGAAATAATCAATCACTTCATCCATTGGGACTATAAATCACAATCTGCTTCCAAAAAAGCTTTTTAATATCTGTGGAGCTTGATTTGTACTTTTAATTAATTGTATCACACAAACTTGCATCTAACCTTCAAGATTTAAAATCAAAATAAATATCACATAGTCAAATGTAAAGTCAATTTTTGCAAAAGGTCTAATCAGCCTAGAAGACCTGAAATCCTCCATTTATGCATCTAATAGGTACAGCAGCACTCGTACAAACTTCTCCATGATGCCTTGCCAATATGCTTGGCATCCTTGCGCTGATGGGATCAATTTTAGGGGTGACAGGATGCTTCTGCCTGCATGTTGCTTCAGTCTTCAACCTCTGTTGCTAATTCATGCCATCCTGGGCGTATATTGTGAGGTGGATCCCTCGCCACCAGAAGTTGGATCGACACCACCAGCTCATTAAACATAAGCCACATAGGGCCACATTTTCTAAAAAACCTGTACCCAGAATCAAGACCAGATTTTAAAAAGAGCTCAGTTTCCATTTAGGCACCAAAGTAAGTAGCCAGATTTTTTTTTTTTTTTTAATTCATCAGGCTAAATGCTGAGCTGTCAACATTTTGGCCCTAAAGTTTCATAATGGGAACTGCTGGGTGCTGAGCTCTTGAGCATGTAGCTGTGACAGACTGAAAATATCTTGTAATGTCCTGATCCAACCTTCTGGAATTAAGATAAACCTTACTGAATTAAGGTTAATACCTTTAGGGTCCCTTGTATTAAAATGTGATTGTGTACATGTTATTGGGGTATTGTATGTACTTTTTCTAATAGGAGGGGAGATGCTAATATACTTCCTCTGTTATAAACACTTTGAAGACACCCGCCCCTGAAGAGGTATGAATATATACTAGTTCAGACTGGATTCTCCAGGGACTGACAGAGATAGGGCTTTTGGATAAGTAGCTTGGTTTTAAACTGGCTCAGGCCTTCCTTCCTGATCCATCAAACAGACAGACCCTTCATCCAGAGAGTGCCCCAGTTCTTAGGGTAATGTTGGAAGGACTGGGCCTATTGAACCCTCATAAGACTGGGTGCTTGTTCTGAGCTGAAACTGTCATGAACTTGTTACAACAAGGAATCCCCCTTGGGTTGGAGGTCTGAAAGATAGTTCCTCACAGAATCCTGGTCAGAGTTGCAGTGACCTCTGGTAAGCTTATTAGAATTAAGGTTGCCAACTTTCTACTTGCACAAAACTGAACACCCTTGCCTTGCCCCCTGCCCCGCTCCTCCTCTGAAGCCCTGCCCATGACCCACTCCTTCTCAAAGGCCCCACCCCTCACTCATTCCACTCCCCCACCCTGTCACTCACTCGCTCTCCCTACCCTCACTCACTCATTTTCACCGGACTGGCTTAGGGGGTTGGAGTGTGGGAGGGGGTGAGGGCTCTGGCTGGGGGTGTTTGGGATCCGGGGTGCGGCCAGAAAAGAGGAGTTCTGGGTGCAGGAGGGGGCTCTGGGCTGTGGCAGTGGGTTAAGGATGCTAGAGAGGGTGAGGGCTCTGGCGGTGAGTGCAGACTCTGGGCTGGGGATGAGGGGTTTGGGATACAGGAGTGTGCTCTGGGCTCAGACTGAGGGGTTCGGAGGGCAAGAGGGGGATCAGGTCTGGGATAGGGGGTTGGAGTGTGGGAGGGGGTCAGAGGTGCAGGCTCTGGGTGGCGCTTACCTCAAGCAGCTCCCGGAAGCAGTGGCATGGCCAGGTGTCTCTGCATACTGCCCTGTCCACAGGCGCCACTCCCGCAAGCTCCCATTGGCCGCAGTTCCCAGCCAGTGAGAGCTGCAGAGCCAGTGGTTGGGGTAGGGGCAGAGTGGGGAGCCCCCTTGCTGCCCCTACACGTAGGAGCCAGAGGGGGGACATGCTGCTTCTTCCGGAAGCCACACGGAGCCACAGCAGGCAGGGAGGGAGCTTGCCTTGGTCCTGCTCCACTGCCAACTGGACTTTTAATGGCCCAGTCAGTAGTACTGACCAGAGCCACCAGCACCTTTTAGACCGGGCTTTCCAGTAGAAAACCGGACACCTGGCAACTCTAATTAGAATGCATGTACTTTTTAATTGTTTTGATACATTTCCTCTGTAATCCTTTTAAACTTAAGAATAAAAGGCGTCATGTATAAAATGTGCTTCATGGTACCTTATATAACGGTAGCAATGACACCTGTTAACCAACTCTGATGAGAAAGCAAGCAGCTGGCCTTAGACAGCCTGTCTCTGCTGGGGATACCATAGTATAGGCGGGGAACGGTGCAGCCTGGAAATACCCCAGCCCAGCCAGAAGGAGATGGGTCTCCACTCAAGAGAGGCAAAGGCTAGGTAGCTGGAAGTCTGAGAGCAGGTGCCCTTGCTGGACCACTGTGGGAAAATACAGGTTCAGTTGCCCTGAACTGTGAGACTAGCCCCTCACAATCATCAAATGGCAACAATCCACATCCACTCTTAGAACTGGTAACCAGGCAGGGAAAAGCTGCATGTTTGATTACCATGCCCTGAGCCAGCCAGCCTCCAGAATTGGTCATTTTAAGTACTGTATGGGAAATTCATTAAAGAAACACACACCTAAGGCTTCCCATGCTGTACAGTATTCACCAACATCATAACATTTCTCAAATGAATGCTAAGGGATAAGGGAAGTGATCTAATAAATAAAGAAGATGAATGAAGTATAAAAAGTTACTTATTTTAAACTGAACTTCAACCGTTTAATCAATTCTAACATAATAATTACTTCAAAATTCACAAAGACTATCTGATTAACTAGAGAGGAAGCAAAATTAATTCAGCTTTGAACAGCAACTTAGCTGCAATCTTAATTAAGGAACGGCTAGGCACAAATTCCATAATAAGAAAAACACGTGACTTAAAATGGGGATGGAATATATTAGGAAAGCATATGAAATGTAATTGCAATTAAGCTGTGCATTTTCTCTATAAAGGGTGAATCATTTGCTAAGTATGCAGTAAAAATGAGTCAGTGCACACACTTATACTGACTTTATCTGAATTTATTTATTTCTAAACAAAAATGTATATTAGTCATAAAAGATAAGCTTTACTTGCAATATTGGCAGTTTTCAGGGAACCGCAAAATTTAAGAGAAAAAAAGAATTACTGGTTTGTATGAACACTTGTCAAATACTAAATAGAAATATATGCACAGGGGGAAAAGTGTCACGGTAATATGCACATACATGCCAAGTTTCAACTTGGATTGAATATGTACAGGAAAATTATATGAATCCTAGAAAGTAAGGGGGTGTTTAGAGGTGCTGGCAGACCTCAAGACTAGAGTGGTGTGAATGATGGCACTAAATTTTTGTAGGATTGGAGCAAATGTTCACAGGAGATTTCTCTTATAAAGAAAATGTCATCTCTTGCCCCGCTGGACATCAAAAGGTGAAATGATGTTCTGTTGCCTGTCATTCATTCCATTGCTTCCTCCCAAAGTATATTGTCAAGCTTAGGACCAAAATTGAGAGAGACTAAAAAACAAACATATTTCATGATATCATTGATACTCTCACTTTCTATTCTTACAGGAAGTGGGTGGGTAGAATTTAAATATTCGCCTGAGTTTTTGGAACCAGGCTTGCTCATAAGACTAAGATGCTTAATGCCTACTTTGCTTCAGTCTTAACTAAAAGAAATAATTCTTCTTATTCTATGGCCTGGTCCACACTAACCCTCCATTTCGAACTAAGGTACACAAATTCAGCTACGTTAATAACATAGCTGAATTCGAAGTACCTTAGTTCGAACTTACCGCGGGTCCAGACGCGGCAGGCAGGCTCCCCCGTCGATGCCGCGTACTCCTCTCGCCGAGCTGGAATACTGGCGTCGACGGCGAGCACTTCCGGGATCGATCCCAGAAGATCGATTGCTTACCGCCAGACCCGGAGGTAAGTGTAGACCTACCCTTAACACAATCCATATTAACAACAAGGGGAAGGAATGCAAACTGGAATAGGGAAGAACAGGTTCAAGACTGTTTACGTAAGTTAGATATAGTCAACTTTGCAGGGCCTGATGAAATTCACCCTAGGGTACTTAAAGAACTAGATAAAGCAATCTCGGAACTATTAGCGATTATCTTTGAGAACGCACAGATGACAGGTGAGGGAACAGAGGACTGGCAAAGGACAATCTTAGTACCTATTTTTAAAAAGGGGAACAGAGAGAATCCAGGGAATTATAGACCAGTGAGTCTAACTTCCATAGCTGGAAAGATAGTGGAACAAATTATTTCAGTCAGTTTGTAAGCACCTAGAGGACAATAGGGTGACAGGTAATAGCCAACATGGATTTTGGGGAGGCAGGAATTAACCCCAGAACCAAAGATACACTCAGATTGCAACATCAATGACTATCTGGGCAGCAACAGAACTCAAAAAACAGGACTATTCAGAGGTCCCTATGCGGAGTCACACATACAACTCCAGCAGCAGTACAATATGCTATGTCCCCAATGCTTAAATATACTTAGTAACATTATCCAACAAACAGTCCACAATACGGCCATCCTATGTTCATTAGTCCCAAAACAACATCCCTCGTGTCCGTGGTGGTCACTGATGGTTGGGTACAGTGTAAGCTCAGAATGGTGGATCCCAGCCTCTGCTGACTGTCCCTCTGCTTGTCATGGTTTCCTCCCCTGAGTCCAATTCACTCTTCCAGCTTGGCTATAGCTGTGTCCCCCTGGCCTGACACCTAGCCCCAGGTACTGGCTGTGTTCAACTCTGTGTCCTCCTGGACCATGTGCTTTCTGACCAAACTGGTAGCCTTCTCCCAGCATTGCCCCTGTGCCAACTGATTGGCCTCGTACTGACCAGATAGCTTGTCACCAACTCCCACCCCTACCTGGCAGGGCTGAGGCTCCTGCTCCAGAGGGATATTGCTCTCCGCCAGTGACAAGTGAGTCAGGGGTAGGATTTCCTCCACCCTTTAGCCAATCAGGATTTAGGGGAAGGGGCCAGCTCCACTCATTACATGCCCCTTACTCAATCCAGGCTCATGAGGGGTAGGCTGGGTTTTCACACTGCTCACATTCATATGTGAAGTGGGGACACCAGTGTCATAAAAGAGCCTTAAGAGGCACCGTTTTGTAGGATAAAAGAAAAAGCTGCCAAGAGAGCACGTAATGAAGGGCCTACCCCTCCTCACTGATGGCAGGAGCAGAAGGACACGGGGGCCCAGAGCGTCGCACACGTAATTGTCGGGGGAAAATCTAAAGCCCAGTTGGCCCCTCTCTTCCATGTGGCTAAGCTCTGAAATGGAGCTTGCAAGAAGACTTGGCTTTTGGATTGCATGCTCCCTTTTACGTTCTGCCCTGGCTAATGTTCAGTCAAGATAGAAATGCCAACCCCATTTAGAGTTACGTTTTATGCAGTCCCAGAGAATTCCCTCAAAATACAGGATGAGACAAAAGTTGAGAATTGTTAAGAGAGATGGGAACACTATCCCTCAGCATAAAGAGTATTCTCCTGGGCTGCCTATCCCAAAAGGCCCATTTTAGGACAGCAGGTGCAGACGCTCACGACCTCTATTTCTAGTGTGCTATACATACAGAAAAAAACCATTACAACCTTTCTCCCCCCTGTTCTGCTGAGAGAGAGTAGACTGGTACACTTTCACTGCTATGCTATGCCCAGCCCTGAAAATCCTTACTCATGAACGTAGACTTTCCTGAAGCAAGTAGTCCCCATGAGGCAAATGGGATTACTCACCTGAATAAGAGTTTTCAAAACTGGGCTCTGTGTTTTCTATTGAGCTGTCAACTAAACCAAAGGCGAAAATTTATGCATGTTAGTAGTATGGTACCAAAAAAGGTGTTGAAAGCTAAATTTACTAGTCATTTCTATCACTGACTTAAAATAAAGTTGTCAAAGAATGTCACTGAGACTGAATCTGTCGTATTTCTGAGAGTGTTAAAGGGAGAAATCAAAATAACATTCATCTTCCAGAATCAGAATAGCTTCTGTGACAGATGTGGAGCTGCTATGTAATAATGTTATGAATACTGAGATGTAACAATTTTATTAACCTGGTACGTGATCTGGGCAGGGAAGGTAAGTTATTGTCTATTAGGATTATAAGACTGCCCTGTATGAATGCATGGATCTAGCATAATAGGGGACTGTGGGAAGAACAAACAGAAAGTCACCACAAGATTCCATACAAGTAAGCTCCCAGCGGATATCAGGGGAAGTTACAAGACAATGGCATGGTTCCAGGCTCTAGGTCAAAATGACACAGCTGTTTGGCCAGGTTGAGAGGCTGGAGATCAAAAGAACACTACTGAGTTAAAAAGTGCTTCTCAGCAATAGAAGCAGCAACACTTAGCTGTGGAGGGAAATAGGCTGACACAAAGAGACACATGTACACATACACTTTGCAAAGTGTATGTGTACATGGTTTTTCTGTATGTAAAGAAATTGGGCTTTCCCGGATCCAGGGAATGGTAAGCCTCATCGGGAAAGCTAGATATACATACAGCAGGTTTTATTGTTTTCTCTGAAATTATTTTTTTAAAATAAACAACACTTTGCTGGTCAGTCACTGGGTCAGACCTGCTGACGTATATCCCGGTTGATATACAAAGGACTGCCACCCAAGGGCAGGTCAGAGAATGAGAGATTTGTGTGATTACATTGCAAGAGAGGTGACAGCCCAAGGCTTTACAGCTGAAGCAGGTTGCACTCAAAGAGACCAGGAGGGGCCAGAAGTGCAGTTAGCCTGGTATCTGTGACACCTTCCTATGGTTAATTTTCCTCAACTGTACTTAGTCTTTCATGAGCAAGCTTGTTTATCCCCATAATACAAAACCAAACTGTTTGTATTAAAACCGCAAATGATAGAATTAGCTTAAAGTTAAAATAAACATACAGATGAAGAAACACACTCACTTGTATGAATTCCATGTTAAAAAAAGTTGAATCATCTACCTATTCTTTTTTTTAAGGAAAAAACACCTCAGATAGAGCTCCTGGTACATTCTGTGTTGTCTGTCTATTCAGAGAGAAAGCTAGCCAGACCGAGATAATGTGTTCCTCTCTCTCTTGTAGAGTGCCACGCGTACTTATAATGCTGAATTGGTTAGTTATGGTTTGAGTGGACTGCTCAGACCTGAAGGTTCAAACTTTCTACTAACACTCTCTCATACAGATTTGCTATTAGGCCCAGGCCAAGAATTTGTGGGGCCCCCAGAGTTCAGACTGGGCATTTGGAATCCATATTTTAGATATCTAACAGAAGCTAAACCCTCGAACCTCTTGGCTATGAATGTGTGTGTGTTTATTAGCAAGAAAAGGGGATGAGTTGCCTTCCCATCCAGTGCTGCGTCTGGGAGAGATGATGATTGTAGTTGGGTGTGTGTTGGTCAATCTATCAATTAAAAATTTGTGAGCCAAGTTTTTGACTCCTGGGGACCAAGTAGTTGCCTGCTTTGCTTCTTCCAAGATTGTCCTCGGATAATGTAATTTTATGCCAGAGGCGTCTATCAGCTCAAATAAATAACGGTTTTATTGTTTACCCATTAAAACATGATAAAATGAACCTGCAGCTAACATTTGTCACACATTAAAAACCATGACTTACAAAAAGTCAGCTCTTTCTACTACTTCAGGTGGTCTTCTACTCTCTCTGCCCCCTCCCCCCCCCCCCCAAATGGTGCAAGATACAGACAAGTGTCTGCAAATTCTTTCCTCTACCATTACAGAGGAATTGTTTTTTTTAGAAGCCTCCACCCTTCAGGAGCTTGAGGGGAGTTCACAGCCCCTACCGGTTTAAAAAAATCAATTGCTATGTGAATTAATTTTAACCAGTTGATTTAGTTTTAAACAGATGTTAATAACAGCAATGGAGCTGAACTCTCACTGGACATACCGCACCCACTGAAAGCATAGCATCAAATTCTGTTCTCAGTTACTGCAGTGTAAATCCAGAGTGACCTGTGTTACCACAAGATTTCAGTCAAATCAGATTTTAAAAGCACTAGCCTGCTGTTTACTTCAGTAGCAGTACCAGTCCTTGCAGCTTTTTCAAACCTTTCACATTTTTTTTCTTAAATCTGATTGATACTACTGGTGAATTCCAAGTGTGCTGAAAGATTTACTGTTTCACCCCCTCCATGCACTCAAAGCCAGAGCTGGTCTCCTATCTGAGCATTTATATTGCTAGAGAAAGAAAAAGAATCTATTAAAAAACACACAGTATCTCTGCCAAAAATATTGGTATCTTTCGGAAGTAAATGCAGGCACACACAGAGGTACAGACATGATGCTCTTATCAGATGTCTGCCCCAGCCTCTAACAGCTTGTGCACTAGGTCTGATATTATATGGGGACATTTACCAGTTTTCTTGGATCTTTTGTCATTTTGTGCAATTTTTTTTCTCCATAAACAACCCGCTTGTTTGTTTTTATGATGTCTCAATGACCTGGAATGAAAAGTAAGATTTTTGTGTATTACTGGTACTGCTTGTTCTCCATGGATTGTCAATGCACATCGAGTTCTTCCAATAGCAGTTCTATTTTTAGGTTGTCTATGTTTGCCATCAAATCTTCACTTACATGCTGATTCTCCACATATTTTAAGCACCATTATATTCTTCAGGTTTCTAAAACTGTTGGTTCCTCACGGTACCAGCTGGAGTTCTTTTTCAGTTACTTTCTTTTCAGTCAGCAGCTGCTTGAAGTCTTGATTCTGCTGTCTCAGAGCATCTTCCAGCTTCTTCACTTGGCTTCAGATTTCGTCTTCACAACATCACTTTTCAGACCTTCACCTTTATCATCACATTCCATATAATGCTGCTTGTCAAAGCCTAGAGACTCCCTATCCCCACGGCTTCTAATTCTAGTTAGAGTGCACTATGGTTCAGACAGGTCATGAACTCTCCTCCAATCACAGATATATTCAGTTCCCTCTGAATCAGCATAGTCTTTTTCTGTAGTCATTGCCTGACAGACCTGCAGTACACACTTTGGTTGTATATAGGTTTGCATTATGCAGCATAGCATATGTCTTCCTTTACCCTGACTTGAATTTTAAAATTGTTTATCTGGATGCAATGATGTATTTTGTTCTATCTAGTGTATTTCCTTGTCAGATTTATGATGTTCTTCCCAAATGGTGATCAAGCCAAGAATCCTCTTGGGTGGGGTTACAACACACCACATGTAAGATTCTAAAAATCTCACATCTTGAAACTTGTTCTGCTGTGACTATAGGTTTCCAGGACTTTCCCACACACACACATTTTGCTCATAGAATCACAGGCCCAGAGGGCATAGAACAAACAAACAGTCTCATAGCTTGTCCAATGTTAGTTCTGTCTTACTAAGAATTGCCTGGAAGATAATGTTGCAAAATTTGCATCATTTCACAATCCAAGCTGGCAAACTTGTTTGTGTGCACCAATCTTGCAATGTCTCACCTGATTTTCTCTCACTTCCTGAAGACAATATGTTTTGTATACCATGTTGTTTTTGAGGGAATAGTCCAGTCAGATCACTAAGAGATTTTCCAAAGAGATCTTCTCTTCCAGCTGCTGTGTAGGGTAATATCTTTTATTGAACCATTTCTGTTGGTGAAAGACACAAGCTTTCCAGGTACACAGAGCTCTTCCTCGGCTCTGGCAAAGGTATTCAGTGTGTCACAGCTAAAAGGTGGGACAGATTGTTTAGCGTAGCTAACGCATACTGTGAGAAACAAAGTGGCCTCTGCAGCCACAGGACAAAAAGAGTGATTAGTGAGTTACAAATTGTTGTAAGAAGCCATAAATCCAGTGTCTTTATTAAAACCAGAATTGTTAGTGTCTAGCAAAGTGATGAATTTAAGCACCCAGGCTCATCTTTTGAAGTTGATGTGCGGGTTTCCTCGGAGGATGAGGTCTGAGAGGTCAGATATGGAGTAATCATTTCGTGAAAAGTGGTCACCCACTGTTGATAGGATGTTCTTATCTTTTATCATTTTTCTGTGTGAATTCATTCAAGAACATAGTGATTGTCCGGTTTCACCCACATAGTTGTTGTTGGGGCATTTAGTGCATTGGATGAAGTACACTACCTGTTGTGATAGACGTGTAGGACACAGATGACCCATGCCTGCTGATAGTGGGGGGAGGGGGCACAATCCCAGAGCAGCTCAAGTCATTCCCCCCCAGGTAGCCCCTCCTCCCAAAAAGCAGTGCCCTCCCCCTCTCCCCCGCCCGCCCCCGGAAAGCAGCAGCCCCTCCCTGTAGCTCCCAGTTGTTCTTCCTGCCTCTCCCTCCAGCTCATTGGCTCACATATCCTGCAGGGAGGGGGTCTGGCCACACCATGTGACTGAATAAACTTGGGGGGCATGTGACCAACTTCCACACTGGTGTGTTGTGGAGGGGTACTGAACAGCATAGCAGTGGAGATATAAGATGCAAAACCTGCAGACATGACAGGATCTGCTGCTGCTTTGAGTTGGTGTGTCCTGGTCTGATGATGAGCTTGATGAGGCTGGGGTGTTTGAAGGCCAGAAGAGGGAGTCCAGTAAAGATTTCTTTCAGGATGTGGTCCCCATCGACTATGGGTTGTAATTTACCTTCTCATGCAGAATGTAGAGTGGGCAACTTTTCATTTTGGACTTTCAGTTCTGAGTATAGCCATCAGGTGTTTGAATCCATGTGTCTGTTTCTGCCATTTTTAAGCAACTGCTCCATCAGGGTTTGAAATGGAAAAAGAAAATAGTGGTAACTCCCCCAAAACACTCATATGAAACACTAACGTGAGACAGATACTGCCTCCCCGGAATTCAGCAGGCTTCTTGCTCCCCTTTGAACCCTGAATACGGAGACACAAAATGCCACTTTTGTCCCACTGCTCCCACTCTGCACCAATCACATCTCAACAAAACAGAGAATTGGGTCCAGGGCTTTTCAAATGGTAATTTCAATTTGTACCAGTAAGTGCAGTCTTATCTCTGTATCTGATCGGAACAATTCAAGTGGAAGTGCCATCTAATGCTACAGTTCCATTTTTTAAGTGTTTAAATTCAAATCAATATTCTGAAGTTTTGCATGACTATGTTCAAGGCGGTTTGTGACAGTTTCAGGGCCATATCATCCAGTGAAAAAATATGACTGAATTTCAGACCCAAGAGCCTCTGATAGTGTTTCCAGACATCATCTACATCACATAAGCCATCAGTTTTACCCAGTGTATATGCAGTACATAACAATACATGTGCATTTGAGTAAAATTAGTAAATATTTATAATTTCCAAGTACCACTGAAAATTAGGAGTGGAATACACTGGCATTTCAGACTTGCTTTGCACTATATACATTTACAGACACCAGGGGAGGAGGTCTGGAGGCTCTATCCACTTTCTCTTCAAATCACACACACACAAAAACTTCCCATAATCAAAGAAGGATGCAACATCATTTGGCAAAACCTTATTAAGTGCCTTTTGCGGGCTTTTTTTTTTTTTGGCCATTTCTACACTACCACTTATCTTGGCAAAACTTGTGTCACTCATGGGTGTGAAAAAAAGCACCTCCCTGAGTGACATAAGTCAAGCCAGCATGAATGGTAGTGTGCACAGCACTATGTCAGCAGGAGAGCTTCTCCTGCTGACGTAGCTACTGCTGCTCATTGGGGGTGATTTAATTATGCCGACGGGAGAGCTCTCCCCCATCTGCATAGAGGGGTTACATGAGAGATCTTCCAGCAGCACAGCTGCATCACTACATCTGTGCCGCTGTAAGCTCTCTAAAGTAACAGCTCCTGAAAGGAATGCAGACTACAGTGATGGAACAGGCACAGAGTTTAACTTGCATTATTTGAAATGGTTGAGTACAGAGACCTTGCTGAGAGGGGCCAAGACTCTCAGTCCCTCATGTATGTTTTTGAGGAGCATTCAGAGCAATCTTATCAATTCCAAGGGCAAATGTTGCTCTCCACAAGTATTTTTATGGGCCAAAAGGATAAATCATATTTGGCAGGGGGTGATTCCATCAGAGACAGGGAAGCAATTCACATTCTGCCACAAAACTGAACGACAGGTTGGAATAAGGGACTCCTGCAAGTTCCCGCTAGCATCTCACTGCACGTTTACATTTACCTACAGGGAGCCTGTACAGCCACAGAAATGTCTACGTTGTGTTTCTCTTTGCTACTTCTGCTTATTACAGATCAGACACCGAGTCCCATTCTGTATGCATAAACATACTTGACATTGCTTTATTTACAGGGGTTTTCCCCCTGCAGTACAACTGCCCTCTTAGGAATTAAACTTGTGCTTTCATCATTTCTCATTTCACATTAGGATGGGGCGGGGGAGGGGGGGTAATAAAGGGAACACTAGTCGGTGGAGTATTTTTCCAAGAATTTCCCAGCATTGTGTTTATAAGTGCATCCTACCAATAGTGCGAACACTTGGGCAGACAATACATTAGTGTTTTAACTATCATCATTTATTCGTTTGAGTAACGTCTATGGACCCCAACCAGGATTAGAGCCTTTTTGAATTATGCACTCTTGAAAGATAGCACCTGTCATTGAGAATTTAGAATTTAAACAGACAAGACAAAGGATAGGAGGGAAAAGAAGCACAGAGAAATGAAGTGACTTGCCCCAGATCACAAAGCAGTTCATTAGCTGATCCTGGAATGGAACCCAAGTCTCCACACTCAGGCCAGTGCCCTAGGCACTACACTACACTTCACTACCACTACCACATGCTCAGGACAGGTCTGAAGGACATAGTGGTTAAAATGTTAATGTACCACCACGCTAGTGTAGATAAGGCCAAAGGAAAGAAGAACACTAATCTGAGGGTGGCTCAGAGCAGCAGGATTGAGGTGGATGTTACAGTAGCTTTCCTAAACTACAAATTGTCACATTCACTATGAAGCCTCGGGTGATCTTAGGGAGATGTGCTTGCTCAGTGAGTGGCCAATGTTACCTTTCAGGTGATCACCAAAAATTAGAGCTGTGAAATGAAGTCTTCAAAACAAAACAAAACACAACAACCACCACCACCACAACAAAAAAGGTTTGCACATTGAGGAAGCACCAAAATATACTTCATCATTGCCTCATTTTTTTTTTTGGCAAAGACATTTTATTATTATAGATAGGAACCCATCACCTTTCTGCAAAAAAGGTGACATTTCTACAGAGAGCAAATTAGAGAAACCTTCGTTTGACAGAGAGCAGAATGTTACCAGTTTCCCCATGAAACTGGGTTTGCTCTTGGAAATGGTGACATCTGTATCTGAAAGCTAATTTGTGAAGAACTGTAAAGCAAAAACTGATAGTTGCCAAAGACAAGGTCAAAGGGGGAACTGGGGTTTGTTTTGATGTTATGATAAATCCATCCTAGAGCCATCTTTTGTGTACTGCCAGCAACTCACTTGTCTTCACCCCCTGTGTTTTAAAGATAACAGTGGATCTAATTGTCCAGTTATATCAATTATACACCAGTGCAAGGCCACTGAACGAATTGTTAATAGAATGGAGAAACAGAGCCTGTTTGGATACTAAGGATACCAAAATCTGGAGTGATTCTTTAGCCAGCCACTAGGAGGCCAAGAAGAGCATGCAAACTCTAACATGCTGACTGTAGGTGCTGGTATGGTCTCACACTTAGAAAATACAGCCTGTTTCAAGTGGCTCATAGGATGGGAATCCCTTCCTCAAACACATACATCTCTTGTCCCAACACCATGTATGATTAACTGTAAAACAGCTCAACAACCTTTTCTATGCAAAACCTGCACTGCTAACTCTGAAATAAATAGTAATAAAATATAGGCTATAAATCGCAATACAGTTTTCATTGTATTTAAACAGAACCTCAAGCCCCGCCAGACACCTAGGGGTGAAAGGGATCAGGTAAAGTATACTTTAAACAAACTTTAAAATACAGCACTATTGTGAAAAAATACCCTGTAAAAATAAAGCAAGTTGAAAGTAAATTTATTCAGGGAAAAAAAGGAGAGGGAGAAGGGTGAGCAGGAAAGGTAATAATTAATTATAATGATGGTACAAATGTGATCCTGGCTTTCAATATGCTGTTTTACCAATCCCATTAGCTCCACTGGAAGGGCAGAGCTGACAAGAGCTGGAACGTTTGTGCTGGTAGTAAATAATTACATTAGCAGGTGGTACATTTGATTCCATATGGTGGTAGAATTTTAATGCTGGATTCTCTGGTCCACTAAGTTGACTTTATTCTGCATAAGTGGTGCAAAGTGAACTTAAAGCAACCAGGGATCTGTGCTGGGTAATTTTCCCAGCATAAGGGGATTCTCTACCAGCCTAAAGCAGGTGGAGGCAGCTCTTCTGCTTCCCGCATCAGCTCTGCAACCCAGCTGCCACCTCTTGTGTCACCCAACACCAGGGGACTCAGAGGTGTGTACCCAAAGGAGACAGGGAAGAAGGCATGGCAGAATCAAGTTCCAGTATACCTTATTCTCCAACTGGTGAGAGAGGCAGCTTTAAGTCGTGCTCAGGCAGGGTAAAATGGTCTGAAAAGGGCCATAGGAACTCCAAAAGCAGAGATGAATAGCCAGCCCAGAGGACAGCAAGGAGCAGAATTCTGGACAAAGTTGTTAGAAAATAACTACTAATTCTGAATGTCCAACCTGAGACACCAGGCGCCCATTTCTCAGAGGTGCTGAGTAACTTATGAATTGGAATAAGTTGACATGTGCAGAAAGCTAAGGAGCCAAAAACAGAGGCACCCCAAGTTAATGGAAACCTAAAAGTATTAGCCTTCATAGTCTCCATTTTCTTCTCATGGTGAAATACTCAGGCCGGGGGTTTAATCTCTGCTGATTCAGATCTCCCTTCTTCTGTGAGAACCAGTCCACCCACACACTGCTGGTTATCCGCAGCTTTGTTTTTCTGCATATTCCCACGTCACAGTATGGAGTGGCCACACAAGCATGTTGCAGTCCTCATTCCCTTTGCTCCTTCCAGTTTTCAGTGCTGCAGTCCTGCAATCAATAATGGATAGTCAGTTGCGGCCAATAACTAGGGACACAATTGCTTTCCCTGCCCATTTGCTCACCTTGGCTATAATCCTGTGAGCTGTTCCCTACAGGCAAACCCTAAACCTCAACTTCATTGGTATTTCTACAGGTGTAAGGTCCTCTTGCCCAGACCAGCTTATAGTATTGATGCCCTTGACTGTATTTGTACTACCTTTTTGAACAGCCCAATGCACTCATTGGGGAGGGGTATGTGCCAGTCAAACCTTCTTGCTATTAGCTGTGGAGTATCCTCTCCATACCTTGTGGGGTTGGTCTCATGAATATTGCACAGCACTGCTTCTGCACAGGTTCAAGCCCTCCCCCTGGCCCACCTTCCCATGTGCTATTTGGAAAGATAAAGCCATTGAGACTGGACATTAGGATATATATATATATAGCCTTATTGGACTAGTGCCATTTCGGATTGTGCCTAAATCATTCTGCATGCAAAAGATTAAAACCAACTGATCAGGCATTTGGCAGGTGAAATTATTTTCCCACAAGAAGCGGGTACAATGAGCTCTTAAGCGTGTATACTTGAAGTTCAAAGGTATTCAATTAACAAGTTCCTTTTGTAAGTCACTATTCATTTCTGAAGCATTGGCATATAGCAGGCTTATTAATTTAATAGCTCCGATACTCTATTTCATCATGTATTTTATGGGTTGTTATTCATTTTGATTTGTTTATTCCTCTTCAAATATTAATTTAAATAGGTTACACTAAATTGCTGTATAGTAAATGTATCCTTTTGTTCTTATTCATGGAAGCTCAAAGATACACATACTGCATACTAAATTCTAAGTGTCCTATTCTGGCATCATTTAACCCTTCAAACTGAGCGCTGCAGGTGCATCATAAGGAAGAGATTAAACAAAGGCAGCAGAACCTAGGAAGTAGTGAAATGCTATATATCCACACAGATATCCCCACTGTAAGTGTGGTATATACTGAGTTGTCAGTTTAATAATCTAACTCAGGAGGGTAACATTAAGTTCATGAAGGGGACAACATTATGAGCTAAGGCTAAAAACAAGTAGATGACAAGGAAATAAAGCCAATAAATTATCTCTGAAGAAGTGCTGGGTCTACTGTAACTTCTGACATTTATATGCATGCACCTATATTTGGTAGCATGAAGTGATTGATCAAACCAATTACCTCTGTTAGGATTGGGTTAGATCATTCCATTAAGGCAGCCAGTTATTCTTGATTAACAAGGAATCAAGCAGCATGGTCCAATTCATCTCTCATGTAACATGGAATATACATATACTGTGTACACACACACACACATAAAATAAAAAATGTTCCTTAGGTAAATGTCAAAAGAAAAAATAATTGAATAAGTAGTTCAATAATTCTAAGCAAAACAAAGCTTTGCAAGCTTGTTAGCCTCAGAAAATCACCCCTAAATCTGTTCGTTAATATCTAATATTCAATGAAGGTGGTTAACAGACAGACAAAGTATTTCATAAACATGTTAGACAAACACTAAAAAAAAAAAAAAAAACCCCACACACTCTGATACCTAAAGCAGAGGGATTTCAGATGCAAACTTTGCAGGGCGGAAGCCAAACAAGAATTAAAATCTCATTGATTTCAAATGATTAAAGATTTGACACAAGGAGTTCTGAGCTAATGAGGAAACAGTTCGAGAGCAGGTCAAATTGATCCCTGGTTTAAATCCATAACAAGCAATGGAGTCAGACGAGGAATGGTTTTGTCATTTGAAAAAATCAATGAAAGACAGGACTGTATATTCATGCATCCAGGTACATGCACAGACACAAATGCGCACACAGAAACACACACCCTTCTTTCACAAACGCACAGTCTTGCGTGCCCAACATTTTTGCAAGAGGGAAGTTCTCGATTCGTGACATTTCTTTTTACTTTCCAAACACAGTCAGTCTTCTTTCTATTCTTGTGCTCCACAACAACAGCATGACGACTTCTAAGGTTGGTAGTTTGGTGGCAGGCAACCGAGGGGATACCAAATATATGTAACACTTCTGAAGCCCCAGAGCTAAACTGCAAATTGGAAATGCACTCCTGGTTACTCCATCAACAAAGGAGACTCTTGATGTGCGACTCCACTCATCATCCCTCTTAAGCCATTATCAGACAGCTGAGATCAGACAACAATGAATGCACATGTGCCTGATTGTTAACATGTCAGACATACATTATTAAAAACAGTAGGGGCAAGGAGCGAGATGAGAGGAAAAGCATTAGTTTCTTTGTTCAGATGTTTGAGGGCTTATTTGGGAAGAAAGGAATTGTAAGATGCATCACCATAGATAGCAGGACTTTCTAACATGAAGGCATCGGAAACTTCTCTGTTCATTTGGGTAAAGAAGAAGTTTGGATGGTGGGTTTGTTCTGTTTTGTTTATTTTTGGTTGGTTTTGAAAGGATTACATCTGCAGTTTGTCTAAACTGCAGATTCATTCCCATACCTGGCTGAATTACTAGTATTTCTTGATATTACAAATATGCGTCTTGTTTGGCAACTACTTAAGGTCTTCCCACTGTTAAGTCAAAAAAATTATCAGCCCCTCAGCTTGCCTATAAAGAACACATCTCTGCTTGTGTTCAAGTTGGTCTCCAGACATCCACTATTGTAAGGAAAGAGAAAGCACAGCCCCAACATTTTTACAGCACACATCAACTGCCAAGTTTTAACAATAATGCTTATATAGTACTTTTAATCAGAGCATTTAACAAACATTAACTACATTATTCAGAACATCCTACAAATGGGAGAACTCTTACAGAGCAGTTAAGTGACTTGCATAAAGCCCCAGCTTTGACAGTGTCATCAGTGCTACTGGGAAAGAAACTACTGAAAATGCACACAAATCTTGATCTTCTATATTTGCAGCAGTAGAAGCAAAGAGGACATTTTAGGCAGATTTACCATTAGCTCAGCCTAATGTAAGTGTGATGAACTATGTTGAAGGAAACCTAAACTTCAGTGAAATAAATTCACTCAGATCTAAATCATAGCCCTAGCCAACACACATTTTAAAGAAAGAACGAACTAAAAACAATGAGCACAAATACAAAAAGCCATTCAAAATACCAGCGAATGAAAACTTAAAATTGCATTCTTAACGGATACTATGGCCAAACTGCAAAAAACCTTTCCAGTGAAGAGCTCCACATAGGTTTAAATTTAAACTGAGTTGCAAAACTATGCTAAATGACATGCTCAACAAAAAAAAGTGCAATTTAAAGATAAAGCAATGGGGTTATATAGACAGTCAAACCCTAGAGGAGAAAAATAAGGGAACTCTCCAACTTCAGATAGATACTCAGCATGTACCATGAAATGCAGAGCAACTATAAATCAAGGCTTTGGCAGAGTCACACCACATGAACGAAAATTTGATTCAATTGAAGTGTCAAAAGACACTAATTCTTTACACACCTGGAAAGGACTTGAATCCAATGAAGCATTTGAGCAACCCAATATGATAAAATTTGGACTGTATACTTCACGAACCTAGGCAAAAGCATCCAGATTTAAATCCTTACCAAGGAACAATCTGAATTTTTTCAAAAAAACAAAAAACAAAAAAACAAAAAAAAAAAACACACAAAACAAACAAACAAACAAAAAAAAACAGACACTTGAATTCTGTTAATAAAGGCTTCCAAAATCCCTTGAGTGACCCATGAATCCAGAAACTCAGAGGAAATCTCTAGAAACTCACACTGAAGAGATGACATGGTCCAGGTAATCAAGTGAAAGTGTAACATACAGCACTGAATACATACAGGAAAACGCACGGCAGTTATTTAAGCTAACCTTCCAATTTGGATGCTACCCAAATGGCCAGTCAGATAGTCCAATGCCCTCAGTTCTAAAATCTGGAAATACTTTCTACTCCATTTACTAAAACAGCAGCAAATTATTTTGCATCCTATATAATACAATACCAGAGCAACACCACCATAATTTATATTATCAAATTGGATTAATAAATGAGAGACAATCCACCAGCCACATTTTTGCCCTAGAGATGCCAAACAAACATGTAATAAAAAAAAATCAAAAAGAAAATCAAATGTTTTATATACTTTTGAAAAAACTTGTACTCAACCTAGTGTCTATGACTGAATGTTATATGGTAACAAAGCAGAATTGGCATGATTTATACCAATTCATCAAATACAAAGCTAAAACTTCAAACATGAAAGAGGATTAAAACAGAAATCTCACTCTGTAAACATCTCACAACCTTCAGAATGGTCTAGTTCAGGTTTGATCTAGAAATAAGAAATTTTAAAGGATTTTTCCCCCCCAAAACCTGTTCAAGCAATCCCAGTTACTAACTTAATTTTATATAACCGGCAGGTGACAATACTCATTACCTGCTATAGGTGAGGCACAAGCTTTCCATAAAGCATTCTACAGATACTTATGAGCGAGGAGTCAGCTTGAACGGGATCTCTGAAACCAAATCCCACGAATGTTGAGAATGTTTGGATTCAAATGAAAACAACTTGCATTCATCTTTTAATACCGCATGTCCTGAAGTGACTTCACCAGGCTTTGGATGAGGCAATATCTATCACTGCAGAAAACAAATGCTGGCAAGCTAATCAATACAGAAAATCAACAAAAGAAACAGCAATATCTGTAGAGATGTCTGTGTCACTGGGGATGAGAGATAATCTAGAGATTTTGGTGGGGGAGGGGGGCATAAAGGGGAGCAAGGCACCATCCCTGAAGCCTTTGGAGCTTTCCTGGAAAAGGTCTGACTGTTCATTATGAACCAGTCTGAAAACATGTTGTTTAGGTTTTTTCCTAATGTTTTCAACATTAAACAATGCAAGGCAATAGGTCTTTCTTGTTTTTATTTTCTCCTAAACACTGAAAACATTTTTCTAACTAGATACATGAGCTTATATCTTGCAATATTACAATAAAGTGTAAGAAGGTTGTTAGATATAGAGTCCCCCAAAGGCTGAATTTCCCAGGGTTCAAGTCCCCAACTACTCTTTGACCTTGGCTTCTTTGGTTGCAGGGTATAAGCTGTCTTCAGTTTTTTCTCGCTTTCTCTTCCTCTCTTCCTTTTGCCAGAAGCTCTCTTTATTAAAGTCCCCGGGATCTGTCATATAGGCGAAGTCCCTCAAGCTTCTGCCAGCAAAAGTGAGTTTTGTGGATGGTCGGAAATATAAAAAAAGTATCCATGCACAGAAGACGCCTCAATTGAGATTTCTCAGAAGAAAAGAATGTTTGAAAGTTTCCAGGAGACAATTATTTTCTCACTCCTAGAGCTGTTCCCTCTTTATCTGGGTTAGTGCATGCTGGCTATATGGTATGAGGGAAAGGATTTACAGAAATCTACAGGAATTCTGCCTCCATAGCTGTCAATCTGATAACAGAGGCCACAATTTCAAAGAATGAAGCCTCAAGTCAGTGTGCAAGTGCATTCAGACACCACACTTGTGCAGTCCATTAAAATTACACATACAAACGCACACACAATGAATGGATTTGTATAAGTTCCATGATGGTAGTTGCACATAAATGTTTCCATTTCTGTGCATGCAAATGGACCTTTGTCCATGGAAAATGTAGCACTAAATTCACAAGAAAATACAAGGTGTGTGCTTATCTTTAGCTGACAGTCTGCTCTCAGGCTCTCTCCAACCATCGTCCTGTGTTTCTTCCTCCTCTTTTATCCTCCCCTAGCCTAGCCCCCAACCTTCTGGTCAGTTGTCATATTCCATAAACAATGGATTGGTAATAAACATCTAGAAGGCTATTACTATGCATTTCATCCCTTTCCCTCACCACTGGTCAGCACTCATTCTGAGTCTACTATTCAGAAGAGTTGCAGTACTGAGCCACTAATTTTATCTAACTGTTAAAGAAGAATTTCTTACTTTTAAGCCCTTTATTGTTTCACCTGATTTTTATACAGGTATGTGTGTGTCTTCAGATGCATCTCCCAGGAGCATCTTTTAGCATTGGAATTTGAAAATTCTATGAGGAATGGGATGATGAGAGCAAAACAGTCTTGAGTTCTTTTCCTAGTGCTGCCAAACGTGCCAAAGCTGGAATGGTCCAAAAAACTTGAGGAAAGCTACATTGTAGTAGTGTTCCTCAGCTAAGTAATACATCTTTGCAATTTCATAAGAATAAACAATTTCTGTCTACAATGCTTAGATAATACATACTGTGCATGCAAAGAACATAGTAAATATTTTTATACTATTAAAGAGGGCTTAGTATTTTACCTTCTGAATACTAACCAATGTTATATGACGATTTTCAAGCATCTGTGTTGCTTCTATTATTGTCTGCTGAGTGTTAGAAAGCAATCATATCCTTTGCGCACACCCAGATGAGAAAGGTGCTTGTGTAAACATGTTGATTCTCAACAAGGCCATGACACTTATTATGAGCAGAGTGAAGCCAAATATATCTTTAGAATTATATTACTGAATGTCTTGTAATGAGAGTCGTGCACCGGCACAGTATAAGCTCTTCTTCGAAGTCGATCTTCCCTTCAAGAACTAGACCAGATCTGGAAGCAAGGTAAGTCAAATGAAGATAGAGTACTCTATCTCCGATTAGTGAGTTTAATAACGCAAACCCCATTGGCACTGACCCTGAGAAGATTATATTCAGCACACAGTAATTCAGAATTACACCAAATGTTAAATTAGCAAGAGAGAAAGTGAGGCAATGAGTGGTTCATTACTTTACATTTATGTTTATATTCTACTACAGCTTGTGACTGTTTGCTACAAATCACCCCAATTTCAAACTCAGATTATTCATATCAATTGAGTATTACTGTATTACAGGGTCAATTTTACCTCCTGCATGAAAGGAGGGACTCTTGCCCCCAAGATTTGCACATCGGAAAGACATAATCTGGGCTCACAGCACTGAGAGGTTTAAGGCTGTGGAGGGGAAGACCAGTTAGCTCTGCGGGCAATTTGTACTGCCAGGGCATGGATAGAACCCATGCCCCACCCCACTCTCTTGCACACAGTGATACTGTGATGGCTGTACTCAAAGGAGTACAGACTAGATCTATAACAAAGGTGTGTCAAGGGGTACTCACCAGCCCATTTCTTCTAGCAACAAGGTGTTGTGCCTACTGAGGCCTAATGAGTCCACCAGGCTCCGTTAAGATGCTGGATCTCCTGGACTTAGAACTGTGCATCTTTCAGCCTAATATTGTCAACCTCAAGCATTCAAAAATCTTGAGCTAGACCCCCAAAACCAAAGAACTACATATATTAAAAAATTGGTTTCATTGTCATTCATTTTCTGATTTCTGAGCCTTTGGGGGGTGCTCTCGGGTTATGTTTTCAAGCTTTTATTTACAACCAGGGGGGTTAGAAACTTACTTAAAAAAAAATGAAATCTGAGATTCTCCTGATTCCAGCAGCCAGGTCTTTAAGAAAAAGAAAACATACCACAAGACGCTCACAATTTTGATAGTTTGCAGTTCTGCAATGGATATTGCTCCGGCAAGTTATCCATCTCTATGGAGCACCATCGCACAAAGCAAGTTGTGCTTCAACACCACCACTAGTTTCTCACTGAGACAGTGAAAATGGACACATCCAAAAATGATATATAGAAGGTCCTCAGTAGTGGGGCGCTGTAACAATGTGTATAGTGGGGATGCAGAGAGCCATTAAATCAAACTGGAAATCCTGTATGTGATGGGAACCACTTCAAGACACGGGGTGCAGCAGCAACCACAGCACCCCCAGTTCCAGCACCTGACATTGTAGAGACCTGAGCCCAATGTAGCACCCAGACTGGTTGTACTTTAGATTATTATTATTATGGTAGTATCTAAGGGCCAGCCAAGAATGGCTTACCATTATACTAGATAAACACACCATGTTAAATGTACATTACTGATGAAGAGTTACCTAGAGGAAGCAGGAACAACCACTAGAAGGCACCTGGTGCTAGCCAATAGGATCGCTGCTATTGAAACTGAGATAAGTCAAAACCAAGCGCTGTAGTTCAACAACAAACAGAAATATCTAGCATGATATCTGTTGTGAACACTATTTTTTGTTTGCTATCATAGTGGATGGATATCCTGCAACATGGTAAACAGAAGGTCAATAATTAGTGTATGAGGCTCAGAAACTAAACAGTTTTATCTCTCAGTTTACAACTAACTTGAGCTATTCAGTTTAATAAGAGGGATATTTAAATTCAGCTCAGAAGTATGATATTATATCTGTTCCTATTGGAAGACACAGCCTTCCACTCAATAGGGATTATTTGTGGAAAAAATAAAGAAATAATTTGCAAGAGGTAAGCTTTTATAGCAGTATGTGTGTCACAACCTCTTTTTACTTACTGTGAGCTGTTCAGGAAATTAACACTCCGAAGCTTTAAGAAGGTCCTCAGACAGCACAGATTGGAAAACAGATTGCTCCCTCAATTCCTACATCTTCTTGTCACACCTTAATAATGATGCCCTTAAGCATAAAATAAAAATTTTAAACTTTTTTTGTGTGCATTACTCAAGCAAATAGCTGGTGAAGAAGATGATAGTGGGTAAAAGCAGTGGGTCAAGTTTAACAACTCCTTCCACCATCTACTACAGGTTACAGACCACACACTGGAATTGGATTAAAGAACTGTACGTGAAAGGAAGCTATACTTTGAATGCAAGTCTGAAGGGAAAAGAAACTATCCACACTACTATTTTTAATTTTGATAATGGTTGCATGGATAGATGCTGGCTCACAAAATACATACTGGAATTATTTCCTATTGATACCTTAAAATATTACAAAGCCCTTGTCATTTCCGACAGCTCATTTCATCACACTCATTACTTCCCACACCAAAAAAAAAAAGTTAGTTCATTTCATTAGGTTTCCTCCTGTACTAACTTGTCAAAGAATCAGGGAACATTATTTTTTAAAATGATTTAATATTGACACAATATTTGGGACATTACATGTGAAGAGATTGTTACACTATTGTCTCAGCACCACTTTTAATGTAGGAGTTGCTATCTGTACACATACATGACAAATAGATTTGAAACACTGACATTACATTACAATGCTCACCTTCACTCTTTTGTAGTGAAACAGTTTCTTTCTGCTGCTGGCAATCCTGCCTAGTCACTGCTTTCCGAAGCGAAATTAGTCAGCCAGTTATGACTTGCTGCACATAGAGCAAATTTATGAACTTGTGCTGGGATTCTCAAAGGAGAACCTATCTGCCATTGAATCGCATAGGTGTTTGACACTTAACACCCACAGGCAATTTTGAAAATCCAGCCTTGATAAATGTTATTTAAAATCAAGATCACTGTTGAGTCCAGTGATTTTATTATTAATTGGAATAATTCTGAAAGTGAATACAATGCTTCCCAAATAGTGCTAAACTGGGCTTCATAGAGCATGAAACCCCCAAACTTGTCCACAGGGCAGATTTGGTAGGAAAAGTGACACCACCACCTTCCCCACAGCACACTTTATAGACACCTTAACTACATTCTGAAAGTAGATCTGTGCACAAACAACCACTTCTAGCAATGATGGGGAAAAACAATCACATTTAAGCTCCTTCTGTGAAAAGCAACAAGTTAGAGCTATTTTCTGGTATTCGGTGACTCTGTTCAATAGTAATGAAAAGGAGAATATTTTCAAGTACTAATTTTAATAGTAATCTTCCCATTAGTTCAGTATTCAAACAAAAACTGCTACAAATACCATTCTTCCTTCCTCAACACTGATTCCTTATCACATATAAGCTTTAAGGTTCTGGGCGTAAATCAGTGTTGAATGTACATTTCTTTTGGCATTAAACAAGTATTTAAAAAGAGAGTATTTAAAAATTTCTAAGAAACCCAAATATATGGACCATAGTAAAGGCACCAAAACCACCTTAACTCTGACCTCAGAGATGACCGACTACCCACTTCCCTCTTTGAATGTAGAGTATAGAAAGAGTTTACTGCAAAAGATAGCTTTTATAATTTTGTTTCATCATTAAACATTTTGATTGCAGTATCCCCAGAAAGCCAAACATGGTTGTGCCCCATTGTGGTAGACAACATATAAACACCGCAATTGTCCCTCCCCAAAGTGTGTTTCCTATATACATTTCTATGACTACTAAGTGTGAGGATTCTGTCACCATAAAAGTTGTTGCTTCTTTTCTCATGCCATTTCATGATATGGGCATAGGTGGTTTTCATGTGGAGGGGGATTCTCTCTTATCTGATGACACAAGTCTTCAGTGCTGGAAGGAGCTGAGAACCACCTGTGTCATACTGAGTTTCTTCAGCATCTTGCAGCACCTTATTAAAGGGAGGGCTCAGGCTAATTGCCTTCGGTCTGCTATTTATTTAATGAGCAATTGTTAAATTGTATGTGTGTACACACATGTACGTACCAGATAGGACTGTGAAAGGATGTGAAAAGGTACCACCACAATGCAATTAAGCCCTCAATTTCTGTGGTCATTGATAAAGTAACATTTCTGGGTACCTACCGTTGTACGGCTTTCCCATCTTCTCAGGGTGTCACCATGGAAGCAAATCTGAGATACCTTAACTGAGTGTTTGAATACTTTCAAATGGTTGGCTCTGTTGGCTACTTCCTGCAACATAGCAAGGAGAGGTTTTCCCTTTAAGAAATTCCTACATCCAGTTAACTCAATTTTAACTAAGTCCCATTGCCCATTTTTCAAGGCAGAAACAGATAGCATTTTTATGCCTGACTGCGATGTCAAGGAATTTTTAGTGCACTTAATTTACAAAAACCTGATTAACTTAACTTTTGGTAGTAATATTCTCCTCTTTTAATGGACAAGCCTCCAATCAGTTTACACTTGGATGTCTCTCCCTGCAATGAAAAAGGTGTGGTTTTTTTGTTTGTTTTGTTTTATTTTGTTGTTGTTTTTTATTAAAAGGAAACTGTCTTCAGCGCTTGTTTTAAAATGCCTGGTGGCATAACAAAATAAGAAAATTCTTTCAACTCTAATGCACATCTTTCATTGTTGGACATTATCTCATAGTTCCTTTGTCTGATTTACTGCACACTTGGTAGCAGAACCCTGGCTCACAACTCTAATCTAACAATCCTGATAAGACTTCTTTGCAGGTTTTAGAAGGGGGCAAAAAGCTAGTTTAGCATTATGTTGGTGTAGACAGTATATAATTACTACAAATTCTGCTGATCTTGATCTGGACAAAGTTGATTTACTGTTTTTTTCCCCAGGTGCCATTTCTATCCAATTTCCTTGTTATGTTGGTTTCACGCCTTTCTAAGGGTAACCAATGTAAAGTTTTATACTGGGCTCAAGTCATTGCAGTAGTGGTTGTTTTTTATAAGGTGCTCTTTTTTACCTTTCTAGGCTGAGACCACTGCTTTTATAGGAAAATAACTAAAAATGATGGCTTTGTCTTCTCCTCTAATAGTAACAATATCTGTGGAACTCCCAGAGTGTGCTATTCTTAGGTTTCAATTAATTCAGAATTAATTGAATGAATTACTGCAGCTTGGATTCTCTCTAGGTCCAGTCTTTCCAGCATGTCAACCCCATCCTTAAATTGTTTAGCCATCTCTGAGTAAAATGTCATTGCTTTAAGCATCTTGGTAATTTCCTACAAACTGAAGGTCTTGTGCGGATATCAGTACTAGATTAAGGAATGTGATGTCCTAGAGAAAGGAAAATCCTTTTTGGATGAGCCCTTTATTACTGGATGTGAGTTACATGATACTATGTCATGCAACTTAGACTCAAATAAGAGTTGATATTCCACATGGCACATAATCATGGCAGCCAACCTGAAGAAACCTTATTCAGATTAAATGTTCTAGGCATGGATTTAAGACCCAAAGGTTGTATCAGTATTTGGTGGTAGCAGCTGTCTGGAATGAAAACAGAGTTCACCATTCACTCGGGCAGCTGTTTCTACTTGTGGTATCTGGCATATCCCAAATATAAACTGTTCCGACTTAGGTATTAGATGTGCTGTGTGAAACTGAATAATTTAAAAAAAATAATAATTTCATGAAAATATTTCAGGTTTCATTTGGGACACTTATGTCTGGATAGTTTTGATTTTTGTGAAGTTTCATAAAATGTTTTCATGTTGAAAATATGCACATTTGTGTTTTAATTGCAAATCCACCCTTGCTTGAAAACAGGCCATATTGGACTTTAAAAAAAAAATCATCCTTTTTTTAAGTCAATTTTTTGGCCATATATTTGCGTATTGGCCCAGTTATCTGAAAACTGAGTCGGAGATGAAAAATGTATACTCAAATCCTATTTAAGTTAATGGCAGTTTTCTGCCAGAGTGAAAACTGAATAATGATTCAGAATTTGAGGCCATGAATTTGTTGTGTTCTTGTCCCTCAAAAATGTGATATTTTATGTTGATTATTTGTTTGGTGCTGACAATGTGCTTGCAGCTGTACAATATAAACAGTCCTTGCCCCAAGAAGCATATAATTAGTCTTGGCTGAATTCAATTTTCATTTATCATCATTTTGATGGATAATATCGATGTAAAAAAAAAAATCTAAAAAACTGCTTACAGGTTAATGATTTAAATGTTCACAGTTGCAAAAAATTATGGATTTCAAGCAATTTTTTAGTTTTTATCCATTTAAATTGTAATTGCTGTGGGAAATTATGGTGGGCAGAATATTATTTAATGACAGTGGACATGGAGATTCAAAAAGTTAAAACTTTATGAACTGTTAAGACACAAATTGTCAACATCACATGTTAAATGTAAATATCCTTAAATCAACAAATAATACCTGTTTTTACTATTCATTGACTAGTTCATTTATAACAAGACTAATTCAACAGTTCAAGTCACTGGATTTTGATTCTAATAAGCTCTCAAGCAGCATTTTTCTCTCTTTTCCTGTGTGTAAATTGCGAGCATCATTGGTAGAAGTATTTTTTCATCAGTTTGTGTGTACAGTGAAATTTATATGTACTGATAAAAATCTAATCCCTCCAAGCCTAGATCTAGTCTAAAAGAGAATATTTTTTTAAACTGTTACAAAATTGTAAGCCACTATATAACATGACTATTCCATCAGCTATCAGTTGACTCTGAAACAAACAAACATCTCATGTTTATGTTATTACAATATTATAAATTAATTGTCTGACAATATTCCACATGAAATAGACATTCCATTGCATTACAAAAAAAAACACTGGTTCTACATTATTTTAACTGCTTGGATTAATGTACGTATGTATTCTGAAGTTCACAGTATGCTGATTGGCAAATGTACTTCGCCTATAAGTATCTAAAATTTAACACTGAACTGTTACACAACGGGCCAAATTCTACTCTCGCCCCCATATCCAAAGGGAAAATCTCTGGGCTCAGTCACTCCATTAACTTCAGTACAGTGTAACTCCACTGCCTATTGGGATACATGACTACATACTGTGGTGTTTCAAAATCAAAAAAGTGTCAAATACATTTTTGAACTTTTAATAAAAAAACTGGAAATAAAATTCTAGTTAGGCAGGTGGGCAGTGTGTGTTTAATTTTAATAAAATCATGGTTTTTTTCTGGTTAGGTTAGGAATCACGGGCAGTAATATATTATCTATTGGATAGCTGTTATTAAAACATCTGATGTTTACATAGCACTTTGCATGCAAAGATCCAAAAGTGCTTGACAAACATCACAAACTGGAAACAGATTATAAGGAACAGGAATGGAAGAGACTATACAGTTTGGAGCCCAGTCCACCAACCTTCAATTACACAGGTAGTCCATACTCCTGCAAGCAGTTCCAGTGAAGCCATTGGCATTCCTTGTTCCAGTAAGGACTACTCATGTGAGTAAAGGTTGCAGGGTCAAGGCCTTATTCACAAGCATTGCTTATACATCAAAGCCTTTCTCCAAGTTTTGTACAAAATCCACATTTCCCCGCACAGGAAAATGTTCCCCCGACTTCTTTTTCTCTGTGTGATGTAGGTATAAGCAGATGTGGACAGTCTTTACTTCAAGTAGCCTATTCCTTCCCTTTGCTGTTTTTTGCTGCATGCTGCTATCAACCAGCAAAAGAGGGGTCTTCTGACTAGAGGAAACAGGTACAAAGCATTGCTGAGAGCAGGTGTTGAAGTTAGAGAGACCACAAGACAGGATAGATCCCCCAGCTCTGCTAGAATCAGGGATAAAACTCCTCCCTTTTCCCTGGTTTAAGGCAGCCCTGCCTTCCAGAGTTCTCCTTTGTTGGTGAAGTGAGGGGAATCAGAAATGGGAGCAGGCAGAGGAGCTTGGTGTCTCACTGGGGGAGTTTCTGGAGATCCAGACCTTTCCATCAGCAAATGCTTGATGGGAGAAGAGCTGCTCCAGCTGGGTGTTCATCTAGAAACTCGTCTCTGCAGGAAGTTATCCCTGCCATCAGCTCCCCTTCCCTGCAAGGGAATAGGATGGGGAGGAGACCCTCCACTGAGAATTCGCTCTGACTGTTGGGCAAAGATAAATGCATGATCAGTACTGCCAACCCCAAGTGTTCAAAATTCATGAGACTGGCTTGAAAGTCATCAGATTTTAAAAAGAAACCCCAAATTTATTATTTATTTGCCTTCTAGCTTGTGTTCATATCTTCAAGCTTCCCCCGCAACCAGGAAAGTTGGAACTCCCCCCCCCCCCACACACACACACTTAAATACTACAGGATCTTGGGCTTAAGAAAGACACTAAATAACACAAACACTTTATGCAAAAATCTGTCGTTTCAAAGATCTTAGACATTTTCTCTGAGGCAGGAAATCACATTTGATATTTCAACATTTTCCAAAAAACCACTGACTTCCCCCATTATAATTTGATTTTAAAAGCAGTAGAGTCTCCATCCTGGTCAAGTTCACATGACAACATTTAGGAACAGGGGATGGAAAGCGCCCCCATCAGAGCAAAACTACACATATGTTGGCTGAGATTTTCAAAGCCAGCTAGGGGAGTTTAGTAACACAAATCCCATTCTTATTCACATAAACTCCTCTAGTTGGATTTGAAAATCTCAACCAGTACTTTAATTTGGCTGACTAGGATATTGGATATTATTATTATTTTGTATGCATTTTTTCCTTAAGAATATAATTTCCAATATAGATACACATCTCTTCTTACATATTATCTGCACATACATTTAACAAAGATTGTGATAACCAGTGTGACACAGGCTTTCAGTGGAAACCTTACATGACATTCTTTGGTGAACTAGTATTTAAACAGCAGACCCAGGGGAGCTCTGTAACCCTTATACACCCCTGTGCCCTCTGCCAGTTGGCATTGAGAGGTCCTTGGGTCACAGCCTCCAACCAAAACACAAGGATGTCACTGCCCAAAACAAAGGCACATGTAGGGCTGCTCAGAAATTTTAACTCTGTGAGCAGGAGGGCTTCACTGGGTATTGTTTTAGTCAATGTTTGTGTGGGTGGGAGAGAGAGGGAGAGAAGCAGGAGAAACACCACAAAAGGAGACAGCAAGCACCAAGCACAGCCACAGAAGCATGGTTAGTGAAAAAGCCAAGAGACAGAGTTTTTGGGTTCAGTGCTTGCTGAAAGATGCTTGGAAATGTGAGGAAGAAAAATCTCCTGTTGTCTGATTCCTACTGCATTCAAGGAAACAGCGCTTTGTAAATAAACAGGGCTGCATCAAAGAAATGCTTAAGTATCATCCATTTCTCCTCCAAATTGAAAGACCCTGAATTTTGGATCACTGCTCAGTTCAAAAAGGGGGAACCTTTTCCAAAAGGTACACAACACTCAGATAAATTGACTTAAAACAACAGAGACCTGTACCCAGTGTTGTTGTATCTATGCTTGGCATTTCCCCTCCGTAGACATGAGTAACTCTTGGTGCCCCCTGTTGTCTTACGGACCAAGTTACAGCATGCCCACTGCAGACATACTGAGTCAGGGGTGTCAGACTGCAGCAGCTGACAACCCTTTCTACTCTTCTCTTTCTGTAGGGAATATCATTTAACATATCAGTATCTTTTGATGTCCAGATCTTCAGCCATGGCAAACTAGCTATGCCAGCAGGATTGGGTCTTGGAAATCGCCCCTTCACAGCTATTAACCTGGCTATTATGTTTGAGAGTTTCCTGTGATGCTCTTAGGAGAGCGCAAGAGGGGAGGACTCCTGTCTCATGCTGAGAAAGAGGGACGATCGATGAGTTATCTTAAGTGCCTATACACAAATGCAAGAAGCCTGGGAAACAAGCAGGGAGAACTGGAAGTCCTGGCACAGTCAGGGAACTATGATGTGATTGGAATAACAGAGACTTGGTGGGATAACTCACATGACTGGAGTACTGTCATGGATGGATATAAACTGTTCAGGAAGGACAGGCAGGGCAGAAAAGGTGGGGGAGTTGCGTTGTATGTAAGAGAGGAGTATGACTGCTCAGAGCTCCGGTATGAAACTGCAGAAAAACCTGAGAGTCTCTGGATAAAGTTGAGAAGTGTGAGCAACAAGGGTGATGTCGTGGTTGGAGTCTGCTATAGACCACCAGACCAGGGGGATGAGGTGGACGAGGCTTTCTTCTGGCAACTAGCAGAAGTTGCTAGATCGCAGGCCCTGGTTCTCATGGGAGACTTTAATCACCCTGATATCTGCTGGGAGAGCAATACAGCGGTGCACAGGCAATCCAGGAAATTCTTGGATAGTGTAGGGGACAATTTCCTGGTGCAAGTGCTGGAGGAACCAACTAGGGGCAAAGCTTTTCTTGACCTGCTACTCACAAACAGAGAAGAACTAGTAGGGGAAGCAAAAGTGGATGGGAACCTGGGAGACAGTGACCATGAGATGGTCGAGTTCAGGATCCTGACACAAGGAAGAAAGGAGAGCAGCAGAATACGGACCCTGGACTTCAGAAGAGCAGACTTTGACTCCCTCAGGGAACAGATGGGCAGGATCCCCTGGGAGAATAACATGAAGGGCAAAGGGGTCCAGGAGAGCTGGCTGTATTTTAAAGAATCCTTATTGAGGTTGCAGGAACAAACCATCCCGATGTGTAGAAAGAATAGTAAATATGGCAGGCGACCAGCTTGGCTAAACAGTGAAATCCTTGCTGATCTTAAACGCAAAAAAGAAGCTTACAAGAAGTGGAAGATTGGACAAATGACCAGGGAGGAGTATAAAAATATTGCTCAGGCGTGCAGGAGTGAAATCAGGAAGGCCAAATCACACTTGGAGTTGCAGTTAGCAAGAGATGTTAAGAGTAACAAGAAGGGTTTCTTCAGGTATGTTAGCAACAAGAAGAAAATCAAGGAAAGTGTGGGCCCCTTACTGAATGAGGGAGGCAACCTAGTGACCGAGGATGTGGAAAAAGCTAATGTACTCAATGATTTTTTTGCCTCTGTCTTCACGAACAAGGTCAGCTCCCAGACTGCTGCACTGGGCAGTACAGCATGGGGAGAAGGTGACCAACCCTCTGTGGAGAAAGAAGTGGTTCGGGACTATTTAGAAAAACTGGACGTGCACAAGTCCATGGGGCCGGATGCGTTGCATCCGAGGGTGCTAAAGGAGTTGGCGGGTGAGATTGCAGAGCCATTAGCCATTATTTTTGAAAACTCATGGCGATCGGGGGAGGTTCCAGATGACTGGAAAAAGGCTAATGTAGTGCCCATCTTTAAAAAAGGGAAGAAGGAGGATCCGGGGAACTACAGGCCAGTCAGCCTCACCTCAGTCCCTGGAAAAATCATGGAGCAGGTCCTCAAGGAATCAATTATGAAACATTTAGAGGAGAGGAAAGTGATCAGGAACAGTCAGCATGGATTCACCAAGGGGAAGTCGTGCCTGACTAACCTAATTGCCTTCTATGATGAGATAACTGGCTCTGTGGATGAGGGGAAAGCAGTGGATGTGTTATTCCTTGACTTTAGCAAAGCTTTTGATACGGTCTCCCACAGTATTCTTGCCGCCAAGTTAAAGAAGTATGGGCTGGATGAATGGACTGTAAGGTGGATAGAAAGCTGGCTAGATCGTCGGGCTCAACGGGTAGTGATCAATGGCTCCATGTCTAGTTGGCAGCCGGTTTCAAGCGGAGTGCCCCAAGGGTCGGTCCTGGGGCCGGTTTTGTTTAATATCTTTATTAATGACCTGGAGGATGGTGTGGACTGCACTCTCAGCAAGTTTGCAGATGACACTAAACTAGGAGGCGTGGTAGATACACTAGAGGGTAGGGATCGGATACAGAGGGACCTAGACAAATTAGAAGATTGGGCCGAAAAAAACCTGATGAGGTTCAACAAGGACAAGTGCAGAGTCCTGCACTTAGGACGGAAGAATCCCATGCACTGCTACAGACTAGGGACCGAATGGCTAGGTAGCAGTTCTGCAGAAAAGGACCTAGGGGTCACAGTGGACGAGAAGCTGGATATGAGTCAACAGTGTGCTCTTGTTGCCAAGAAGGCTAACGGCATTTTGGGCTGTATAAGTAGGGGCATTGCCAGCAGATCGAGGGACGTGATCGTTCCCCTTTATTCGACATTGGTGAGGCCTCATCTGGAATACTGTGTCCAGTTTTGGGCCCCACACTACAAGAAGGATGTGGAAAAATTGGAAAGAGTCCAGCGGAGGGCAACAAAAATGATTAGGGGTCTGGAGCACATGACTTATGAGGAGAGGCTGAGGGAACTGGGATTGTTTAGTCTCCAGAAGAGAAGAATGAGGGGGGATTTGATAGCAGCCTTCAACTACCTGAAGGGGGGTTCCAAAGAGGATGGAGCTCGGCTGTTCTCAGTGGTGGCAGATGACAGAACAAGGAGCAATGGTCTCAAGTTGCAGTGGGGGAGGTCCAGATTGGATATCAGGAAAAACTATTTCACTAGGAGGGTGGTGAAACACTGGAATGCGTTACCTAGGGAGCTGGTGGAGTCTCCTTCCTTGGAGGTTTTTAAGGCCCGGCTTGACAAAGCCCTGGCTGGGATGATTTAGCTGGGAATTGGTCCTGCTTTGAGCAGGGGGTTGGACTAGATGACCTCTTGAGGTCCCTTCCAACTCTGATATTCTATGATTCTATGATTAGCTAGGCTATCATTTCACCTTGGTTTCTTTATCAACCCTTTCGTGCTCAAACTCCATAGCAAATATCCCAGCATAAACACATACAGAGGCATGAACAATATTCTTTCAAAATAATACAGGCATTTGCCAGTTCTCCACAGTTTAAATTTTAATCATTTACATTGAAGATATTTAAATGTACTTTACAAGGGTTTTTAGTGTAACACTTAAAATTCTTTCCAAATTGGATGGGAAAAACTATTTAACAAAAATGAAATACAAGGGGAAAGAGTGGCTGTTAATTCTAAGGGCCCAGTTCTCATGTACACTAAGGTTGCTTTAAAGTAGCCTGAAATGATGATTATATTCATTTTAATGCCACTTTCCACAAAAGCAGTGTAATGGAGCCTTTATGTACATGAGAATCGAGACCTAAATTTTAAAATTTTGACCTCAAAATTGTATTGCAAATATTTATGTATTAGTGTCTATATACAGATATAATAAAAGTTGTTGGGCCAAGTGCTCTTTCCATCAGTCACTGGCAAAACTTCTATTATCTTCTGTGGAAACAGAATTAGATTCTTAGACCTCTGTATACAATACAGAAGTGCAGTGTGCTTTATAAAGAAATAATTAATAACGGTTCTTCTACTAAGGATGGAAACCACATTAAATAATTTTCTACATGTACTCTGAAGGAAAAAGAACACTATGTAAAGTTTTATATTAATATAATTAAATCTGACCTTCCTTCAATGTACATATTACAAAAAATTACATATCAGTCCTTGGCTCTAAAAATCTCTAAAACACTTAATTTATCTTGGCTATAATCCCAATCGTCATGGACTCTCAAAGGCTTTATTGTAGTGTTACTGAAACATGCAAATTGCCCAGTTCCTTGGAGCATCTTTCTACACTGGACAAATGAATGCACGTAGGTGCAAATGCCATGGTACAAAGAACACGTGTACAGATGTAATTTTTTTTCTAACAAACCTTTACATTTTCCAAGCTTTTTAGTTGCTAAGAATGTCATCTGGCTTTCTGGTGCTCCAGAGAAGGAAACGTTGGGGTGTAAGAATGTAGTTTTAAAACCTCTGCAATCTTTTTATTTAAGATACAATATTAAAAAAATCAAGGGGTTTACTTGGGTCATAGACAGCTAAGGTGACTTTACAGCTATCTCAATGATTTGAAAATAATGCTGCACCCAAAAGGTTTATAGCTCATTAAGATGGTATGTTTTTCCTTGTAATGTCCCCTCCTGTGCAGTACTAATTTCATTTTAACACTGATTTGAACACCACACATACAATTAGTTTCTATCACATGTGAAAGCCCTTTCATTCAAGGTCAAATTATATTAAGTTTATGAAGCAGGATGAAGAGAGTCTCATTTCAGCAAAGACTGGTCAAAGCCGTATTGTCTGATTTTATTTTTTTTAATATATATATTAAACCCTAACATTATATATATCTATATATATCTATATATATAGATAGATATATATACACACACACACACACACACACACAATCTAAAAAGCCTCAGTTCAGTCAAACAACAGATCTGAAACTGTTAAACAAAAAACAGTTCATTTTCTGCTATTCAGGGTATTTGTGCAATTCACTTTTGGTCAAGTTAGCAGCAACTGTCTAGAAAGATAATTAGAAAATATAATGAAGCACTATTAGAATTTCAGCAAAGAGCTTTCTCAATTAGTTCAGGAAAATTAAACAGGAATGTCTAATGGTGTAACTGATGTTGCATAAATCACTCTAAGAGACTATTTAGACATTACTACTTCCAGTGCTACAGAATCCAAGAAGGAACCATGGAAGTGCGACCACCGTACCTCTTAAATATACTTCATTTTGAAGCACATCATTCATTAGTCCGAAATTTGGTGCCCTCTCACTTACTTTCGAAAAATATTTACATCAGAAATAATAAATTAAACTGTTCTTTATTTTATTTAACACTAACTAATTGAATCCTACAGCATTTTAAATTTTCCTGAAATAATTTTTTTTTGTCTGTACATTTTGGATCTTCGACATATGCTGCATCCCACATTTGGGCCTTGATAGATCGAGAGAGCCTTGCTGTTAAGAATTGAGAGGCATGACCACCCTATCTCCCTTTACTCCCCCACCCCCATTTTAATACAGTTTTTAAAGATTTGTTTCTTATCCTTAGCTATTTTGTTGAGGTGGGAGAAGTTGAAGTATATTGTATGCAAAGCAAAGTCACTTGGGGTATGTCTACACAGCAACTAGACACTCGCAGCTGTCCCATGCCAGCTGATTTGGGCTCGTGGGGCTCAGGCTACAGAGGTTGTTTCATTGCTGTGTAGACTCCCAGGCTTGGGCTCTAGGACCCTGAGAGGTAGGGACAAAATTCCAATCTCAGTTTTCCTACCAACTTGTAAAAAACAAATCACCTAATTAATGGAACATCTCCAACATCTTATCCATGTGACAAGTTTATTTTCACTTCTTACTTCATCACAATGTCAATAGGCTGCCTCAAAAGTAGCATCAAGGTCACACCTGAGCATCCATTACCTCTAGCAGAAATATTGTTCCAGAAGTGAGCCAAAGTGTACAGCAGAGCTTACAACTTTGAAAAAAGCTCATTTGAACACTTTACACATATATGCCAACACCTTAGACTGGAAGCAAGTTGTGATGGATGTTAGAATACCTACATCTGTAGTTATAAGTCAAATCCTCAATTCACTTTTCTCTTTCGGGGTTTGGATATTGTTATAGAGCTCCTATATGAGTACCACCAAAACTCTATGTGTTTCATGTGAAGAGACACACACTGATAAGCTTTGGGGCTACCCTTCAACGCAAGGGGAATGTTTCAGATGTGGTCCATTATTACTGATTAACTTTACTTACCCAACAAGACCTGGAGTGCCTGCTTGTATAGAAATAGCTACCACAAGTGATAAAATTAAGCAATGATAATTTAAGAATGGAATGTGTTCTTCATGCTCACGTTTGAGGCAGAATGGATGTTTTTCAGCTTTTTAAACACCAAGAGTTGTCATGTTTTTCTCCCCCACTGCTCATGAAAGGGATATTTTAAATGATAGTATTGTCCTATGATTCATACAGATAAGGTCAATTTGTGCACACCAGTGTTTGCAAGCCTCCAAATATTACATGCATGCTGCACGTTTAAGGGTAGAATACCCCCCTATCACTTTAGCACAGTAGCATCCACAGATCCCCATTAGAATCTGCACCTCATTGTGCTAGGCACTATACAAATACAGAGCAAAAGACAGCCCATTTCCCAAAGAACGTACACAGTCTTACATTAGGTGGCAAACTCTACAACGAGCCCCTCACAAAACCCAAGAAAATGAGCTTTGTGTACAATTCCAGCTGGCAGTTGTGTGAGACAGAGTGTGTATGTGATGGAACCCATTCTCCAAACTTGGGGCAGGATAGAGGTCTGCATCATAGCCCCTCTGGGTCCTCTCCAGCCTAACAGCTGCTGCCCTCTGTTCTGTATGCCAGGGATCACTACCACTGGACTCATAATAGTCAATCAAGTGGCCTCTCCCAAGCCCTACCATCAATGCCCTGAGTAGGCCTATCAGGATTCAATGCAAAGTGCATTATTCTGTAGCTCTTGTTCGTGACCGCACAACACACACCAACCTCCCATCTCTGAAGGCAGAGCAGTGCAGGCTCTCATCCAGTGAGACAACTTCACACACAAAGGAGGTCAACTGATAAACACAGACTTTGCTTTTGTTTTCTATATTTGTATAATGTGAAAAGTTCTACTTTGTTAAAAGGAAAAACCTGGTGAGTTGTGTGCGTTAGTTTACCTTACCATGTCAATGAATCATACCAGGAATGTGACTAGCTAAGATATTGTGTCTCGGTCTGCAGTAGCCTTTCATTAAAGCACATTGTGTTTAATTATAAAGCAGAATGGGATTTTCAGAGAAATTCCTGTTCTACCTCATACTTCTAGATAAGTAATGCAAGAATGTTCCTGGGAATGCCTGTTTCACTTTTTTAATGTATTTGCTTGGGCCATATTTGTGTCCCTGTGCATTTGCTTTCTGCACACATTTGAATGGTCCAGCTTCCTGGCACAAATGTGAATAAAATTAATTTAAATATTAGTCCTGGAAGTTGCACTCTCATCCAATCAATGAACAGGATTGATAAAATGTAACGTGCCTGATTAAATCACAACTATTCTTTGTGGTCTGAATTTATAACGTTCATGGTCAATCCACTAAGTACGAAGTATCTGAAAAAAACCTATTCCTCAAAAATATTTGAGCAAATGAATTCAAGGGAATTGTGATTTGCTTGTGGTTATCCCATCAGTAATAAAAGGGACTAAAATCATTCAATAAACTATTCCCTTTGGTTTATTCACTCTGCTTCATTGAACAGCCATAAGCACATTCAACTATTAAATTAACACTGCTGAGCTGTGCTATTTGCGTTGGCTATTTTTACACACAGCAGGCAATAATCATTCCTTAGTGAAAGAGCAGGATTTCACCCTATGTTTGATTTTGTTGTTAGGAGACCTACTTGTTTACTTCTTGTACTCTTCACTTAGAATTGCTAGGCCCTACCAGCACCATCTATATTTGTTTCTCAGTGTTATGTACTGAATACTGATTTCAAGCTCCCCTCGTGTGCTGCACAGGGCCTGATTTACATTGCTTGTTGTAAACTAACGTAACACATTGCATTCTGTGAAGATGTGCAGTGTAAGTGTGATTGTCATGTACCTTGAATTAGAGATTGCTTCTAATTTGACAGTCTCTGTTAGATTTCTGCTGTCTCCTTTGAAAAAAGAAAAGCTCTGAGCAAACCTTTGGTTTCTCATATGTGTTGTTGGAATGAATATGCCTTTTCTGTTATAGTATTCATTCCAGGAATGAACATACTTCTTCCATTATAGCATTCAGTCCAAGAATACTGTGTGGCAAAAAGCAAATGTCTTGATAGCGCTATTGACTAATAGTCAACGTGCAAAGAGCTTAATTACATGCTATGGTTGACTCCGTAGTTTGCCACTTAATTTATTCAACCGGAAAGAGTGCTGCAAAAAAATAAAGGCTAAAAATGTGTAGGAAAATACACATGAAATCAATCAAGTCACCTATATATGGTTTTCAAGAAAAGGTCCCAACATTTCAATTCTGAAATAATTACTGGTAGAACATACTGTCACAGCCACAGGTAGGCTTCCCCTTTTGAGGTCCTAAGCCAGTCCCCGAAGCATACCCTTTCCAAGTGGCAGGCCTGTACATCCACTTCTCCTGCAATCCAATCTCTCTCCAACTGCGTTTCCAGGCTAAAACCATTGGTTTCCAACAGTGACACCTACCAGGTCCAGTGGACTTGATACAAGCAAGAGTTTTCCTTTGGGAACTTGTGAATAGTAATAATATACAGTGCCAGAGAATCAGCATTCCCCTCAAGCCTCTAGGTAGACATGACTTAACCTTGTGTTCCCCTCCCGTCTCTTGGGATCAAATTACTGCTCGTTTCCTGAAGACTGACTCTCATCAGTTTGGGTGGCTCCCTGCATCCCTGTCCGCACTCACTTTAACTCCCTGGGCAGCCCCTCCTGACTCACTCAACTCCTTCCTTTTGTAGGCCGGGATCTCATAATGGCTTAGTATCTTCATTTTGAGTTTAGTCTAAGCCTCGGGAAGAATAAACTGTTCGAGCCTGGATGAGCGTGGCAAGGGGTGTTATCCAGCAAATGGCTTCCCCATTGTTTCCTCAAGGACTCTTATCGGTGTCATTGTTTTGCCTTTCCTGCTTGGTCCCTCTAAGAATCACTTTTGAATAACTCCATGGTAAGTAACCCATTGCACTTGCTCCCTCTCACACACACACAGGTATACACAATATTCATTACAAAAATGCATATATTTACCAGTCATCACATTTGTTTGTACCAGTCGTTTGTCTCATGACTATATGTCTTCATAATTAGCTATTTTTGCTAATGTTCACTAAGTAAAAAGGTAGCTACTGACAAAAACTAATTTTACTGCCTCCTTTAGGACATATAGTAAATGAGACCAATGTGATGACTGGTAAATATATATATATATATAATATAAATAAATAAATAGATAAAGAGAGAGAGAGAGAGCGCGCGACACACGGACTCTTCTTTTAGCACTGATTGCTGGGGAACCAAAAGAATACATGTTGTATTGAAGTGCATGTTAACAACAGGCAGTTATGGGCCTGGCTGGATCAAGGGATTGGTAATGGAACACAGAGCCTTTCACCTATAGGTTGCAATTTTGAATCTGGTCTAGGTTGATAATACTGTGAAGTCAGGACCAATTGCAGCTGCTCAAGGCTTACAATGAAACTGAATTGTAATTCAGTCCATTATCTAAGGCAGGGGTGTCAAACTCAATTGCACAGGGGGCCAAAACTCAAAACTCGTGGGCCGAACAGTATAACCATTTATTTAACAGACTAAATATTTATGTTTTTTAACCATTAATATGAACCAAAATACAGGATATCATTCCAAAATAAATACATTTCAACTTAAAATATTTTGCTCTTCATAAAAAAATATCCTGTCAATACAATACATTCAAAATCTGTACATGCTGGAATATTAAAAAATCTGAAAATATAAATAAAAAATTGAATTTAAAGCAAAAGTATAATCATAACAAATCATAACATTCCATTTTCTTGTCCTATTTAGTCAGAGCCTGATACTTGGAGTCTTTTCTTTGCAACAAGTTCGTTTATGTTTGGGGTTAGGTTCTGTGTTGTGAAGATTCTCAGGATCGATTGCAGGTGTTCATCAGTGAGGCGACTCCTGTGTGACGTTTTGTTAATTTTCATCACAGAGAACAGCTGCTCGCACAGATATGTGCTGCCAAACATGGACAGGATTCGAGCCGCATGTTGGCGGAGCTGCAGCATCGCTTCAGGAATGAAGCGAGTGAACTGTGCTGGCCCCGCAGTGTCGTACTTTGCCTTCAGTGTCCCGTTACATTGCAGTTCTATCAGCTCCATCTGCATTTCTACAGGTGCGGTTTCCACATCGACTGCAAATGGGTTGCGAAGCAGCTCGAAGTTACTTTTCTGTGCCTCAAAGTCACTGAAGCGCCGTGCGAACTCAGTGCGCAGCGCGCTGAGTTTTTCAGCAAAGGTGGCATTTGGGAAAACTGTGGCACTTTCTTGGTTCCGTATTACTTGGCAACAGGGAAAGTGAGACAAGTTGCATTGGTGCATTTGTGTCTCCCATAAGCGCAGCTTCACTTGAAATGCCTTCACTGCATCATGCATATCGGTTATTATGTGCTCCCGTCCCTGGAGTTGAAGGTTTAAAGCGCTAAGATGCGACGTTATGTCAGCCAGGAACGCCAACTCACATTTCCACTTTTCATCCCGCAGAACTGTGCAGTCTTTCCCCTTACTGTCCATGAACTGGCAGATTTCCTCTCGCAGCTCAAAGTGTCTTTTGAGAACTTTTCCCCGACTTAGCCACCGGACCTCCGTATGATATGGCATATCGCCAAACTCGCTATCTATTTCCCGCAGAAAAGACTGGAATTGGCGGTGATTTAAACCGTGGGCTCTGATAAAGTTGACGGTTTGTGTTACAGTGTTCATCACATGATCCATTTTTAGGACTTTAGCACTCAGCGATTCCTGGTGTATGATGCAGTGATACACTGTCAACTCACCGGCACAGTTCTCCTCCCGCATCTTTGAGCGCATCCTTCCCACCAGTCCATTTTTTTCACCACACATAGCAGGTGCGCCATCTGTTGTAAGTCCAACGAGTTTTTCCCACGGCAGTTTCATGTCGGTTACACTTTGAAATACATTTCCAAAGATGTCTTCTCCTTTCGTTGTCCCGTGCATCGATTTAATGTCCAGTATTTCCTCTGTTACGCACAAATTGGAATCCACACCACGGATAAATATCGCCAGCTGTGCAGTGTCAGTCGCGTCAGTAGTTTCATCCACGGCAAGGGAGTATGCAACAAAATCTTTTGCTCTTTCAATCAACTGTGTTTTCAAATCAGTCGCCATCTCACAAACCCGATTAGCAACAGTGTTTCTGCTGAGGCTTACATTTGCAAACGCTCGCGTTTTATCTGGACAAAGGACGTCGCACACTTTCATCATACAATTCTTTACGAATTCCCCCTCGGTAAACGGCCGTCCTGATTTGGCGATCTCTTCGGCCACAATGAAACTTGCTTTCACAGCAGCTTCACTTTGTGATTTTGCTTTGGTGAAAAACGTCTGCTGGGATGTCAAATTCTTCTTCAACTCCTCTACCTTTTGTAGCTTCTGTCCTGCGCTCAGGTTTTTGAATTTGTTCTCATGTTTCGTCTCGTAGTGCCGTCTTAGGTTATACTCCTTCATTACAGCGATATTACTCCCGCAAAGGAGACACACTGGTTTACCTGCAATTTCAGTAAACATATACTCATTCTCCCACCGGCTTTGAAAGCCTCGGTTTTCAGAATCAATTTTTCTCTTGGCCATTGTTGGGGTCTAGCTTTGATTTGATATTAGCGTTGTATACATCAACAGACCGCGAACTTGAACCGCGGCTTGCCGTTGGCGGCAATTGCACTGCATCATGGGATTTGTAGTGTGTGTTATTGGGGCGTCATATCACAGGGCCATTAAAAACAGATATATAAAACGATTTCGCGGGCCGGATATAATTGTATGGCGGGCCGGATGTGGCCCGCGGGCCTTGAGTTTGACACATGTGATCTAAGGGAACTGTGTTAATGTCACAAAATTCTCTCAATTATTGGTACTTTTGTTGAAAATCTCAACCAAGAGTCTAGAGACTAAATAGCCAAGGAGACTAAACTACCCTTAGACCTCGGTCCCTCTAGATTCACAATGGAAAATATTAGTGTTTGGGCAGGGAATGGCGGGGGGGGGGGGAGAGGGAGGAGAATGTTTGCAATGCTGATTCATTTCTGTGAATAGAATTATGCCTCTCGTAGTGTCACGCCAGCACCTTTCATAAGTAATAACGATGAGCTTCAAAAGCATTTATGTAATCTGAATGTTTGAAAATCCCACCTTAAAAATTTAGCTGTAATTCCATTCATTTAGGGACTACTACTCTGTCTCAACTTCCCCACTTTAAAAGAGGAATAACACTGTTTACCTATAGTAAAAGGGAGTTGTGCAGATTACTACACTAATTTTTTATAAAATTCTTTGACTGAATAAAGGGCTATGTAAGTGCTGACAAGAATTACGGGGCTAATACACCTTCTCTCCTCAAAACCAATAACTGAGGTTTTGCCATTTCTCCACTGACCAAAGCTTGTTTTCTAGGTATTATGTTACTGCTGTTGCATCCAAAAACATAGTAATGTTGCTGATTGCATTTTGGAAACAGAAATCCAAACAGCATAAAGCCTCCTGAAGAATCTAGGGAGTTGAAAAAAATATCAAGTCTCTCACCTGCAATATCATCTCCCTATAGAAAAATGGGCTAAACAGGCAAGGAACACAACACAACTTTTCTTTTGTTCCCTAAATGGCGGCTTGGAGGAATCAGTGCGGCCTTGGCTCTGCCACTGACTCACTGTGCAGCCTTTGGCAAATTACTTCAACTTGGTCTCGAGTTGCTACATTTGTAAAATAAGGAAAATATCTGCACATAAATTTTAGCCTGAGATAGTTTAAGCAGGCACACACCAGACTCCGTGTGTTTAGCCAGACATCTAGAAAATGGTTTCCCAGCTGTAAGCTACTCACTTCATTAAGTCCCTCCAACAACATATCCTGGTCCACTTTGGGAACTAGAGAACTAAAAACTTTATGAGTTTTCTCAACATCTATCTCACAAGGGTGTTGTGGGGATAAGCCACTGTCAGTATAGCACAGTGAACATATAACATGATATATAAAACCATTTAAATACTGTCATTATGAGATTAGCTAAAGTAGTTTGCTTTACAACTAAGACCTTGCAGCATTCACAAACAGTGACTTGGAGACATAAATGCCCGCTAAACAAAGATAGGTAAGAGTATGGATGAAAAAAATATATTTTCCATCTGACACTGCAGCTTTCATGTCCTTACCTAATCCTCACACCCCCTCCCTTTTTAAAAGTTTTGTTTCCATCATTGATGTCTCTAAAAAACATGGAGGATCAGTAGTCACTCGCACACTACCCATGTTTTACAGCAGACAGGAAAGGACCATGTTGTGCTTTTCCCCTGTGGCATACATCATTAAAATCTTCATGCTATGTTTAATGCATATACCCACACACGCAGATAACCACCACCATGACAAAGGAGGAAAATGCTCGAACAGCGACTTGAACATGGATCATTGCACATCCTGCAGTAAATGGTCCTTTCAAATCAGACTATTTTCTGGCTGAAAACCACAACTAGAGTCTTGTTTGCTGAGGAGCTATTATGTTTTTCTTCTAGCACTGGCTGCTATACAATCGTTCATATTGTGGTAGCTGCAGTTGAAACATAGGGAATAGCAACATCTTTTCTAAAGGGGATATCTTGAACACATAGAAGGCTGTTCATAAAGGGTATGCCTACACTGCATTATGGACCTGGGCTTTTGGACTTGGTGTTTCCAAGCCAGTGCTTGAGTATCCGCACTGCATTGTAAACCTGGGCTTAAATTGCTGACCAGAGTCTCACAGCCATGCCAACACATCCATACCACACTGTGCAGATCTTCTGACTCAGGTCTGTAGCTTGTCCTGCATCTGTACTACAACATAGGGCTAGGACAGGGCTAGGACCTGAGTCACAATAAGACCTGGGCTCTGACCCACCCCTTAGCAGGGTCCTAGGGCCTGGGTCCTGAGAGCTTGGTGACTTGAGTCATATTGGTTTGTGTGTGGACAGAAAGGGGGTTGGGCTGAAATCTGAGTCAGAGCCTGGCATTAGTGTGAAGTGTAGATGAACCCACAGTGTAATTCACCACCACCACCTCCTCCAAAGAGCCACATGTCCCTACCTGCTCGTGTGAGTTACACCTGTAGCTTACATTCTATGGCTATGTAGAAGCCACCTATTCCCTAGCAAAGAACACAGTTGCTTTATGGGAAGTGTAATTGGTTGGCAATATATTAAGATTCTTTAGCTATTTACCAAGTCAAAAAATCCTGATCTCAGTTGTCCATGTATGCATAAACTGTCTGTTATTCCAGTCTGTGCAAAAACCACCAACCAGAAGGCTTTAAAACAGACTAAGCATTTGATTGCAATTGTCTGATTTGAGTGTATTACAGAATTAAGACGCTACACATGAACAGGCTGATACCACTAGGGTTACCATATTTTGTGCCTCCAAATGGAGGACACTCCCCGGGGGCCCGGCCCCGCCCCCAGCCCCGCCCACGCCCCCCGCCCCAACTCCGCCCCCTCCCAAAGTCTCCGCCCCCTCCCCTGCTTCCCGCGAACATTTAATTCGCGGGAAGCCTGAAGCAGGTAAGGGGGGGGGGGGAGGAGGCGCGGCCCAGGCTGGTCCCCCCACGGCTCCAGCCTGGGTCGGCTCGGGCCCTGGGGTGCCGGCCCCGACCGACCACCCCCCGGCTCCCAGCCCCGCGGGCCCGGCGCACCCCCCGGCTCCCCGACCCCGGCGCACTCCCCGGCTCCCCGACCCCGGCGCACTCCCCGGCTCCCCGACCCGGCTCCCCGGCCCCGGCTCCCCGACGCACTCCCCGGCTCCCCGACCCCGGTGCACGCCCCGGCTCCCCGACCCCGGCTCCCCGACCCCGGCGCACGCCCCGGCTCCCCGACCCCGGCTCCCAGCCCGGCTCCCCGACCCCGGCGCCCCCCCCGGCTCCCCGACCCCGGCTCCCCGACCCCGGCGCACCCCCCGGCTCCCGGCCCGGCGCACCCCCCGGCTCCCAGCCCCGCGGGCCCGGCGCACACCCCGACCCCGGCCCGGCTCCGCGGGCCCGGACCGGCACCGCGCCCCCCGGCTCCCGGCCCCGCGCCCAGCCCGGCCCCCTGCACCATGCCCCCGGCCCCGGACAAAGAGGCCCCGGCCGAGCCTCCCGATTTTCCCGGACATGCCCAGCTTTTGGGGATTTCCCCCCGGACGGGGATTTGAGCCCCCAAAAGCCGGACATGTCCGGGAAAATCCGGACGTATGGTAACCCTAGATACCACCAAGCTCCATTGCTTTGTTTCCTACTGCACTACAATTCTCTCATCTCCCAACACCAACACTGCAGCTGTCTTTTCATGCTCCCCAAGTGCATCCCTTTGAGAACATCCCTTCATCTAAGGGATTCTTAATCTTCCCCTGAGGGCCACCCCATCCTGTACAGTGATTACTTGATCCTCTGCCTAAGAAGCTCCCTCAATACTCCTGATTTAGTCACACTATCATTGAGGCCAGTCTTCCTTTTAGCAGAGAGTCTGATCCTGCATTCATCCACAATTCCCTCTGAAGGCAAGGAGATTTGCAAGTGCTCTGAACCTCTATGGATCAGGACATATTCCTGGAACTCTAACCACTCACTCAATGGGAGTTGAGGGAACTTTAACCCCTTCCTGCTTTTGGATCATCGTCATCATTATTTGTATTACTGTAGTGCCAAGGAACATTGTGCTAAGTGCTGAACACACACAGAATTAAAAGACAGTCCCTACCATGTACGTCTCTCAGCAACTCCTCTAGTGGAGCATCCATTCATAAACAAACAAACAGACTGCACCAGATATTTATGAGTTTACCGTACAAGTTCATTTACTGGAGGTACATTAACTGGTGATAACATTAAAAGAGTTAAGAGAGAGATACATAAACATGTGAGCAATGTTGAAGACATTGTAGAGGGGTTTGGCCAGGGCTTGTCCTTCTCTGGGGTGGCGGGAAACCACACCACCTTGCTACTTCCTTTCAGGTGTGACGGGGAATTAGCCTGGCCGTGGGAGTCTCTCGCCGCAGTAGCAGTAGAGGCAAAACAGTTATTCATGCCCGGCCAGCGGGCAGTAGTGAGTCACGGGCTCAGGTCCTCAGACAGGAGCTGAGCAACTGTTATATAATGAGCAGGCCCAGGCCCTGGGTCAGGGTGGGGCAGCAAAGAGTCAATGTCTCAGGCCCTCAGGCCTGATTTCACTAAATAAAAACTGTTTTGTTGCCGTTTGATGGAAACTATTGTTTCAATAATGTCAGAATGTTGCATTTCAAATTTACCATTTCAACATTTATGTTATGCTGTCTAAGGTATATATGATATGACAAATATTATAAATAATGTAAAATATAAAAGTCAAAACAAGATGTTTCAACCTTATCAACAAAAGGTTTCAGTATTCTGGAATATTTTATTTTGAAAAAAAATTCTGCAATTTGGACTTTTCATCCCACTTTGGGACAAAACAAATTTTGAAATCTCTATTTCCTGAGGGATGGAAATTCCAGCTCTACTATGTTTTAATGCGGTCTTGAAGAGAGATCTTGTATCAGTGCATAGGCACAGGGGTTCTCAAACGTCATTGCACTGCAACTCCCTTCTGACAACAAAAATGACTACATGACCCTGAGAAGGGGGGAGCAAAGCCTGAGCCCAAGCCCGAGCCCCACCATCCCAAATGGGGTGGTGGGGAGGTGAAGCCAAAGCCTGAGGGCTTCTGCCCTGGATGGGGGACTGTAACCTTCAGACTTCGGCTTCAGTCTTGGGAAATGGGGCTCAGGCTCCAGCTTCAGCCTTGGGTGGTGGGGCTCAGGCTTCGGCTTTAGCCCTGGGCCTAAGCATGTCTTATGTCAGCCCTGGCAACCCTATTAAAACAGGGTCTCGACCCACTTTGAAGTCCCGACTCACAGTTTGAGAACTGTTCACCCACTAGAGATTATGAATTCCAATTCCAGCTTCAAATCATCCCTTTTAAACATTGTTCTCAAAAGATGCTTACAATTATATGCTGAATCTTCTTTTTTCACTCATTCAAAGTTATGCCATACCAAGATTTATGTTAATGGAAAAATTGTTATATATTATGGATTTTTAGTGTCCGACCAGAAAATATAGAAGCTCTTCCCAGAACACACTTCTTTTATATTACTGAAGTTCTGTCCCCTGGACATCCTAGGATCATTTGCCTTTTTGGCAATAACAGTTATACCTCGTGACTATGGTAAATTGTCATTGCTTAGTGACATTGTTGGATAAAGCTACATAGCATAACTCAATGTAACTGCTGCAAAAATTGCAGAACTAGGAAAAAATATTCAGAACTTGGTTTGGAAGCTGGACTCAGACACACTCCAACCGCCAAGAATAATCTCTATTTTAATTTGAGCCTAAGTAACATTTGACAAAAAACGGTGTACATGGTTTGCGGTATTCCCAAACCATGTTCAAGAAATGTTAACTGTTTGAACTTGAAAGCTTCCAATTTTCTATTCAGCCAAATCCTGATCCCAGACTAGTGTAAATCTGTAATAACTCCATTGAACTAACTAGAATATGAGTAGTATGAGAGATCAGAATTAGGCCCATTGTATCCAAGAGTTCAAAAGAGCCTGCCCTTGCTCCCAAAGAGCTCAATAGGAAAACCCACATTCCCTCCAATGGAAATAGGATTAGACCCACAATTTTGGATCTGGTTAGAGGTTAGAGAAAAACAACTATTGCAGCACTGCATTTTAGTGTCTGGTAAAATATAAAAATGTATTATGTTTCTGTAGTGCAGAAGTCTATTCAAAGCCATTTTGAGGGCTGTCATATGGAAACACTATTTAAAAAAAAAATCTTATTACTAAGGGTCTTTTCCTGCTCCCATTGAAAGAATGGCAAAGTTTCAATTGACCTTAAGAGAAGACCTGGGCATGAACCCCTACGTCATGTATGTGACTATGGTCCTAGAATTGAATTGAGATGCCTACAATTTCCTGTGTTTAATAGTAGTTAAGACCTCAGAAGAAATATGGACATTCCATATTGTGTGGATAACTTGCACATTATAATACCTGAGAAAAATCAGCTGCTACTTTAGATTCTTTACTAGTTATTGTGTTAATATGAACTATAGCCCCACACATTATTTTCTCATGCATTTGGTGGATTTCTTTGTACCGGAGGTAGAGGACCAGTTCCTCAGCTGATATAGATTAATTGTGCTTCATTGACTCAAGCAGAGCTTCACCAATTCACACCAGCTGAGAATCTGGCCCAAAGGAGTTTGCTTCACATCCATCTTGACACTTCAGTTTTGGAAAAGTTCAAATTTGGATCCCAGCTGTATAGCTGAAGCCCTCTCTCCACTGTTGTGTTTGGGTATTCTTTGCTATTTCCTTTTCTCTTTAACCAGACTTAGGCTGGAACAAAAATTAAGGAAGCAGGGTTCAAAATTGCACTAGCCCCTTATGGGAATGGAGGCACCCTGATGCATTTGGGCCAATTGCCAGCTGGTTGCAGTAGAACTGGAAGAATACCACTTCCTTGTAATTTTTTTTTTTTTTTGTATAGAGAAACATTTCACAGGAATCAAGCCAAAAGCTATTTTTGCCCTTTTTATTGTTGGCAAAAGGCATGGAGAGATTCACAGTAATTGCTACAGTGTTATTGCTAAAAAGAATAAGAAACAAAAGAAAGTTGGTCACAGTAACAACCCTGCTTCCTGTTCTTTACACAGCAGATGAGCTTACAAATTGGAACCCAATACGTCTGCCACCAAAAATAGTCATTGTGTATATCAGGGACCAATCTGTGCAGTGAAATTTAATTCTAAAGAAAGGGCTGCTTAGCTTAAAAAAAAAAAAAGATGAAAGCAGAGTTAAGCTTTTCAAACCAAGAATATTCTGCATGCAGCAATTAATTCTCAGAATTAGGAAAAAAACATTCAGGAATCAAATGTGCTCTTGCAATATGATGTGTCAGCTGCTTGGAAGTTAACACACACCTACTTGATAGTGCAGATGCTTACTACTAGATGTGAATGCGTTGCTCAGCAGCAGCTGCAAAATGATGTATATGATGAAGAAGAGTAAATGTAGTAGTTTATATTTCTTTTTGCCAGGAAAATTTGCATAGTCCACTTAGGAAATGACAGTCCTACAGTCAAAAATTCTTCCCTTACATGCACATTCATAGCTCTCTGATTTCAGTAAACACTTGGCCTGATCCAATGCACAGTGAAGCTAGAGCCCATCTTCAGAGTCCTCACAACCTGTCATGTTAATAACTCATATGGGCCAAGTTGTGTAAAACACAAAACAAAACAAAAATACCACAACGTTGGAGATCAGGAGCTTTTTCTGCTTCTTTAGTAGTGCTGTTTTTACACTCCAAAAGCTTACAAATAGATAGAGCTAAATATATTGCTACGAAAGAATTGCTAGAACACAAACATTTTTATGACTGACCTGTAGTTCACCCATCTACTATGCTTAATGCATTTGAGTTGATGTTTTCTTCTCAGTCACACAGAACACGCACACACACACACACACACACACAGCTTTTAATATAAACAAACCTATGATCTGTTTCTGCTTTCATTTACATATATAAGTGATGTCAGAGTTACATGGTGTAAAGGAAAAATAGTATTTGTCCAATTTTTTATACAATTAAATAATGCGATGTATTAAACTCCTGATTCATCAAGGTACATAACCACATTCATAGCCCCACTCAAGTCAAAACTAGTTTGTATGTGCTTAGAGTTATAAATGTGCTTATGTCCCTTGCTGAATTGCAGCTTAACAACGCTAAGTACACCTCTACCTCGATATAACGCTGTCCTCGGGAGCCAAAAATATCTTACTGTGTTATAGGTGAAACCGCGTTATATCGAACTTGCTTTGATCCACTGGAGGGCGCAGTCCCACCCACCCGGAGCACTGCTTTACCGGGTTATATCCAAATTCATATTATATCGGGTCACGTTATATCAAGGTAGAGGTGCCCAGTTGCTTAGGTATTGTTTCTCTGCATACTTTCATGCAAGAAGTCTACTCAGTCACATGAAGATGGGGGCCATAAGTACCTAGATAAATAAAAAAAAGAGACAGATAGATACAAACTTGGCTTCATATCTGTTCTTGATCTGTCACTCCATAGGATGATAGGGGCTGGGAGTGCAGTACTGTCTTTGTACATCAGAATTTGTCCCTGGATATACAGCATCTCATGTTAATGGGCATAATCCACCATTGGGAAGAGGGAGAGCATAAGACTCTGCAGCAATTCTCTCTCATTTAAACCCTCTTTTGAGACTACTGCTTATCTCAGTCCCTACATATTAAAGTCTACCTGTATTCTTTTCAAATCTGAATTTAAAGTATTCCTATATATTTTCTGAATAGAAGCCTGCTTGTCATCAAAAGGTTTAGATTAGTTTTGCCCCCTTCAAGTGAAATTCACCCATGTGCAATGAGCCAGGACAAGACCCATGAACTACTTAGATTCAAAGATTTAGTGTGAGTTAGATGCTGCATAGATGAATAGGGAAGGAGCAGCACCAGCATTGAAGCCCGAGAACCCTATAGTCAACAATTAGTTCTTGGGAGCAATGTGTACCTGCCTGCCCACCTTGCTAATAGTGCTCTTCTCAGTCTCCCTGCTGCACTAGTACTGCAATATGAAAGAGTTCAAATAGCCTTCTAGACTCACTCACTCTCTCTGCTTCTCCTAAAACACAAGAAAAATGAAGCTTTCTTTTGGAGGTGTAACTGACATGTTCGTTATTTGGAACGAGTCCATGGATTATCTCCTCCTAGCCTCCTGCAGGAAGCCCATCAGCAGGGCTGCAGAGTGCTCCCATTTGGCACCTAAAATGGCTTCAGAAAGACAATCACTTTTTTCACAAGTTAGCATCTAAATCTAGCCACTGACTGGCTGGAGCACACTATTGAGAATTAGGAGCATCCCTGGGAACATCACCATTCTCAAATGTCTGGCAGATGAATATTTTTCAATTAATATATTCACCTTGCCAAAAACTTAATTTTGCCAGAGTCCAGAAATATTATTTGATTCACCAATCCCCAGTGAAATGTCTTGCTGGGAAACAGTGCATTGTAGTACTGGCCCGTAAACATACACAGACCTACAGGAATTTCTCTGCACAGTCAGTGATGATGCATTGCTAGAAATGCAAGTACAATGTAAATGCTATCTGATAAACAGTTTAGCCCAAAACAATCAAAATTCCAGAGTGTTTCAATTTACAGAAAAAAGCAAAGCCCGACAGACATTACTTTTCCTGCTGGTTGACTGTTGAGCTAGTCTTTCTAGAACACACCACCAATCTAACTAATTACTTTTGCCTAATTGTTTCAGACATTTGTAGCAAGAGAAGTCGACACTTAACAGCCAATTTAAAGAAATGCGACAATTTATAGCTTATAAATTAAAAGGCTTATCAAATAATCAAACTTCCAAGCATAATTTTACCTAGGAAGTGAAGTACAAAGAGGGACAAAGTCCCAAAGGAACACAGAACTATTGCCTTATGCAAAGCACTACCACCACATTCTGGTATCTAGAGCAGCTTATTCTAATAATGTTGAGGAAACAGGATTTAAAAGTGGCATCCAGTGCTTATGGAATAAGGAGAAAAATGGGATCAAATGACGTGGGGCTTGGAAAGCAGTTTTCCATGGAATACATTCCCAAACTAACATTTCTTTTCTCAGCTATAGCCAGCTAGGAAAAGTTTTTAGAGTGACATGTGAAAGAGCTTTGGTAATAATCTAGCAGGTACCAAATACATAGTTTTTTTGGGTACTGGTGAAATTGAATAAACCCTATGGAGGAGTATGACTGGAAAAAGCAAATCTTGTGTGAGAAAATAAACATGCATGTCAAAACTGAATCCAAAATTCAGCCCGATTTTTGACAGAAGTCTATAGCAATGACCTGGCAGCCTTGCAGTTTATACTGCTGTGTTGGTTTAAAGGAAATTTTCTTTAACGAATGCTGAGACCTTGAAGTGGGAAGGTTTCTGTCTTACTGGGATTCATCTGTGAAAAAGTGGCAGCTCAGCCATCTTAAATCTCATCCTGTCCTAAGGGAAAATGTTACACCATAGAGGCCTATGGCCTTGGGATATAAACATATTCCTGTGCACTGAACATAAAGGAAGATAGTTTTGTTTAGTTATGCATTTACACTAAACAGCACTGGACATAAAAAGCCTTTAAACCCACAAAGTCCATTTTAAAGTCCCTTCAAGTCTATTTGAATCTATACCATTCATAGCAAATCTAACTTGTTACAAAGTTGCTGACTGATTAATCTGCTTTCATTGAACCTTTCAAATACTGCCACAGTCTTCAATGTGGGACACTGCTTTACTAAGGGGACTGTAATTGCTTTCAAACTTACTGCAGTTGTACAGTTCTTGAGGCTCTTCTTGATCCAGACTTTCAATATTCCCTTTAGACATCTGCTTTGTGTTATTCAGATGCTGATTGTAGGTTATGTAGGTACTAGAAATGCTGGAGGATTTCCTTTATAAATCAGAGTACGTGCTAGGGATTTTGCAGTATTTGCTGAGATTGCTGAACAAAAACAACCCTCAGATGCAGAAAGAATATAGATCTCTTATGAAAATGCTACATAAGTCAAGTTCTGGTCTCAATGACGTAAATGGGAATTTTTCCATTGACTTCAGTGGGACTAAGGTTTGGCCCCATGGATGCAATGTCAGTCATGCTGTTTTCTGATTTCAGGCTGAGTGGACAATGAGGATACATCTACACAGTAGGTGGCTGGTGTAATTCCCAGCTCAGGTACACATGCACACAGTAGCTCTGTTCAAGCTAGCACCTAAAAATAGCACTGTGGGGCTTGAGTTAGCCACCCAAGTACATACCCAGGGGATTTGGCAGGATTGTACTCAAGTGGCTAGCCCAGGGGTCGACAACGTTTGGCATGCGGCTCGCCAGGGTAAGCACCCTGGCAGGCCAGGGCGGTTTATTTACCTGCTGACGCAGCAGGTTCGGCCCCCACTGGCCGCGGTTCGCCGCCCCGGGCCACTGGGGGTGGCGGGAAGCGGCGTTGGCGAGCAATGTGTTGGCCACAGCTTCTCGCCACCCCCATTGGCCCGGGACAGCGAACCGCGGCCAGTGGGGGCCGCAATCGGCCGAACCTGCCATGTCAGCAGGTAAATAAAGTGGCCCGGCCTGCCAGGGTGCTTACCCTGGTGAGCCGCGTGCCAAACGTTGCTGACCTCTGGGCTAGCCTGTCGCCCTCGCCATCCTGCCGTAGCCACACTGCTATTTTTTAGGCACTAACTCGAGCATGGTGGGCATCTACTAGAGCTGGGAATTCCAATTCCCATCTGCTCAGATCAACATGAGTGGACAGCATACTCTAATGTAATTATGATTTGTGGCTTGTTTCTGCGGGGTTACCCCAACAGATTATTGACCAATCCCAATTAATAAAGATTTAGTTGAATAAATGTATTATTGAATGAAAAGTAGAGTAAGAAAATGGTCTATATCGCGCTTAATGGATACGACTATTTCTGGTCACAGCTGTGGGGTGGGTTTGTACCTAGGATGAGGTTTAACCAGGTCTGGAAATCTAAATTAACTAGACAAGCTGTGAGAGACCAACTGTATTTGGACAGATGACCTCTACTGTATGTACAGTAGCATGAGTGATGTGACCCATTTCTGATGCTGATTACTTTTGCCAGAGAAATTTGGCTGCTTTGCATGATTTTTATTCACAATTTGAAAAAGTTTCTCCCCTCACCCATTCATAAATTCAGAACTCTATATCCCTCCCTATCCCCAATTTAACATTTATTTATTTAATATTGTACTGCCAGCTTCTGTCAAGAGGGTAAGGATAGTTCTTTGGCATTATGAGAAATGCTGCCTAATGGTCCAAAGACACTCAATGCTTATTCTATAGGTCTATCACACCTACCATAGAATCTCCAAGGAATAAACTTCTCTGCAACTTGTTAAGTAAGTGCTATTCCTCCTTTAGATGTGTGGAGCTGAGGTACAGAAGAAGTAAGTGACTTGCCAAAGTTTAAACAATGGGATAGAAAGAGCTGGGACTAAAAATCCAGGGCCATATCATACAATCTGTTTGAAATCAATAATGAAATCTGCTCAAAAAACCCAGAATAGGAGATTACGTCAAGAAAGTGATTGCAGACCCTGCTCCAAGTACTGAACGTGCCATCTGTACCTCATTGTCTAGTCTGGAGGAGAGACAAGGTTACTGTCACGGGCCAGTACTCCCATAACCCTGGGGCAGGGCAATAGCACTGCTGCGCAGCCACGAGGGTTGCACCCTGCCTCAAGGTTCTACGGCCCAATGGCCAGAGTCAGTGGGACTCCCTAGTCTGCAGGGAAGTGTGGCCTAGTGGCCAGAGTCAATAGAAGGGGGATTTGGTGGGCCACATAGTCGGCAGGGAATCCACCTGCAACACACCGACTACTGCGGGGACGCTGGCTGGTCCCTCCCTGCGCTGCTTCCTACCTTGACTCCTGTAGCTGAGTCTGGGTATCTTCAGGGTATGTCTCGAGATGCTGCGGGTACCTGTAATTTCCCTGGGGCCTCTGCGGGTGCCTGCCTGGGCCACAGCATCTCCTGCTCCTCATCTGGAACCAGCGAGGTGCATCTTCCCTCCTCGCCCCAACTGAGCCGTGCAGCTCCCTTTTATACTGAAGCAGCAGTTGGAGCATGCCTAGCAGGGTTGAGGGGGTGGGGCTTCTGCTGCTAAGAGTGTTGCCTTAACCCCTTCCTCTCCAGTGCTGGGCCAGTACACCGAGTCACTGTTACCCATGACTGCTTTAAAAATAAATAAAGCAATAAATAAAAATAAAAAAAACCACACAACTATTTTTGTCCATTCAGTGTTGTGTGTGTGTGTGGGGTGATCATGTTTAACTTCATCCTAGTTAAAACATAATGGTTTTCCCCGGTATTGACAAGACCCATATTTAAAGGAGGTGTGTAACAATGCAGACTCACCCCTGCGGCACCACCTGCTGGTCATCCATGGGAATTAGCTCTTCCAGCATCCTGGAGCACCCCCTGCAGGCCAGTGATCCGCCTTGCCCTTGGCCCCGTGTCCCTCCCAGGACCCCAGTGCTCCTTTCTCTGGGTGCTGCCCCCTGGCAGTACCTCCACAGTTCTGGGTCTCGCCCCTCCCAGGGGAACCCCCACCCACTATCCCCACTTCATCTCAGTCTTGGCTACTGCCTAGTCTCCATCTAGCCCCCATTCACTGGGGCAGACTGCAGTATCAGCCACTCAAATGCGAAGGGGTTCAGACCTGCTGCCTCTGCCTACCCGTGGGCTGGCCCCTGCAACCCCGTACTTAATAGGCCTTACCAGGCCTGCAGCCTGGGGCTTTTTTCTAGGCTGGAGCTCCCTTGGCCTCTCCCCAGCCCTGCTCCACAGTACCTTTTTCTGGCCTTTAACAAGGCCTGCAGCCTCAGGGGTTTCCACACCAGAGCTCCCCAGCTCCTCTAGCCTTCCCCAAGCTCTGCTCTACTTTAGGTACCCTCTCAGCTTCCAGGCCCTTCTCTAGTGGGAGAGAGAGAGAGTGCTGCCTCTGGCTGCCCTGGCCTTCTTATAAGGCCTGGTCTGTCTGTTTGGGGCGTGGCCCCAGCTGCAGCCACTTTCCCCAATCAGCTGGGGTTTTGCTCCCTTCCCCAGCCTCAGCCCCAGTCCCCTGCAGGGCTTTTCCAACCCCTTCAGGGCTGGAGTAGATGCTCGCCCACATCCCGATACTCAAAAGGACAAGGTGCTATTGCCTTTTAGCAAGCTGACCTTGTTTTTACTTCAATATGCCAGGGTGTGGGAGATGACTTTTACTGATCAGTCATTTTTTTTTTTCTCTTAATTAACTGGCCTCTCAGAGTTGGTAAGACAACTCCCACCTGTTTATGCTCTCTGTATGTGTGTATATATATCTCCTCAATATATGTTCCATTCTATATGCATCTGAAGAAGTGGGCTGTAGTCCACGAAAGCTTATGCTCTAATAAATTTGTTAGTCTCTAAGGTGCCACAAGTACTCCTGTTCTTCTTTTTGCGGATACAGACTAACACGGCTGTTACTCTGAAACCTGTCATTATGCAAGGCACTGCATTTAGCCGTATGGAATGGAAATCCATCAACCTCATGAAAAAACTCGTACAGATACAGACAGACATCATCTTCCTTTCCAAATGCAAGCAGATGGACATCATACCAAAAGGACTAAAGGTAAAAAATCCATTACAATCTACATATCACACAGACTATGCTGAGAGACTGTGTCACACACTCTCAAAGAAACTGCGAAACCACCTGATCAGCATCCTATACAGCAAACAGGGAAAGATTAAGAATGAGCTCTCAGAACTGGATACTCTCATAAGAAACCAACCTTCCACACAAACTTCCTCATGGATAGACTTTACAAAAACTAGACAAGCCATTTACAAGACAAACTTTGCCTCTCTACAAAGGAAAAAGGACACTAAACTATCTAAACTGCTACATGCCACAAGCAGCCACAACAGTAGTTCCCTTAACCCACCCAGCAATATTGTTAATCTTTCCAGCTATACTCTTAGCCCAGCAGAAGAGTCTGTCCTATCTCGGTGCCTCTCCTTTTGTCCCTCCAGACCCATGAATATGATACAGTTCTGCGGTGACCTAGAATCCTACTTTCGACGTCTCCGACTCAAAGAATATTTGCAACATACCTCTGAACAGCATACTAACCCACAGAATCCTCCCTACCAGCACTACAAAAAAAAGGATTCTGCATGGACTCCTCCGGACGGTCGAAACAACAGACTGGATTTCTACATAGATTGCTTCCGTCGACGTGCAAAGGCTGAAATTGTGGAAAAGCAACATCACTTGCCATATAACCTCAGCCATGCTGAACACAACGCCATCTACAGCCTCAGAAACAACCCTGACATCATAATCAAAAAGGCTGACAAAGGAGGTGCTGTCGTCATCATGAATAAATTGGAATATGACCAGGAGGCTGCTAGACAGCTCTCTAACACCACATTCTACAGGCCATTATCCTCTGATCCCACTGAGGATTACCTAAAGAAACTACACCATCTGCTAAAAAAACTCCCTGACAAAGCACAGGAACAAATCCGTACAGACACATGCCTAGAACCCCGACCAGGGGTATTCTATTTGCTACCCAAGATCCATAAACCTGGATATCCTGGACGCCCCATCATCTCAGGCATTGGCACCCTAACATCAGGCTTGTCTGGTTATGTAGACTCTGTCCTCAGACCCTACGCTACCAGCACTCCCAGCTATCTTCGAGACACCACTGACTTCCTGAGGAAACTACAATCCATCGGTGATATTCCAGAAAACACCATCCTGGCCACTATGGACGTAGAAGCCCTCTACACCAATATTCCACACAAAGATGGACTACAAGCTATCAGGAACAGTATCCCTGATAATGTCACAGCTAACCTGGTGGCTGAACTTTGTGATTTTGTCCTCACCCACAACTATTTCACATTTGGGGACAATATATACCTTCAAGTCAGCGGCACTGCTATGGGTACCCGCATGGCCCCACAATATGCCAACATTTTTATGGCTGACTTAGAACAACGCTTCCTTAGCTCTCGTCCCCTAACGCCCCTACTCTACTTGCGCTACATTGATGACATCTTCATCATCTGGACCCATGGAAAAGAAGCCCTTGAGGAATTTCACCATGATTTCAATAATTTCCATCCCACCATCAACCTCAGCCTAGATCAATCCACACAAGCGGTCCATTTCCTGGACACTACTGTGCTAATAAGCGATGGTCACATCAATACCACCCTATACCGGAAACCTACTGACCGCTACACTTACCTATATGCCTCCAGCTTCCATCCAGGACACACCACACGATCCATTGTCTACAGCCAAGCTCTAAGATATAACCGCATTTGCTCCAATCCCTCGGATAGAGACAAGCACCTACAAGATCTCTATCAAGCATTCTTAAAACTACAATACCCACCTGCTGAAGTGAAAAAACAGATTGACAGAGAAAGACGAGTACCCAGAAGTCACCTCCTACAAGACAGGCCCAACAAAGAAAATAACAGAACACCACTAGCTGTCACCTTCAGCCCCCAACTAAAACCTCTCCAGCGCATCATCAGAGATCTACAACCTATCCTGAAAGATGATCCTTTACTCTCACAGATCTTGGGAGACAGACCTGTCCTCGCTTACAGACAACCCCCCAACCTAAAGCAAATACTCACCAGCAACCACACATCACTGAACAAAACCACTAACCCAGGAACCTATCCTTGTAACAAACCCCGATGCCAACTCTGTCCACATATCTATTCAAGTGACATCATCATAGGACCTAATCACATCAGCCATACCATCAGGGGCTCCTTCACCTGCACATCTACCAATGTGATATATGCCATCATGTGCCAGCAATGCCCCTCTGCCATGTACATTGGCCAAACCGGACAGTCTCTACGCAAAAGAATTAATGGACACAAATCTGACATCAGGAATCAAAATACTCAAAAACCAGTGGGAGAACACTTTAACCTGTCTGGTCATTCAGTGACAGACCTGTGGGTGGCTATATTACAACAGAAAAACTTCAAAAACAGACTCCAAAGAGAGACTGCTGAGCTAGAATTGATATGCAAACTAGACACAATCAACTCCGGTTTGAATAAGGACTGGGAATGGCTGAGCCATTACAAACATTGACTCTATCTCCCCTTGTAAGTACTCTCACACTTCTTATCAAACTGTCTGTACTGGGCTAGCTTGATTATCACTTCAAAAGTTTTTTTTCTCTTAATTAATTGGCCTCTCAGAGTTGGTAAGACAACTCCCACCTGTTTATGCTCTCTGTATGTGTGTATATATATCTCCTCAATATATGTTCCATTCTATATGCATCCGAAGAAGTGGGCTGTAGTCCACGAAAGCTTATGCTCTAATAAATTTGTTAGTCTCTAAGGTGCCACAAGTACTCCTGTTCTTCTTTTTGCGGATACAGACTAACACGGCTGTTACTCTGAAAACTGATAAGTCCGACATTCACTCTTTCCTGCCTTGTGTATTTCTTCCAGCAAGAGCTCTGTACAAGCTTTACTACCAAATGCAACCCTTAATAACAGTTTACCATTTTAAAACAATACAGAGCCAAGAACAGAGCTCTGTGGCAGCCAGAATGATTGACACAATGGAGAGTTTTCCCTTTGGAGGCACACATGTAATTTCCTTTGTGTTATGCTCAGAAGGCCAACATTAGAGTTATTGCCTTAAATGGTCACTTATGGAGCAGATTTATGCCTTACAGCAATAACCGCCCACACTCAGGACAGTGAGGAGAAGCACTATCCAAGTGGCAGCTGCAGGAGGCAGAGGGAGATGGGGAGAACAATGGCTTCCATACTGTTTAAGGGAGTGCAGCGTATGTTTTTCTGGGAGGTTGGCCATCTTCACTCACCAGTGCAGAGAGAGGCCATGTCATATTCTTAGGCCTTATCTACAAACAAATTTGCATAGATTTAGCTAAACCAGATACGCACCTGTATGGACACATTTTCATTTATCTTTGTATTCCTAACTGACATAAGCTTCACGCACACACACACAAATTGGAACTAAAGTGTCCACATAGCCTTTTTGCGCCTTACATTAAACCAGTTCAACTCTGCATGTAGGCAGGCCCTCACTCTGAGGCTAAAGGAAAACACAGAGCAGACAAAAGCATGTCTCTATGAGAAAGCAAAGCAAATCACTCCTCTGTGAAATGCTGGATCAGCTCTACTTCACAAAATGATGACCATCTCCCTGCACACAGGTAAACTGCTTAAAAATGTAAAGGTGTGGTACAGAGAAAAAAGGATTGATACTTACAAAGCTGTTTACAACCCAATACACACAAGAGATTCCAGTCTATTTTCTTCCTTTTTAACATTGAAAATGCTTTCATACTGAAGGAGAATCTGTCCCTACACAACATCAATGACTGGAAGAGGGAATCTCTTTTGGAATAGGTAAAATATAAAATAGCACCAAAGAGAATCATTCCAGTCAGATAAGGTTTACACATGCTGCTCTGCTAGCAAATTCAAACATGATCTGAATGGTAAGAGCAATTGATGGACAATGAGTAATAGCATGACATGGCTAATTAATACCAGTTCAATCCAGGCTGTTTAGACAATCATGCCACATTGTGCTAAGCAATACAATGGTTTTATATGGACAATGGTGCATGCGGAACTCGGATGAAGATTTAAAGCTAAAGTAAGACTACTATTATACCAAACTGGATTTGCCTCAGCTGCTCAGCAAGCAGGAATGTTGTACAGTTATTTAATACATAAGTGTATGCATCTCTGTTATGCAGGTCCCTGCACTCTGGTTGTGGGTGGCAGGTTCGCATAGTTATAAGATTGAGATTAACCATATGGTGGAGTGTGTAAAACTCTGCAGTCTGATTAGCCCCTTCTAGTCACTTAGCATTCAGGATGCCATAATGTAAAAACTATTTCTTTACTTTTATTTTCTTTACTTTCATTGGCTTCTCTATGTAGAATTTAAACAATTTGCCAACAAAGATTCTAATGAAATATTTTACTCACCTCAGTGGAAATAGACAAATTCCCAAATTTACAAAAGGAAAGGGGAATTATCACAAAGCAAGCAATAGGACTCTGAAACTGGTGGAAGAGAAAGTGCCTTTAAAAACTCTTTGTCTTCTGTTTCCTATGTCTCTTCCTACTGCTACCTCTCTTCTTGCAAGCCAACACCCTTATACACACACAGTAGTTACTCACAAGTGTGTGTATTTCCCTTTTTCGTCTTAAATGTAAACCATCTCATCTCTCCCAATTTAGGGTTGAAAGTAATATACTCAGTTATCCCCACATACTGCACAGTTATAAAGGCTCCCCACACCAGACACTCTCCTCTTGCACACCCACCACAGAGACAGTTAGAAAGACTCACCTCCCCACCATCACATAGGGAATCAAAGGCTCTTCTTCCTACTCACCACATGCCCCCACAAAAATTCCCTCTTTACTAACAGAACACTACTGACTAGAGCTGACTGGAAACTAGATTGTCCATTTTGCAGAAAATTCCGTAATTTAATATTTGTTTCTGTTCTAAAACATCAAGAAACAAAAAATTAAAAATATCCCATTAAATTAAATGTTTAGGGGAAAAACAAACTGGGGTTAAATGAAATTGTTTTGATTTTATATTTTATTTTACAATTCATATAATATAAAATTAAAAATTGAAATGAAAAGTTGTTCTGAAATGAAAATTGAAATACGCTGCTCTGAAAAGGTCAAAATGGAAGCTTATCCGTATGCTCTATTCCGATTTCCCTCCCGCCACAAAGTAAAATTTTATCAAAATAGACTCATTTCTGTGAAATGTTTTGCTTTCAATCAGCATTTTCTGTCAGAAAAACACTCCACTGGAAAATTTGACCGGTACTACTAATGACCAGTTAGGAGACGAGAGAGGGAGGACAAGTAATGAGGAAAATGAAGCAGAAAAGAGATAAATGATAGGAAGGAGGTAGAGGAAGATTAAAAACATATTCATTTTATAAAACAAGCAAATAAATAAAAAGTTTTCCTTTCATCAGTTACCCTATCTATATTTTTTATTTTTCTTTCAAGTTTCAATATGCAAGTACTTCATCATAAGAGTAACAGCAGCAGCTTGAAAGTGGTTCTGTAAACTTAGTAACAAGCATGGCTGGTGCTAATAAACTTTTGATTTAGGTTTTACAATTTATTGATAATAAGCACCTTGGCCTTGGTGTTTATTCAGTCCAAGATACAATTATTAATTTGTAAATGATAAATAACCTCAAGTTCTCTTTTTAATGTAATCTTATATTTAGGCAGGAGATATCATCTGAAAGGACTCCAAAATGCTTTGCAAACTTAAGAAATTGATATAAAATACAAACTACAGATGAAGAGATGATGACTTATCATTCAAATGCAGTCACATTTTAGAAGTGAAATGTAGCAACTAGTGCAATTCTATGCAGCATCTTAGGATGCTAAGGTTCATGCTTTTTCAAAAATTGCACACTGGATTTGGGTTCATCAGTTTCTGCATGGGCAACTTGACATATCCTTGGCCTGCCTTTCAAGAAGCACTGGGCATTCGTAATTGCAATTTAAGTCAATTGGAGCTGCAGGAAGTTAGCAAATCTAAAAATCAGACCCAAAGTGTCTCTGAAGTTGGACACTCAAAAATTGAAGCCAACAAAATCAATAGCCACTTTGAAAACTTGATTTCACATGAAGAAATTAGTATTTGAAGACTAAATCTTAATTTCAAAGTAAACATATATATGTAATACATTATTCCAAATTTCAGGATTTATAGTGGTATTAATTTCTATTACAGCAAAAAATAGAGCTCTTACATAAAGAGACTTCAGTAGCACCCACAATGTGTTAGATGCTACTGAAAGATCTTAATATCTTTTTTAAAAGTTAGCACTTTATGCTATTATTTCGTTCCAGTCAGTTTTAGCACATATGTAGTTATATATTCAACTTTGCCTCTATACTTTCATGATCTCAACATAAAACTGGTGGTTCTTTATTGTCATTCCAATTAATCCTTGTTACAGGGTTCTGCAGCAATTCTCTTCTGCAACGTCCAAGCTGGCCAGCAATTTATGTCACTTTTGATACTTGGGTTCTTCTCTATAATGAGGATTTTAAGCACATTACCTGACATTTACATTCCTAATGACAACCATATACTTCTGTGTCCATAATGGCTAGTAAGATCGTTTGATTTGTTACACTGAAAAAAGAAAACCAGACTTCATTTTTACACTTTGACTAACTATAATAGTACTTCGCAGATAAAAGATATTGCCTATCAAAGGATTATAAAGCGCCTTATAATCAATTAAGCTTCACAACATATTGTTAGATAAGTTCTACTACTATGGCCTTTGTAACTGAAAGGAGGTTGTGTGGTTTTTGGGTAGTGCCTTTTAAATGTACACGAGTGTCCATGCCAGCTTCAGGGACATGGGTGTTAGATTGTTAGAGGGGGAAATGCCCTGTCTTGTCTTTGGACTTTTCATTTGTTATTTTCCCCTTAATGTAAAATAAGTGATTGACTCAAAGCATATGATTACTTATTTTAAAGGGGAGAAATATAGTTACCAATTTTACAGATAGATAAACTAAGGCACAGGGCCAGATTCTCCACTGCTGTGTGACATGTAATAATCATTTAAACCAGCGTGAGGTGTGGAGAATTCTGATTAGTGTACTACCCCCACTTTACACAGAAGTCAATACTTGGCAATGGAGAATAGTTCAATTGATTTGTCCTTTGTCACACATTGCAGAGACAAATAGAACCAAGGAGTCTTGAGTCAATCTCCTGCCCTAACCTTCCTCTAGCCATATTCCAATGCTATGAAAAACTGTTTACTTACTGTTCAGTTGGATTTTCGTTTAATTTAAAATTCCTGATTCTTCTCTCACCAATTTTACACGGGCATAACTCCATTAATTAAAACGCAGTCACTCCATATTCTGCCTTGGGTATGTGAGATCAAAATCAGACCCAAAGATTCTGAGAGTCATAATTTTAAATAGGGTAGATGGTACTCCACTGGCAGGGAAGAGAAGAAACAGCTTTTTTAGTATTAGCAAAAGGGAGGGATTTAAGATGTGGATAGAATAAGAGAAATACAGATAATGAATTAACATATATTTGTATTAATTGAAACCCTGGTTGGTGGAACCTCATTTTCTCCCAACATAGCCTAGTGCAGATGACCTGATGTTAGACAGAAGGAGCCAAAACCAATGTGTTGCTGAAACTATAAGCCTTTATCCAGTCCCAAGTAGCATGTAAGAGAATTTTAGCATCTCCAAAGAAAACAAACCCAAAGGTGTTCTTTCATGATATTGGGCATAATGATATTGGAAAGCTGGGTGCTGGAATGGTTATTCTGGGAATTTGTTTTAGGATGAATATGTGGACTTAGTGATAAAAACAAACAATAGACACCATGCCCACTGCACATGTTCATTAATAACATCAATATTAGTCTTAATGTGGTTCTGATGGCATTATGTGATCCTAGTATAACTTTTCTCTGTGTTGAAACATTAATGACTAAGGATGCCACCTAAAGTCCATTCAACCCAATGGAAGTCTCTCCCTTGACTATAAAGGGCTTTGGATCAGGCCCCCAAATTAAAAAGATACATTGATGTTGGTCATGTTAACAGTTTGGAGTTGTGTCTGTATACAAGTATTCCCCTAAGCACAGGGTCTAGTTAGTGACAATGTTCTGGCATGACAAATAGAAGAGAGAAAAAAACCCTTAAAGTAGTCACCACCCAGGTTATAATTTCCAGTCTCTATGAAGTTAATGTGCTTAATTTGTTTCTGTTCACGTGCAATATTATAATGGCACAACAGCTTAAGCAAATGTAGCGCAATTCCTGAAGTGTGTTCAGAAGCTGGGTGCTTTCTCCAATATTAAATGCCAGTCTTTCATGAGGATGAAAAGTAACCAATATTTTTTCTAATGCCATAATTGATTCTTACAAATGGAGTTTGGATAAAAATGATCAAATCATCTTCAGGTACATTACTTTTTGTAGCTGCTCAGTGGATTGACTATTTTGCAGAGCTGTCAAAAATCAAATGCATGATAAAAGTTTCCTCTTAAAAAAATAAATAAATAAATAAAAGAGAATTTTTACTACCTTTTAAGACAGCTCTCACTCCTTTTAAAATGTGGCATATGCATCTTACTACCTTTGTCATTTCACTCCCAGCATGCCCTCAGCATACAGGTTTTTAGGTACAGATGCTTAACTCTCAACATTAATAGTAAAAATGGAGGCATATAATGAATACAAACATTATACGGTGTGTCAGTATCTGTACACAAAATATATTACTTAGATAGGCCCTTTGTTGCACCTGTACAGTGCTTAGCACAATAGGCTTCAGGATTTCTAGGCAATGCTGCAATTTAAAAATAATTACCAACCTGACAATCTCAAAGCAACAAAATTAAAAGTTAAGTCATCTAACAGTCCATAACTTCCACTGCTCCACTCAGACACCTGGGGTATAGACTTGGCTCCACCAAGTCAATGGCAAAACGCCCACTGGACTTCAGTGGAGTCATGATAGCTCCCTGTCTACTAGCTTGTAGTGCATAGTAGTTACACAATACACCATAGCCGTAACTGCATACTACCATTAATCCAACTCCAACTCCCCCACTACCAAACAGACCAGACTTAACCCTACTTATACCCGCTACACAGTTATGGAAAACCACACAAGTTTGGGCAAGAGGATGCTTGAAAGCTGGCATTTCTATTGGGGTGGAACTAAAATTGTTTATATAGTATCATGGTTGTGCTAGTGGTCCACAGTGTCTCTGGATGGAGGAGCAAAGGGTGTGTTCCGTTAGATGTCAAACTTTCCACAACCTTGCTTTTGAGGTTGTATCAGATATGTTTTGTACAACACCCTTTTAAAACCCCACACACCGGGTTTATATGTGAATTTTCCAGTTGCTTACTTCTAGAAAGCAACTCCAGCACAGCAGTGGCTCTTTTCACAAAGAATAGAGCCTTAGGGTAGGTCTATACTTCCTATCCTGCGGTAAGCAATTGATCTTCTGGGATCGATTTATCGCGTCTTGTCTAGATGCGATAAATCAATCCTGGAAGTGCTCACCGTCGACGCCGGTACTCCTGCTCCGCGAGAGGAGTAAGCGGAGTCTGGACCCGCGTCTGGACCCGCGGTAAGTTCGAACTAAGGTACTTCGACGTCAGCTACATTATTCATGTAGCTGAAATTGCGTATCTTAGTTCGAAGTGGGGGGTTAGTGTGGACCAGGCCTCGGTGACAGGGTTTGGCTCCTGATTTGGCTGGGCACTTTCACGAGGATCCTGTTTGTGAAAGGAGTCATCTCTACTGGTGAATTAAAATGATTACATTACTAGATGGGGAAAAAAGAGGAGGAGTGTTTAATTCATCAAGACTTTCTTCACAACCGTGATGTCTAGAAACAGAATTAAAAATTTGATGTTTGACTATTCAATGACCTTTTCTGTTGAATATCACAGTGAGACAATAGCTATGAATAATAAGTTTATTATGTAGACTATCCTTTAGGTGATGCTAAAATCTATAAGTGAGTCAATTTTCAAATATCAGAAGGGATATCAGTGAGAGAGGTCTGGAAAAAAAACCCTAAAGATCTTATTTTTAATTAATTAAAACTCAAATTAATTAACAGATTTATCTACAAAGCCTTTAAAAATGTCAGCACCTTGTTCTCATTTATGCTAAATCCCCTTTACACTGCCAGAGCAGTGTAAAGGGGCTTGAAATTGGGTGTAATACTAAGAATATTTATTCTTCTCTCTTTATTCACAGATTGAACTGTACATTTGGGGAAGAAGAGACACTGTATCCTTCACACAAAACAAAAAGGCTGAAACCCCATTTAAAGTGGAAAAACTGAACCCAATGTAACTCAGTCAGACCTTTCAGCAGCACAAATATATCTCAGATGAACATCTTGGGATGAATTAATCATGCACAGAAGGAAGACATCCCATTTCTCCCTAGGAAACTCACCTTCCTGGGAGGGGTGAACCACTTTCAATTCTCAATTAAATTAATGGGCACTGAAGCACATCACATCTTTGAGGAGGTGCCACATACTCTACTAGGGATCAGACCCTACAGTTGTATCTTCTCCCACTTCTGTAATGTACTCATCTTGGCAGTGCAAAGACCCTCTCACTTACCAACCTGTGTAGCTTTGTTTTCTCCACCTAAATGTTTGTTTATTGAGTTCTTTTTTCCATGGTATATCATTTCATCATATAAGTCTACAGTGTCTCTCTAAGCCTTGGTTTACATGAGAAAGGTTTTTTAACACTTTCCTCCCCCCTATATTTATACAGATAATAACTAAGCTATAAGAGTGCCTCCACTTTGCTGTGCCTAAAGCAGCTTAAAAGCTACTCTCCTTGTGAATCACACTGTTCACACAGTACTGTGTGTTTTCAAAATCACACACACAGCATTCAGGGCCATTCCCCCAGGATGCATTGTTCTACTACTGGTCTCAATGCATTATGAGTTGTTTATCATGGTGGATTGTGGGATACCTTCCAGAGCCTATTGGAATTCTGGGTCTTGGGGGTCAAACTCCTTTGATTCCTTCCATGGTATCTAGTCACTAGTTTGGTGTTCCCTGGTCAGTGCCAGTTTCCAACTTAGTTTCAAACAAACTCTCAAACTATCATTTGGTACAGTGCAGGACGCACTACTGACCACTATAGCCCTAACCATCATTAATACAGGGTGTTGCATATGTACTGGCAATCACACAGGCAGGTGTGTGTTGACAGACCCAGGCTAACAAGCAGGAAGGAGGTGGTCACTTTTCGGGAATTCTGCACAGAGCTCGTGCCAGAGCACCAACATGAAAATTCCCCCGTGGAGAAGTGTAGAGCCATCATCAATTACCACACTCAGTTGCTACCAGTCAGATATTGGTAATTCAACTGTTGGGGGCTGGTGTCATGAAGGCATACGCTGCTGTTAAGAGGGTATTGCTACCCCAGGTCATAAAGCTTGTCAACATGCAAAATGTTATTTGACTGTTTTGAATGCTTGGTGTTCCCATATTGTATAAGGGCCACTGGCAGTACGTACATACTGTCTTGTTTTGGAGTTCAACCCAGACCAGTGAGAGGTTGTGTCATTGCTTGTCCTGTAACCCTGAGTGCCTTAAAATGCTTTTCTGCTATACCTCCCTGTCTGGAAGCTCCCAGTGGGCATACAAACATGGCATACAAGACAGCATACAAGTGTCTGTGTGTTGAACGTGCTGGTTCAGCAACTCTGACTTCAGCAGCCAGCTTGTCACACCACAAGGCTGTTGGAGACCAGTGACTATAACACAACCTCCCATCACAAATTTCAGCGTTGTGGAAACTCATCCCTGTTTTATGCAATTAAATTTGGAGTTGGACGTTTTTGTAATTCCGCAGCAGCTCCTTGCTTTGGTGTGGCATTGACACATGTTCTGGCATACCCCTCTTCGCCTGCAATGGCTCTTCTAGCAGCTTGTAGACTTTGGTATTCTGATGACTACTGGACCGACGAGACTGAACTGGCTCCTCTCCCCAAAGGGCAAGGGATTTTAATTAAAGCCAAGTATTATCTAAAGGTGGCTTAGAGAAAAAAACCTACCTATGGTAATTTCTGTGATAGGGAATTTCAAGTATTCTATTTTCCACTCCCCCATGCCATGGTGAGATCATCTGTTTCCTTTCTTCAAAGTCTGTATCAGAATATTTAGCTAGATCTATGATAATGGACTGCATTTTTTTCAACTTTGGTAAATCCTGACAACATTTTGGACCAGTTTTAAATTTGGCCCTTGATTTTCAAACATTTACCTTTGCTATCTTTTTGCTTTATGTAACTTGTGCTTTTCTTTCCCCTTCAGTTGATCGGCCGCCCTCTCCCTGAGAAGTAGCAAAACCTTGAAGTTTGCAGAATTTGTATTTGTAAGCCTAAGCTTTCTGCCAAGACACATGAGATACATTTCACACAAACTAGTAATTACTGAGTGGTTTTTGATAGCGCTTACTGCTCAGCAGCTGAACTGTGTGCATGGCTGAAGTATGTATGTGAGCACCTTGTCTGAGCTAAAAATAGCTGTCATTTATCCGGTAAGTGCTGACTTCTCCTCACACACTAAATGTGGGTCTGACGCTGAGCTGCTCTGATAACTTATGTGCACAGTCAGCTAGGTCTCATTGATTTTTAGTTTCTGGACTGAATACACAGCAGTTTTCCTATAAACATCCCAATATGATTGATTCAGGCAACATTTTTCACCATATCTCTAAGTGCTAATTCAATTTGATGGGCACGGCAGGGAATGGAATGTACCACAGGGAATTTTCTTTCAACAACATACAAAGTGCAGCCTTTTCATCCAGTCATGTTACTGTTGCAGATCTAATGGGTTTTTATATAAACCCTCTCTGGGTTGCCTTTCTGTATGACAGCATGTTAGAGCAACATTATACTTGTCCTGTTGCTTCTTTTGAAGTTTCCTGAAAAGTCAGGGAAACACTATCAACACATTTTGACTTTGGTTTTTTGCACAATATAGTTCAACTGATGAGTTACCAAGGCAGATGCTCTTTCCTCAAGCACAAACACAGAAGTGATGTGCTGAAGGGGGTCTTAGGGAATGGTTCCCAGGAACTCTTGTTAAAATTAATTTAACTGCAGTTTATTTGTTAAAAACAGACAGTGCGCCTGGCAGTGTACAAGATTGCAAAGAGCTTGCTGTGCTTTGTACGACAGCACATAAAGACAGAGCATGTAAGAGAAGGAGTAACTTAGAGGTGTTCTATTTTGTCATACAAGGACCCACTTGTTGGGAGGAATCGGAAGAAATGAGACTTTAGAAGGCACTTAAATATGGAGGGAACAGTGAACCAAAGATTGAGTTGATTCACTACTGACTGACTTAACTTCTTCTCTGGATATTACTAAATTATCCCTACCAGAGAACTTGGGCCTGAGGTTCACAAAAATATTTATGAAGAGAAAACCTTTTTTTCCCCCACCCTAGCGAAGGAACCAGATTGCATCAAATGGCTGGTATTTAACAACAACATCCAAGGGTATGATACTCACTTTCCTAATTTCCTTGAAGTTATATATGCTGATCACAACACTTGCTGAATATTGTATATCCTTTCGATCTGTTTTCTAAAACTTTTCATTGACAAAAGATAAACATTTCTAACATAAGTGAAGCAAAATAAGCTGGTTTGCCAAGCACTCTGGCCTTCATTAAGGTTCTGCTTTAAGTGGATGAGAAGTCCTTCTGACCAGGACTTCTGAACAACAAAGAAGAAAAAACAAACAAACAAAAAAACCAGATAATTCTTCCTGGTGCATTCTGAGCCCAGTGCACGCTAAGACGGTACTTTGGTGTTTTAACAAGTGTTGTCATGCAGACACAATCAATAGAACAGTTATGTACCTCACCACAGATTATCAGCGCTTTGATTTAAGGAGCTTCTAGTAATCAGGGACTTGAGCTATTTTGGATGTTAACTACATGATAAAAATATGTGTCAATATATTTTTACAGTGAAGAGTTTATGTTTTTCCAACCTTGCCTAACTCAATCACAGGTAATCAAATGCAGAATGTGTTGTGTGGATACCTCATCTGAGATGGCTAAAGCAGGGATAACAGAAAGAAGGTCCACATTCACTGATTTAGCCAAATATGAAGGCAGAGATGGCACAGGGCAGCTAAATCCCTTAGGTAGGTTTGAAAATCTCAGCCAAAATCCATTCTAAACACTTCCATTCTCAGGAATCTCTTTGCTTTATTCCAAAGAAGGGTAAGTATGGTGATAAAACTAAGACTGGTTACTACCAGAGAGAGCTTTATTTTGTTGCCACATTTTTAATGCTACACAGACTATGTTAAATTGAAAAATACAAACATTTTGACAAATATTTCCTGATGCAATGAGACTCCCATGCCTGATTCACCAACCTTTTTTAAACACTTTTGAGAATTCCTTAATCCATCTGAGTTTTCAGCTCAAGCTTTTAAGGTTCAGAATGACAGCTGAGACAATCTCTGTGTTCTAATAAATCCAGTAACACTTTCAGTGAAACATCTACAATAGGGATCAAATTTAGAGTTTATTTAAAATGTGGACTTTATATTATCGATTTTTAAAACATACCTATTAAGGATGGCCTCTTATGAGATTGTATAAAATGCCTATTAGACACAATATTATATAAATACATCTGAGTCAATTAAAAGCCAGAGTCAAACCTTGTTCCACACTTGGAATTCTTACTGATATCCACATGAGTTTGACACATAAGGGAGGGGAAAATATAGATCTCAATATGTCAATAACTCATTATACTTTATTCTTACCATAATTAAAAAATACATATTGGAAGAGTTTAAATTTAAAAACTGTTACTGCAGACCCAAATCTGAAAGAAATGAAGTTGAAATAAATCTGATGTTAAATTCTCAGTAGGAACTCTTACAGATCTTTGTTTATTTTCAATAAGAAACTAGCTGTTATGGGACTAACATTTAATAAAACAGTATGTTTTGCCATAGTTACGGGAACATGTAGAATATGCTCCCGTTGGACTCATCTTTGATGGGTCTTCTGATATTTTGCTAATTACAGTGAACAAGCATAATTTCCTGTAAAAGAGATGCAGTCATCTGGCAGATGTACATTAAATGTTACAGCTACCATATCTTTTACACAGAAGGAAATGTATTAGCAACACTGACCTGACCTAGGGCCCAAGCCTGCAAGCATGGATATAGAATTGACTCCATAATGTCCCAGGTTCCTGGGATGATTATTGTGTGCTTTATCCTCAACTGTCCTATTAAAAATCCATAAACATTCCTAAAAGAGTCAGATAATGTCTGAAGTTTTCCTTTAATTGCTATCATAAAGCAAGCAGCTAAAATGTATAAAGAACAGGCCACCATGAAAATGGCCTCTCTGGTGTCTTAAAAGTACAACCACCTCCTCTGGAAATACTTGCAGGTCACAGCATCAGCTGCATTTTACCCAGCTTTTCTTTTTCCTTTTAATTCTGTTGGAAAGAGCAGATAGTGCCTGCACTACACATCATGGGACCATAAGTATTAAAATTGACTAGTTCTAGAGTTTTTTGCTAGTATGTAATCTATACAAGAGTCAGGGGAACAGGAAAATGCATACACAGAAATGTTATAGCACTGTACTTACAAATCAGCTCATTGTAAATATAAAGGGACAATGTCAAGGTTGGTGGACCTAAATATTATGCATTTGTATTTCCAACTGATCCTTCTTGCATGGAAAACAAAGCCTTGCTCTGTGCCTTCCTGTGAGACTGGCAATATAAACAAGCCATTGAACTTAACATGTTCTGATTAGAGCTGTGTGAGATGTTTGTAACAAAACCTGAAACCAAATAGAATTTGCCTCATGCTCCCAGGGAAGCCCACGGACTTGGGTTCCTTATCCTATCCCCTCATCAAAATCAAGGGCGCTAGGTTGACAGCAGTTGTGTATTTGAACTGTTACTGCTACACAGTCACATTTGTTCTTATCATTTTCAGATCCTCAGCTTCAGTTGTCTGTTTTGAAAGAAGGGGAGAGACTGTTGACAAATTCATTTTCTTGCACCATATTTTCATTTGTCAATCAGTGGACTTGGGTTTCAGTGAGTTATTTCAGTGTTTGGAGGAAGAAATGGCAAAAAATTATTGATAAAATCAACTTATTTCAACATCAGTTCAGTTTTTACTTAGCATTCGTGCATTCCAACATCTAGCACAAGTTTCCATGATGGAAAAGAATGGGGCAATATATTTAAGAATATCGGTTTACCATATTATGACCCAAAGACCTTGATACCAACTGTCAGAAGGCACAGTACCTGAGGGTTTGGGAACCCCCTGGATTCACCAAAAGAATGTCATGTAAGGTCTCTACTGAAAGCCTGTGTCACACTGTTCATCATAGACATTATAAGATGCATGTGTGGAACATATGCGAGGTGTTATGTATATATGCTGAAAAAATTGTTCTCTAAATCCGCAGTTAAAAGCATGTCATCATTCAAGCTTCTCCAGACAGGAGGTGTGTCATAACTATAAAGGGAAGGGTAACAGCGGTCCTGTGTACAGTACTATAAAATCCCTTCTGGCCAGAGACTCCAAAATCCTTTTCCCTGTAAAGGGTTAAGAAGCTCAGGTAACCTGGCTGGCATCTGACCTAAAGGACCAATAAGGGGACAAGATACTTTCAAATCTTGGGGTGGGGGGGGAAGGCTTTTGTTTGTGTTCTTTGTTTGGGAGTGTGTTCGCTCTCGGGACTGAGAGGGACCAGACATCAATCCAGGTTCTCCACATCTTTCTAAACAAGTCTCTCCTATTTCAAACTTGTAAGTAAATAGCCAGGCAAGGCGTGTTAGTTTTCCTTTGTTTTCTCAACTTGTAAATGTACCTTTTACTAGAGTGTTTATCTTTGTTTGCTGTACTTTGAACCTAAGACTAGAGGGGGGTCCTCTGAGCTCTTTAAGTTTGATTACCCTGTAAGGTTAATTTCCATACTGATTTTACAGAGATGATTTTTACCTTTTTCTTTAATTAAAAACCTTCTTTTTAAGAACCTGATTGATTTTTCCTTGTTTAAGATCCAAGGGGTTTGGATCTTGATTCACCAGGAGTTGGTGGGAGGAAGGAGGGGAATGGTTAATTTCTCCTTGTTTAAGATCCAAGGGGTTTGGATCTTGATTCACCAGGAGTTGGTGGGAGGAAGGAGGGGAATGGTTAATTTCTCCTTGTTTAAGATCCAAGGGGTTTGGATCTTGATTCACCAGGAGTTGGTGGGAGGAAGGAGGGGAATGGTTAATTTCTCCTTGTTTAAGATCCAAGGGGATTGGATCTGTGTTCACCAGGAGTTGGTGGGAGGAAGGAGGGGGGATGGTTAATTTCTCCTTGTTTTAAGATCCAAGGGGTTTGGATCTGTATTCACTAGGGAATTGGTGAAGGTGTCTCAAGGCTATCCAGGGAAGGAAATTAGCCTTGGGATGGTGGCAGCGGACCAGAGCTAAGCTGGTAGTTAAGCTTAGAAGTTTTCATGCAGGCCCCTACATTTGTACCCTAAAGTTCAAAGTGGGGATACAGCCTTGACAAGATGGGAGATGTTTCTCTCTCTGGCAGACCACTGTGTGTCTTATAATAGAAATTTATTAGCATACTGAGTCAAATGCTAATGAGTTTTGGAAGACTTCAAAAGGAAATTAACAAGAAGAGGTAAACAGCAAGGGCACCCTGTTTTCAAATGAAGATCAAAAGGTCTGGTCTCATCTCAGGGTGCAGAGAGATGCTCTGGCATCTGTCAATCCATGAAGACAAGCTGCCAGCGAACTTGATCTCATGAAAAGATGGTTCAAACTATCTTGGTTCTTAGTTGAAAATACTGGGAAAAGGACTTGGGGGAAGCTATCCTAGGAGAGAGGGGAAGATCTTGTGAGTTAAGTTTAGGCTCTAGCAAGCAAGTTATCATTTTGTTTTATATGTAACCATTTGTTTCCAATATTCTTAGTTTCTCTGTTCTTCTATAGTACACTTATTCTCAGTGCTGCGTGTTAAGTGGTGTGGTTAGCCTGAGGTCTGGTAAGCTGGTGTGTACTCTTCCTTTGGGAGCAGCAAATCTGAGTTCTGTCAGTGTTCAGTGGAACAGGGGCTGGGCACTCCGGGAGGAGGCTCTGAGGGTTGAAGAGTTGATATGTGCCCATAGCTAATCTTTATGGAGACAGCCGGAGGCCTGGGGGGGGGGTGCTTGTGTTGCCAAAGTCTGGTGGATTCAGGGAACTGATCCACAGCAGACACAGACAAGACTTGCTCACGCTAAGGGCTGGTGGTAGCAAGGGGACTCACAATCCTGGGTAACCCCGAGCCGGAGAAGCCTCACACTTATGGGATAATTGATGTCATTTTTTGTTTCTGTCAGGCATTTCACTGGCTATAATGTTGTTTTCTTATTGCTGAGAAGCAGCAGCATTCAATAAATCCAATTTTATTTAGATAACTCAGTTAGAAATTGGGGCCTGATTTACACAGTTGTTAATCAGAAGCAACTCCATTAATCAATGGAATTACACTGGTATTAACCCAGTATTGGTGACAGGAGGATCAAACCCTTAATGGTAAGAGGTGCACCATAAAACTTGCAGCCCATAGGAAAGATCTAGGATGGATTTGAAACCACCATTGCACTCTTCTGATTTTGCGGCCTTTACTACCACAAAATCAACAGAGAGTCCTGTGGCACCTTATAGACTAACCGATGTATTGGAGCATGAGCTTTCATGGGTGAATACCCACTTTGTCAGACAGTGCTGGATGAATGCCTAAAATACGGCAGTCTATCCCCAGCTGCCTATGGGTGCCAGCACTGGCTGGAATCCCCACAGTGATATGTACTGTTGCCTTACCTCCTCTTACACCAGGCCTGACTCAATATACCCCTATTCTGGGTCTTGCAGAGAGCCCTTCTAAATTAGCAGCCACGGGGAATTCTCCCCTAGCCATGTCTGGGGCTCCAGCAGTTCTTATGCTTTCACAGCAGTATAAAAGGACTGTAGCAGAGGGGAGAAAATCCTTCCCATAACATTTTAGCATTAAAAGGATGAAACTGCAAAACAAGGGAGTAAGCAAGCTTGACTTCTCTTCCCTTACCACTTTATCGGTAAACAGAGTACTGGCTCTGGTGACTCAGCTATCCTCCACGGCTTAGCATCTGCTGTGTCTAATTTGAAATTGATGCTTAACTCTTCCACATGCATGCGTTTTACTTGACATTTGTGCCCCGAATTTCAGTTGGTTTAGAGAGGGCTAGCTCAGTGGTTTGAGCATTGGCCTGTTAAACCCAGGGTTCAGAGTTCAATCCTTGAGGGGGCCATTTAGGGATCTGGGGCAAAAATTTGTCTGGGGATTGGTCCTGCTTTGAGCAGAGGTTTGGACTAGATGACCTCCTGAGGTCCCTTCCCACCCTGATAGTCTATGATACTTTAGCATTTCCTAATAGTTGGACCTTGACACCTTTCCCCACCCTGTGGTGCATCTGCAAAAACATTTAGTGACGTCTGGCCTTCCACCTATGTAGAAAATACAAGTGGTCTAATATATCAGAAAAAGATTCCTGGATCATTTCAGTTTAAACATTTCTTTTTACTGATTTTTTTTTTTTTTTTTGGCGCCAGAGGTCTGTGAAATAACCTCTACAGTACAAGACACTAATGTGGCAATATAACCAGTGTTTCTTTCACAAGCTAACTGGGGCCTGATGTAATCCTGAAAAGAGCTTTTCTTCATTGGCTGTTGGATAAGACCTTGTTTATAGTAGAGGTTATTCAAGTCAAGTGTCAGAAAGTAAGCCTATTACATGACAGCAACTTCCACCTGTGTCTTGATTATAGGGTAACAGCTTAAATAAGAGTCCTCCAGAAAAAGAATAGGGCTATCGGAACCTTTGACCTTCTCTGTTGAAGGTATCTAAAATATTTGTACAGTTCCTATCACAGCAGAACAAAATGTAGATTTGCATAATGCCGATTGCCATTTGCTAAAATCCTAACTACAGAAACATCAAGGCACAATAAATACATTTAGGGTATAATCTTGCAAAGTGGTGATCACTCTGGCTGTAATCGAGCCAAACACGTAAGCATATGCTTAATGTGATGTTCAGTAGTCATCCTGCTATAGCCAGTACTCTTGAATTTTTCCACCTGCCACTTTGTTTTCTCTCCCTCTTCTTCTCTGCTGGAGAAGCAGGAAGCTAAGGTTTCAGAGTAGCAGCCGTGTTAGTCTGTATCCGCAAAAAGAAGAACAGGAGTACTTGTGGCAAAAGTCTATCCATGAGGAAGTTTGTGTGGAAGGTTGGTTTCTTATGAGAGTATCCAGTTCTGAGAGCTCATTCTTAATCTTTCCCTGTTTGCTGTATAGGATGCTGATCAGGTGGTTTCGCAGTTTCTTTGAGAGTGTGTGACACAGTCTCTCAGCATAGTCTGTGTGATATGTAGAATGTAATGGATTTTTTACCTTTAGTCCTTTTGGTATGATGTCCATCTGCTTGCATTTGGAAAGGAAGATGATGTCTGTCTGTATCTGTACGAGTTTTTTCATGAGGTTGATGGATTTCCATTCTCAGAGTTGGTAAGACAACTCCCACCTGTTTATGCTCTCTGTATGTGTGTATATATATATATATATATCTCCTCAATATATGTTCCATTCTATATGCATCCGAAGAAGTGGGCTGTAGTCCACGAAAGCTTATGCTCTAATAAATTTGTTAGTTTTTAAGGTGCCACAAGTACTCCTGTTCTTTTTGAGGAAGCTAAGGGTGCTCGGCCTCCGCACACCCCCTTGGCTTCAGGGCCAGAGAGGCAGAGTTCTGAGTCTCTCTGGCCCCAGAGCTACGATGTAAGCAGAAAGTCATGGTGCTCAGCTTTGGCACCCCTCTGGAAAAGCTTGTGGCAGTTGGACTTTCTGGCAGTGAAACTGACAGGAGCCTTCCAGGAGTGCAGCCATCATTTTGATTTTCTCAATGGAAATATCAAAAAATGTTGAGCAAAACAAATTCTCCCACAGAAAATTCTGATTTGCGAAAGGGGTATTTTTTTTTTTTGAATGATTGTCCCATGAAAAATTTCCAGCTAGCTCTACTTAGAAGAGAGTTTCCGCTGAGCTTTACTGACCGGGGCTAAGGTGCATGCAGCAGCTTCCCTCTGGTGGGCCATGGGAGCTTCACAGGGAAGGTTGAACAGGGAAGGAGGAGGGAGCAGCAGGATAGGATAGGGACAGTAGGCCCTAAAGTACTTGTAGGGGGAGGAAGAGGCGTACTGGGGGTGGCAGCCACCACAAATAGCGTCTAAGTCCTACTCTGATAGTGGTGCATAATTCAGTACAACTCTGCCTTAAACTAGGGTCACCGACCCTAACTATAAAGTTGATGCCTAGTTCACAGGGGTCTCATCTATATTAGATTATATAGACTATGGATCTATCAGAAAGGAAGGGGCATTAGTCACTCATTTCCTAACCTGGCTCTAACAAATCCAGTTGTGTCAAACAATCGCTGGGTAAGTTATTAAATGCATGAGTTCAGATTTCCCTCAGCTCCTATGGGAATGGCCTGTGCTTTTGGAACTGAAGGTCCTGCTCTAGCCATGGCTGTGTGTATGAATTATTTAATAATTGTAACTGTTATCTGCAGCACGTGGCTTTATGATGCTATCACCAAGAGTCACATCAGATAATTAGGTAATTTTACTGCCTCTTCATCTCCTTCCTACAATGGTCATGTACTGGTTTGCTAACACAATCTTGCCACTTGATGTAGTGTCATGATAATGGCTGTGAGTTAAAGCTAAAGAATTTCCACATTTGTTTCATGTACACATTTGAGTTTTAGGGCATTCCTGTGTGTGTGTGTGTGTGTGTGTGTGTGTGTGTGTGTGTGTGTGTGTGTGTGTGTGTGTGTGTGTGTGTGTGTGTGAGAAAGAGCGAGAGCTGTGTACATTCCCATTGTTATGGTTTAAGGGGACACATCATTACTCCTGCTGAAAGCAAAATTCACTTCTGATATTGAAATACTAATACTTATTTCCCCAACAGCATAAGGACATAGAACTAAAAAAAACTATTCATTTGTGAGCATGTCTCGGTGAAGGAAAATAAGTATTTAAATGAAGTTTCCACCCTGAGTAGCTCCAGAAGCTGATAGCACCCACAGATATCCTCCAAATGGCTCCACAGAGGCTTAGCTTCCTGAAGCATCATCAGGATTTCTGGAGAACAACCATCTGTGTTTTGCCATGAAAAGAACTGTGAAATAATAGCTGCTTAACAGAACCTGACTTGATTTATTTTATTAAAAAGAAAATAGGGCGACTCATTTTTAAGAAGATAGATGTCTGACAGATGGGACCGTAACACTTGACTTACACTGAGAATTGCTTAAATATTAAAAGGGGCAGTATCTGTGCCACAATTTTTATTATTCTTTCTTTCGTTTGAGTCCTGTATACACTCAAATCTTATGCCACTTGCCTTAAGATTTTTCACCTCCTCTTTCAGAGATAATGCAGCATTCCCTCAACTACTGGGCGCTATCACAGCAAAGCTTTACATTGGATAGTGAGGAGTTACGCCTGTCAAGTGAAGAGCCACTGCTGCTCTATTTAAGTCAGTCTGCGCTGATGACAGAGCACTTTGCGTGAACCGCTCGCCACCTCAACAATAGGGCTTTTAGATCCTGACCTGATTCGATGCAATGGCAAGATATCCATGGACTTAAGTGGGAGCAGCAGCCGGCCCTTAACTGACAGTTGGGAACAAAGAGTACCTCAGAGGATATGCTCGTCTGATAGCATCAGATCAGAAGAGACTAGGCTTTCACCTACCAGCAAACACCAAAGCAGCTGCTTCTAGAATGGTCTCTGGAAGACAAGCTGAGGAAAAAAAAATCCCTTGGAAAAAGCTTCAGTTTAAATATTTTCACAGTAGCCCATTCAGTTTAGCACGAACTAAACCTTTTCGAAGTACAGGAAATATAAAAAGGAAAGAACACATTGCATTTCTCCAGAATGCCCAGGCATATTTTCCCACCCCCTAATCCCGGCCTTCCTTACCTATTTCTTATGTTTTTTTGGTTTGAAACAGAAGTACAAAAAAGATTAAAGAAAAAAGGGCAAGACTCGAAACAAAACACTTGATTTCACCTTCAAATGCAAGAGCAAACCAATATGCCAGTAAAAGCAGCTACGACATGTGGAAAAACAAGAGCAGTGTGCGATTTTACCAGATGTGTACCCATGTATTGAAAGCAGAATCAAACCTCTGTGACGCGAATGATTACTATGAGGTCCATATATAGCACCCAACTGTCTCACATGCAGATTCAACAGAAGAGATTATTAAAAAAAAAATTAGCTTTTTATTAAGTTTGAACTTAATATGCCTGAGGCGTGTAGAGAGAGGCATGAATACAGTCTAACCATTAATATAGTGTGGACAAAATATAATCTGTGTGCTAAATATTAGAATAGGCACCTGAATAAGTAGCTAGATCTTCAAAGGCATTGCACATCCAAACTTCCCATTGACCGTATGAGATTCAGACTCGTCCAACCTAATTTTTATGAGTTAATATTTATTTGGCGGCCTTTTATTCAATGACAGAAGCATTGCCCCATTGCTACAAAGGTATAGTTTGATAGGCATTGCTGAATAAAAGGATATTTCATATTGTCATAAACAAAAGAAAATGGAAAGAAGATACAAGACAATGCCTGTAAGCAGGCTACCTCCAAGCTGAGGTCTTTTGTGTGTTTTACTGCATACACATTATTTAGCTTTATATCCATGTTATAAACAAATAGAAAACTTGTGGGCCTGATTCTGTAAAACATGGGTAGCATTGGTTCAGCTGCACTCATATCAACTGAGTTCATGAAATCAGGATTAGTCCTCAAGTTTCTAAGAAATAATGGAATAAAGACTGATAAGTGAAACATTATAAAATGAGAATATACAAGTAGTTATAAGGATAATGAAAGATAATCAATATGGGAAGGTGGGGATTAGCAGAGCAATCAGCCACCTAGTCAGAAGTAGATAAATAATAGACCGCTAATTCCCATTATGGTAATCTTAGATGATAAAAGCAGATTTAAATAATTTCTTGCTAATAGTATTCACTATAAATTTTAGCACATTTGTGTAAATGGTTCCATTATTTGATCAGCTCTATGAATGGTTGAATTATCCATTTATCAGGACTACTCAAGTTGTCTAGAAATGTTTGAGGGCCGTAAAAAACAGTTGTGGCTTGGAGTAAGTTTTATGTAACATATACTGCCAAAAAAGAGTGCCATTTGTCAGCAGTTCACCAGGCTTTCAAAGGAAACTGACTAAAGCCTTATCTTCACTGCTAAAAATGTGTTTTTTACCTCAAGATAATGAACAGGTGTGTGTTATCCCGAGGTAAAAAGAGTCAGAAGATTAAGCACTTCAGTTTTTGATCTCAGTGATTTTAACTCATGTAAAACTAAAGTGCCTGCTCTTCACTATGTTTTTACCTTGGGATAGTTCATGCATGTTATTTATCCCAAGGTAAAAAAAAAAAAAAAATGCACCTTTTTTGCAGTGAAAAGAAGCCTTTAACGTATTCTAAAAATGCATATTAATCCAGGGATATTGGCCATGATGAGTAGATTTACCATGTTAAGACAGTGTTTTTGATGCTATAGTAGCTCAGAAGGAATCATTTTCATTTGCCTGTAGGTACTTCTATGATGGAACAGTATTAGAACTGCGTGTGGACATGCACGTCTAACGTTGGAAGTGAGGATAGAGTTCAGAGTCATGATAACTCTGCCAGTAACATTGTTTTAAGTAGGGTGACGATAAAGCTGAACTACACCATTGGGGTCAGACTCCTGGACCCCAACTGGAAACCACATAAGGACATGTTTAGCTTAAAGCATACACCTAAGTTTCATTGAGAAAGTCTCAATGGCTAAGGGGCTGTAAAACTACCTTCATAAGTCAGTTTGTGGGAAATGCTACACCAACCCCTCCATAGCCCCTGGCAGAGGAGGCACAAAGACATGTCTTCATGTAGGGATGTTACTGGTCTATATAGCCACGAGAATGCTCCATATTGGCTGGGGGGGCCGAAGTGGCCCCCAGCCAACCTGAGGAATCAGGAGAGTAAGGCAACTTTTGTTTCCCCCCAGCTTTGGGTCCTGCACTGAATGGCGTTCAGTAAGACTCATGGATCAGGACAACTATTCTTAAAATCAGTTCCTAGGGAATCATTCTTAAATGGAGTAGAAAAAAAATAAATCTATACTTTAGTAGACCTAGCAGGAAATAGTTTTCCTATCTCAAACAGTTTTCACGATTTGAAAAATGTTTCCTGTGCTGTATTCAAATGATATGGAGTCCTTTCAAAATTTGTAGCACAAGAGCATGAGTCCCAACCCAGAATGCCCACTTTCTTGGGATGTGGGAAATCCACGTTTAAGTTCCTGCATCTTCCACATCCCAGGTAACTTCCCTAACCACTGGGCTATAGAGTTACTCTCTCTTATTTACACAAAGTGGAACCACTCCAACAGAAGACATTGAAAGAGACCCACCTCAGAATAGCTAATAGTGGGTGATAAGTCACTGGGGCCCAAGTCATAACAGGCTATTGGCTATTTTGGGGTGTCTCTCTCAGAAACTCCATCTTGGACATGAGAAACCTTCCTGCCAAAAGTTTCATCAAAACATATACATTTCTATCAAAAGTTTGTTTTGAAAAATACCAAAGCTCCGATAATTACAGTCACTTCTGTTTCCTCAGGCTTTGTCTGGTAAGAGTGGAGAATGGGATATAGGTTAGAGTTGATTTTAAAATTTGTTTTGGTGTTGGTCTAGTTTGTCTTAAATTGGAAGAGCTTTAGGAATTTTTTTGATATTTGGTTAACCATAACTGTACCCTTTTTGGATTAATTTTGTGGTTTTTAACCCAACACCTACAGAAGACAAGTACACATTCCCCCCCCCCCCCCAAAAAGGAGGGGGGGGGGGAGGCGACAAAAAATAGCATAATACAAATCAATGTTTGAAAACCATAATGATGCATTTAATGAATGGGATAATGTTAACACTTGATCAGTTTACTGAGCATATATATACTGTGAATATCTACAGAAGGCATTGGAAGCTTTTACTCTCCCCTCTAATGTACTAGCAGTGAAGTCTTACAGGGTTACCATTTTCTAAGTTGGAATTAATTTTTTCCCCAACTGTAAGTCCCCTGCACACAGTTGTCTATTCTCTGTCAAGACCTCTGGAGGCCAGTTCTGCTAAGTCTCTCCATTTTCTTCCTACAATACTCGGGAGATTGCTTGCAAGGTTCAGTGGAACACCACATTGATCACACTGAAGTAATAGAAAACACCAATCTCCACAAACAACATACTGTATATGCCATAGCACATTTTATTCTGAGTTTTTAAAGCAACAAAGCATGTTTATGTGAAGAATGAAGACAGTGACACTAAAGGTTATTGGTTTACTTTGCAAGACTTGCACTGCCTAATCTGTTATATTAATGCTTTTCATTTCATCTTGAAAGATAAGGAACTTAAAGTAACATTTTAATAATGCAGTCTCATTTTGCATTCCAGAAAGATTCTTGTGTTGGTGTCGTGGAGAGAACACAGTAGAATGCCTGAGGTCAGTTAAAACTTAATTGTTTCCGCAGATAGTTAGCGCATGCACCTTGCACAGAGCATGTATGATTTTTTCAGGGAGAGCTTCATATTCAAATCAGGTAAACTTCAAGCTAGATACAGCCATGAATACAGCAGTAATTACCGTGCTCTAAGGACATGTTGAAATGACATTATCATTTGTCAGCAGGATACCAGTGGCTGCTGTCATAGACAATTTACATTTAGCATCTTTGTTAAATATAGTCTGCTCACTAGTTTGTTAATGACTTGCAACAAACAATGACTTCAGGATGTAGAACACAGTCTTGGAGTAACATTAAAATCATCTTGGGAGATTGATAGGATTGACTTTATAAAAACAATAGTTGTGACCAAACTAAAATAAGGATTTGTTTAAAAACAACTTAGATCTCCAGTTCAGACATTAAAAAGAAATTGCACCCTGTGTGGTAGGAGGGGAGGGAAATGCATAGGGACAGAGAAAAATTATAGTGTATATGGCTATAAAGTATTTATTACCACTTTTTTAAAAAAAGAAAGATCAGGATAACTCATGAGAGGCTCCACTCCATCTGTGATTAATGCAAAACTTCCCAGACAATTGGCAATAAAATATTTTACAGCACCCTAAGCCATCACATATTTTGTTGATTCCACAGAGGTTTGTCTTTAACAACATTTTGATTTGGTAGTCTGTGTTTTTTCTCCCATTTGAAGTACATTAGTTACTGTCATTCCTGTGCTAAACAGCAGCAGATTCTGGGGTGTTTTAGATCAGCTTCCCGTTAGAGGAGAAATCAGTAAAGTGGAGTCTGCATATATTCATAGTGCATCTTCATTTATTTGCATGTATACACCAGTCCTAGGACAAAGGCGGTCACAAACAGCATTCAGACAACAACCTCTTCCACAGGGATCTCAGTGAAAACACCAGTGTCTGTTTTCTACAAAGCAACTCTGCCTAAAAAATTGACTCATTCGAGAGATTAAGGTAGAGAGAAAATTCCCTTGATGCTTGCCAAAGCTCCCCCAAAATAAACTATCACTAAATGCTGCAACATTTCACACTATATAAACAAGTTATATGTAAAAATTGTAAGGGTCTTGTATCACCATCCTAAGCTAACAATTCTATAGGGACAATAGGAACACTGGTGTGGGTGGAATCCAGCTGTAGAGATAGCTATGTCTAGAGCCAATTGGAATATTGGATTAAATGAATTTTCATCAAAATATCCTGTTTCAAAGACAAAAATGGTTGTTTGGGGGGGGGGGGCGCAAAGAGGGATTTATACATTTCAAAGTTTTTGAAGGAAGTTTTTTGAGGTCCAGAGCTCTCTGGTCATTTCTGATAAGCAAGAGAGACCCAAAATGTGTATCACTCTTTCACATGGAGAAATACTAAAGGCTTTAGAACAGATTATGGCTATATCTATCTGAGCTGCTACTGAAGCACCAGGAAGGGGTTATTAGGTATGAGACTTACTACTCATATTTCAGGACAGTATGAAACAGCTGATGTGTGTGTGACAAAGTATAAAGTTCAAACATGAATTAGGGGGACTATGCAAGTAAATAATAAAATGACAGGAATGGACATGGGACACAATATGACTAAATATGATACAAATTGACTCTGGAAGCCGACAATTTAAAGCCCAGCTAATAATAATAATAATAATAAGTGAAATGAAGATCTGATTTCCAAAAAGCTCTTCCAGAACAGAGCTGAGGCAAACTATCACCACCCTTACTGTACTTGAAGTGATTCATTTGCTAGAGTTAATATCCTGACATATTTTACCAACAACATACTCAGTATTTCAAAGAGAAGGATTAATCTCACAACATTTTAGGTTGTTCTGTTACCTTATAGCCCTTGTGTGGTTGGGATATTAGAACCACAGAAAACTTAAGTCCTCTATTCTTCGATATAGTCACTATATAGATAGAGGAGAATTCCAGAAAAGTGTCTGATTTGACCCAAGTTACTGTATTTGTAGAAGAAGTGACTAGTGGCAGTGTCTGCAGTGGATCAAGCATATATGGTTGCTGTTAGATATTGTAAATGTGTGTACTGTGGCTTGTTACCTTGAGAATGTGTCTGCAATGTGCATATAAAGTAAAAAAGGTGATAAAAAGAAAGGGATGGCAAATACTGTGGATAAAAGATTCCCTGAGTGTGTTTATTCTGTCTGACATTAAGGGTTTCCAAAGCAAATAACTTGGAAATGCCAATAATGTTTTGCAATAAATGTAAGAATATATAAAGGCTCAAATACGTTCAGTGCCAAATTTCCCTTGAGTGTTGTTAACCCTTAGATCAGCAGCAGAATACAGAAGTAACAAATCAGTACCTTCCTGAGTGTTACAAGTGAACTCTACAAGGAAGCGAGAGGAAAGTAGCAGAGTTCCAATTGTAGCACTGCATAATATGTATCAAAACTTACAAACTACAAGGTAGATCCTTAGCCACATGAGAAATCCTTAAACACAAAAGGGACCCACTTACAATAATTGGGACCATTCATATGAATAGTAATTTGGAGATGAGGAGTGGGTGTTATCCCTAGCAAAGATCCTAACCTTGCAGTAATTTTCTGGTAGGTATGATGAAAAGTCTGTTAATGATAAAATCATCTCAGCATCACGTGGGCAGCTTATAGCCTAACCTAATCATATATCTGACCTTGGTTACAAGGATTATGTTCCTCATAAGCTGCATGAAAGGAATTAAAAGAAAAAAAAAAGTAGCATTGGTGCTAGGTGCAATGTTGAGGTGTGTGTCCTACTAAATGGCTAATTGTTACTGTTCATTACAGTAGCAGCGAGAGGCCTCAAACAAGATCAGCGCCCCATTGTGCTAGGCTAGCGCATATACATAGTGGGACAATCCTTTCCTCAAAAGCTTACAATTTACACAGACAAAACAAAGGATAAAAAGGGATATATTATCCCCAATTTACACAAGGGAATCTGAGCGACTAAGTTACTTGCCCAAGGTCACGCAAGAAGCTTGTGGTACAACTGGGAGTTGAGCAGATCTCACAAATTCCAGTCCAGTGACAAACACAAGACCATCCTTCCCAAAGTTAATTGGGAGAAGACAGAAGAGATGCTGAAGGCTTTCTAGATGCCTTTATGAGTACCTACTAACCTGCAGTAAAATTAGCATTAGGATCCCTTACATGGAAACACAAAAGCCACCAGGGAAATGGGTCTCAGCATCCAGTGCACACAATGAAACAAATTTGAAAGCTTGAAACACAAAGCAAAATGCTTTTGACCCCTTGTCCCTGCACAATAGCAGAAGACACACACACACACAGTCTTCTCTCAGGAGAGTCAAACACTGTGCGCATCTCTGAAATGGGGAGAATATGCTCATTGTCTTGCCTTGTATAAAAGGTACTGGACTGATTAATTTTCATTTTTTTCCACATCTATACCTCCATTGTCTTCCTGTTACTCCAGATGAAAACTGGTCTGAGATCATAACCAGTCTGTGTCTCAGTTTTCATTTTTTTAAATAACATTTCTAGTCAATTGTCTCACCTCTAAATGCTTAGTGTTGGGGTATATTGCTGTGCTAGTATTTTATAAACTGTAAGTATAAGAAGTCTATTAACCTATTAGAGGTGAAAGTTCACTATAGACAAAACCTATTGTTATATCGATAGCTATTTGTTTTGTTAGTATGTCAACCCGAATTCATTTGGTTGTAACTTCTGCAAACTCATGCCTCTTTGGGAAGAAATTTTCCACATTTAGTCTTACCCTGGGGGATTTTTTTTTTTAAGTTGAAGGGAAAAATGATTCTGCCATTTTTGAACACAAAAAGAATTAAAAAAAGATACAATATAAGCCATCTTTTAACAAAAGTTTGCAACACTTGTTTGAGCAGTTCCAGTGTCTCAGTGGATGAGTGGAAATAGAAACTTAATAATTGGCAGAGAGATAGTTACAGATATGCTTTTGATTGGTATGATTGTTTATAAAGTAAGGCTTTTAGCATGCTTTGCAAATGCCCATGAATTCTGTTACACAATAACTCTTTATGCCAACATGCCCAAAATGCATGGGTTTTGGGCATGGGTGCACAAACTACAGGAGTGGAATTCTCATAAATGTGTACATGTCTGTGATCCATGAGAAGGTATGTGGAATGAGGCAGGTTTCCTCTGAAGTTAGTTAAATTCAACCTTGAAATCAGATAGTTTCCTAACTGTGAGGATAATTAACCATTGCAATGGCTTACCAGAGGGTGGACTCACCATTGCTTGGAACCTTTAAAGTGAGATTAGACCTCTTTTTAGAAGATATGCTCTAATCCAGTTTCAGGAAGAAATTCTACAGCCTGCATGTACAAGGGGTTCCAGTTGGATGGTCATAGCGATCCCTTTTGGCCTTAGCATCTGAGTCCCCCTGTTCTTTCCCTTCTTTAATGGCCACGGAAAGAGGGCGGGGACTACATTACTCTCAGGCGTGCTCGTGACATTGCAGCTCTGCGGTAAGATTATGACTCTAATCAAAGCTCGTGCTTCAAGGCATCAGTTTGTTGCCTACAGGAGTCAGGAAGGACATTTTTCTCCAGGGCACAGTTAGCCAGATGTAATCTGGGTGGCGGTGGTTAGGTTGCAGGGTTTTTTCCACCTGCCACTGAAACATCAGCAATTGGCCACAGCTGGACACAAAAAAGCAGATGAGGTAAATCAAGACCCTGAGATGGTACAAAGAATCCTCTTTGTAGATGCCTGGCTAGTGTGTCTCACTAACACACTCAGAATAAAACTGATCACCAGATTTGGGGTTGGGAAGAAACTTACCGCAAGTTAGACTGGCAAGCACCTTGGGGGTGTTTTTCACTTTCTTCTACAACATGGAATATGGTTTGCCTACTGGGATCATCTGTGCATCTCTCACCTAATCAGTTCCCTGCCATTGCAGAGGCCTCAGGTATTGGTATGCCCTTGGTCTTCCCTGTTCTCCGACTGTGGGAGTTCATTCCCGTGTTTTGGACCAGCACCACGAGACAGTTCTGTCAGCTGCATGGCCCGGCTTTATCCTTATTGTAGAGAGTTCTATAGTGCCAGAGAAGCAGAGTTATCAACCAGTCTTCATCCCAGAGCTTTAAGTGGTCTTTTAGATATCCTGGGTACAGCACACTCTTAAGATAAGGACTAAGAACTTGAACTAAATTTAAAATGCTATGGGAAGCCAATGCAGAGAGCAGAGGACAGGTATGATGTGTTTGTACTAGCCGGTGTTGCTGAGGAGATTTGCTGCAGCATTCTGTACTAGTTGGAGTTCCCTGGGCACTGAAGGCTGTATGCCCATGTCTCACACAGGTCTGTAGTCCAGCCAAGAAGTGGACAGATGCTTTGGGTTGCCTCTGAATTGCTGCTAGGCTTAGGTGCTGGTGTGCTTATTCTTCCAACCACTCAGGCAGTGTAGCCAATCAGGCAGCCTACTGTAGACCAGCTGCACTCATTAGGTTACCCAAAGATCGGCTCTGCTGCAGGCCCTGATTCCTGAGACTCAATCACATTTGTTTATGCCTTCTTCACTTCTTGGATCCAATTCCTGACTTCATCTCTGATCCCAGGTTCCAACTCCTGCTCTAATCACTGGGCATGAGTGCCCACGTCCTGGTCACTGACACTAGATAGCCCAGCTGGAGAGGGTAGAAAGACTTACTCATGGACCATAGTTGGCTAGAACCTATGTATTCAAAGTGCTGGACTACTGGGCGTTTGAAGGAGGGGGAAGATTCCTTTTCTAAATGAGGCTTTGGCTATTTCAGTCATGAGAGGCACAAGTTCATTCCTCTTTCACTAACCAAGAAAAGTCTGGGTAAGATTCAAGAGTCTTGGACAGAGGCTACTAGGGTATCAAAAACTTCTTGATGAATGAATGTACTGAACTGCTTGCTGTGGGGGAGGCTGTAGGTGTAGTGGATATTGGTTGTTTGAGGCGGCTTCCTGAATGCGTGTGATCTTTTCAACAAAGTAGTATGATAGTCCTTCGAAACACCTTGGTGCTTGATTCTAATACACTCAGGATTGACTAAATGGTTTACCACCCTGGGGCAAGATTTGGCAGCTTCAATCAAGGCTGAGAAGTTTCTTTTTGCCTATAATACAGCCTCAGCATAGGCTTTGAGAAATTCATCAGGTTTCATCCTGTCTCAATTAGCCTTTGTTTTCCCACTATGGGTGCTCAAGTTTCCACCCCTCTCTTGATCCAGCACGGGGTGTCAGAAAACCAAGTAGGTCTGAGTGTGTGAAGGGGAGGAAGGGTCTGTTTGAGAGCCAAAGCCAATGTGTCAGTGGTTAAGGATAGCATACAGTGATAAATAATTCACCAGGTCTTCAACACCTCATCCTGTGGATGGAGTGCTGTTGTCCTTTAACAGGCTTTGGAATTCATTGGAGTCCATGAGTTTTTCTTGTTGCCTGGCTACTGGAAGGTCTCTCAGCACGGTCTTAATGAGTTGATGATCCGTCCAAGACAGTGGCTGGGTTGTGATGGCCTCTATCTTGTTATTTAGGTCAAAGATCAGCTCAAGAATGTGACCAGCTGTGTGGGTTGGATGAGAGATGACCTGTGCATATCCTAAGGAGACAAGCATAGAGATAGTTTGGGGGCTCTCTCATCTGCATCCTTTCAACATACATAATGACATCTCCCAGGGCAACACATCTAGGGTACTTCACCACCATCACCAATGAACTCTATGAATCCTTCAGTCTGTGGTGGTCTGTCAATGAGCATAAGATCTATGTTAGCTTTGGCTCTGGTTTCTACTGTCAGATGAATGAATTTGAATGAAGTTGTCTTACCAAAGACAGTTCTCTTGTTTGCAGACAGTTTGCAGAGAAAATTAATACGGTGTTGTTTGCCCTCTTGTCTTACCTAGGACACATTAGCTATTGGATGTATTTGGGTCACGAGTGATAGCCCATTCTGGTGCCCAAGCATATTACACATCACATAGTAACTTGCTGGTGAAGTTTTTGGGAAAGGGAACAACTTCTACATTCCCTCAAGGGCTTAAAAGCTATTTGAGCACCAAACTAGACAATCGTAATGTTGGGCTATCACACTGGATAGCTTCATATGGAACTTCTATCTGGTTACTTTAACCAGATAGATTTGTCATCAAGTGGTTGCTGTGATTACATTAGAGATATTAAAAATGGGTTTGTGCTAGACTCTATATTAACGTTGTTGCACTTGTAAAAACTTTAAAAACCTATAAGCAAGCAACATTTTAATATCCAGCATCAGAATCAAATGAAATTTATAACAATGCCTAGTAAACCCATGCTGCTCTTCATTGCACAGATTTGATTAAATTGGAAAGAATCAGCAAATCTTCATAGGGATTTTCAAGACGTTTTCTCCCCTGATTGTTCCTACTAGCAATCATCTTTTTTTCCTAAGTGGAACCGAGAAGGTGAAAAAATTAATAAAAATATTGCAGTTCATTCTTGAGATTTTTTTCATTGCACTAATTTACTTGCTGCAAAGTCTGCTTTTGTTGCTTGCCTTTTAACTTAGCAATAGGTTCTTAGATGTGTCCTTGCAATAGACACCTTGATCTTATAACACCTTCTTTATGAATTAAGGCTCACCTTTATATTGATCTTCTATTGGAATGAGATTTTATAGAACAATTAGAAGCATAAAACCAAAAATAATGGGTTTCAGAAAGCCAAGAAGCTTTTGGGTACGTCTTCACTACCCGCCGTTACGGCGGGTAGCAATCAATTTATCCGGGATCGATATATCACGTCTCGTTAAGACGCGATATATCCATCCCCGAAAGCGCTCACTGTCGACTCCGGAACTCCACCAGAGTGAGCGGCGGTAGCGCAGTCGACGGGGGAGCCGCGGCCATCGATCCCGCACCGTCTGGACCTCAGGTAATTCGATCCAAGATACTTAGACGCATATCTTGGATCGATCCCCCCCAGTGTAGACCAGCCCTTAGATTCTGCATGAGCTATAAGTGTGGAGTGTACTTGAAGTGAAGAATGCAAGGTGAATATTTATTGGTAGGGAATAGGGGGAGGGAGTTGTCTTTTCTGGTCAATCCTACAATATTGTTAGGATTTGCCCCTTAACTACTATCCTTCCTCCATATGCTCAGTGGACTCCGATATCAATAGATTTTGTGTAGCTCTGTTGCACAGGTGAGTGAGCTTAATGGGATCTTGGGGAGGGTGAGCACCCCTTGTGCATCAGAAACTACAGATCCGTAGGGAATCCCTGTGCCCTGTCATGGAGGACTGTTTTGATGATGAACCAAAAGAAAATGGTGGTGAGAGCTGGTGTATCCAGTAGTAGTAGGCCACACTAGCCATTCCTCTTACAGAGGGATATTGCAGTTGGAACACAGGCTAATTACCCTGAGCCACAGCAGTAGTGGCAGACCATCCAGGAGGGAGAATTCCCGGTCACACTGTCACTCTCTCTCTGTTCTGAGCTAGGGACTGGACCCTAAAAATCTTATACCAGACTTCTAGTAACTGTGGTAAAGGAGTACAACAATGATAGTCAGGATGCTTTTTAGGGCAGGCCCTGGTGCCCAACATTTACCGGATAACTTTAAAGAGAGTTCGACATATTGTCTGCTTTAATAGGTAAATCTTAATCTCATTGAACTCAATGGATGTTTTGCCATTAGGACAGACAGGATCAGGATTTGTCCTTGAAAGTAGTTGAGACCTTTCATACATTGCTTTCTTTTCAAGAAATTTTATAATCAGAATATTAAATGGGAGCAAATTAATGTAAGGCCAGAACTTTAAGTAGCAAGCATTAAGTCTTGATTCTGCATCATTGAAGTAAATTGCATTGCATCCATTGACTACCAGTGCTTAACTGGAATGTAAAGGAGAATCTGTGCTCTTACTTTAGATTTTGAAGTGTTAACTTATTTTTATCTTAGACAATAGTGATCTTGTATCAGAATCACAGGCTTCCTCACACTTCAATAAGATTTACACAAGTCACTACTGCTTCATCTCTCTTGGCCTCTCGGTCTCAACTGTGGCTGTACAGAGACATGTTCTGAATTAATGTAACATTTGTATGCTACCTTTTTTCCTGTTGAGACATATCATCTTTCTCAGGGCCGGCTCTAGGCACCAGCAAACCAAGCACGTGCTTGGGGCAGCACATTTTCAAGGGCAGCATTCTGACCTTTTTTTTGGTGTGTGCTTCCAGCAGCAAAAGCCTAGAGCCGGCCCTGGCAGCAGCAGCGCATCGTGCGCGGGGGGCGCCCTGGGGGAGCAACGCCCACACCTTGTGGCTGGGCCGGGCAAGCTTCGAGCGGGGGACACTCAAGCTGGGCGACACCCCACGGGGCACACTGAGCCGCCTGCAGGTACCACAGGGCGGCCGCCCCCCAGCGCTGCAGCCGGGGCTGGACGAAGCGGCCCAAGCCGCCCAGGGACTCTGGCAGGGCGGCCAGAAGCAGCAGCTGCAGCGGGGCCATAGAGGGCAGGGCGCTGTCATGCAAGTCCTGCGTCCCGCTGTCTGGGGCTCCGCTGCCTCTGGGGCTACCCTGCCCCGGCTCCTCAGCCCTCTGCCAGGGTGATCCCCCGGCTCTGCCCTCCCGGGTCCCGGCCGGTCCTGGAGGCGGGAGCCCTGGATGGAGGGACCCTGGGCTGAGGCACGGCCCAGGAGCCCCGCTGCTTACCCCGACCCTGCCAGCGCCGGACCGGCTGGAGGTGAAGGGGGAGCGGGCAGAGTCATCACTGGTGGGGGGGAGCCCAGGGCTGGGGCAGCAGGGGGTGCGGGTGTGTGTGTGGGGGGGGGGGGGGTAAGGAGAGAGAGCCCAGGACTGGGGTGGGGGGCAGCCAAAAAATTTTTTGCTTGGGGCGGCAAAAAACCTAGAGCTGGCCCTGATCTTTCTTGTACTTCAGAGTAAAGTGCTGTAGAAAAAGACCCTGCTCATAACCTGGATAACACAACTTATTGGCTTGTGTGAAAAATAAACCTAAGTATTAGCATCAATATATTCTTATTAAGCTAGTAGTTTACTGTGTCTTGGTTGCATTGGGTACTGGTCCAAGCTTAATACTGAAACTATTTTAATAATTAGTGTGTGCACATGCTAACAAAATGAAGGAAATGAGGGGAAAAAAAGTCTGCCTGGTACCTACTTCCCTTTTTGTATTTGTTTAACTACCTTTCAAAGTCAACTCATTTGCCATTAATAAAACTCCATCTGCCATTTCATGGCATGTACACAAACTGCTACAGGAAGATGCCAAGGCAATTTAGAATTTTTTACTGCAGCCCAGGCTGAAACTAATTTCATTCAAGGGATAAATGAGGAAGTATCCCTTTGCCAACTGACAAACTGTAATGATTCATTGAACTTTTTCTCCTCCATAGACCTCTCCCTTAAAATATGTTACATTGTTATCAATAGAGTGGGAGAAATTCTGCTTTCAAACAAACAGAGCAGAAAATGCAACCCGCACTTGTACTACTACCGGTAGGATCCACTCCTTATTGAAGATGCAAGAAAATAACAATTAGAGAACCAGTGTTTGTTTCTGCAGAATTCCAGAACCATGGGCTTTCAAAGTATAAAAACTTGCCTAAATGTATGAGACAAAGCTAGGTTTGTAGGTTCTGCGTTGGGCTGATTGAAAATATTCAGATGAAAAGTTTGTCAGAAAATGGTGTTTTGATGATGACAATAGTTTTCCAGAGGAAAACTTAGTTTGAAATTTTTTCCCCAATTTAAAAAAAAAAAAAAAAAAAAAAAACACAACACACCAGGAGAAATCCCCAAATGTCTCCTTTTAAAATTGTGGGTTTATCCCCGCACTTCCTTACTGTTCTGGGCTAAGAATCAGCAAGTGTGAGAAACTTTAAGGGTTGCAGTGTTCCTTTCTTTCTGAAACTAACACTTTCAACGCTTAGATTGTCCTCAAGTTTACCAGTTTGAAAACAAAGTCAGTGCAAGAAAATAGATTTTTCTCTCACATCCTCCAAGAGTAAGTGTGGTAACTCCCAAACTCTCAGACTTTTTTCCAAGTTCTGTCAACAGGGAAAAGTGTGGGAAAGTGGGGAGAAAACTCACTCAAAAATTCCTGTGGGAAAACAGAATTTAATCCTGATAGCAAAACCTTGAAAGGAGATTTTTCTGCAGGTATAATCCTGCTTTTCAATCATCTCTACTTTTGCATGGGATTTTCAAGAGTGCTCACCATTGGACTAGTGCTGCTCGCTTTTAAGTAATGGGTGTTTGACCACTGACTCCAATAGAAGCAAATTTAGGTTTCTGAAAAATTATCACCATCTATGCACAGAACTGCTATCAACTTCAATGATAACGTATAAGCACTTAGAGCTTGCAGAACTATGTCCAACAACTGGCTTTAGTTGAATACATCTTGTAAATTCCAAGAATACCCTTAAACTCTGTTCTAATTATTACAATGTACGTGTCATTCTTTTGACTCATGGAAACGGTTGCTTAAATATTTTAATTCTAAGGGGTTGAAAATTCTACTGAGATTGGACAGTTTGCTTGATCTTGGTAATGGATATAAACAACAGTTTTCTGAGAAGACTGACAGATTTTGTTTGTCATTCCTTCTAATGCGGCTTCAACAACCCTAGTGAAAAAAGTATAATGCAGCATAAGCCCGCTGTAACTGAAATATACCATAAATGCCCCCTTTTTAAAAAAATACAAGAGTAAAACACACATAACATGCAAAGACATTTGACATCTTGCCCAAAAGTTATGCTGCTGTCTCTGAGAGGTGTCCTTGTGATGCCACTCTGAATGCACAATAAGTTAGACTCCTTCTATATTTTATATGTATTCACATTGTTAAGCAATGTGGCATTCCAGACATCATCGTATCTGATGAAATGGGAAAATGAATGTGGTCACAATATGAAATGGTGATTAACTAGAGATAGAAAGGTAGGCATTAAACTGATTAAAAACAAAGCAATATTTGTAAGAGCTTAGATTAAAAAAGATTTATAAGGTGCATGCTGTGTTGTACAGAGATTGTGTTCTTGATAAAACTTTGCAGTGTTAATATATTTTATGCGGTGGTATAAATCTAACAAGAAAAGATTAGCTCAAGGTGCAAAATTGGGATGTGGATCTCAACCACTCCAAACCTCAAGAGGGGCTGGGATGCAGCATCTGTGTGTTGCTCCCTCGTACTATGAACATGACACTGGATGTGAACTAAAGATGGACAAAACCTGGGTTGGTATTGCAAGTCCACCGATCACAATTTGTTCTAGCAGGGACAATTCAGATCCTGGGGCCAATTATCCAAAGGCCCCAAACGTGATTCTGATTTTGGCCAATCTCTACTGTAAATATAACAAATGTGTTACAATGGGATGGATGAGTGGGACAAGGAGAAAGATGCTAGTGGATTCCCCTCAAGGAAGGAGGCTGATAATGCCAAATGTTTATCATTAACTGAGAAATTACTTGAACAAAATTTAAATTGTCATTTTTATCATTTCTACAAGCTTCAGGAAGGATTCTAAAGCTACTCCACATATGGAATTGCTGCTGACCTCAATGAAATTTCGACATGGGGAGCATGAGCAACTACAAGATCAGAGACCTGTAAAGAAAACTATAGGAAGAAGAAGAAAAACAGATGTTAGAGGATTTACGTCACTGTAAACAGGGGAGACTCTTCCATTCAGGGGTGGCTTTAGTATGGATTCAGTTGCACCCACAGAAATAGTGAAGCCAACAGTGCATAAACAGGCAAACACACACTTCTGGCCCCATGTACAGAGGAGACCCCAGGGGTGTGTGGATGTTTAGAAAGCAAGTCCATTCTGCACTCACCCTGCTGCCATCCATTCCAGCCCATGTGGCCAAAGCAACAGTATAAATCAGCCTTGCACAACTCTATTTGTGCCAGGCAAGGTTATTGTTTTTAAGGAATAAATTACAATTCATCTTTTCATCCACCACAAGGATTAGCTAAACTGATTCAGTGCCTATGCTAATAAACTTTCACAATGTTTTTACTTGTCAGGCTGAAATCATAGAATATCAGGGTTGGAAGAGACCTCAGGAGGTCATCTAGTCCAACCCCCTGCTCAATGCAGGACCAACACCAACTAAATCATCCCAGCCAGGATTTTGTAAAGCCAGGCCCTAAAAACCTCTAAGGATGGAGATCCCACCACCTCCCTAGGTAACCCATTCCAGTGCTTCACCACCCTCCTAGTGAAATAGTGTTTCCTAATATCCAACCTAGACCTTCCCCACTACAACTTGAGACCATTGCTCCTTGTTCTGTCATCTGCCATCACTGAGAACAGCTGAGCTCCAGCCTCTTTGGAACTCCCCTTCAGGTAGTTGAAGGTTGCAATCAAATCCCCCTCACTCTTCTCTTCTGCAGACTAAACAAGCCCAGTTCCCTCAGCTTCTCCTCGTAAGTCATGTGCCCCAGCCCCCTGATCATTTTAGTTTGCCCTCTGCTGGACTCTCTCTAATTTGTCCACATTCTTTCTGTAGTGTGGGGCCCAAAACTGGATGCAGTACTCCAGGTGTGGCCTCACCAGTGCCGAATAGAGAGGCATGATCACTTCCCTCAATCTGATGACAATGCTCCTACTAATGCAGCCCAATCTGCCGTTAGCCTTCTTGGAAACAAAGGGCACATTGCTGACTCATATCCAGCTTCTCATCCACTCTGGACCCTATCCCTACCCTTAAGCATATCTACCTCTGCTGATTTAGAATTTAAAAAAAATTAATAATGAACTGAAAGACACTCAATTCACAGTGACCCCCTCCACCATCTCAAGTAAATAGACATTCTGAGGCCCAATACAAATTTCATCAGTCTTCAAGGTTATTTCAGACCACCAATAGTTACATAGTCTTGTAAGGACCAAAACCAAGCATATAATCCCATCGTGTTTGGAACATTTTCAAGACAATTCAGCTCTCAGGATATCACAGTGTGTCAGAGAAGGCAAACACTAGAATAAAACCACCACCACCCATTTGGTGGTAATTTTGTATGGTCAGGCATACACATTTACATGCAACAAGAGCATCCATTTGTGCACCTATTTTGTGTGCCCACTTACAGTGATTGATAATTAATTATCCTCATGGGATGTTTATGTATACAATACCAGATTCACATGGTAACTGTGATAATTGCCAATACCAATTTGGTAAATATGTGGACATTTATACACGTCCTTTGGAAAAGAGTCAAGTCCTCTAGGTTTCATATTGAATCTGAAATGGGTAGTCTAATAAGGTTATCATCCATTTGTAGATACTCTGAGATGAGGGATGGAGTAAGTGGATCTTTGGTCACGACTGCCTGCAATAATTCTAGGTTTCTTACCAAATCCTACACTATAGTGCAGTTGCCTGAGTGATAGTTCATAGGGATATGCTAAAAGCAGCCCTGAGGAACAGATGGATGTACTGTTCATTAATAGAAGAGTCCTGAATATTTGAAAAAAAAAAAAAAAAATACAGGCTAAAGATATTTGCATTTCAGGTATGCACTTTAATTTCAAGGATGCAACTCCAGAGGCACTGAATAAAAAACAGTGTTATTCCAAGTTCAGACAGATATTTCAATATCAAGGGATCTGAACTGCTCTGATGGGTGGAGTAGCTTCAATGAAACTATTCATTCCTGGATGGTTAATGTTTCTACTGAGATAGGAAAGTACCATGAAAGTAAGTTAGTAAATCACAAGCTGAACCTGCCACTACTACTTGTTCTTTAATTTTTGGCATTGCTTCCAATAAATTTGCGTCAAGCCCTGTTGTTGCACGGTGATATTTTTGCAAGTGTGGTTCTCTGAAGATTTCAGTGAGAGGATGCTCAGCACCTCAAAAGGAGATGGACATGTGCTGTCTATGCCTTACCCCCAGGATACAGATAGGGACCCAGCAGTACTAGTGCTGTCATAGCCAACTGTCTTTATGGCCCCAATACTGGAATAGGACCACCTCAGGTGGATCCCATTGTAGGATCAGAGACTCAGAATTTTAGAGGCTGATGTTTTATTTTACCTTATATCTTATTATTTAAAATGTGTTCTACCTTGCCTTTCACGATACTGTTTCTCCCCCAGACTGATTCCTATTGCCACTGTGGCAGCCTGTGTGCCTGCAGTGTGCAGGTATTGTGTTGGGTCGCTACAGCCCCCCTGTAAACCCTGGTACAGGGGAATATGCTGGGTCGTGGCCGTACCAGAACACAACAGAAGATCCCAGGCTGCTCTGGACAATGGAGCAGCCTACAGACAGTTGTAGGGGGCTGAAGTAAATTAGAGCAACCCCTGGCTGTTTAAATTTACACTGAGGCCACCCAGAAACCTGAGCACCCAACTAGGACTTAGGGTCACACTGCAATTAAAAACCTGTGGTTGGCCCATGCCAGGTCACGGGGCTCAGGCTAAGAGGCTGCTTAATTGCAGTGTAGACATTTGGGGTCAGGCTACAGCCTGAGCTTTGGGACGCTCCCACCTCCCAGGATCCTAGGCAGGAGCCCAGGCTCTGAGCCTCAACATCAACTGCAATTAAACAGCTCCTTAGCCCTAGCTCTGGGAGCCCAAGTCAGATGGCATGGACCAGCTGCAGGTTTGTAATTGCAGTACAGACATACCCTTAAAGAGCAACCTTTGACCCCCTGCCCCTTCCTCTGGTCTGCACCATCTGGAGGCACAGAACAGAATTTAAACCTTCATTCTTCTGCCCTGTTTTATACACCTGGAGCACTTTGCCTCCCTCCCACCAATTACCCACAATCTCAAAAAAAAAAACTGGTACTCATTTATGAATTTGGATTTATTTCAATAAAAATTTAATATTCAATTTTTTAAAAAAAGATTTGCCATGCCTATGGCCTCCAGAAGCCTTATATAATCATTACAAAAGTTAACTAGTTGAAGGAGCACACACGCACCTTCAAACAATTAAGTAGCTAGATAAACCAGCAACTACCCCTTCAGCTCACCCAGGAAATGCAAACATGAAAATGCAGAACACGGAGCTACTTTATTTAGCTCTTAAAGAGTCTCTGAAAAGCAGGGTTTCTCCTAAGGCAAGTAAGGCTCCAGCCCTGCAACCTTTTTTGAGAAGTGTAAGCAGCAACTTCAGAACCCCCCTCCATCTCCTCAAGGGCAAGTGTCATCATCTATTGTTGAGCAAACGGTTCAAACTATTCTGTCCTCCCCTCTAGTTCTTATAACCTTTCTCCCAGAGCAGGTCTCTCTTTTGTGTGTACGCGTGGCTGATCACATAAGCAAAGTCTAATATAAGACCAAGTGAAAGAGCAAACTGAATGTGGACATTGACCTTCTTCCACGATCCTCAGACGGCAGACGTTTGATGACTGCCAGCTTAATCAAGCAGTGCTAGTTGAAATCTTCTTTACTACTGAAGATTTTTTAGTCAATTTTCCAAGGTAGAACCTCCTAGAAAAATTACACAAAAAGCGCATATAAAAATAAGACTATCTGGAGACAGCTTTAATTTGTATAAAACCTTCCTCGGGTTTTATGTGCCTGTTTAATCTTGTAACAGCTGCTTCTCCAAGTACTCATTTGAGCTAAATATATATCACATGACACAATACATATGCTCTTTCTAAAATAAAAAACCTGAATGCCTTCTTAAATGATTCTGCACCTAGCAATATTCAAGCAGCATCTATTGTTACCATTAGAGTTAAGTACCTGAAATAGCTATTACTGTCAGGGGAAACTTTTAAAATCCCCCCCCCCCGCCCCCCAAACAGTTCTTGAGTTACTTCAGTGAGTTAAGTGCTGCGAGGAATGTTGGAAATGAAAGAGTAAAACTGGCAAAAGTGCCTTCAGCCCACTGACTTACAGTGAGGCTCAGGAATCTAAGTCAGATAGGCCATTTTGAAAGTTGTATCTGAAGACCAGAGCACTAGCCACAGAACAGATTCATAACAGACAGCAGGTCTCCCCACACTGTCCGATCAGCCCCCAAACCTCTTCTGGAGGAAGCAGAAGGCTGAGAGGTTCACTATGTAGTTAGTTCAGTCTGTCCATTTTGGTGGAGGCTTCTCTGACATGCGCTCTTGTTCTCTATGTTTTGGGGTGAAACCAGTAAGGTCACTTCATACAAGCCACTGATACACCATAGGACGGTGGCTACTTTTTGACCAAAATTTCCCATTACTGCTTCTAATTGGGTGTGCCTCAGTTTATGTTAAAAATAAAATCAGTTCCATGGTGTTTGAAGTTAGGTATAGAAAACGGAGGCACGTAAATTAGAGGCCAGTTTGGAAAACGTGGGCCTTGATCACTACCAACCAGGTCGGATTGGAGCTACTATAGTGATAGAGTGAGACTACTCATGCCATTATCACTTCTCTGAGCTACCCGCTCCCTTGAAGTTCAGGAGCTACTGTGAATTCTGTAGATGTGCACAATAATGTTCTTATGCCCAGGGAAAACCCTCATATTTTTGCATTGATTCCAGAGATTTAAGTGGAAAAGCCACTGATCGCAATAAGATGCTTATTACAACTTTTTTAAAGGAAAACATCTTATTAGCTTTTCAAACAAAAAACTGGAAGTACATATAGAGGTTTTGTCTCCAGTTTTCATTCCTCTGCTGTGCTTAAGATTTGTGGTATATGCTTTGTCCTGAGACTCTTGTCAGATATAGATCAAGATATAACAAGCTGTGCACAAATGTGTTTGCCAGAAATACACTACAGTCAGGTAAAGGTTTCTGGAAAAAAAAAAACCTGTAAAAATGGCATGATTCCAATTGAAAAAGAGGCAGAAAAATGTACCTTCCCATAAATGCCTGTAAGTTTCCCACCAGTTCTTGTTACTGAACTTCAGTGGTCATGAGAACTAAAATTAACAGAGTTGCGTTTTCTCCTGGAAAACGTTACCAAGTTAAATAGGGTTGAGAAACAGACTGAGTGTGGGAGAGAGCAAGCAGCTACATTTCTGAATCTCAGCAATGGGATGCAGTTACTTCCTGAGTGGGTAGTTGATCACACCTGATACCCACATAGTGAGAATGGGGAATCTATTCAATTACAGTGCTATCAAGACAAATATTCCAATATTAAGTTAAGAACATTGTGACAGTTGCACTATACAGTACCAGAATGGCCAAAGTAATTGAGGATAATCTAACTTCATAGCTGTTAGCACTAGTTTTCTCTTTCAGTGTACACTGCAAACAAACAGATGGTATCTCTATCGTGCATGTTTTGGAAAAAAAGTTATCACTATTTTTTTCTTTGTAGACACTTGTACAAGACTCACCATCCCAGAGCAACGCCTTGCAGCAAGACCTGCCATAGCAGTGTTCTGTATCAATTTCCCCACAATGATTGTCAGCCTACTCCTGATGTAGAGATGTAACTTGGCCCTCCAGCAAAGTCATTAACAAAAGCCCACCCCTCCTTGGGTATCCAAGTCCCAAACAAACCACAACATCTCAAACGGGGACAAGCCCCTCCTTCCTGAGGGCCTGTCTTCTCTCCACTTGTTTAAAGCACTCTTCTACCCACTCAGCTTGCACCCTTCCTAGGCTCCTTTCAATCTAGGGTTGCCACATCTGAGGTACAAAACATCTGTTCCTTTTGGGTTGCACGCCACTCTCTCCTGAGCAGCCACACCCCCACCTGCCTAACTAGAGTCTTCCACAAACCTCTACGTGCCTTGTGCACTCCTCAGAGCTTTGCGTTCGCTGCTCCAGCCAGTCCTACGCCACTGGGCTTCCTTCCTCCGAAGTCCAAACCCACGGTAAGTGTAGCAGGTCAGGGTAATTGACCAGAGCTGACAGACCCAATCCAGCCTTCAAAGGGGAAGACCTCGCTATTGCAGCATTACTATGGAAAATAATCAGTCTTTCAAAAGAAGGATCTTTAGGCACAAGGTAGTTGAAAATATTGAAATATCTTAACACATACAGGTTCATTTAAAGCTTGGAGCATTTCTAGAGAATTCATGAATGTGTGCTACTGCAGTATATATTTTACCATCTTAATCTTGCAAGTATCACAAGATCAACTCCTCTATATGGTATTAAATAAACAGGTAATTTTGAAATATAAATGCATACAGTACTTTACTTTGTGACACTGCTTTCTATACTTAAAACTGGAGAAATTCGTTTGTGGTGTTACAGTAATAAGTTCTATCCCCTCTCTCTGCTAAAGCCAAAATTAGAAAGTTTCTTTTTTTTTTTTTAAAACCACTCTGAAACATTACTGTATTTTGTCCCATTTCTGGGTATTTCATAACCTCAAACCCAACATATGAGCATGATACATTCAGATTCCCCTTCCCAATCAGTTCTCAGGCTCAACAATGCTCAGCAGGCAGCAGTCAATTTAGCAAGAGATCTTATCCATCACTGCTGAAAAAATACTGGGCATTGACTGATGAATGGAAGATAAATCACAAGAGGGTTGTCCATTCAGGCAGGGCTGAATGACTCTGACAGAGCCCTGCATGAAAGCTCATTTTGTGCTTGCCTGTACAATATGTCATTTGTAGAGTGTCGCTCTCCAATGATATCAGTCCCTTCTCAGTATGAAGCCCTGTCCCTTTATTCCCATCAATAAAGGTGTCCAATCTGTAAGAAGGGAAACCTCAAAGCAACGAGACGCTATTATGATCTAAAAATTCAAGTTCAGAGGTAGGCTTCAGCTTTGTCGGCTGCTGCACCCTAAGCCAAATGCAGCCACTTCTCATCACCCAAGCTGGGGGGAAGGGCTGGGGAGGAAGGATCCAGCAGGTGGTTTAAAGCATTTTAGTGGTGTTATAGCCTATATCTCCTTGAAAGCAGAACATCTTTGACTGAAGCCTGTTTATTATTACTCAGACCAACAATGTCTCTCTCTAACAGATGTCTACTGTGCTATTTCCTAAGGGTAGGCCAATGCTTCCCCCCAGTACTTTGACACCCAAGAAGTGAGTTCAACCTCCCCTCTTGAAGAGCACGGAAGACACTAATATTCTTAGCCACTGCCTGTCATGTTGTCCTTGATACCAGAAAGTGTGCCATTGTGGTAGTGGAGATGAGGGAACTACGTGTGTGGGGGAGGGGGTGCATTTGCTAAACAACTTGTGGGTGCTACTGGAATGTTAAAAACTAATTTGTCCATGGTGAGCGAGTTCTAGACCAGCAGTAGACAATTGAGATTTAGTTTTGTTCACATTTTAAAGTGTGGTTTTATGATGGGAAGTGACTAAGTAAAAACAAAACCTTCTTAATTACCAGATGTGCTCCTCCTGTGTTCGGAGTCCTATCTTTTACTCCAGCTAACCTTGCAGAGCCAATACAGCAAAGACTGAGTGAGCTGCAGATTCTATTCCATTTTGCATCTCAATTGAATTGTTTAGAAAGTGCCAATTAGCTACACCTGTGCAATCCCACTGACAACTGGAGAGATGTGCAGCTGCTACTGAGGGCTTAATTGGAAGACAATGTTGCACATGAGTGGCTGAGGGTCCAGTTTGGCTGGTAGAACTTTTCTACTCTGGCATCCACAGTAAAAAGAACTCTACATGATTCTTAGGCACACAATAGTATTTGCAGGCTTGGTAACAAAAACCATAAACCTACAAAATATTTTACTTTAATAGATTGGTTCAAATTACAAATAATCATGGATGTAATAAACACAGAAACCACCATGCCTTGTTTGCAATGCACTTGTCAGAATAGTGCTCCACTTAACAGGTTTTTTATTTTTTCCTTGTGTTATGTACTTGTTTAAACAGGTCTTGTGAACAGGGCCGCCCAGAGGATTCAGGGGGCCTGGGGTCTTCGGTGGCGGGGCTCCCCGCCACCGAATTGCCACCAAAGACCCGGTGCTTCAGCAGCGGGTCCCGGGGCGGAAGGACTCCCCGCCGTGGGTCTTCAGGGCACTTCGGCGGTGGGTCCCAGGCTGCCCCCGCTGCCAAATTCCCGCCGAAGACCCAGAGCGGAAAAAGCTCCGGGGACCCGGGCCCCACGAGAGTTTTCCGGGGCCCCCGGCACAAGTGAAGGACCCCTGCTCCAAGGGCCCCAAAAAACTCTTGTGGGAGCCCCTGTGGAGCCCGGGGCCTAGGGCAAATTGCCTCACTTACCCCTCCCTCTGGATGGCCCTGCTTGTGAACCCAGAGATGATGTAGTTTGAGAAAATATGGTCAAAGGCCATGTTTCATCTGTTCTAATCTTTCTCCAGGAGAGGCTTAGCACAAAAGCAGCCAAAAAACTATTTGGTAAAATTGTTGCAAACTAAAGCACATTTTGGATTGTTCTGATTTGCATTTAAGTTAGTTGGGAGTAGTCAGACAATCAACTCAGAAAATCTGAACATTTTAATGCCATGTACATAGCAATTTTCATCAGTAGATCTCAAACCACTTTATGAAGGAGGTCAGTATTATTCTTCCCATTTTACAGATGGGGAAACTTAGGCACTGGAAGGTGAAGGGACTTGCCCAAGATCACCCAATAGAGCCAGGGACAGAGCCAAGAATAGAACCCAGATCTCCTAAGCCGCAGCCCACTCCTCCAACCACTAGGCAACACTGTCACCTATAAAAATTTCATTAATTTTAACAGATGCATTTTTCTGCAGTTTGTTGGTCTCCTTTTTAAATGACTCCTTTATCCAAGTAAATAGCAGAAGCCTTGCCACGTGACACCTTACAAGCAACGTACACAATACAATAGTCAAACCAAACAACCTACAGTCTAACAATTACTAATCGCAAACTATTAGACAAATGTGATTAGAAAGAAAATCAAAAATTGTTTTTGAATGATTAGCTAATGCATAAACAGAGCTAAATTCAGGAAAAGAGTTAAATGAATAGTTTGGCTTCAGCTAAATGAGAGCACTGGGGAAAGCTACTCTGCTCTTAGCAATCAAATGAGTACTGGCAACAACAACAAATTAAACCTTAAAACGTAAAAGTAACCTGGGGCCAAATTATGTGGCTTTAAAAAACCCAAGAGTCCCACAGCTCTTAAGCTCTATGACTCTTAACACAGAATTTCTATAGAATGTTTAGTTAAGAGCCACAGAATCTGAACCTTAATTAGGATGTTTATATCCAAATATCAACAAACTAAAGTTATTTTAGAGGATTTATGTGGAATGCAAAAATCTTGTGCCTTAAACTGCTCATATTTCACTCTACTAGTAGTTGTTTAAAACCTTCAATAAAAAATACAGGCTAAAAGGTACATCACTGTTTGTATACACAACAAAAAAATGTTAGACAACCTTAACTGCTGTTGTTGTTGCTACCAGCTTTACCTACAAGTTTCCAAGTTAAATCACCAGTTTTCAGTTATGAAAAAGGAAAGACAGAGGAAATGACATTTACATATACAAAGCTGGAGAATTTCTTTGATCCCAAACCAGCTGCAAGAACATGTCTCATAATTTACTTTCTATTGCAGAAATGGAGTCCGGCATGGAATGAAATATGTCATAATAACTTTATTATTTGACTTTGCTTTGGTGTGATATTGCATGGAAAAAGGTAATTCTTTCTCCTCTTCCTGATCCTATGATTACAAGAGATTGGACTGTATTATTCACATAGCTATGGCAGAAATAACTCTGTATTAGAAGGCAAGTTAAGTAACTGCCACCACTGCAGAATGAAATACCTATCGTCACCAGAAAGCTCTGCATTGATTCTAGGCCATCCAACTTTGTAACTGGTTGGGCGGTTCCAAATACTTTGTCGAAAGCTAGAAGTTCCTGTTTTCAGCTAGCAGCCAATTACTGTGTGTGTGTGTATACACATTTGTTGATTTTCATTGATTGAAAAATAGTCTTCCTTGGTATTATCTTTTCTCTCCTCCTCTCCCCCTGTGTGTGACACACACACACACACACGGGGAGAGGAGGAGAGAAAAGATAATACCAAGGAAGACAATTTTTCAATCAATGAAAATCAACGAATGTTTTCTATACCTTTATGTATTGTTCACTTTAAAAACCTGTAAGATGATCATATTGAAACAAATTTTATAGTCCTCACTCTAAGTCAACGGGAAGTATTGACTAAGTAAGGACTCCTAGATTTAGTCCATTTTTGACACTGAATGAAACTTTTCCTTTAAATCTATGTACCATAACAGAAAATGCTGAAAGTGATTACAGTATACTCCAGGAAGAAAGGAGATGGTCACATGACAAAATCTGTACCTGCAAAGGATCCATATTTGCTTTTTATTGCAATGCATCTTTAGATCTTTAGCTAGCCCTGAAGATTCAGTGTTCCAGAGGTTATCCTGCAGTGCAGGACTATCTGCAATATGGGTTTCACTGCAACCAAAAGTTTCTTGGTAAGAGCATTTTTGGGGATCAGCCTGATTCTGACACAGCCAGAGTACAATGCAACATCAACCTACTCTCTGTTGCAGAACACGTAATTCTAGCACAGCATTCGGATCTTAAATGTTACTTTGTAACTTCATGGGAACGTAAAACTCCAATTGAGGTTACACGTTACTGGTGTGAAAAGAGTCTCCTCCTTACGGAGCTGTCACTGTTTTGGCTACAAGTTGCTCACCCTTTACCTGTGAAAATAACATCAAATACACTATTTCTAGTAATGGAATAGTATAATCAAACAGTACCCCAAACATATGGGCCTTTAACTCTCTCTCTCTTTTCTTTTTTTTTTTTTAATACATGGAGTGGAAACTCCTGCTGTATGCTTGTTTCAGTCAGTGTTTACTGGCATACTATTAAATACATATTTTTTCAGTGCCTTTAAAAATGCACACACAGTATTTGTAGGTGCCCTAGTTTATACCTCACTGTAGGTTTGTGCGCAAATACCTTACAAGCCTCAGAAAATGACCCAAGAAAATATAAAGATATAGGAATAGTGACCTAAAGAAAATATTTTTGATGTAGGAAAATCAAAAGGCTAACAAGTTCAGATGCACAGTGAAAGGCTTGAATAGCCAATCATAGGAATATTGTAAATAGATCCCCAAACTCATGAATTTGTAGAATTCAGATTGGGGATATGACATATATTCATGTGAATTTGGGTTTAACATTTATATGTCTTAATGCCACAGTAGATTCATCACACCCCCTCACATAACTTTGGCAGGAGAGTATGTGAGAGAGAATTCTACCTTCTACCACAAGGAAGAAAGGATAGAGGTCCTCTAGAGCACGTTCTTCTCCCATTTCCATAGAGACCCACTTTTGGCTGTCATCCTTCCTCATGTATTCAATGGTAGGAATATGATCCAGAGATTCAAATGCCATCAAGTCTCTTGATAGAGTGGAGAATGTATTTAAATAGAGTCAGTGGAGCAGTGATCAGAGCACTTGATTGCATCAGTCAGGGTGTACCGCCAGATGTTCTTAGGATGCTTTGAAGAGTTTACTGCTCACTTATGAGATTGGGAGGTTTGGCTTCTGGCCTCATTATCCCAAATGTCAATGTGACTTCTGCGGTTTTGTCCAGGCACACCTCTCAAAAAGGCTTGTTGGGAGCCATGGGTTAGGTCTTTCATTTCACATGCATCCCACGAAGTGGCTATTCACCCACTAAAGCTCATGCTCCAATACGTTTGTTAGTCTATAAGGTACCACAGGACTCTTTGCTGCTTTTACAGATCCAGACTAACACGGCTACCCCTCTGATACTTGACATTTTAGTTTGACACTCTAGTTTGTCAATCCTGATTAACGCTAAGTGGATCATCATTTGGAACCAGTGGCGGCAGTGGGTGGATAAAACAGAATTGCCTGAGTGATCACTTTTTCCTCTTTATGAAAGAACTTAAGTTTTTTTGGGGGGGGGAATTATTTTGAGTAAAATATAGTGAAAGTTTATGCTTCTGAAAGGGAGCTGATAACATGAGCAAGAGCTAGGTTTAGAACCTCAACTACTCTATTCCCAGGGTCTCTCTTAATAAACAGAGGGTCTATCAATCATGCTAGAAACATTTGGGAGTTTTAGGACCCAGGTAAAACATCCCTATGAAAAACTGGTAGAGAGTAAAGAGGAGAAAAGGGAATCAGGTTTTGTGGTCTCTGATCCTAGCTATTCACTTAACTGTGGTGTGACTTTAGGCAGACTACTTAACCACATTCTCTGCCCTCAGTATAACCACCTATAAAAAGGTATAATACTAATACAGGAGTGTTGAGAGGATCGACACTTGGTAAAATTCTTTGGGATCTTCAGATTAAATGGAAAAGACACGTGACTAGATAGTATTGGACTGTCAAATAGAATCCAGGCCGATACTTATCAATGATAATATAGTTCAGTGGTTTTAAACTTGTGGTCCTCGGATCTCTGAGGGTCCATAGATTATGTCTAAGGGATCCACAAAAGGTTGCCATTACCATAGAACTGGGATTTTCAACTGCAGACTAAGTCTAAGATTTCCCAAGGTGTCTGCACCTCCATTCAAAATGCTTTAGGGGTCTGCAAATGAAAAAAGGTTGAAGGTATAGTTAATTTTTCAAAGTTACATCAGATAAGGTTTGAAAACTAAGTTCCATTGCTACATGCTTATTTTCCTTATGTTATACAGCTTAAGGGAGTTTAATTTAAAAACTTGGAAACTGACAGTTAATTCAGTCAGAGTAACAGTCACATATCAAGAGGGATGGAGAGAGGGAGAGGCAAAGTGAAAAAGATGCTTTTATGTTCTTTGGCAGTAGAAATAACATGAAGGTTTTGGCACAACCCTCTACCTCCATTCCATCTGCTCTTTTTATTCAAGCCCTTTCCAACTTGCCTCAATCATTTCAACCTTGCATCCTCATTGTGACATGGGGCTAAATTCAGAGATGTGTACAGTGGGGTAAGCTCTTTATACATTAGTAAGTTCCAGGGAACATAAATTGTTGACATTTATATGGCAAGGAGTTAAAAGAAAACACGAATTTAAGTGAGAATGGCCTACTTTACCTCACATCTCCATATGCCCTCCTGTTAGTGGCCTTTTTACTCTGTTTTCTGAGTACACAAAAGCATCCATGTACTTACACTCTGAATGACTGACTCTAGATTTTCAAAAAGAAGGAAAAAATTAAGTTTTCCAGAAGAGAGCATATTGTATGCGACTTAGTGTTGTTTTCAGCCCTGGTGACTCCACTCAGTTAGTTACATGTGGGATGAATTTGGTTCTTAGTTTTAACAGCAGCTGTTTAATGCAGGCCCCTCAGCAGACAGGCAAGCTACTTAAAGGTACAGTACAAAAGTCCATATCTACATATGCCATACTTTCCTTTCTATTCATCTCTCCTCCCTCAGAGAATTGAAAAAATTGAGTCTCTGAAAAACTGATAGATTTGGAACAAAAAGCAGGTGTAAATTATATGCTCATAAGTGGATGAGAATCTAAGTAATTCTAGAGGGAGTAAATTCAGGTATCATACACTTGAACGGTGTGGGGAGATGGGAGAACGGGTGCAAGATACAGCAGTTTAACCCTCTCTGAATTTAACCCTTCATCTCTATTGTCTCACACCTCTAACTTCTACCCTTCACATGTAAATTCCCCTTATGTTTTAGTGATCTGTTTAGTAGCAGCTGCTCTGGTTCTAGCTGGAGAGAGGATTGTGACCTGGTTCTCTTTCTAGGAGGGGAATGGAAGCAAATAGATATAAGAAAGCTTCTCTCTTATCCAATTGTTATCCTAGTTCTTTTAAGTCTGAATTACCTAAAGGTGGGATACACCTTCAAACTAGCTTGAGCAGCACAGCCAGCCAGACCTCTATCATTCTTCTGAATCTCAGCTTTCATGTCAGAAAATTATACTCTCACCATTACAGTTGTAAAGAAAACTTTCAAAACACTGAGCAACTGATGTCGACGCTGGGCTAAGTTTTCAGAGAGCCTTAAAAAAACCTCTGTGAGGTGTCACCGCCCCTCTTCATTCAATGGGCACTAGCTAGAGTGCCAATGGTGATACTTTGAATATCAAGATGTTTTGAGCAGTGAAATCGTTAACTATGTAAAAAAAGGAGCAGACATATCCTATGATGAACATCTATGTCAGTGTTTCCCAAAATGGAGGTAGAGGAAAAGCACAAAGGATTACCCAGAAGAATATGGAAGATGCCTACATTAAGATACATAGGCCTTTAACATCACATGGCAGAGTTACAAGATAGCTGCAAGTGGTTTCATCTTCCTGAAGGGGGCTTCAGCTTTGAAAACTATGGGAAACACTGGGATAAGGAGTGAGTCTACAGCCAGCTGCATGGCGGCCATTATATCTCACTTGTTTGCTTCCAGTGTTTACCCTTGTTATAGCTAAATAGGAATGCAGTAGGAATACTGCATTCAGTATGTTGTGTGATGGGTCAAATGGGGCAATAGCTCTGCCTTGGCATAGCAGCCTAAGATTACAACAAACACTACAAAACACTGGTGGGAGTACAAGCTAACATTGTGGGACTCTAACCAGATATAATTTCAACAAGTTGTTTTTTCCTACAGAGAGGTGAAGCTTCATAATGAGATTTGGGTATAGTCACTTAGTAGAAAGATGTGATGTAATTAGTGGGTATGATGTGATTCAAAAAGCAGTGTGACCTAGAGGATAGAACACTTGACTGGGAGATAGGAGAGGAGACCTCAGTTCTACTCTTGGCTCTGCCACTGGCCTGAGTGACCTTGGGCAAATCACTTCCCTCTCAGTGCCTCAGTTTCCCCATCTGCAAAATGGGGATGATAGACTGAGACTAAGGCCAGAAGGGAACATCACGATCATCTAGTCTGATCTCCTGCACATTGTAGGCCACAGAACCTCACCCATCCATTCCTGAATTAGACCCCTAACCTTTGACCGAGTTAATGAAATCCTCAAAATCATAATTTAAAGACTTCAAGTTGCAGACAACCCACCATTTACACTAACTCCCTTTGTAAAGCATTTGAGATGTACTGATGAAAAGCACGATACAAGAACTAGGAATTGTTATTAGTGAATTGCATTTGTAGTCAGGTGACATGAAATAAAGAGCTTCACAATAGCTGCAAAATATCAATGAGAGTAGTACTTTACAGGGTGACTCATCAGTCAGTCAAGAGGAGTACTCTTAAAGAGGTGATCACGCTACATACTTCACCATTGAAAAGGGTGAAGATATTGGTCTGATCATGTGATGTAGAAGCTACTCTACAACTTATGTAAGTTATGCAAGCAAATTGCAGAGTCCACTTCAGACTGGCTAGCAACCTTGGTGGACTGAAATAGCAAAGAGTAGGGCTGGTCGGGAGTTCTTTGATTTTTTTTTTTCAAGTCACAAATGCAGATTTGTCAAAACTGAAAATGTTAGAAACAAGGCTGGATTTGACACATTTCCCAATTCCAAAAAGTCCAGAAAAAAGTTTCAAAATTGTCAACACATTTCAGTTTGACATTTTTTTTAACATACTTTTTCATTTAGAAATGTAAACTAATTAGACTTAAAAAAATATCATGGAAAAAGATCAAATTCAAGATGAAATGTTTTGAAATTATCAAAATGAAACATTTTGATTGTCAGAAAATGAAAAAAAGTTTGTTTTTCAGTTTGTGAATATGTTCAAAATGTTGACTTTTTGTCCTGATTTGAGAAAGGGAAAAATTTCCACACTCTTGAAAAAATTTGAGAGGTGGAAAAAGCAAAGCCCACCTAGTTCTAGTGAAGAGGGCATTTTTATAACAAGTGGGAAAGCAGCTGCTCCTCTCAGTTACTAATAAAAGCAAATGGTAAATAGTTTCTGCTTTATTCTCATCTAAAATTTGTACTGCAGTAGCACCCAAAGGCCCCAGTGACTATCATAACACCACTGTGCAGATGCTATGCAAATACTTAAGAGATGGTCACAGCCCTGAAGACAAACAGATAAGACAAATTAATCCATGAAGTAAGTCATGCTAGATCAGGGGTCAGCAACCTTTCAGAAGTGGTGTGCTGAGTCTTCATTTATTCACTCTAATTTAAGGTTCCGTGTGCCAGTAATACATTTTAACATTTTTAGAAGGTCTCTTTTGATAAGTCTGTAATATATAACTAAACTATTGTTGTATGTAAATTAAATAAGGTTTTTAAAATGTATAAGATGCTTCATTTAAAATTACATTAAAATGCAGAGCCTCCTGGACCAGTGGCCAGGATCCGGGCAGTGAGAGTGTCACTGAAAATCAGCTTGTGTGCCGCCTTTGGCACACATGCCATAGGTTGCCTACCCCTGTGCTAAATGAACATTTTGAGACAGAATACCTTTCCATTAGAAAATGCTGATTTGATGGAGTCTAAACTATCCATGGGAATGTATTAATTCTGTCAAAACTTGTGATGGAAAGATGGCAAGTGGGCAGGTTGGCAATTCCTTGGCTCCCCTCCAGGCTGCAGAGGAATCTTTCAGCTCACCTGCTTATCTGTCAGCCAGATAGTTTGCCAGCCAACTGATTGCTCTCTTTTGCCAGAAATTCTGGGATGTAAACATTTTATTCCAACACAGAATGAAATGACACATTGATGACCCAGAATATCATGCTAAATGTGAATTCCCTTTTCCAGTTAGCTCTGAAAGTAAGTAACATGTGAAGGTACATGCTTTAGAAGCCAACAAGAGAAGCAGCAAGTTGACTTAAGCAGAGCAGAGGGACATGGGTATGAAGTCAACTTTTAAGTTGAACTCTGTGCGTTTGGGGGAAGAGAGTGTTACTAAAACTCTTCAATAGTGGGTATAATATTCTTCTTAGAAGTCATCTAACTTTAAAGGACAGACTAATGAAATTTGGGAGTCTTTCCATGTCTCTAGTAAATAAGGGGAGATGGAAAAAATTAGGCCAATATAGTTTAAAGTGGACACACTAATAGAGGTATATGAAATAGTGTATAGATGGTGGACAACTTATTTGTTTCATAATTCAAATCAAGAGGACGACAAATGAAAGTGAAAGGGAAATTTTAAAGCTTAAAGGAAAAACTATGCACAATTAATCTGTGAAACTCATTGCCACAAGATATAGAGATAAAGAGCTTCACTGGAATGAAGGAAAGTTTTATTTTAACATGAATAAGAACAGTCACATATGTAAGATATGTAATTAAACAATATGTGTGATAAACCCTTAGGCTTCATGGCATGAGCCAATCACTAACTGCTTGGGATTTAGGAGGACACCTCCCATGTGGGTAGCTCATGGCACACTTATCTATCATGAGGCGTCTTAGACATTTCTCTGAAATGTCTGCTGTTGGTTACTGTTAAGAAAAGATACTAGAATACATGGACCATTAGTTTGATACAATATGGTGATTCTTATGTTTCTACAAAAAGATGTCAACTTCTGACCTATGATGCATTTCTGCATTTATATCTAATCAATTGATCACATTTTCTTAGTGATTACAATATATGGGAGATAAATAATTGGTCAATCCAGCCCACCCAAACTGTATTAGGAAGATTAATAGAGATCAAGAGTGTTTAGAAACGTTACAGAAAGACTCAGCAGAAAAAAACCAAGTCTACAAGCCCCAATCATTTTGAATTCATTGTAGTCATACTAAAACTAGATCACAGCCATTTTTCTTTGGCTTTTTAAGTTTAAGATAGTCAGTAACCTTATTTACATAATCACAATTATGCACAACAGTGAAGGTCCATCTTAAAAATATAACATTCCAAAACACAAAGGAAAGGGCAAATTACTGGAGCTGTTTTTAAAAGAGAGGGGGAAAAAACCCTCTACAAAATGGCACTTAATATGGTGCCATGCACACTGTGTAATTTAGCAACAAACAAAATGCCATATAGAGACAAACATTTTGTTCATTCTGCATAGCAATAGTTCATTCAGAACCCATAATTATGCTGAAATCAAATATAAAGTACAAATTGACCTTTCAGAATGAAACCCAACAGGCCAAATCCTGCTTTTAGTTACACTAAGGCATCCCTACTGATTTCAATGCTGGTTACAGAATTTGGCTAACTCACTGAGTATCCCTGATCACATCAGTATTTCATTGAGTTACTATGCCTAGAAAACCCTTTACACCCTCGCTAGATTAAAACCATTGCATGGGGCTTTAATAATGGAGTAGTCAAAACCTTTGGGCCAATTTCAGAACTCATTTACACCAATATAAAACCAACATCACGTCACTGAAGGCAAAATAATTAATTCAGGTTTACATGGGTGAAAGAACAGGCTACAGCCCTATGAATTCATGACGACCATAGATTTGTCAGCTATAAAAATGCCCAGATAGTCTTGAAGCATGATCTGAAGGTTGTCAGATCCAGGCTTTTGGCAGATGAGAGAAACTGATTCCTTAGCCAAGGACTCAACACCAAGAATGTTGAGCTGGCACCAGCTCTGATAGATTTGAACCAGTAGGACCACACCTTCCATACCAGGCCAAGGTCCAAACCATTTAGGATGTTAGATTGAAAACATCAGCACTTAAAAGTCAACTGGCAGCTAAACAAAGATCATGGAGCACAGATGCAATATGCTCTGTGTGATATCTCCTGTAGTACGTGGGCTGCCAATTTCTGCACTATTTTCAACTTCAGGATGGATCTGTGTGTTATAATTATTTATGATAGTGCATACTGCAGGCTAAATACTCCAGGAGGACAGTCCCTGCTCAGATGAGCTCACAGTGCAAGGAATGGTAAGAGGTTACAGGAATGGGAACAACAGGCAAAATATACACCTTGTATTCACGGCAGTATAGTTTGCTGTAGACAGCCTGACAGAACTGGATCTTTAGGAGGGACTTAAATGTGGACAGGATACTGGCAAGGCTGTACCTCTTTGAAGAGGAGGATGAAGCTTTTATCTGATGTAATAATGGATGGGGGAGGGAAGGAGGCTAGCTGAAAGATTCAAAAGATGCACTACCTGAACAAATTGGGCAAGGAAGATTAATTTAGCATCTGCATTTTGTAGGGACTGAATGGTCTTAAGATTTGATCCCATGCAGAGCACATTAAAGTAATCCAACCTTGGTGAGACAGAGGCTTGGATCACTGTGTCAAGTTCTGCATCGGGGTAGACAAAAAAGGAAACTAGCTTCCCGACAAGCTCAAATGATTAGGAAGGCACTTTAACCACAGCTAGCTGGACATTCAGAACCAGCAGTGGATCCAAAGAGACTGTCAAGTTACAAAACTACGTAACAAATTGTGAGCACACTCCCTTAAGCAAAAAAGTTGCTAGAAATGCTTTCAATGCCTACAGGGTGCACTTTCATTCTAGTAGAAGAAAAAGAATTGGTGTCACTGGGGTCTGCTACTCACCACTTGGCTGTGTCTCCTTGTGGCTCATCTGGGGAATTAGCTCGCCACTGTCCACACCCTGTCTGGCAGTCACTCAGCTCATTGCCCCAGACACTTGCTCTGCAGCTGCTCTCTTTCTAGTCCAGAGCTGCTGCAGCACCTCTTCTTCATGGCTTAGCTCTCCGGCCAAATCACCATCATCTGCCCCTTCTGGGGGATTATCAGAGTCACCTTCCTCTAAGTCTCATACAGTCTCCGTCTCCACTGTGCTGACTGTACCACTCTCACCAGAGCTTGTAAGGGAACCTGGGCCCACCCGCTACAGCTGGTTCCAGTCCAAGGACCCTCAAACCAGCAGTTCAGGTCTATCCCTCTTGGCCCTTACTGCCCATTCCCTGGACTGCTTCCTACCTTGCCTTTCTGGCTCCTACTCTTCCCCCTTTTATCAGGGAGAATGTCTACAGGCTTACCTCACTGCAGCTTCCTGCTCTACCCACAGCTTCTAGATGTTATAGAAGCCCCACCTGTTCCTGCCCAGGTGAGCCTCATTTTCAATCAGCTTCATTGTCCCTTAGCTCTCCAGCAGCTACAGCCTGAGGCTAATTGGCCTCTCACAACTTTAACTCCATTGGTGCTGGTGTGGGGTGAATGCCCCTTCACAGTTGGGTAAGAGGATATAAATTCCTTTATGAGAATTATGGGTGCTCTGCATCTCTGGGGAGCGGGAGGGAAATCAAACTACTTGGCTACAGCTCTGATCCTGCCAAGTGATGGGTGCAGGTCGGCTCCATCTCTTTGCAGGATTGGAGAGCAAGCAACTTTGAAAAGGTTTAAAATCACTGCCAAATCTGAGGGAAGACAATATAGCAATAGTTTATTTTAAAACATTCTAATAACTTTAAAACCTTCACAACATCTTCTGTTATGAAGATAACATTTTATATTAACACTGAATTATACTTCAGGTGACAGAAGGGAATGAGTGTGTATATAGCAGCTATACACTATTAATTGAATGAGGTTTCCATTAATATTTTCACTTTTGGAAAAATGAGTCCAACTATGAAGGAAAGTTGCCAATTTCCATCAGAAGATGGATTAAGTACCTCCAATATTTTGTTTTTAAACAGGAGTACATCCATCAAACAAAATATTTTCCCAGTTAAAGTTACTTGAGATTAGAGCATATGGCTGGACTCAAACTAAAAAGGACCTAAAATATTACAGCCCCATTTTCTATTTTAATGGGTAATTGGTAACACTAGATTACAGGATTTGCAGGGTCCAAAGTGCTGTATTTTTATAGGGAAGAATCTTCTTTCTTTCTTTCAGTCTTAATAAGCTTGGCCTATATCAGCTTTTCTCACATCAGTCCAAGTGTCACATTTGGGTTGGGGGAAGCTTGTTAGCTGTAATTACCAGCAGTAGGTTCTATTATTTGCCAAAGTAATTTTCACTGCTAAGTACCACCAAAACTGCCTCAAGCCTTTAATTCCCCCAACCCCTTCCTTTTGCCTTCTTTTGCTTCCTTTTAAGTTAGTGAATTTTCCCATGATACTGCTCTCTGTGGTGCAGGACAGGGGAGAGACAAGGCGCTGGGTATCAATGTGATCTTGAGAGATGGGGTCAGGCCTAGCGAAAGCCCTTCACAAACAGAGCCTGAACTCTATTAGAGATGCAAATCCACTCTCTAAGTGAGGATTGTTTCGGCAACATAATGGAGCCCAAGGAATTCCACGGCAGCCCTCTTTTCAGCATAGGCCTTTTGTCTGTGTCTTAGCAAATTTCTGCAGCCTGTTTAAACTGCAGCTATTGTCCTCATGGCTTCATTGATTTCTCTCCCTGCCACCAGCTCACAATGGGTTGATATGAACATCTTTGTTACTGCTTTTGTACTGTATATCAGAGTAATGTTTCAGCAGATTGAGGCCTAGCAGGAAGAATTAAACCTGTACTACACAGGGCATGATGAATTGCAGGATTTACATATCATTTTAAGGGGTATTTTTTGGTGGTTGCTTCTGAATGGTGTTGTGTCTCGAAGGATGTAGTCAGAGGATAGAGTGACAGAAAAGGAAGTGATTTAGATATTCCCTGACAGCTTAATACACAAGACACAGGCAAATGGTGGAAATTCTCAAATTGCATCTTTCTGCACTATGTATGTGTGTGTGTGTGCGCATGCATGTGTGTTTGCATCTTTGGCTCTAGCTGTTTAAGACGACGGAGAAAGAAGGATACAGCAAATTTAGTTCATGCAGTAAGAGATTGGTTGTTTCAGGGCAAAAGGTGCCAGGGCTCACCACCTCGGTATTTTTGATCCCACTGTTCTTGGCTAAAAGAGAAACTGCTTATTGAGTCAGGTCTTGACATTACAAGGCAACATATTTCCAGGTCCTGACGTGCTGTGCAGCTTCCTGAGTGAAATTGCTGAACTCTATGTGAGACTACATCACTAGACATAGGCTAATAATACCTAACATCTGCTGCATCCTTAAAAGATTAATTATGGGGGAGAGGGGGTAAATTAAACCTTAAAGCCTAATAGATAGATATTTTGGCACCTTCAAATCAGTAATACTTGGGAACAATAGATTTTTAAAAACAAGGTGTATTTTTGGTCAATATATGCACATACACACACCATTCTATAACTCCATTATTAATAGGTTTAAGACCAATTTCTTAGTAAAACTCACCATTTAATCTTATAAGGCTTGACAATTGACATAATTTATAAGTGCAAACCACAGCACACATATATGGTGTATATATTACGTAACTGACACTAAAATAATACTTATTCTTCTCCCTTAATTTCAAGTCTTTAAAATGATGGGTGACCCAACAGAAATAATTTAGGAGTAATGTCAGTAAGGTTCTGGCATCAGAAGAAAAATTGTATTGCCATTAAATCAAAACTAAATTACAAATATGTAAGAGATACACATGAGGAGAAACCTCCCCAGCCTGGCTTTCAAGACAGTCCTCCAAGGCCGGGCATGGAGCCTTTCCCTCCCAACATGCACAGCCTACCCAAATTAAAAACACTACATAGATTTTGGCTGTTTTTGTGGGCAAAGGCCAAAATAATGTTACTAGGCTATTATAAATCCTATTTCCTATTGAAGGGATTCACTTCCAATAAAAAAAAAAAAAATCTCCAAAAGGCAGATCTTCTGTCACTTACACCCACAGGGACTAAATATGGATAAAAGGCACAACCATTTCAGACAGAAACATTGATCTACCACAAAGGCAGAAAGATGACAGACAATACACTGTCCCTAATGCTTCTGTAGTAGGTCTAGTTGGGATAGAGTTGTGGAGTAAAATTCTGGCCCCATTGAAGTCTATGGGAATTTTTCTTAAACACCTACCTCCATCTGCAAATGTAGAAATAAAGAGGTGTCTGCAGTGCCTTGAATAATATTATCTTGTTTGGAAGTGCATATTAAACAACCTCTACCTTCTTTAGTTATTTAATATATAAACTGGATAGGAAAAAAAAAACAGCTGGCATTCTCAGTATGTAGGAACAAGGAAAGGAATATATTTTTAAAGTTTCTCAGTGCCAATTTGGCCTTTTTGTGTTCCCTTTAAAAATGTAGCCACAAAAGCTGACCACAAAATGATTTCCTAACTTGAAGGTTGTGGAGGTATAGGAGGAACTTAGCACCAGCCAGCAAGAATACTGGAAACAAATAGTTATATATAAAACAAAATCATAACTCGCTTTCCAGAGACTAATTAACTGACAGGTTAACCTGCTGCCTAAAGAAGCTTATCTAACCCAAAGTTCTCTCTAGTATTTTCAACCAAGACTTATTAAGACACCTCTCTTCATGAAGCAAACACACTAGCCATGTACTTCCTTAGGGAAGATTACCAAGTATTTCCTTTGTCCCTTTGCACCTCAAGATAGAGTTCCCTCTTCCCCCCCACCCACCCTGGCCCCGCCATTTGCTTCTTCCTGTTACTTTTTACTCACTGCAAATTTTAAAAACCTTCATTAACATTCAGTTCAGGCTGATGATAGGAGACCCATTGCAAACTATACAATACTTAATTTACGTATAAACAGCCAGCTAGATAAACATTCCTTGTCTGACAGTAAAACTGTTTTTCACCTTTGATGGTGACACAGACCCACCTTACAGAGACCATTAAGAAGATATTTTAGTATATGTACATAACTGCTTACAAACATCCAGACATGTGCTTCACAATGATACTGATGACCAGTGTGACACTGGTTTTTATTTGAGACCTCACATGACACTCTTTAGTGAACTAGAATGTACATGCCAGACTCAAGAGATCCCTGTAACCCCTCCGCACTCCCTTCCCAGTTGGCATAATGAGGTTCTTGGGTCACACCCACCAAAACCACAAACTAATAAAATGCCCAGATTGGCACTAAGCATCCAATATTTGCGGGAAAGGAGCAGAAGGGAAGTAGTATCGGGATTTTCTATAAATATGGCTCTCCATTGCATTGTGATGAGCTGACCTGAATGCAGGAATGAGCATGGCCTCATTAGTGTCCCTTACCAGAGGTAAAGAGAGCCTCCTCTTTTGTAGTATTAGTGGTTTAGGGGTGGAATGAACACCTACCTTGCTTGAGGCCCAGTCTGGACTCCCAGCCACGGCATGGGGACTTGCCTTGTTTTTCTCCTCAAAATTTGCAGGTGGCTACTGTTGAGTCCATTCTGGAAGCTCTTTTTGTTAAACCTCACGTCTCAGGAAATTTTCAGGACAGGAACAAACAACCTCGCCAGGCCTTGCCAAATTTGCCTTTGTAATTTTCTGGTTTCCCAGCAGATATTTCCAAGGCTTAGGCTTTGAGCAAAAACACATGCTTTTCAGCCCGGGCAGCTCTTAAAAAAATGAATTCAGAAGAGTTTTTTTTAAAAAGAGAACTGAAGGTGCTGTGTTGAGATGTTTCGGTTTAGCAGATGATTACCAGGGGAGGATTTTATATTGCTGAGTGGGCCAACAAAACTATTTTTGCCTCCCTCTGCTTAAAAAAAGGATACCTACTAAAAAAGGGGATATTACAGATCTCTGTCCACTATATGACATATGGCTACTTAAAGATATGCTAGAAACTGGATATTTCCAGACCTGGATCTGCATGTGTTTCAGACACTTAATATTTTGCTTCCCTTTAATACTGTTTTTCTACATGAGAAATCTATGTGTGATTGGCTGTGTCCTGACTTAATGCTGACCTCCACTGCATGACAAGATAAAGTTAAGACAATTTTTATAATGGAAAGTTGCAAAAGTCTACCCTGGATCATTCCCAATCTAGTGTGCTTCAAAGAATCCCCAAACTGTAGCTCTACAGAAATCAAGTAATATGAGATAAACATCCAAACTTAATCAGTCCCTTAAGACAGATTTCATTGTAGTATTGTTCCATAAATGCTCCTCCAGTCTAGACAAATTCACTAACACCATCAACTCTCAGAGAAGTCATTGGGTCAGTCTGTTCCATACTATTAACAAAAAAATTTCCACCCAGTTGAAAACTGATATCCGAGCACTTTCCTTGTGGGCTCAGGTATGGGGGAGCACACCCTGGGAGTGGAGCAGCTCACCAGTGCTCACAGCCCCCCATCAGGCTGTGGATGAAGCATGTTGGAACATGAAGTTGGAGCATGTTGCCTCATCCTGCTCAGGAGATGGGGAGAAGATAGTAGGGCTGCACCATATGGGAAGTTATAGGCAGCGGCGGCTCCAGGCACCAGCGCTTCAAGCGCGTGCCTGGGGCGGCAAGCCACGGGGGGCGCCCTGCCGGTCGCTCCGAGGGTGGCAGGCAGGCGGCTTTCGGCGGCATGCCTGCGGGAGATCCGCTGGTCCAGCGGATTCTGCAGTGGGTACGCCAAAGCCGTGGGACCGGTGGACCTCCCGCAGGCATGCCGCCGAATCCGCTGGACCAGGGATGTCCCGCAGGCATGCCACCGAAGGCAGCCTGCCTGCCCTAGTTGGGGTGGCAAAAAAGCTAGAGCCGCCCCTGGATATAGGTGAAGAAGTGCACCCAGTAACAGAGCAGCTCATCGTTCCTTTTTACTCTCTGCCTCGATTAGCTGGGGTGTATTGTCTCTCCCTAGTTGGGAAAGGGGGGAAGATGGCAAGTCTTTCCACCACTGGGAGGATGATGTGGTTGAGGGGAAGATATGCCCCTCTATCTAGCCTAACCTGAGTTACCTTATACTTTGAAGCAATTGTTTCCTTAATGCCCTTGACACCTTCTTACATATATTATACGGGATACGTTATACATAAACAGGTAATGGATTTGTAGGCCCCTTGAGATGACTGCATCCTCCTAGTTTCAAGTCTGATACCACCCTACTTGCACTGTAACTAATTTTTCCTATTGCAAAAATCTGTCCTATTAGCACAAGAAAGAAGTGTATTAGCGCTTCCCCCCTTCTTCAGACAATTAACACTATCTCCAGTGCTGCCAACGTCAACAAAATTTATAGCTCTGCTCAACTGTATGCCAAAGGCATGGCACATTTTCTAAGAATCTAAGGCCCTGGTTTATTTAATTACCAGAAATGTTTATTAAAACTGAGGCTTGCAGTCTTTTAAGCCAGTTGAGGACACACCAATATTTGTTCTATACATAATTAGTATTTTATTACTAATTAAGTGAACAAAGCAGTCTTGTGCTCCATACAGAAGGAAAAGTGTAACACAGAACTCACTCTATGAAAATAAAGAAACGTGTAACTATTTATTTGAAAAGCTTCTTAGGTCTGCTACACAAAGAAACTGTAGGTAAAAAGACTTCTGCTTGAACTTGGGTCTCCCATTTCAGAGCCCTAATTACCAGGCTGTAGAGTCATTCTCACTAGCTTTCTGCCCAGAGACTATCCATTGTCATTTGTAGCCATTCATGAGGACAGTGGAATGGATAGTCATTTGGCCATGGAGACCCAAGTTCAAATACCTTCTCATGAGGCAGAGGGAGGAACTGAATCTGGGTCTCCCAACTCAGTTCCCAAACCACTGGGCTTTAGCCTGTAACGGGGGAGGCAGCTCCACCACTTCCTCGTCCTGCTGCTGTTTTGTGGCTTCTTTGCTTTTGTCAAAATCCCTCAAGTCCCTTGACACAAGTTCACGAATAATTTTGGTTGGCCTGAAATGGACATTTTCAATGAAAAAGTATCTGTTCAAAAAATGTCATGGGTCTCTGGTACTGAGTGCTTTTAGAAATGCATGACACTTAATCGCTGTACCTAGCAACTATGAGTCACCAAATCCCCTTTTTGCCCTGTGTTCCTATGCACCTGAGCTGTGCAGAATCTCTTAAGGATTTATACTGCTGGCCATCACTCTTAGTATCCAAGTGCTTTCCATTCAAAATCCAAACCAATAGCAAAGTCCCAAGTGGACTGCATGGAGTGTCTGGCACTCTTCCTTTTGGAAGACAAATCCCTGTTTGGGCTGGGGTTAGGTTTTTGGGGTGGAAGGTTGTTTGATTTGTTTTAGGGTTTGGGGAGGGGTGTTTGTTTGTTTGTTTTTTGTGAGGGCAAGAAAGCATGTTTGGGTAGGTGGCGGTCTCAGGAATGAAGAACATAGCTTTCATTAAAGGTGGCATTTAAACATGGTTCAGACACTTAACTATTGCTTTTGATGACAAAAATGGTGTATTCCCATATCAAATTTCACTGTGTATAAACCTGATTCTCAACTCATTCTTTGAAAAATTCACTCTTGAAATTAAGCAAATATTTAAATAGGGGAGTTTAAATAGAATGTAAACTAATTATTCATCCCCCCCCTCAAAACAGTGAGCTTATTGCAAGGAAAAAAAGAGATAATCCTCTTAATATTGTGCTATAAGAAACTCTAGGAGCATTTAGATAAAATGTTATAAATAGGTAGCCATTGAGAATTAGTTTGGATTTCAGCATAAACAAGCATGGACAGTGGAAGGGGAGAGTGGGCTTTGACAATAAGCTTCTGAAGTATTTCTAAAAAACAAACAAAAATAGATTCATAAATAGTACCCTTTATCATTTCAAATGCTACCGTGCAATTATTAAGCCACATCCTTATTGTAAGATGTGATTTTCACTATTCAAATCCAATGGGTCCTTTTGTTCCATTCAAGGTGATTTTAATGATTTGTAAGTTCAGTTTCTTGTTACACAAACATCTCATTGCTCTTCAGCTGCCTTGCTTACATTAGAGGTTTTACTCTGCTCAAGAAGCTCAACCTCAACATGTTTCAAGGATTGGAGAGAAAAAAATAGTTGGTAGGTGTATATTTTCCATTACCAACTGTGATGGGTAAAGCTACTTAACAGCTAAAAACTGCATATACTCTTGCCTACATTTAGATATGCTTATGCTTACATATCCTGTCTCTTAATCCTGATTGCTGGCAAAAATCAACAGTTTATTACAGAAAGAATTTCTCTTCAATGTCACTTACAAATTGCACCTCACAGTACTGTAATTGTCCAATGACATTTCCTGTCACCTTCATTTATTAGTAAGTAGGTTTTAAAGTGAAAAATTTCAGTAAAGGAAAGCTCTCTCCTGGAACATCTGAACTTACTTTTTTTTTCCAGCTGAATATCCTCCAGTATTTGTCAAGTCAATGAAAACTGATGTCTGTCTTACAGTTCACCTTAATCACTATTTGACTACTTTATTATATACACAATTACAATGTACATCCCAGGTATTAGTATCCATGGTGGCACTAACAAACATATCTTTCTCTCATTCCCTTCCCTGTGGATATTGTGTTTCTAAAAAACAGTATCCAGTTCTTAGTCTAGTCCTTTGCTAACATTTACATTTTACACAGTGATACAGAAGCCCAGTCCAACAACAGGTATTTAGTTTTCCATACCTGCTTGTGTATAACATGCTCTATCCCACTTCCTCCCTGACAGCTTGAGATCTGCTATGTAATATTTCTGTCTCATTTAAAGCACGACATTTTCTAATGTTCCCAGTTAGGAGTAGTGAAAAGCAGAACTTTACTGCTGGAGCATTTGGAGGGAGAGACAGACATACTAATAGAACATGAAGAGTATGTCTACACCCCAAGCTGGAAGCATAAAATCCAGCTCAAGGAGACATACCCATGCTAACTCTTGGGGAGACTAGTACCTTTCACCACTTACACTACCACGACTATACTCTGTTTTTTAGAGCCAGCGTGGCTATTTCTCCTCCAGCTGAATTTATAGCCCCAGCTTGAAAGGTAAAAATAAGCTATTACACAGCCTAGCTGTCTGTTCTATGCATAGGACTTAGACTGAAGCTAAGCAAATAAACTGAAATTAATTTATTTGCGGAATTCTCTCATTTTCTATAGTGATCACTACTATGGTAAGCAAGTGTTAAGTTTTTATTAAAAGCCTTTTTCTGTTCAGGGATATGTTGCAAACAGAGTACATTTTTTGCAGTAATTGACATTATTGGACACTTGGTTGCAATTATGTTCAACTGTGGGGACTGCTGCCAAATAGTTATCTGCCTGTATACTAGATATTGTTGGTGTTACATATTTATTTGATGGATAACATTAGCAAAAGCCACCACACTCTCGGCACCTTTAACTATTAATTAAAACCACAGCCAACAAGTGGCTATTTGCAAATCAAATCCCTGAGGTTTTTAATTTGGGAACAGGTGTCAAAGGATGAGTAACCAAGTAAAGCCTGGTGCTTAGAGCACTGGCAAGAGAGAGATACAGGTTCAAATCCTTGCTGTGCTTGATTCAAGGCAGAGGTTTCTCATCGATGATTATTTAAATGCAGGCGAGGCAGGGACTTGAACCTGGGTCTTCCCCCCGGCAAGTGCCCTAAGCACTAGACTAGAGTGTTTCAATCAGTCATGCTTGAGGGCAACAGGTGAAACAAATCCCTGTGTCACTAATTCCTGTCAAGGTGATGATGTGTCTGCAATAGACCTGTCTAAGTAGGAACAATTTGCTCACACAGGGAACCTTGAGGAGGGTCTGTCCTATTGAAACAGGAAACCCAACAAAGGCCTGCACCTTTAAAGATCAAAGGAAGTCCTCCTCAGCCTACGTTAGCCAAAGTTCAATTAAAAATATTAAAAGAAAATAAGGGGGCTTACCAAGGATAACATGGTTTGTTTCAGCACAGTCCACCAAGTACATGAGGGACTACATCCCTTTAGCATTCCTTAGCCTTCATCCCAAACCATAGATTGACTCTCAACTACCTTTTTCTGGGATGTTGGAGGAATTTCTTCAATCACTCTCTCAGCTGTCCCCACCTTATATCCACAGACAGCTGTGGTTTTTCTAAACGTAACCCTTTCCCTTCCAACCACAGCCTGGGGCCCACAAGTGCTTTTTAAAATGTCAGACAAGGTGTTGCAATTTATTGTGAAGCACCAGATGAACTGGTAAAGGGGTAAGATCCTTTTTCAAGTGAACACCCATAGCAATATTAAGAATATGTGGCAGAAAAGAAGAACCAAGAATATAAAGCCCAAATTGTCTCTAAAGAGAGTCCCCTTACCTCTATGCTTCTCTCTTTATCCACATGTAAAATGGGAGTAATGATATTTACCACTCTGAAAAAAAGTTTTGAGATCCACAGATGAACACCATTATTTAAATGTTATGTATTATTATTTTGAAAGGTTTTCCCGAGAAAGTTGCCTTCTAAGTTTGCCTCTGTAAAAGCCAGGAGTTTTTCTCTCATTGCTCACCCTGCTCCTTACTGTTCTGCCAATGACCCCTTTACTTAGTCCAGCTGTTGCCATATGTGAGCAAAACCTAAGAGGAAGAGCAGGAGTTAGTGGAATTGCTCAAAGTTAAAACTAATCATAATATTTACACAAAAAGTATTCCTATAATGTAGCCTTTTTTGCTGTTCTCAGATCATTCGTGAAAAAAAACACCAAAATATCATTTTGGCCACACTTTATATTAAGAGGATCCATTAATAAATAATTAATCACTTATTCAAACATCTAATAATCAACTGTTAGAGTCCAATAAGCCAGTAGGGTGTTTATGAGCATACATCCTACTTATGTCTGTAACACCTATTATTTATTACACCTTTTAATATAATTTATAAATGTATCATTAAAGTGTGACCTTCTTCTCTAGGGATGTATTCAATAGGGAAAGGTCGGTTAGATGTTAGATAGGAAAAACTTTCTAACTATAATTCCTAAGGATAGTTAAGTACTGGAAGAGGTTACCAAGGGAGGCTACGGAATCCTCATTGCTGGAGGTTTTTAAGAATACATTAGACAGACATCGGTTAAAGGTGGTCTAGGACTTGGTCATGTGATGGGATGGAATGGATGACCTCTCAAGGCCTCTTCCAGCCATATGATTATATGATCTGCCAAATGGCTTGCTTAGTGTTAACTAATCACTTCAACTCTTGGCCCTTTGTGGTGTCTCATCGGTCATCTAAGTTAGATGATATTATCTCTGCTTTCTGTATGGAAGCAGGAGAACAACAAGTGATGACTATAGAAACAGAGCATTTCAAGTAAGAATTTTCAATTAATTACACCAGTCACTCATTCTAAAATTCATGAAACTTTCAGTATTTGCAAAGATTGTCATGAATAAACTAGTGGTTGCTTCAATACTCACAAACAATGAATAATATGACCCCACAAATAACAGTAGAACTAACTTGTCATGCTTATCTGCAGAATTTATGGTCAATCACGGTGTTCCACAGGCTTCACTCAAAGAGACTGTAGTGACACTACATAAGGGAAAGAAAGGGAATGTGAATGAGCATGGGAACAACTGACAGGCACCTGGTAAAATTTATGGGCAATGCTTCGCCTTCAGAGTACAGTATTTATGTTATCTTTCCAATTATTTTTTTTTTGTCTCGGCTCTTAAATGTTATTGGGAATGCATGCAGAAAGATTATTGTGATAGGCAAAGTGAATAAATTGGAAAATAAATAAAGAGGGGGCATGTGATGAAGCTGGGCTATTTATTATTGAGAAAGATTCTGGAGTCAGAGGAAAAACAGAAACTTGGAGAGAAATCAACTTTAAAAACCACAGAGATTAATGGAGATTAGGTCACAGAGGGGAAAGAATGACAAGAGAAGAATTACAGTCCCAGAGGAAACATCTGTAAAAAGGAGCCCCTCCAGGCAGAGGTGCAAAGCATGCTAATAAAGTCCACTGCCTTCCAGAAAAACTGCAAAGTACAAAAAGAAATATCAACTCAGTGGTATAAAAATCTATTTCTTCTTAGACCTAAGGGACAGCAACTCTTAGACCATTATAATGCATATATGACACACGGCTAGAAAGGGTTAAACAGCTTGCAGGCCTAATGACCCAAAGCCCACTTTTAAAGTCATGTTAGAAAGGTATGGGAATGATATTAGGGCCATTCATGCTAAGTAGGCTAGAACGTTGAAATGCAAACCTATATTGTTAGAAGTAATACTAATTGTGTGTATCTTAGGGCTTGTCTCACTCAGGGGTGTGAAAAAACACCCCCCAGAGCACAGCAAGTTTCAACGCTGTAAAGCGCCAGTGTAGACAGTGCACCAGCACTGAGAGCTATGCCCCTCGTGGAGGTGATTTTTTAGCATGCTGATAGAGCTCTCTCCCAGCGCTCTGCTGCGACTACACAAGCCACGTTAAAGTGCTGCCACAGCAGCGTTTTAACATTGCCAGTGTAGACTACCGCTTAGATGCTACCCCCAAACAGACAGTTCCTGTCCGTCACTATAACTATTGACTCGGAGATCAAAAGGGAATATTAACATTTAGATGAATCTTGGGTAAAATAATGTCATTGTCTATATGTCTCTTTAAAGATTGTAATAGATAAATGGATAAATTGCCCTATGTTAATTTGTGTAACTAATTACTGGTGATGCTTAGAAAGCAAAAGGTTACATCAAAAGCCTATTATTTAACCAGGACTCTGTGGTCAATTGGATGCTAGAACACTGTATAAAAAGACCCTGGGTCCAGATCCTGTTCATTTCAGATCTGCTTAAGCTTCATGGGGGGAAGTCTGAGTTGCAAGACTGAGGTCCCAGTTATGCTGGTACACCCTGAATATGATATTTGGACATTGGACTATAACCTATGAACTATTTCTGAAAGAACTCTTTACAACTACAAAGCTCACCGTCTCTGCTATGAATCTGGATCTCAATGAATTGAACTCATGTCTGTATGTATATTGATCTTTTAACCATACTCTCTCTCTTGTTTTTTAATAAATTTTAGTTCAGTTAATAAGAATTGGCTGTAGCGTGTGTTTGGGAAAGATCTGGAATATTCAATAACCTGGGAGGTAATGTGTCCAATCCTTTGGGATTGGTAGAACCTTTTCCTTTATATGATGAAATACGATTTTCAGAAATCATCATATTTGACGTGGGTACCTGGATGGAAGCCTGAGGCTGGGTCACTTTGAGGGAACTGTGTTGTTTGGACATCTCAGTAACCAGTGAGGTAATAAAGAAGCTGTTTTACACTGGCTTGGTAAATCTAAGTATTGTAACATTCACCAGCTTTTTGGGGATTGTATTCCCCATTCTTTGCAGTTCACCCTAACTGAATAAGCACAACTGGCCCCCACTAGGACCCTGGTCACAGCATATAATGTACATTGATGCAATTAATGGATTCAAGAACACCTGTAGGAGAATGGGACAAGAACTCTCATGACTACTGTTCCAAATACTGAGGCCTCTCTATCCCTGTAGCTAAAGAATGACACCTCTCTCTTTTCCCCAAGTGGGCAATAATTATCTGAGGCTTCTCAAGTTCACAGAAGTTAAAAAACAGCAGCTAGACATCAATCCATATTGTTTCCTCTTTGGGGGCCAGCACTAGAGGGCATCCTAACTGATTCATTAAGTCAGGATGTTACACCAGATTCAATTCACTAGCCAAAAGCAGGGTCTTTAAAAATGTCTGATGCATTTCTTCCTTTTCCCCAATCTTATTTTAATAGCTCCTATCACCTCTCGCACTGGTTATCAGCAACAAACTTTACCACAATCAGGTGCGCAACCACAGCAGTGCCAACACCATTGGGGAATAACATCTGTCTTTTTTCTGTGCTGCTTTCTCCATCTGGTGTTGAGTAAGTAAGAAATTTGATTTATGATGTAAAAAGTTTTGTCAAAGCAATCGCTCTCAAGCAAAATGTACATAGGTAAAGAGTGCCACACAAAGAGGTTTCTCTTTTGAGTGTGTGTGTGTGTGGGGGGGGGGGGGAATATCTTATCCTGTTAATATTCTAGCCCCATTAACTATAGATTCTGACTTTTCTTTCTGGTTTATTAGATTTCCACTGTAATGCATATAATGTACTTTGATGTTCATACTTTCAATACCATTATGTACATTACCAGTCCCTGAATGTCAGATGTTAAGGGCAAAGTTCAGATTCTGTCTGAATACTGAGTGGTGTTTATCCTCTGAACAAGACAATCATCTGCATGATCTTCTAGACTGTGTATCCATCATGTTAACACTCTCCCAGCTCCCTTATCTCAGCCAGCGGGAAATTGTGTTTATGATAGTCTTTCATTATCCCAAAGTAACTGTGGTAAAAGGTGAAAGAGTCCTCGATGAGATTGAACACAATGGAGGGCATGTTGAACCAATATGCAGCCTGCTCTACAATTTGCTAAGTAGCCTCAAATGTCAGAGCAATTATACATTGAAAGCTGTTTGGAAATAGTAACTGTAAAAATATTAATGGATACGGTCTCACCTCTTTGCATGAGGATTTAGCTAGAGAGGGCCCTTGCTTTGCAAGTAGCTATGTAGCTGTAAGGCTACCCATGGCACCTCTGGTGCAGTATAGACTGCGGGTCCTTTCCCCTTTCCACAGATGCAGCCCCCTGTGAATTAACTCATCAGGGCTGATATCACAGAGCGAGTTATATAAGCAGGGACTGCACCTGGATGAAATGGTAAGTGGGTCTACTTTAAAACTTGATTGTGTAGAATAAAAAATCCATACAGCTAAACATCTGTTAACCTGCTCGTATCAAAAAGCTAAGAGCAGCCTCTCTCAGTCATGCTGGGAGGGAGGGCGGAGGTAGGCAGAGCAGGGACCCCCCCCCAGCACATGCCATTCTATTAGTGCAATGGGTCTTCTAGTCTGGAGAAGGAAATTACTGAGGGCTCAAGTGTACTGAATCAAAGCACGTTCATTCTGATAGTTCATTTGTGCTGTGGCTTGTGCCACATGTCAACCGTTTGCTCATCTCCATTTGATAGGAATACATTTTTCTGGGGGATATGCAAATTTGGAGCATATTTCTCATTAGCCTATTAACAACTCCATTTTCCACCAGACATTGCCAAACACTTGTACCTGTATATCCGCCAATCAGTAGCCCTTTGGCCTCAGTGTGACTAACCCAAAAATAATCCAAGGAACAGCTTTATTGTGCTAATCTTAACTTGCATATCCATTTTCTCAGATAATTCTATTGAATGGCCCCCTTTACTGTAGTATCTCCTTGTCTCACAATCTTTAGTGTATTTATCTTCACTACACCCCTGTGCAGCAAGGAAGGACTACTGTCCCCATGTTACAGAGGAGGGACTGAGAGAGAGAGAGGCTAAGTGCTCTGCCCAAGGTCACACTGGAAGTCTGTGCCTGAGAAAGGAACTGAACCTAAGTACCTAGGCTAACCACAGGACCATCTTTCTTCACTTCTATTCACTTTCCTGCATCAATACTTGCTTGAAAAATTCTTCAGTGCTTCCTGAGTTTAGCAGGAATTAATGTCCAACACAGAACAAACTGATAAAGGAATTGCTTTCTGTTGCTACTAGAAACTGTACAGAAATACAATTGCCACTTATTAAAACCTTTTTAAAAGATCCATAGATGTGAAATGAAGGGGACATTATTAGAACTCATCCTGGCTGCAGAGTCTGAGGATGTTTGGATGTCAAAACTCTCTCTATATATATTATGCTTTAGAGGCACCCATTATAGTTAATCAACTATCAGTATTATCCCCATACTCAACCACTGTTTCATACTATGATGGAAAAAAAACCAGCTTGATTATTCCTATGAAATTATGTAGGCAATTTATCCATAGTGGGCCCATAAATCAGGTAGTTAGCACTCCAACTACTAATAGCACTTGCAATCAATTATAGAGGCTAGACTTTGGAAAACATAATCCTTCAGGTAAAATTTTTCTGATTAAATACTATTGCTGCCACAAAAGAACTCAAAATGATACACAGATCTTGCTTTAGATGGAAACTCCTACAGAATAGGAACGTGTACATTAGTAATATTGCCAGTCTCAAACTTTCAAAAATCCTGAGTTAGGCCCCAAAAGAATCACAAGATTTTTAAAAATAATACATTTGGGATTCTTTTCAAATGAAAATTACTTTCTGTTATTAGAACCTTTAAAGATCATATTTTCAAGATTTTCTTCACAGCCACAACGGCTAGGAACTTTTCTTTAAATTGAAGCTGGGATTCTCACATAACTGCAGAATCTGGGGCCTGAAGAAAATTGTCACATATTGAGAGACTTGTGAGAGCTGGCTATACTCATTCGTGTGTGTGTGTGTGTGTGTGTCGATATATATGCTATGGTCTTCTAAAAGGACGTGCCGGCTCCATAACTGTCAGAACTCTGAGGATATATTCCTCTATGCTTTTAAACATCAGCTGCTCCATAACCCTCCTTCTGGCTGAGAGGGAAATGACTCTATCAGAACCTGTCAATTCCACTAATTCAATCAGGTGCTGCTGAGCAACAGGAGATTGTCCCTTTCCCCAGATATTAAGTGTGCTTCCCACATGACATTCACAGCCCCTGCTAGCATAGAAAATGAGCATCTGGGACCTGGAAATGATTCTCTGCTATTCCGTGTGGCTGTGCAATGGATAGCTGAAATGTAACTGTATAACTAAGACATACTTGAGTTATAACGCTCCACTCTTGGTCTTTCAAAATCTCTCATTATGTGAGAAACCAAGGCTTGGTCAACACTACAGACTGATGTCGATACAACTACGTCGCTCAAGGGTATGGAGTTCCACACGCCCGAGTGACACAATTATACTGAAATAACCTCTGGTGAAGACAGTGCTATGTTGATGGGAGGGCTTCTCTTGTTGACACAGCTACCCCCTCTCAGAGAGGCTGAGTACCTACACCAGTGGGAGAAGCTCTCCTGTCAGCGTAGTAGAGTTTTCACTAAGTGCTACAGCGCTGTAAGCATAGACAAGCCCCAATTAACATGCACAGTGTTTGCAACACAAAAGAGTAAGAAAGCCAACAGTGTTATGGGGCATTTATTCTGGAATCTGGAGAGTAAACAGAATTACTATTATTAGGAGTTAAGGTGCATGAGAGACTATACTGAGACTGGTGTGTTCAATTCTAGTTGCCGTATTATAGGAAGGAAGGACACTGGCGAGATTGAAAAGGTCAACCAAAATGATAGTAACTAATTCAAAAGCAAGATGTCAGGGACTGAAGTTATGAGAAAAGGATCAACTTATAATCAATTCAGCCAGAATTTTTTTTAGTACAGAAAGGGTAGTTGAAATACAGCATGTAATAAATTGACAGGATCAGCACTGGCATCAAGTCATCTAAGAAATATCAAGAATGAACTGGAAATAATTTCCTGGAAAACAGAGAATTAAAATGTACAACTATAAGCTAGAAGCATGTAGTGCCCTTGCTCCTGTGAGAAGTAGGATATAAAGCTACAGTGTCCAAATGGTGGTGCAGTGAGGTATTATTCTTACACAGGGCAGACAAAGGCAGAATGCTTTACGGAGAACCACTGGTCTCTGCACTATACTGTATTGCAGAGTGCTCCATCCTTGCACTTGCTACAGAACAACTTAGCATGTGCTCTCTTCTGTTCAGGCATTAAAATGCATTTGGGGGAAAATGTGGTGAGGGAAAGCCATGGCCATGCCTCCATCCTCATCACGGACGTGGAGCGTTGCAGAATGTATTGCTCCCATGCTTGTGCTCAGGCAGCAGTCAATCTGGATCCTTTGTGCACCAGACACTGGGACAAGGTAGGGGCGGCTCTATTTTGTAGATCAGCCATCATTTTATTATATATGTTTGGCAGTAGAATGACAACATATGGGCTAATTTTTATATCCTAAGGTTGCAGGCCCAAATCCTGATGGACTTTCTATATTATCTCTTAGGGCACGATCAAGAGCCCATTCAATACAATAAAAAAAACTTTTGTTGACTTCAATGGGGTTTGGACCAGGTTTATATTGAGCCCTGAATATTCCTATTATATCACCATACAAAAAGTATTAGAGGAAAAAAATCTTACAAATGAGTTCCCAGAAAGCCTATTAAAAGCAAGTCAAAGTTACACTTGATTTATCAGCACCAACTGTTGCTTCTCCTGTTTACACTAATCTGATGGAAGCAACAGCTGCTGAATTTCTGGTGTATCTGATGGGTCTGTGTATTATCATCAAAAACACAAAGCCTAACTTACCTGGATAAAAATTGCTGGTGATGAAGTACAAAGCACTTTCAAATGCTATTTGAGGAGGGGCAGGGCACTTTCAAGAGGTACTAAACAGACCAACAGCACAACAAAACATTGATTTGGACAAAAAATTAAACACACAAAACCAGACATCATAACATCTTGCACTGCAAACAAAGAATGAAATGCAATAAAAAAGGTTAAAAGCTGTGAAAGCTGCAGGTGAAAACCAAGTCACGGGGGAAAATGTTGAAAGCTTGTGATGAGACCATCGATAAAAATCACTGAATTTTTCAAAAAATATGGGACTATGAAAAGCCTCCAGAACAATGGAAAATGGCATCACCGTCAAACTTCCAGAGAAAGGTGATCTAAACAACTGCAATAACTAACAGGGTGTTACACTCCTTTCAGTGATAGGCAAAGTCTTCTTTAGTATCTTAAGCAGAAAAAAGGAAGTGACTGAGGCAAAGTTAAGGGAAGAACCATCTAGTTTTTGATCTAGAAGATCACATCAACCAGGTTTTCACCCTAAGAATAATCAGTGAAGAGCACATTGAATGGCAAAAATCACTCCTCAAACTTCACAGATTAAGAAAGCATTTGACAACATCCATCACGATTCATTCATCTTAAAATGTTATGGGATGCCAAAAGAAGTAATTATCATCAAGGTGTGGCTTGCATAGTTACAATAAGTGCACATTTGGATGAATGGTTTAAACAGAAACTAGTGCCAAACAAGGATGCACTCATCTCTCCGGTTTGGCTTTGCCGTTGAGTTTGTTATGAGAAAGTGTAGACAGATGCAACACAGGCATTGAATGGTTCAATAGCAGTCCAACAGAAGATTTTGATTTTCCTGATGGTATAGCTCTTCTAAATGACAGCTCACCAATATGATGCAAAGACCGGTAAAGACTGTCCAGCATCACAAAAAAGATGGGGTTATTAATTAATTATGAAAAACCGTAAGGAGAACCCCAGCAACTCCCAACTCAAGCATTATGTTACAAGGCAAAGGAATGTGAGAGGTGAGTCAATTTACGTACCTTGGTAGTCATGTGCAAGCCACTTGGCCTGTCCAGGAGGAAATAATGACATGGATTGGCAAGGCAGCAGCTGTATTCACCAGCTTAGGCAAGATTTGCTCATCAAAAACCTTAAAATATGAATCTTCAACAAAAATGTTATTTCCACCTTAACATATGGATGTGAAAGCTGGAAATCCACCAAAGGGATAGATGGACATCTAAATGCCTTCGAAAGGAAAGGCTTCAGAAAAATACTAAGTATTAAATGGAGTGAATTTATAACAAATGCCGGGATTTGTCAGAGAGTTCAACAATCCCTTATCTCCAAAGTTACCCAGAAAAGAAGATGAAAATATCTGGGACCTGGGTTAAGAATGAAGCCAGCATGGTCGCCATGGCAAGTGCGCCATTGCTTAGTTGGAGGATCATGTAAAAGGGCACCGACTGAAAGAATCTCACCATTGAACAGTACTCAAAGAGAAAATGTATGGAACTTTACAACCTGGAGGACATGCAAAGCACAGGCTGGGATACACAGAGATGGTGGAACCATATTTATGCCCTAAGTGACACTTGACATCACGGAAATGATTCAGATTCAAATCAGAGAAGGAATTCTGCTAGGAAAATGTGTGTACAACAAGTTTCTAAGCTATCTTGCTTCACTGGAAAGTGATCAGTCAGGACACAAATCCATAAACCCATCATATGGTGGATGAATTAGAAGTCCAGTGAAAAACAAAGATATAATCAAGTTGAAGCTTTGATGATCAGAAAATAGCTATTGCTACCCTGTGTTCCAACTCCAGTATGGTATTTGCCATAATATGTGGTCATACAGGCAATTTAAAAGGTGATTTTTACCTGCCATCATTATGTTAAATCTTCTGCTCGTGCTTCTCTTGGTATTAGTACAGTTCTGTAAGGGCAAAATAGATATGGGATGCATTCAGAATATTAGTTATGGGTTCTGTGAATAGTGAGAAAATATTTTTAAGTAAAGTTCTTATATGAATATTCTTATTAGAACTGGTCCAATTTGCCATTAAACTATTTTGACAGGAAATTACTTATTTTAAACACATTTTGGCAGAAAAATTCCCTTTTGTTCAAAGTTTCAGGGGCTTTTTTTATTTTGTTTTTTAACTTTTGTCACTGGAAAGGGGGAGTAATATGTTTTGCACAAAACTGAAGTTTAAAAAAAAATCTGTGAAAAACAATTTAAAATTTTCAACAAGCTCAAATTATTTATATTCCTGTATGTCAGAGCCAGGGCATGAGCGGCTTGGCCTAGGGTTAGTATCAGGTGCAGGCTGAAGGTCTAGGGGCCAGGAGCCAGTTACACTAGCAATCATGCTGGGTTAGAACACCAGGAGATCAGAATCAACTTACAAACCAGAGTCAATTACCAAGAGACAGATGAAGTCAAGAGACCAGGTTTGGGTGACAGAACCAGAGGGCAGTAAACAAGAGTCAAGCTGAGTCAGGATACCAGGAGGTCAGGGTCAGAAGGCGGGTAAACACCAGATAAACACCAGACCAGCAATCTACAGTGGGATGAAGCCCACTAGTATCAACAACTTTCTTTGTCTTTTCTGGCTTAAATAGGGGCTGCAGACAATCAGGAGCCTTGGCTCTCTCCCAATCAGAGTGTAGGGGTGGGGCTAGTGCCTCAGTTGGGCATCAGCAGTAGCAGTTGCTGTCTATGAGCTGTCGGGTGGAGGATTGGCATGTGAGGACTCCCAAGGACCTGGGTTCTTCAAGACCCATGGGGCCTGACATTGTAGCACCTAGACGCTGCTCCAGCTGAGATCAAGGCCCCATTATGCTACGTGTTGTACCAACAGACACTTCCTTCCCTAAAGAACATTCTAAATACTGAAGACAATCAATGGGTGCAGGGGTGGGGGGAGAAACAACCTGCACAACAGAGGTGAAGCAACTTGCAAGGTCACACAGGAATAGTGCCCAGGTCTTTAAGTCTCTAGTCCAGTCCCCTGTCCACTAGACTGCTGCACTGCCTCAGACGTATATAGCTTCCTATATACCACTCTGCAAAAGTGTCTACAACCCTGCTTCTTGCATCACATCAGCGAAAACTGGTTAATTTCAGTCAAGCTGCTCCTGATTTACATAGTATAAGAATAGAATTAGAACATAAAGGACCAGTAAACCTTAACGTGTATAGCCACCTAGTGGACGTTCTAGATTACAATATTTGTTATGTTATCACACTGTGCTCAATAAAGCTTGCTCCATCAGCATCTGCCCCACATACCAAGAAACAACTAGCAAGATGAAATACTACAGATACTTAAAACCATGGTTTAGGATGGATAACCAGAGGTGAAAAAGTTCCCAAGAGCATTAGGGAATACAAAGTGTATTGGGCCTGTCTAAACATCCGTTACACTAGCGCTGAATCCCCTACCTTAAGGGAGTCACACCAGAATAAAACTGTGATAGAAATGTTGAATCAAGTCCAGAAAGCTCATTCTGGCTAGGTACTGAGCACACTCAACCACCACCACCTCCAATGGGAGCTGAGGGCACTCAGCAATTCATATAAATGCTGAGTCCCTTGTGTGATCTACTTCACAGTAAAGAAATTACTGTGCAAAATGGAATCCCATACAAAAGACCTGCTTTCAGCACCTAATCAGACTTCAATTAGATGCCCACAGTAGTAGGTTGTTATCCTCTGTTGACTAGCCAATAGAGGGGGATGTGTCACACACACTCTACAAGCATGTTGTACAGTCTCTGCAGACCTAAAATGGAAAGAATAAAGATTTCTTCTAGTCAGCAAAGGAAGCAAATACCCAGAGGAAGCAGATCCATTGAGTAAGAAAGTAGCAATTTGATGTGGCTATAACTGCTTCAACTAAAGCAGCATGTACATGGAATACAGTGGAGATGAACAAACATTACAATGGCGCATATCCACAGCTGAAGACAGCAAGCATGCAAATGTTGTTTAGAGGCTAAACCCTGTGCACATCTTTGTACTTAGGTTCTGTCACGGAGTCCCTGGGCGATGCTCTGGAACTGCTCCCCACAAAGCCAGTCAGGACTTTGGGGAGCCTCCTCTCCCTTGGAGCAGACTGTCTTCAGGGCAAGAAGCTCACACGGCTTCACCTTCCTGGGTCTGACCTTGGAACATTCAGCACATGCCCATCCATGCGCTTCCCACACCAAGTCCAGCCAGGTGGGGTCCTGGGGAAGCCAGAGGGTCCTGCATGCACCCCCACTTCACAGTCAGACGTGACTCTTAGCCAGCCAGTAAAACAGAGGTTTATTAGATGACAGGAACATGGTCTAAAACAGAGCTTGTAGGTCCAGAGAACGGAACCCCTCAGCCGGGTCCATTCTGGGGCCCAGCATGCCAGACAACCCCATCTGCCCTCACTTCCTGTCCCCAGCCAGCTCCAAACTGAAATACCCTCCAGCCCCTCCTTTCTGGCCTTTGTCTCTTTCCCAGGCCAGGAGGTCACCTGATCTCTTTGTTCTCCTTTAGCTATTCCCTTGCAGGGGGAAAGGGCCCCAGCCATTTGTTGCCAGGATACAGAGTGTCGGCCATTTATGCACACTGGAGACTTAAGAAATGCATAGGGGAAACTGAGGCACCCACACAGTATTCAGAGGAAACATTAGGAACAGTCCCACTTTGTCACAGGTTCAAAATAAGGGATTAGGCTGCAAATAAAAAATAGGTTTGGTGATCTTATCTCATTCCTCTGTGGGACTTCAGTCCCCTCAAGGAAGAGAAATCCAAAAACAGAGGGCCAGATCCTGAAGTTGATGGAGCTATACCAATGTACAACAGCTGGGGATCTGACAAACAGAGTAGCTTCTGAGGCAAAGGAAAATCTTGATATGAGCAGAAAGGTGTGTAATCTTTCCCCAGGAATACTCTATAGTAGTGATCATACCTATTTAACAATCACATGACTCAGGTGTAGAGGTCAGAAACCATCCACTGTACTCACATATCTCCAAACAGTATAATGGTTTCCTAATTTATAGCCAAACTGTCTTAATTTAATTTTAATAGACCCTGGAGAGAAAGTATGGTCTTGTGGTAGAAAATGAATTGGGACTAGAGAGATTTAGGTTCTTAGCTCTGCCCTAACGGACAAGTCACAGTCATTCTGTGCTAAATTCTCTTACTAGGGTTATTTTTTTCATATTTCTCAGTGTTTCAGTAAAGGGGAATGGGAGAAATGCATACTGCATTCACTACAACAAGACATTATGAGGAAAATTAAAGTGATAAATTGCAAGTTAACAAGAAATTTTTCATTGATTGGTACTATATATTTATTCAGAATAGCTTAATATGTTCCTGTATGTGGTATATTTGATTCTTCTGTAGCGTCAATCATTTACTAATGTTTTCAGCTTAATGTTTGCAATTAATGAGATATGGGTTCTGAATAAAAATGTTTAAGAATAAATGGTTGTTTTCAATGAGTCATATAAATCACAGCACTCAACCTTTTCAAAGGATGATTAGTGTCTGTTTTAGTTTTAAATATTGTTTTAGTGTTTAAAGCTTTAAAGTTGGTGTTGCAATAACATCATAAATCACGTAGTCAAAGTAGAATGAAGCATGCTGCAGATATTTACTCTGATGACTGAACTTGTTATGGTAAATACCAATGTCTCTTCAGCAACATTGCTCTAAATAAGGATAAGAAAGAAAGAAAAAGACAGAGCCTTCTCCATGCATTTAGCTGAAGATTTCCATGAAGCCTCTGCCCAATTGAACATCACTGGAAATTGGGCATCTCTCTAATGCTCCTTTGAAAATCCCAGGCTTAACTCCTAAGTATTTTTTCTTAAAGAGAATTGCAGTGCCTGTAAATGGAGCTGGCTTGACTTTAGCTCTGACTGCAATATAGCTACACCCACAGCACAGCATATGCTGGAAACTGAAGGTGCAGTATGGACCGTGGCAAAGCTGTTACAATGCCTCACCTGGGTGTTCAACCTGGTTCAGGAGAGGCCTCCTCAATGATAATTAATTACTTCAGTTTCCAGGCTCATCCAGGCACCGGCTTCTGCTGAAATTGCGAATGAACAATGCCAACAGGGAAGATCCTTTCATGGCCTGGTGAAGTTGTTCCCCAGGACTGAATTCAGACCACCAACTAATGTCACTACTTAACCTAGACTGGATTTTTAAGAGGCAACTGTGAAGTAACTGTTAGGCCATATCTCAGTACTAATCAGATCCTTGCTGTATGTATTATTTTTTTAAATCAAAACATTCAGTTTGTATAGTAAAATGGAAAAAATGCCTTCCAGACTACTCTTCTCTGGCTTTTTTACATCAAATGGGTGAAAACCTGACTTCTTCCTCATTCCCTACTCAGAGACAATGGTAGTTTGCCTAAGAAAAGACAGAGGACAAAAACTAGAGATGGTCACAGAAGGTGACCTTTTGTAGGAAATGTACAGTTCTTTTTATTTTTATTTAACGTTTTCTGAGAATTTTCCAATGAAAAACTGAAACCAACTTTTTTTTTTTTTTTTTGGTTTTCAGTAAAAATTGTTTCCAAAGACTTGAGTGTTTTAGTTTAGGCTTGTTAGAAAGGAGAGAGAAGTCAAAGTATGAGAGGGAAAAGCAATCAAAAGAAACTAGCCATTAATTCTACACCTTGCTTAAAAGCCCCGCAACATGCCTATGAATGACTTAACTCATTTGCTGCATTGTAGTCCTTTAAGCAATGAGCTAGTGCAATCCCCTGACCTGTCCTGACTTACTATATTAAGACTTAAGCAACCCCTTAGTCAGACTGCATGTAGTTCATGAACTGTCACCTCCAGCTCTTCTCCTAATGAATGAAAACTTCACTGAGAAACCTCATTCCTTTTATATCAATATCCAGACATCATCTATTCATCCTTTGTCCCAATTTCTTTCCCATTTGCAAATTTTTATTGTAAGCTTCCAGATTGGTTTAGGAATCTCCTGGGTTTCATTTATACTCCACAGTGCATTGATGGGCTTTTTTTTCCATTACATTTTTAAACGACCCAATCCCCAGAGAGCAGGGTCACAAGAACCACTAACTAGTGTGTTTAGTAACACAAAGGCAATGTTCTGCTCTTATAAAATTCAGCAAAGGTTTAGTCAGGCAGATTTACATACCAAAATCCCTAGGCAATACAATCCATCAGCCTCTGGAATTATTATAAATGAACAAGGGCATGTGTTTATCAGGGGCGCACTACATCTTTTTGCCCTTATACTGTAGTTCAGTAACAGTTTAATTTTAGCTTGTTGGAAAGCATATACAACGCATGAGGCGTATATCATTTAAACTACAGCTGGGCAACAACAACAAAAATGAAGAGGAAAAGGTATATGTCTCACACCGGGGAATCATGTAAGTGACACATACTCTGCTTTAAATTCTGTAATTTGGCTATATTGTTTATCATATGCATTAATATCTATTCACTTTGGTAGAGTTACTCTGAATTTATACCAGCTGAAGGACAAGAATCAGGCCTCAAGTTTTTAAGCTGTTACGAATCGAACACCGTTTTAATTTAAAACCCTTGGCTCTTTTGGGGCTTTGCTTTGAATTCTTTTAAATTCAAGTAATGGGAGGACAATTGCACGATTTCTAAAATTAGTACTATTATCCTTTAAGATCCTCAAATGGAAAATTTCTAGTAATTACTGAAAAATGCTCCCATAACAATCACTGCAACTATGACTCATTTGAGGTTCACTAATTACTTAAATCAACATCCTTATTTCAAGATTTTGCTTGCAGCAAACAGTATATTTTTCAAAATTTAATGGTTTCCTTTCTCGGTATAGTTATCTAATTGTGCTGCCCCTGATTCAGCAAGGTACTTAAGCGCAGGCATGAGTAATAGTGCTTAAAGTTACACACGCATTTAAGTACCTTTCTCAATCATGGTTACCATCCCTCCGATTATGGGGTTATTGTCATCAAGTATACCTTTTATAATCATATTAATTAACTGTTCTTCACCTACTGTACATAATAACTCCTCTGGGAAAAAGACAAACTATAGATCAGTGGTTCTCAAACTGGGGGTCAGGATCCCTGAGAGGGTCGCGAGCTGTCAGCCTCCACCCCAAACCTCGCTTTGCCTCCAGCATTTATAATGGTGTTAAATATATAAAAACTTTTTTTAATTTATAAGGGGGGGGTTGCACTCAGAGGCTTGCTATGTGAAAGGGGTCACTAGTACAAAAGTTTGAGAACCGTTGCTATAGATAAACAAGATAGCTAGCTCAGATTATGGCATTATCCTTGTGCAGCTTTTTCAATTCATAACGTGAGATATTCCAATGATGTCATTTTGGGTGGTTATTAAACATCTGTGCGCTATATTAAGGCTCTATGGGCCTGAGTCTCCCATCATTTACACCAGTTCCACACCGATGCAATTCCACTGGCTTCAGTAGTGTTACTATTGATTTATGCCTGGGTGAGAGGAGAATCAAGCCCTAAATAACTTTCTAACAGCCCTGCTAATAAAAAATAAAACTGGGGATACACAACAAAAACAAAACAAAAAATCTTCATATTTCAGAATTTCAAAAATATTATCTGTATTATAGTAGCACCTAGAGGCCCTAATCAAGATCAGACCCTATTCAGCTAGGCATTTCTACAAACACATCATAAGAAACAGTCCCCTAGCCAATGATTGTCAAGCTAAATAAACAAAGCAAAGGATGGGAGAATATACCATTATTCTCATTTTACAGATGGGGAACTGAGGTACAGAGAGATGGAGGCCCCATTTCAGCAAAGCATTTAAGCACTAGGCAGGCTGTAAATGGCACCCTGTCTGCACTGAACACTCCTCAGATACAACTCAGCATCTGGCTGCAAGATAAATATTCATCTGAAAATTGACTTAAGAGAATTAAAATCCTTACTTCCCTGAGCGCTGTGGAACACCACTCCTCCATGCCACCCTCTTAGCTAGCAGATCTTAAGCTTCAGTTTAAAAAAAAAAAAAAAAGGGAGACAAAATACTTTAGCATTAATTTATACTCCAAATCTTGGCCTCTATGTACTCATTTACTTCTTTGGGTCTACCATAAGCTTCAACACAAGCTTAAATTAGAGCAGGAAAACCAGATGCTTTATCTTATAAAACGTCATACAGGAATTAGTTAAAATGGAAAAGGATGAAACCGCAAGTCAAAGTCCATGATGTTTTCATGCTTTGATATTTAGAGACCATATGTACTGTAAGGGAGAAAGTTATGTCACTCTGTGTTTAACCCTTTCTCTGACGTCAGTCTCTGATCTCTTTTTCATTAAGTAAAATTAGCCTATGAAATCTACACACAGAAGACACAACTATAAAGAAAACAATGCACAACCCTACCAGCTCTACAAACATAAGTGTTGTGATTGTCTTTGAATGATGCTGAGAGGCAGATAATGTTGTGGAACTATTCTAAAAACAAAGGAACAAATCTTGAAGGGTCAATTATCCCATGGTTTAAGCCATGCATTATGGGCTTAATAAACTAACTTCCTCCAAAATTTCAGTGGAAGTCAAGTCAATTGCTTGGTCTTGGATTTCATTATTGCAAGTGTGTTGATGACTCGATGAAATAAAGCAATCAGTGTGCAGCACTCATAGTTTGTCCTGGGAGCTCCTCCTTGCAAAGTAGTTCACAGTTTGGAGGAAGAGTGATAAAAAGCCGAGTGGGTTACAATGGCTAAACCTAAATAGCAAACATTCCAGGGTCATGTTGGCTTGGACACTAGGGACTGCCCACTCTCCGTGTCATTTAGAGATCAGCCCAGGCCTTGAGGGAATTTGAGGAGAAGCCTGGTGCATCTTGCTCCTAACTCGGAAACTGAGGCATTTCTCTAGTGTTCAACCATAGTCTCATCACCATTACTAATGAATAGTAATGAAAGAGAAAAAAGTAAAAGAAGAATCAAAACTCTTTTGACAGACCATCAGGACTTGATCTCTGGGCAAGCCACGGCTCTGGTCTTTCAAACTGGCAACTCTCTCTCTCTCCACTCTTGGGAATGGAAGTGGTGGCTGCAATAGTGGTAAATTCACTGGTTGGCAGCAGTTTCTTCTTTCCCTGTGGTGCTTGCAGGATGTGGCAATACGTAACTGCACAAGCAGATGGCCTGGGATGAGCACTAATGTGACTAACAAGTGCTCTTTTTGGCAACAGAGTGGAGCAAGGGTCCTGCTTCTGCTCTGAACTGTACCTCTCCCACCCCTGCTCCATTTCGGGGAGATAATCTCACTTTGATGTCTATGTGTCCACATCAAGGAACCTTCTCTGCAGATGCAAGTGTGCCATTTGCAGGCTCAGATATTGGCAGGCATAGATATTAACTGCTGTTCTAATCTGAGTTGCAGAGCAAAGTAAACATTATGATATGGGTAGGTGTGCAGGGAGGCAAGCTACTGTAACATGCTGTAGAACACTGGATTGTGAAGTTATGATTTTGAGCACTTGCACTAGCAGCACAGAATTTGCAACTTATGCTTCCTTCAGACTTGCATCATGATGGATGAGAGATCATAAAAGCACCAAGGGACAATATAGCCCAACAATGTAAAGCATGACTTAAATAAAACTGTTGTTCTGATCAACTTTTGGTGGAAAATGGGGATTTACGGGTATTAGGAATTCTTTTGTCCTGTGTCATGCTGAATATTTAACGTAATAAGACTTTTTATTGCAGGATTTGTAATGGTGAGAATTTCTTACTGCTCAAAATACAGTTATCTTTATCTCTCAGACCCCTGCTCTGGCAAGTGCCCATTGAAAATGTGAGAAAAGCACATTTTATGAAGGGGCAAAACAGGAATCTGTTTACCTCTAATCTCCTGGGGACAGAAGTGGATAGTGACATAAGTTTTATTAGACTAAAGTATATGTTTTAAAACATGGGATTTTAAGGCCTGTCTTACATGTATGAAAATGTAAGTATTAAGTGGGTATAAAAATTGTGCAATTATCTGCTTTGTCCATTTTTAAAATTTAAATGGACCTATTTTCTTCATACTGTTCCTAAGGGGCCTAATTTTAATGGATGAAGGACTGAGACTTGTATCCCATTGAACCCAGTGTTCAGACTCAGCATAAATTGTTATAAATAGCTGCAGAAGAAGTCTCTGAGCATTTGCTAATATCAAAATGCTTCAGAGCAGGTAGTTGGATTTGTAATGCTTTGGAGCAGGTAGATTGTTTTGTGGAGCCAAGTATCTTTAACAAATCTGGTAATGGCCAGCCAAGTACAAAAATGTCTTTGAGTGATACAGGTTATCTCCATGAGGTGGTTTTTTGTTTGTTTATTTGTTTGTTTTGTGGAGCACAAAAAACCCACAGCACTAAATCAACATAAACCATTCTATGCACATATGGTACAAGTGGAGTTCAATAGATGTTTGAGATGACTGAGGCCAGATCACCCAACCCCTATAAAAGTTATCCCTTTAAAAGAACAGGGTAAAGGTCACAGCAGTGTAAAACTGGGACCTAGAGACCGGAAAGAGGCAGAGCTCTATGCCTGTTTTACGTCTGCTCTGGGCTCTCTGTTTGTCTAGGCACTATATAAACAGCCCAGAGAGCAATGTACTACAAGTCTGACTTCTGACTGTTATGGCTGTCATATAGGTTCATTTTTTAATAGATATCAAAACACAACAGCTGATAAGGAACTATGTCTCATTGCTATCAAGCGATCTGCTGTAACAGAATATAACATTCATTAAATTTGAATTAGTGGACATAAATAAAATAAATATTATGTACTTCTATCATGACTTTTTCACTATAATCTATTTGTAGTGTGTGGTAGAGCCTAGATGACCTAGCCCCACTGTACTTGGCCCTGTACAAACCCTAGGAATTTCCCCACAGTAAACCTATTCATGTCTACATGAGGTAGATAAATATTTCAATGTCCATTTTTCATGTAGTGACCCAAGAAAACACAATGAGTCTAGCAGAACCAAGTAAAGAACCCAAGATTTCAGATTGCCATGCTCCTTCTATAACCACGGAAAGAACTGCCTCTTTGTCATACACAATGCCAGGCAATTCACAACAATCAACATCTTGTCTGAGAAAATGGGAGAATTTTTTGAGAAAAGAATTGGTGCTGAGCCTAATTTTATAAAGTAAATATGTGGTCAAAAATAATAAATATTCAACACTTACAGACCATTTCGATGTTCAAAGTTATTTTTACTAATATCTAATTTAACTGAATATTGCAATTACTTTGTAATGGTTTTAAATACAAGGGAAAAAAAGAAAAGATAAAAGAAGCAACTGATGAATACAAGAGGACATAGTAAACAATATCTAGAAACTTCACAGCCTTTCCTTCTGGTTTGGCTGACATTCTTGGCTGTGGTTAATTTAGGGCAGGGAGCAGCACTAAGCTAGTTTTGGATAAGCGTAGTACTAACCACAGTGTACTTTAGTATTTTCATTTCCACTCTATAGTCCAGCTTTCAGTGGTTTGTCAACTATGTGAAAATTCATGTGGGCTAAAATTCTGCCTTTATCATAAGGTTGGAACCTTGGAAGAAAAAACTTTGTTCTTGTTATTGTTGTTAAACCAATTTTGAACAGTGGATTATCATTTAATATTGGGAGTTGAAAAATGCTAGACATTTATGAATCTAAAATACTTACCTTGTATTGTACAATATTATCTAGAGACTCCAACTGAGAATTGGGTCCCGGTGTGCCAGGCCATGTTCAATCATATAGGGGCAGATCCTCAGCCGGTGTAAAATGTCACAGGCCTGCTGACTTTCATTGGACTACGACCATTTACACCAGCTCTCCCCCAAAGTGAGAGAGTCTCCACCCTGAAGAACTTACCATCCAAAGAGCACCATTCAGAAACTGCAACATAGTGAAATCTACTGGATCCTAAGGAATCATAACAAAAACTTTGCCCAAGTTCACCCGGTACAGAGAGTTAAAGCCCTCCACAACACTTAAGCACCATTTAGGGGCTGGGGTAGGGCCCGGTGTTTGAGCTGGCCTAGGGCCAGGTGTTTGAGCTGGCCTTGGCTTTCAAGCTGCAGAAGCAGGCCATTAACCTCAAAATTTCCCTATTTACATCTTCTGCACTGAAGTGTGTAGGAGAATCACGCACATCCAAGAGAAGAATTGGTAACTGGAATTTCTGTTGTTAATGGTCTTGTGCCGTCTACTGGAAATCCTTAGTACATACATTCATTGGTATAAAGATTGAGTAAATTAACCCCACTCACACTTACTGGACCATATTTGACCTGTGGCTATATAAAGAAATCTTGTTTTTTATTGGCAAATCCCTTAGCCTTTAAACAAACAGTATTATACTCACATTTCATGCACTAGGGAAAATGGAGGAAATTACTACAATCTAGTCATTATGCATGCTACTAAGGCTATTTTTTTCAATGGTGTTAGATGATGAATTACCACTCTCAGGTTTTGCATACTAGTCAACATTACTAACTGAATACCTTGAGGTACCATAATCATGACAAGCAAATTATTATTTCTGATAGCCTTGCAACATAGAACCGTATAGCTGTATCTACCCATTGTGTGAACACCATGTATGGCCAGTCTAGACATAAAATGCCATTTCATTTTAAAATTGTTCTTGTAAATTCTAATTGTAATTTAATTGTAGTCCTTGATTGGAAAAATTAAGATGAAATTAATTCTGTGATGGACGTGGCGCTGAAGTGTAATAGTTTTATGAATACTGTGTGTGACCTAATTATTGAGATAACTATATAACTAGATTAGCGTTAATGGAATGTTTGTTATAGAGGCTATATTGCTTAAATTCAAAGGGGGCTGTTGGAAGAACAAGCAGGAAGACAACATAATTGGCTTCCCAGGTAAGAATATCTTAGCACACACTTGAAGGGCAATGGGAAAAGCCATTAGTTCGAGGACACTATATCCAGTCTCCAACAAAGATGCAAGGAACCTAGGAATCAAAAGGTCATGGAACAATTAGAAAGCCCCTCTGAGGAGAGAAGAGGTAGTGGGAGTCACCTGTCAGAGGCTATCCAGTGGGACAGGCTGATAGACAGAGGATCTGCAAAGGGAGCCTGAAAGAAGTTGGGCCCTTCCCAGATCCAGGGAATAGTTAGCCTTAGGGAGAGGCAGGAGGGCATATGGGCTGGTTTATTGTTTCAAGATTTGTTTAGTCCTAACTAAATAAAATTTTGCTTTAAGAAGGCTCTCTGGTCACTGGTTACCACTATCATTGCTCCCAGAGGGAACAGAACTGCCGGTTCTGAAGATAAATCATGCCTGCTGAGGTAATTACAATTGATCACATTGGGACTGCAGCCCAGGGCCCAGTCTGAGAATGGGAGACTCATGTGCTCTCTTGGGATTGAAGAAGTGACAGTTTGAGATCCAACACCCAATGGGAATGCACTTGAAGAAACCAGAAGGGGTCAGGAGGGCAGTTAGCCCAGTAGCTGTGACAAGTCCTTCTATCATTAAGTGATGCTCAAAGGATGGCAAGCAGAATGTGGAGTGATCATTTTTCTCACAGGCTTCGTGTTCTTCAAATAATACCCAGTGTAAATACTATGTTCCTCAAAACATGCAATGCTGCATTTCCCTTTTAAGCCTTCATTTTCATTCCTATATGTGAAGCCTCATTCATGAAAGATTTGATCAGTATTTGTTTACCATATCAACATACAGTGATACATCATTCAAAACTGGACATTATTCTAGTTACTAGTTAAACTAAAGTAGTTAAATTAGTGTTTAAAACTTACCATGCTATCTACTTTCCACTACACTTAAAATGGCGTAGCGAAAGGTAAGTATTATAGTGCAATACATATCTATTTTAATGCAGCTCACTATTATTTCTGTATGACCCATGATTCAGCAAGCTATTTAAGCACATATGTAACTTCAAGCAGATAAACTTTGAAGGGACCATTCATGCGTAAAGTTACACATGTGATTAAGGTACCTTGCTAAGTCAGTTGGTATTGTTTTTCAAACAGTTATCTTCATCCCTTCTACTGTAATGACTATTAAGCTAAGTTTGAGAAGCTCCTACAGTTGATGATGTTTAGTCACTAGTGTTCAAAAGTAATTAGTGTCTGAGGCCTGTTCCATAACTTACTAAATGAGTCATCTCCTTAAAGGCCATGTCCACATCATAAAAAATAAATAAATAAATAAATACCATCCCATTTGTGACTAATAGGCATCTTTGTTAGCAGTCTCAATAGAATGCCAAGGGGACTGAATTACCAACTCAGTTGTAGAGAGAGTTCAACCAGAACATTCTTGAGGGACCTTGGAGATGCTGGTAACTGTGTGCATGGATTCAAATGTACATATCTGGGGTTCAAGTATATTTGTATTTGTATTTGTTTGTGTTTCACAAATCTTTATAATGTCTGAGTCATTTATTGCGTCAAAACAACATCAAGTTTTGTCTCCTCACAATATTCCACTCCTGACATTGCCCTTATCTGCTTTATCTACTTCACCGAGGTGATTATTTTGAAATACTGTCTTTCATTTAAATATTCATGTACATACACTTTCCTTAAAACACCTGACAATGCTGCTTTGGGGGGATTAAAATTGATTTCTTCTGAAGATATATAGTGTGCCCCATTAATTGACCCAGCCTCTGAGCTTGCATAGTGCACTAAACAGTGGAGGATAAGAGAGCAGCTTTGAGGGTGCCAGGAAGGCAGTGTTAGGACTTCGGGCATGAGCAGACTGCATTAAGACCAACATCCCTAAGAATGACAGCATAGCTGCCTGCCTCAGATATTTACAAGACAATGGACAACCTTCCGATATCCACCCCAAACACATGGCCAAACTCATCCATTTCATCTTCATCAAAACAATTTTACATTCCACACTTTGTCCAAACAATGGGAACAGCCATGGCTACTAAGATGCCTCCCCAACATGCCAACTTCTTCAAGGGTCACTTTGAAGAAGAATTACTGGACAAATGCACCACAAAACCAGATACATTGATGTACCCCTCACAGATTTCCATCACAACTTCAACCACCACCACCTGCCCATTAAACTCTCTCCTGTTGCCTGCCCAGAACTGGGCCCCGAGATGGCAAACAGGGTTCGTTGCCCGGTGTGCTTGGCACCAATAAAGACACCGAGGGGAGAAAGCAAGCCAAGTTTATTTCAGAGCTCTAAAATGGCACTAGGAGACCAGCATGTCTCAAATCAAGTGCAGCACATACAAATAAAATTTTCCCTTTTATATTCCAAGCTGTTTCTGTGCAAGCCTTTGTTCTGTTACCCTCTTACCCCTCCCTTCCAGACAACAGTTACAGCAGGTACTCAGTGTGCATGTTAGAAACTTTCCCTTTGCCTGCTTATCTCTTGGCCTTGCAAGGCCTGTTTACAGCAGCTGCCTGCTAGAAAAGCTGACCCTTACATTTCTGCTTCAACATGTAAGCAGTTAGCATAGAAGTAGGTGAGAGTTCACAAGATGGAGTTTTGTGGTTCAGGTAGGCCCAGAGCAGAAGAGCTTCATCAGCACTTTTGGCTTTCCTCTCTCCCGAGTTACCTGGTAGCTATGCCTAGTGACACCAACACTCCTATACTATCATCAACTTCCTGGACACAGACAATCAGCTTCAACAGTAGAATCCTACAGACAACCTTATACAAAAAACTCACAGACCACCACACCTACCTTCATAGATCCAGTAACCACACCAAGAAATCTGCTATCCACAGTCAGGCACTCAGATACTATCAAATATGCTCTGCAGAGAAAAGTCAATCTAACCCACTAACCCCTCTTTTCGCTTTATGATTGGAGAGATGTTAATAGGCTACTCTATCTTGAATGATCCCTTACAATATGCACTAACTACTTATGCTAAACAATCTCTTCCACCTTGTATTTTGCTATAATGCTGGGAGTACCTTTCCCAGACCTGAAGAGCAGCTGTGTGTGGCAGGAAAGCTTTTCTCTCTCTCTCTCTCTCTCACTCACTAACAGAAGTTAGTCCAAGATATTACCTCACTGACCCTGTGTCTCAGATTGCATTAAGGAGATTGCATTAAGGCTGTTTTCTAATCTGGTCTTAAAAAACCCAGTCTGTTCCCAGGTCTTTTTACTCGATTAACTTTGTATTTCTAAATGAGACCATGCAAGCTGCTAACCATATTTCTTGAATATTAGCTTACCTTTTATATTTCAGAATGGTTACCTGTTCAGCGGTGACTGTTTTCCCTTCATGTATTTTACTTAGTGGTTAGAACTAAGAATAGTCCTAGATATCTCAGGGAAACAGATTCAGTGGTTGCTCAGTCCCGTAAGTTAAATAGGTTTGCAGCCTTTGGCCTTTTCTAAGGGGAAAGGTGTAGACATTTGTAGCAGAGTGCTAGGCACCTGCATCTATTGAAGTCCAGGAGGCGGGTGAGCGCAAGTCCTCCCACATTTGAAGGCAAGAGCTACTGGGCCCAGGATTCAAATAAAGATGGGGAACAACTGATGAATAACAGGGTCAGGAGTGAGGGTCATAGGTACAAAATCAGGCACCTGCAGCTGACCCAGCACTCTGCTCACTAAGGTATTAGCTGTCCTGCCCTGGGAGTGGACTTAATTGGGAAATGGGTGCTCATTGGCTTAATTGAGCAGGAGGCTGACAAGCTACTGAGAGCAATCAACCCATCAGCTGGGAACAGTTGAAGGCGAGGAAGGAAATGCAAGGGGAGGAGGCTGAAAGGGGCAAGGGGATATAGGATCTTGGGATAAGGAGATCTCCCTCCCTTCCTCCCTGGAAAGTGGGCTAAGGGGGAAGTTCATGTCCACTTGCATGCTGCTGCACAAGGCTGTACTGAAGGGAACCTAATAAATAATACATTGGTCCATATAAACCTGGAAAGCATCCAGACTGTTTATGGTGGTCCAAAGGGCCGAGAAGTAGCCCTGTCACATCAACATTGGCACAGTTATTTGCAGTCTCAGAACTCATCAATTAACAGCCATGGAGAGTTCCCCTTACATCTAGTTACAGACTCTCCAAGTCAAGGTTGAACTCTATTGGTGAGGGAAGTGGCACACTTGCACTACTACAGATGGTGCTGCAACCTTTGTTCACAGTAGAGCTGCATGAATAATTGTTTTTAAAGTATTGCCAATGAACTAAATAAAAATTCACTTCAGATCTGCCAGAAAATGAAATTTTCAGTGGACCAAGAAGTCTAAAAAAGGATTTTATTTCCAATTTCAAGTGTTTTTACATGTTTTATATTAAATAAAATTGAAATAAAGTTTGCAACAAAAAGTCATTCATAATTTTAAAAACTGCAATGGTTCACTGCAACTTTTTCAGAATTGTAGGGTTTGGGTTTCCCTCTCACCCACCAAGACTGACACTTCAGTAAAACTGAGAAACTCACAAAATATTTCAGTGATGCCGAATCTGCCAAAATATGTCACCTAGCTCTAGTCTGCAGAGACTAATTCAGTTCTTTCCCTTTCACCTAGGGTGACTAGATGTCCCGATTTTATAAGGACAGTCCTGATTTTGGGGGCTTTTTCTTATATAGGCACATATTACCCCCCACCCCCGTCCTGATTTTTCACATTTGCTATCTGGTTACCCTACTTTCACCAGTACTAATTTTGCCTTTTTTTTTTTTAATTAATCTAGTTTGCCGATGTCACTTGGTTTCATGACCTATTTTAATGCCGTCCTTTGGGGGTTGGGCCTTTGTTCACTGCACATGAAAATTTGGCTGAGGTGCTCTCTGTCTTTCTTTGTGGACTCAACCAATACACCAGTATCTCTCATATACCTGCAGGAGGAGGAAGACAATACATTTGCATGAACGGTACTTGGGAACCTCTTTTTTAGGTTCTGGGCTCCTTATCTCCAGAACAAAAAATCTCTAAGGGCTTCCCATAGAAAATGTCTAGCAAAGCAGTATAAAGGGTGAATAGAGAAGTGCTGGTAAGAGACCACACTTGGTCCTTGTCATGTGATGTAGGATCAGGATTAAGAGAGACTACATCCCTGATACGTAGGAGAGGTTAGCATCCACTGCCAGAGCCACAAGGAGTTCAAGCATCAAATGTTTCGATTTCCGTTATAATCTACAACCCATCATTTTCACATGGGTTCTAAATTGGGCAACAATATTTCTCACAATCCTCACTGGAAACATTTTTTCTTTCTTAGGGTAGATATTTTATACCCTCTAACAGTAAAAGCTGTTGGCAGTTAGCTAGATAGTTTAGAATGTAGTTTAATATTGCTTTACTCTTACAAAGGCCACATGTATTCCGCAGTTCCACAGACAGGACATTTCCTTCAGATATGAAACTTTTATTTTTTTTTTAAATTATAGCTGTAGTCCTCACAGTTATGGAGGAAAATTTAAACAATGTAAACTCATGCAGTGTAATATTCCTGAGTCCAAAGACAGTTTGAAATAGCAGTTCTGAGAAACTGTCATCTTTAGGTTTCAGAGTAAATGTAAGCAATTATCTAGTTCACCACTGATCATTTTAGTAGAAATATGCAGGCATCAAGCTCATCCCATACTGCCAAATTGCCTCCCATACCTCTCTGATTACCAAAAGCCCTATTGTCCTCTACCCAAGTTTCTAAAACATCCAGCTTCCCCATGACAGCTTCTCTGTTGCAGTTATATGTTGTCAATACAAAAAAGTCTGCAGCATATCAACATGCTGATGGCATGACATTGAATTTACCATCAAGATAAATGAAGCACAGGCTACTAAACTGTGACATGTTTTCATATATTTCATCCATCTCCATGTTTTCAGTTAAACAGATCTGCCACATTTTTCTCCACTGAGGCCCAATTCAGGTAAGCATTTAAGCACATGCTAAAGTCTATCCCTATTCAAGCAGTTACGTGCTTTGCTGGATAAAGAGGTACTGCTGAACTCAGCTTGAGAATCACACAAGCCAGGGATGTTACAACACAGTTTAGATCCATGGTGGGTGCTGCTGAGGGCCCTATTAAGATTACCAGACTGTTGTTGGTTAGAAGCCCCTACAATAAAGTAGTTTAACAAGCTGCATGCTATTGTTATTCTAAATTGTTCTGAGCATAAGAAAACCTATTAGAGACAGGAAATTTTGAGCTTGAAACTCAGATTTATCGTCCTGTAATATCTGGGTGTTGCTGTGGCTGAAACCAGTGGGGGATAAGCATATAGAAACAACGCTTTAGGCACAACAGGGCGCATTACATATGAAAGTTGAGCTGGAACTCTGAATTTCTTCTCCTCTGCAGGTGTCCAATCATTAATGAACTTTATATGGTTTCTGTGATTTAATCTGGTGAAAAATGAGCACAAATCTGTGTTCGGAGATGTGGTTTGCCAAACCATAGTCAGATGCTACTACTAAATAGCATGTACTCCAGGATTATATGTTGATGATTGCTGCACAGCCAACCCACCTGTCAAGAGGCAGAGAGAACTTACTTATAAAGAATGCCTACTGTAAATCACAAATTGACGAAAGGACCCCTTAATCCCCTCCTACCTATCTCCACTCCACGAGGCATTGTGATTGATAATTTCAGGCATATTTACTGAGTTCCTTTCACCTTTGTTCCCTTCATTAATTTGCTGGAAGAAGCTAAATGGATAGATAGGGGCTCATCTGAAGTATAGATGCTTTTTATATATACTGCAGATTCTGAATGGCATCTCTCACACCCCTCTACTTAAATGGTATATATAGCTGCATAGTGTAGTGAAATATGTAGCTCATGATTGACATTACTTTTGCATTATACAATACCAGGATGTGTTGATTTACTGTTTTACCAGTTGTGTTTTAGACCAACTGATAGGCCTGAGCTTCTCTTGCTTGACTTGTTCTTGGGAGATTTAAATTACAAGCAGAATCACAAGAACTTTATGTGCAAAATCCATCTCAAGCCAGATGTTTTTCTGATGGGAAATACATATATGAACTCACAGGGTTCTTTCCCTCTATTTTAGGGATCTGGTTACTGCCCAGACATAGTATTTTGGCATTGTCCACAGTTATTTATTTTGGTCTTGGAATAAGAAATGTTCAAGGAGAGAAAGTGAGTGTGAGGGAGTGAGAGAGAGAGAATGGAATGAAAACAACAATGGGGGGGGGGTTGTTAGGAATAACATGATCATGAAGCTGAGAGAATAAACAGTGACCCATGGAGACTGGTTCAACAACTTCCAAAGCATTGGGAAAAAAGAAACAGCATTCAATTTGCAATGGAATCTCTTAGGACAGATAGGGGCCACTGGCGGCCAAGAGCTGCATCTAGTTCGCCAGATCATTTCATTGGTCCCACCACAGCTCAGCCCAGGGAAGGCAATCTGGGGGTGCCAGGAAGAGGCTGAAGTGGGATGGGACACTGCAGAGGGAGACCCCAGCCAGGCACATCATGTGATGCTGTGGTGAGAGCCAACAGGCTGGAGTAGGGAGCTGAGCCCAGCCCTACAGGACAGAAGCCACTGCTGTGGTGCAAGCAAGGGCTCATCCTTTTGAATAGTGTACGTACAAACAGGCCAGAAGATAAATAGCATCAGTTCTGTTTCCTTATTTTAAAATCAAGTCTAGTCAGAGTACAGAAAACATGAACTGTTAAGCCCTCCCTGTGTGCTTCCTGACTGATACAGGATGCCATCTCCCATAGCAATAAAGGAAATGATCACCTCCCGTATATGTTCAAGTAGTATTAATAAAATAAGAAATACATAATTACAACCAGAGCCATATGAAATATGTACTTCCAAAATTAAGCTGGAGAAATGCGCTAAGCATGAAAGGTCAGGGCTCATAAACTGAACATAATCTCCTGTGCTTTGCATGCCCTCCTTCCCCCCAACAAATTAAATTGTAATGATTTTGGGAGCTCAGACTACTGACTATTCAGAAATGTGTTCTCCTAACCTTCCTTGTGAACGACAGCATGACCCTAATGTTGCTGAGCAAAGAGCCAAGGCCATATGCGTCGGAATCTAAGGTGTTGGATCATTCCCTGACGCTTCCTACCGTGTTAGAAATCTGATGGATTAACGTGCCCATTTAGTTGAAACACAGTTTTGGAACATATGGTCAGAACTCTGGAGGGGTGATTCTCCACTGGGTTGTGCAGAGTTCAAAACAATAAGGTGCTGTGCTTACTTTGCATGGGTTAAAATAGCCACACTCTGGGCAAGGCAGTGGAGGATCAGGCCTGAGATATTCAGTACAAAAGATGTACAAATGTATACGGATCAACATATCTTATTTTGAAATGCGTCTTTTTTAAATCTGCATCAGGGTTGGCTGCCCCTACACCCGCATCTCCCCCCCCTCCCCCGCATCTCCTCGTGGCCAGGGTTGGCTCTGCCTTGCCCTGCTAATAGTTTCTCCCTCAAAGGGCTCCTTACTCAGACCCCACATGCTCTTTTCTGAGGTGCAAGGTGCAAATACTCCTCTTTGGGGTCTGGTTTTATTTACAGAAAATATCTCAAATACAACTCCAAGTCCCAAATGACAGTCCCACAAACAAATGTTTCTCTTCCTACACCCAGGGCTCCCTGCCAGGAGAGCTTTTGCCGTCTTTCCCTTGCTGGCTTTGGGTCTTTCCTGCATTAGTAGGCTGCTCCCAGCCCTTCTTGGCTGGCGTCTTAGATCCAAATCCCAGGTGTCTGCTGGAGCCTGCTCACCCCTACCAGTCTCAGTTCTCCCCAGGCATCTCTCCACATTTTAGCTTCCAGCTGCTTTTTATAGAGGAATTACCTGATCCCTCTCAGGTAGGTCTCATCCTATAATCAGGGTTTGCTTAGCCACAGGCTCTCCAGTCCAAAGCCACCTTGTTAAAAAAAGTCCAATGAAGTGGCACTATAGAGCACCTGAAATGTGGTATGTGTGGACAAGATACTACAGTAATGGGAGCCGTATAACCAACTAGACAGACAGCGGGGTATGTCCATTATTCAGACAAAGATTTATAGCCCTTTTCCAGCTCTTGAACAATTATATGTATACAATTTGAAACTGACATGGGCCAAAGGTGATATGAAATTAATGTTGACACTAGCAATGCAAGGTTTGGGAGGCTTCATGGTCTAGTCAGGTTAGGATAAGGATTGGGAGAATGAACCCATCTTAGATCATAATACAGGCTGAGCTGCTATATGACCCTGAGCAAGTCACTTGACCTCAATGTGCCTCAGTCAAGCTGGAGAAGACAAACTCATAGCCCTTACCAAATACTGCATCTGTGCGCAGCTTAACTGGATAAATAAATTACATAATCAAAATTTGCAGCAGTTTTTTTAGAGGGTCATTCATAGCTCAGCCTTTACAGCTTGGCATGAAATGTGATTGTTTTCTATGACTGGTAAATAAATTACACGGAGATACAAAGTTAATATTTGTTTATTGCTGGCGTATAAAATGTCTGAATTTCAGACAAAAAGCATCTTATGTCGGAGGACTTAAATACAGTTAAAAACATTCTACATGGATTCAGATTTACCAACTTAATCTATACCAGAAAAGGCTGCTGTTGTTTTTTTAAATGACTAGTACAAATGGAAAATGAACCCAGGCAGTTCAAATTCATGACGTTCACATTAAAAGTCAACAAAATAGGCCTTTAGGATTCCACTGAACTAATAAATACTACTGTTATCTTACATCTGCATATCATCTTTCAAGCACTTAAAAATAACAATTATCCCAATTTTACAGATGGCGAAACTGAGGTAAGGAAATTAAGTGACTTGTAATAGTCACGCACAGGCCAGGTCTACACTAGGAAATTAAGTTGGTATAAGTACATTGTGTACAGGTGTGAAAAACCCACACCCTGGAGCAACACAGTTCAACTAAACTAACCCCCAGTGTAGTCAGTGCTAGGTCAATGGGAGAATTCTGTCAACATAGCTACTGTCTCTCTGGTAGGTGGATTACCTAAGCCAATGGGAGAAGCCCTGCTGTCGGTGTAGGCAGCGTCTTCGCTGAAGCGCCACAGCAACGCCGCTGCAGCATTTTAAGTGTAGACCTGCCCACAGTCAGTGGAAGATTTTGGAGTATAATTTCACTTCCAAATCCCCTTGCTCTGCTTACTAGACATATTGGGTACATCTACACTTCAAAACACAAACACACACACACCCCTGCGGCACCCAGCTGATTCAGACTTGTGGGACTCAGCCTGCTGGGCTAAAAACTGCAGTATAGATGTTCAGGCTCGGGCTGGAGCCTGGCCTCTGAGACTCTGTGAAGGGGGAGGAGTGTCTCAGAGCCCAGGCATCTACGCTGCAATTTTATAGCCCCACAGCTGTGGCTGTGCTGGCCCAAGTCAGCTGACCCAGGACTGCTACAGCCATGTTATGGGTCATTTATCACAATGAAGACATACCCATTGTCCCCCTCTCAGGCTTTAGCAAAAGTTTTTTTCCACACAAGTTTAATAAGAAGGATGTTATTACTGTCACAGAACAACAATTTCACAGAACAACAATTTCAATGGAGCACTGCAATACAGTTGCCAAATATATCACCATAAAAATATTTCTGTTGATATTGGAACTAATTTAAACACATCAGGGATTAATGTCAATTTACAATATGAAATATTTCATGTGTCACTGTTACTAGAACCTGGGAAGTATAACTTGCAACAAAACAGAGGAAATTGGGATTTATAAATTTAAAAAACAAGCTCTTTATAATGTGTGACTAAGTTAACAATGATTTGCAGAGCAAAATTTTCTTTATAAAATAAAGATCAACTTGAGGTCATATCCTATTAGCAAAATCGCATGGGCTTTTGACTTTCCACCATTTATGGACCAGCCCATCTGTTATTTAGTATGGGTGCTTCCTGTTCTCTCATGCACCAAATGCAATATAAAAGCTTAGAAATTTGCAGTATAATTAACATGCTTGAAGAATGGAATTCTAATGTATTCACTAGAGACACACAATACAGTAGAGGCATTCCTGTGCCTCCAAAAAGTATGGTTCACTGCGTAAGCCTCCACCAAGCCATAAGCTTGGTGGATTATGGGCAAACATTTCTGAAGGATAAAGGGGTAGACAGAGCCTCATGCCTTTCAGAGAAATATATTTTGTGCAAAAACTGGTCATCACTTAGCTTTCCCGTCTAGACACAGACCAGGGGCCCTTTCAAATGTACACACAGAACAAATAAGGAACTTAATAATGAACTCGAAAAACTGTGCCAGCACTGCTTTACCTGCTGTTTTCAGCTGCTTGAGGATGTTATGGAACTACTATACCTCTTCACATGTAAGCTGATCTCCTATTTCCTTTTGAAAATGTTCCCCTGTACATATAAGTAGGGAGGGCTCCAGAAGTTATAGAGGTAGTTTTTAGGTCTTGTTGAAGCTCACAAACTCTTAGCCAACCCTCGCATCTCTACCTCTCACTTGGAAATAAATAGTAACACTCAACCAGGAACTTTTGGATCACTAACATGTCTGTTTACCCACAGCTCCCTTTTTGTAACACCTACAGATAATGGCAGAAAGCCTTCATCAATCTCCACTCTGGACTAATAATCTGTTGTGATCTGGGATAAAAAACTCTGCCTTGAATCTGGGACAGCAGGGACTTGAACTTGGTCATCCCACCTCACAGGCCAGTGCCCACATGGACACACACACTTGGTGGTGGGAGGAGAGAGGGAACCTCATTGTTTTTCCCAATTCAAAACCAGGTATTTCAACACAATGCTGTGTGTGCAAAAACACTCCAAGCTGTTTTGTCCATGTTCCAGTGGGGAACAAAAGCAAATGTTAAAACCTCAAAAGCTACTGTGAAATGGAATCATCATCCTTCAGCCAGCTCTAATATGGATCCATAGTTGAGAGCACATCCTAAAGGAACCAACCTGAAGAACTGGTACATCATTAACCTCAGATCATCATCCAAAGGATGGTACATCAGGTTCAAGTGCTCAAAGCCCTCCACTTTCCACCCACTCACACTGTCTCTGTCTCAGGAGTGTCTACTTTCCGCTAGGCCAAGTGTTTCCATTTCAGACAGATCAAAAGTCACTGTGGAAGTACTGAAGATTTGAATCCTGCATTAACTTGTTGGTATCTTGCACTTCAGGCCTTCAGTCATGAAACACAGCATCCTTTAATGTTTTTCATAACAACATTGCAGCCTGTGACCCTGACTCTCCACCACCTAGTGCATCCTGTGCAACCATTTACACCTGTGACACGCAGGTGTAAACACACAGCCTTCCTGACTCAGTACTGTAGCAATTTATCACTTTGCACATAGTTAAATGTCCACACAAGGCACAACACAATGGAGCATCTAGTCCATTTTATCCTACAGACTAGATTGCTGGTTTCCTGAGGTTGGAAGAGATGTGATGGAAAATCACTGTAGACCACATTATTATTTGTATCTCTAGGGCAAGTACCTTATCACTTACACTGATGCTATAGTTATGTTTGCTGCATTTGAAGATTGTTTATAGGGTGGTTTGCTTTTGTTAGGGAGCTACAATGGCAACTCCTTTTGAGCAGCCAAGGGAGGTTGATCACCACCAGTACTGTGGTGTCTTTTAATTTGTAAAGCTACTAATGGTGGTTTGGAGATAAAGAGCTGGACCAGTTTCTCTGGAGTTATTCTGACCTTTGAAAAGCTTTCCTCTAAAGGAAGGCTCAGGTAATGTTGCTGCAGAAGAACAAAGGGTCTGTGACTTTCCTTGGGACAGGAAGCATGTCAGCTGTGCCTTTTTACCAGGATTGAGAAGGAGAAGCTAGAGAAGGTTATGTCTGTGTTAGGCCCTGACTGTGTCCCTAACACAGGTAGAATTATAAAAATGATCATGGAGCATTGCAAAGTATTGGTGAGTAATGACCAACTAGAGAGAGAGATTGCTCCCAACTACTGCTTCTGTAGTCCTGGGAGCCTAGGATTATGCACAAGAATTAATTCCATGTAGCATTAATATGACAGTATTGCCCATGGTTTAACTCCTGTACATGTATTTCATTCTCCCAATACATTATTTTTCTTTAAAGAAACAAAGTTAGGCCATCCCATTTGCCTTCAGACAAAATTACTGGCATATTCTCTCACGCTGGGACTGCAGATGCTCTGGCTCTTGCAGCTTGTTCAGAATACAATGGTTGCGCATTGGTTTGAGCTGTCCTATTATGTCCACTCTGCATTCTGTGCATTGGCTGTCTGAAAAGACTGGCTTTATAACAGCCCTGGATTGTTTTCTAAGCCCCTTCATGGTGTTGGCTTGGCCATGGCTGGTTACTGGTTCCATCACCATTTGTGAAATGGAGCTGTTGGTCATAATGTCCAGTAATCCTGAGAGTCAGTGCATACTGTTCCATCATGTTACAGGCATACATTCCTTCAGAACACTGACCTAGGTCACGTGCTTGGAGCCAAGAGATAAAGCTCAGTTTCTTGCTGGCATGGCTGTCAAATCCTTACCAGGTAATTTTTCAGTTTACGTGAAAATTTAAACTTTCTAGATCTTTGGGCTAACCTCAGCTCTGGTGTGAATGGGTGTGTCTCCAGTTGTAACCAGCAGTTGTCGTCTGTCCAGCATTGAAATCAGCCCTATGTCTGTAAAACAACTGACCATACATATAATGGAATACTGTAAGTGTCAATCCAGACCTAATTAGTGCCTGTGAAGGTACTTCCTGGCAATAATTGATTTCTTAATCCAGATTCTAATCTGTTCTACTGATATTCTATAATGACTTTTCTGAAGTCAGTGATAAATTGGATAAGAAAAGATGTTTTCATCAGTCTGGAAGATCCACAGGCGACCCGAAGACTGGGTTAACGTGCCGCTATTGCCAAGAGTCACTGAGCAAACAGTGTTAGCAATTACAATTCACGTCTCTAACTCAGTTTCCAGCAAGAAGGCAGCACTTTTAACTTTAATTATGGCTGCCCCAGTGTAAAGGAGGTGAAAACAATTGCCTTCCATTACTTACTTTATCTTTTGTCTTTCACACTCCTCAGCAATCTTGATCACTTAATTAAATTATAAAGCCTATTTGCTGACAACCTGTAGTCAAAATGTAAGGGAAAGAATGATTCTTAAGTTAGGTTCCCTCCTTCCTGTAGTAGTAGTAGTATCTGCCAAAGTGCTTCCTTCGATCAAATTACCATATGCCAGAATCAGATGATTTTGGAAAAGAGATGGGGGAGATGTTGATAGTAGCCTTGTTAGAAAGAAATTTCATTATTTCTTAACAGTCCATTTTTAATCATACCTTGCATACAACCGAAGGCAAGAGTAAATCCTGTAACTATAGTAAATTTAACGACATTGCTACTAAATGGGCTGACTGGTTTGAAATAGTCTGGTTACATGTATATATTGCATCTCACTCCTTTCTCCTCTTTGGTCACTTTGTGACTCAAAGCCCAAATCCTGTGCTAGGAAGAGAAGGCCTGATTCTCTCCTCGCACTGGTGAAAGCAATGTTGTTACAGTGGGGTAAAACAGAGGAGTGGAGACTGAGACCTGGCCTACTGACGGTGAGAATGGGAGACATTGGCATATGATCAGAAAATCACTGAAACTTTGGCACCTCAAGGCTTTATATTTAGTTAAGCATGCCAATGCCTAATATTTGATTGGCAATGCAATGAGAATGCCCTGGGATTTTTAATATTGCCTCCAGTTTCACGTCCGAATATTTTAAACATAGAAAAAGACACCTTTTTGAGATTAAAAAGAAAATAAATGAAGGGAAAATATTTGAATTCCTTCCCTCCACTAGATAAAGTTTCCAAGTTTAGATTCCTTTGGAAAACTGTGACAAGGAGAAAGTTCCTTCCTGTGGGGTTGCATACTTCTGCAGGTTGTCTTCTCTCTCTCGTCATGGTCTTTATTCCCTCTCGGCCGCCCAGCTTCTCTTTGCCTAAACTCTCTACCACAGTCTGCAATTCTGTGCCTATGTTGGGCTAGAACCCAGCAAAGGGACCCAGGAGGGATGCGATGCAGCCAGTGTTGTTCCTGGGGTTGCCAGGGATACTTGTGGCCCCTGCACAGGTTACAGCAGCCCAGAGGCCTCTAACTTGCTCTCCCAAAAATAATGGCCCTTACTAGCTATTGTGCTACCAGAGAATAGCTAAGTCATAGAGGCGGGAGGAGGGGTGCAACTAATCTAGCCCTGCTCAAAACAAAGAATTTGGGGACCTTATGCACTATGGTAATTGGACACCACTACCTTCAAATTTCCCTGCACCCAGGCAGTGGGAGTCCTTGGCATGGGGGTGGGAGGGGGCAGAGCTTGGCTGCCCCACACTCACTGCACAGTGACTCCTATCCCGAGGGGCTGGCCTGACTCCTTGCTCCAACCTGTTGGCTCTCGCCACAACATGCAGGTGGAGCCCTCCCCTCACGGCACCTTGTGCACGTGTGTGATTTTTTTCTCTCCCTCCCACAGGCAGGAGTCCCCAGAAATTAAATATTCCCTACAAGTGCCTTATTTCACTTTGTGGCCACTTGACATTTGCTCCAATGCAAACAGGAATTTCCCTCCTTGCTCCTTACCTTACTTTACCTAGATTTTCCCCCTCCCAGGCCATATCCTAAGGTCTTTCCTTCTTGGCTCTGAATCACTCCCTCTGTTCCCAAGACCTATGACTGCTTAGCAGTTCCTAAAATTGTCTTTTCCCACCTTTTTGTTTTAGTTTTTAAGTATGGGTGAATCTCATGTTCATGAAAGGGACAGGAATGGCCTTTCCTACAATAGTTCCATTCTTAATCTGGAGCATTCTGCTATCCAGTCCTGGGCCTTTCGTGAGCATGTATTGCCAAGAGTGCCAAATTATACAGTGCTTTCAGGATTGTGGATAAAATGTGCCCTAGGGCCTTCCATGAAAACACCAAACTCATTTTCCCATGTGACCTGAGGCAGATAACTTGAGGCTAGGTTTCCAGAGGTGAAAGGCTTCTGTCACTAAGCCACTGCACCAACTTAATTGAATGTTTTCTCTCAGCACTTGCAGAAAAGACTGCTTTTACCATTTGATCTGGTTGGGATTAGTCTGGAGTATTTGCCTGACTTGGCTCTGTACAAAAATTGAAAAAAGAAAAAGAAAAAGAAAAAAAAAGATAGTTTGCAATTGCTTATTGAGTGTCATTCTGCTTTTGACTTATCCAAGGGTCATTCACATAGACTTCCAATCACTCTGGGTCAAAACTCATTTCTGTTTTGGTAAATCATACTGAGTCGGCTTCACTGCATGTTACAACCTGTCTCATATCTACAGTTCATCAGGCACCTAAATTAAACAGCACAAACTCCAGTATTTTTATTTCTCTTTTCCTCTGAAGTTCTTTTCCAATTGAAGGAAAAACAAACAAACAAACAAACTAAAACAACAACAACAAAAAGCTTTCATTTGTAATTCTATGTCTTCAACAGATTACAGCATTTCCAATTTTCCATTCAATTGCAGGGTGGGGAAAAAGTCATCAAGATTTTCTTTAATTTCCCAGTAGGGCTATGCAGATCAATTCACATCCTAAACGTGATAATGCTTGCTTTTCCTCCCCATCCCTTCACATACACACATACATAATGGAGATGGAGGAGAGATAATAAGGGAGGGAACAGGCAGCTCTTCACCATTTGTAAGGCTAATGAGCCTCTTCATTTGGTCTCATTGTACATGTGCCACCTCTGGCACTGGGCTTTGGTTCTGTTCCTGGTTACATCAACATCAATTTCCAGGCACACTGATGCATTACTAACATTCTCCATGGCCAAATCTCTTCTTTTCAGCCCCTTTTTTGTTGTACTATCTGAGACCTTCCCCTTTTCATTGCTCCCCCTCGGAGAGGCACACAAGCCTAGACTGAAAAGTAATGAGACTATTAATTAGAGTCTCTAGAAAGGAGGGCTATTCTGCCTGGGTGTTGTCTCTGTCTCTCTCTTTGTTCCAGGCATGTTCTGAGAGATTAATTCCTGTTTACACAGATTAAAACAAGAAATGAATATCTCCAGCTAGGAAATAAAATGCCAGTCTGAGTAAACAGCCTAATTCTTCTTGATGAGAACAGGCTAGATTCATATTAGTGAGACAATCCTTCTGTCTGCCAGGCATTCTAAAGGCACCTAAGAAATAGGGCCCCATTTCTTCTTTCAAAAAAAATTTTTTTTATGGTAGGCGCTGATTACAAAAAGACACAAATACCACAAATATGACACAAACAGTATGTGCCGTCATTGGGTTCTCAGTTCAAATCTTGCCCAGGTGGGTATGGACAGAAAGTCAATAGCACCTGCTGGCTGCCCAGATGCCTCTGTGAAATGAGTTTGTGGTCTCCTTCCAGTTCTCAAGAGATGTGTCCCTGTTGCACTGGCTGGTCATAGCAGAGAAACCCAGGACTGAGGGGGCATGGCGACTGGATGAGGCAGATTAGCAGAATGGCCTGAACTGTTGCCCAACAGTTCTGTGGGCAATAGTCCACCATACTACCACAGAGTGCTTTTCATTAGTAGATGTCAAAGCACTTTGCAAAGGGAGTGAAGTATCATTTGACAGATGGGTAAATGGAGGCAAAGTGAGTTGCCCAAGGTTGCCAGTGGCAGAGCCAGGAATAAAATCCAAGCCTCCTGAATCCCAGTTCAGTGCTGTATCCACCAGGCTACACAGAGGCCTTCAGTCTATAGAAGGTTGAATCAATGTCTTCCATATACACTACATTCACTTAACTATCCCCCCATAAAATAAACAAGATACAGTAGTAGGCACCACAGATATTTTATTAGAGCTGGTTGAACAACAGAAATATAATGTCATGAAAATTTTCAAAAATTTAAGTTGTTTCCATTTTGAAAAATGGACCAAATTTTCAGGAAACTTTCCAATATATTTTTGTCAACATTTTTATTTAAATCTTTTAAGCATTTTGTTTATTGAAAACCTGGTTTTCACTAAGGCCTAATCTACACTATGGGGTTAGGTCAAATTTGGCCACATTAGGTTGATTTAAAAATGAATACATCCACACAACCAACCCCGTTCCGTCGACCTAAAGGGCTCTTAAAATTGACTTCTGTACTCCTCCCTGGCAAGGGGAGTAGCGCAAAAATGGACTTTGCTGGGTCGAATTTGGGGTAGTGCGGATGCAAATCGACAGTATTGGCCTCCGGGAGCTATCCCAGAGTGCTCCATTGTGACCGCTCTGGACAGCACTGTGAACTCCGATGAACTAGCCAGGTACACAGGAAAAGCCCCGGGAACTTTTGAATTTCATTTCCTGTTTCGTCAGTGTGGCAAACTCAGCAGCACAGGTGGCTATGCAGTCCTCCCAGAATCGTAGCGCGTAGAATGTTTCTATGCTCTCCCTATCATCTCCATCCCTGAGGTTATCGCAGATTAGAAGGTGAAAAAAACGCACTCGCGATGACATGTTTTCCGAGCTCATGCAGTCCTCCCGCACTGATAGGGCACAGCTTAATGCATGGAGGCATTCAGTGACAGAGGCCAGAAAAGAATTAAGCGAACGCGAAGAGCGGAGGCAGGACGCAATGCTAAGGCTAATCGGGGAGCAAACGGACATGATGAAGTGTCTATTGGGGGAGCAAACAGACATGATGAAGCATCTGTTGGAGCTGTAGGAAAGCCAACAAGAGCACAGACCCCTGCTGCATCCACTGTATAACCACCTACACTCCACCCCATGTCATGTTCCATAGCCTCCTCACCCAGACGCCCAAGTACACAGGGGGTGGGGGGAGGCTCTGGGCATCCAGCCACTCCACTGCAGAGATTGGCCCAAGCAACCGAAGTCTGTCATTCAAACAGTTTGATTTGTAGTGTGGCTACAATAAGCAATGTGGCCTTGTCCTTCCCTCCTCCCCCACCCCACCTGGGCTACCTTGTCCATTATCTCATTTTTTTTAATTAATAAAGAATGCGTGGTTTCAAAACAATGATTATTTTATTTCGAAGGGGAGAGAGTGGTTGGCTTACAGGGAATTAAAATCAACTAAGGGGGCAGGTTTGCATCAAGGAGAAACACACACAACTGTCACACCGAAGCCTGGCCAGTCATGAAACTGGTTTTCAAAGCCTCTCTGATGTGCAGCACGCCTTGCTGTGCTCTTCTAATTGCCCTGGTGTCTGGTGAGAAACGATTGTCTGCCGTTGCTTTCATGGAGGGAGGGGCGACTGACGACATATACCCAAAACCACCCGTGACAATTTTTTTTGCCCCATCAGGCATTGGGAGCTTAACCCAGAATTCCAATTGGCAGCGGAGACTGCGGGAACTGTGGGCTAGCTACCCACAGTGCACCGCTCCGTGAGTCGATGCTAGCCATGGTAGTGAGGACGCACTCCACCGATTTAATACGCTTAGTGTGGGCATACACAATCGACTGTATAAAATCGATTTCTAAAAATCGACTTCTATAAAATTGACCTAGTTTCGTACTGTGGACATACCCTAAGAGACCATGGGTACTGGAATGTGAAGAATGGCTATAGCTATTTAAAGGAATATTTCAGTAAAAGAATGCTACAATAAATATTTTGAGAAAGTTTGCTAACATCAACAATTGTTTGTGTAAAGTTTCATCTTTTTAAACAGCCATTTATTGACAAAAAAAATTCCTGCAAAAATCATCAACCAGCTCTGTATTTTATAGATTAGTTAGTAGGCACACTGAGTCAAGATTAATTCCTGGTGACACTCCAATGAAATAAACAGACCACTCTCAAACAGAGAGCAAAAGAGGAGGAACAAAATCTAGGAAAAACAGATTGAAGGAAGAAGTGTGGGAAGAGGAGAAAAGATAAGAAGAAATAAAACCAATAAAGAAATAAACCCTAGGAGAGCATGAGCAGAACCTTATAGCCTTCTGCCACTCTTAGGGTATATCTACACTTGCAGCATTACGTGTGTTGAGCTATGAGTTTGGCTCCTACCCTGCTATCATTCGCACTGGAAGGCCTCAGATACGTGTCCAGGGGTGTGCAGAATGCGAGTTAGCATGTCCGCCTGGGGAAATGGGTGAGATTGACATCTGACCCACCTCTCTACCCACCCATTTAGTGATATGGACGTCACAATGAAACAATGAGCCCTCCTCGACTCTATGTAGTCCTCCAGTATCATTCCCAGAATTCCCTTTCCTTTCAGATTCCTCACTTCCTGCCCTGGACCAGAAGTTTACCTCTCCCCTTTTGCCCATGTGGACTGCTTCGCTCCCACAATTTGCTCCACCTCTGTCCTGCCCCACCATTTCAAAGTGTCCACATCAGCTGGAGAACCACACCAGGGTTCTGGTTACCACCAAGAACCACAATTTCAGCAGGAGCACACAGAACATTCACCTTTATGAGAATATCTCACAGAGACGGGTGGAGCAGGCATCCATCAGACAGTAATGCAGTCTAAGGAGTGAGTAAAACATTTCATATCCCTGTACTGAAAGGCCAAGGACTCCAACATCAGGTACAGTAATGTGCCCAGCACATGCCCCTGCTACGAGGCGCTTCATCGGGTGCTTGGCAGTGTCCCCTGTGTGGTGCCCACCATCTGCCTTGATATCCTCCTCCAACCAGAAGTACTGTACACCCATCTGCGGCTCCCACATCTACCACTGTTCACTGCCTGGGTCGCTGACCCTTCAGTCAACTGGACACCACCAAGCTGAATATTGGGATATGGTCACCTATGCAGTGAACCCATGGTGTGTGCTGGGCATGTGTGGCCCCCAGAATTAAAGTGTCCCCCCACCTACCCATGCAGAAATGCAGGTATCTGTAAGCGACTGGGGAAAAGGGGCAGCATAGGTAACATTTATTAAGAGTCCACACAGTCCAGGGCCCCATTACAGCATCATACTTCATTTCTTTCAAGCAAGCATGTGGGCACACAAGGCATCCCTTATTTCTCCTTCATGACAGGAGGCAGTTCCACCCCTGACAGGTGCATGTTCTGGTTGCATGACCTGACCTACAAGTCAGCGGTGTCTTGAGTCCACTCCATATATAAATGCTTGCCTTTAGCCTCACATGTGTTGTGGAGGCCACAATCACACAGATGACATTGGTCACACTTGCTTCCAAACAGTTCTGTAAACACCATCTTGCCTTCAGCCTGCCAAATGTGCACTCCACCAGCATCACGTATTGGGGGTACCCATGTTAATCTGTATCCACAAAAACAACAAGGAGTCCGGTGGCACCTTAAAGACTAAGAGATTTATTTGGGCATAAGCTTTCGTGAGTAAAAAACCTCACTTTTTCAGCTGCATGGAGTGAAAGTTACAGATTCGGGCATTATTATACTGACACATGAAGAGAAGGGAGTTACCTCACAAGTGGAGAACCAGTGTTGACAGGGCCAATTCAATCAGGGTGGATGTAGTCCACTCCTAATAATAGATGAGGAGGTGTCAATTCGAGGAGAGGCAAAGCTGCATCTGTAATGGGCCAGCCACTCCCAGTCCCTATTCAAGCCCAAATTAATGGTGTTAAATTTGCAAATGAATTTTAGTTCTGCTGTTTCTCTTTGAAGTCTGTTTCTGAAGTTTTTTTGTTCAAGAATAGTGACTTTTAAATCTGCTATAGAATGTCCAGGGAGATTGAAGTGTTCACCTACTGGCTTTTGTATGTTACCATTCCTGATGTCCGATTTGTGTCCATTTATTCTTTTGCGGAGGGACTGTCCGGTTTGGCCAATGTACATGGCAGAGGGGCATTGCTGGCACATGATGGCATATATAACATTAGTAGATGTGCAGGTGAATGAGCCCTTGATGGTGTGGCTGATGTGGTTGGGTCCTCTGATGATGTCGCCAAAGTAGATATGGGGACAGAGTAGGCAACGAGGTTTGCTACAGGGATTGGTTCCTGGGTTGGTGTTTCTGTGGTGTGGTGTGTAGTTGCTAGTGAGTATTTGCTTAAGGTTGGAGGGCTGTCTGTAAGCGAGGACTGGCCTGCCTCCCAAGGTCTGTGAGAGTGAGGGATTGTTTTCCAGGATATGTTTTAGATCATTGATAATGCGCTGGAGAGGTTTTAGCTGGGGGCTGTACGTGATGGCCAGAGGTGTTCTGTTATTTTCCTTGTTGGGCCTGTCCTGTAGTAGGTGATTTCTGGGTACCCATCTCGCTCTGTCAATCTTTTTCCTCACTTCCCCAGGTGGGTATTATGGGCATGTTTGCAATAAATAACCTTAGAGCAGATGGGGAACCCATTCCCTAAAAGCCAACTATTATTTCTGGCACATTTTTAGTGCCAACCATATGTGGGTAAGTCACACTAACATCTGCCTGGTAAACCACCACCACCACCACCACTCCAAGACTGACAGAAGGTTTGCCAACACCAAACTACCGGTAGTTAGCCACAGACCTGTAGCACTCGGGGTAGCCACCTTCTAGAGGGCAATCGCAACCCACTTCTGCACTGATATGGCATCCCTCAAATCAAGTGTTCTAGTGCTGAAGGGTTGGGCAAACTCTTCATGCAGCTCCAGGAAGATCTGTTTCCTCATGCAGACTTCTGGAGCCACCGCTGGTCATCCCAGGTCTGCAGGACGATGTGGTCCCACCATGCTACGCTAGCTGTCCTGCACCAGAAACGCTGCTCCACACATGGAAAGGAAGCACCAATTGTGGCATTAATTGGGATGATGCAGAATGCTGTGAATGGACTCCCCTCCAAGTCCCACCGCCTTCATCTCTGAAACTGTTCTCATAATGCCATCCAGCATCTCGGCAAATGTCTGCTCCACTACATAAACCCTTCACCCACAAGCAGGAGCAGCTGATCAAATGGATCCATGGTTTGTCCCTGGGTCAGAATGGACAGAAGGGAGCCGCTTGCACAGCCAGAAGAGACTCCAAGAAAATGGCATTCACTAGGTGGTGGGCAGGAAGCACTTCTGCACAGGAGGTGAGCTCTCCCACAATACATTGCAAACCAAACACTGGAATGGCTCCAGGTGGTAAGGAGGCAGCTCAGGGCACTCATGAATCCAAGTATCAAACAATGTGTAGTTTCAGCATCAGAGTGGACGTGGCTCTACGGGGCATGAGGCACATGCGGCTCTGCGGTGTGGACTCTGGCGGCAGGCTTAGCTAACATACAGACACGTGCACGTGAGGCAGGACACAGGTACACACCCAACTAAGACAACCCCCTAAATACTGCTGCTTACATACGAAGGTACTGGTGATCTCTTAATGTGACATATGGATAGATAAATAATCAGTAATTTTCAGACTATTGTACTCCACTATACAGATTGAAAAGTGATCCTCTGTTTCCTTCTCCACTGTCCCAAAAGCCTACACATGCCAAAGGCAGTAACTTAAGGCATGGGGTTTATCCAAGTGTGGGCAGAGGGTTTTCCTCAGCCCATGCCCTTTGGCCCATTATATGACCTCTCTTCCCTATTCCCCAGCTATTGTACTACAAAAACTGCCTGGGAACGAATATTCAAGTAGGAGACAGTGTTTCAGGATTCCTTAATTCTGTTCCTGGTAGCCACCATGCATGTGTTCCCATGCATCACAGCAAAATACATACACCTTCAACAAAATCACTTCAATATGCCTTATATCCCGCAAAAGTCAAGTATTAATATTACAGCATACGCTGCACTAACTTTGTAAATAGCAACCTAATGAACAAATATAACAAACCTGAGCTCTCTGTCAGTCTGAGGTATAGCCCCACACTTTGGTCTCACACCTGACAGTGCACTATGCTGATAGCTAAGCCATTAGACTAGTGTGTTAATAATTAATGGAGGATTACACATCCTAGAGACAGGAAATACTGAGCTGTTAGCCACTAATCTTTACACTTTTCCACTATTTCCTTCTTCCTGCTTTTAAATCTCATGCACACAGAATAAGGAAAGCCTCAGACTCCAAGCAAATCATGAATAAGGAATTTAACTCGCTCATTAGCAAGTAGCACAAGGAATAGAGGTAAAAAAAAACCACCTCATTTTTTTATTGCTAATTTTTAGATTGCATACTGCCTTCACTACAAGTTGTGACAAGTCCCCAGCCCACAATTTCTCAGACACCTATTGAAGATTAAAATGTAGCCACATACAATAAATTCTATCAGGCAGGACAGTCAGAGAGAGGCAGTCAGGATGATATAAAGAGAGCAGAGAGGACTGAAAGAGGCCAAGTCAATTTTTTTTAAAAGGTTGTAAGAAGAGGATATTCTGTGGCCTGGCCGAAAAACATCAGTATTAAACGCCTTTGACACAATTGTATGTCACCAGTACTATAAATGACTGCACTGCAGTGCCACTATTACCTCTTGCCTTGAGAGAGGGAGTGTGGTCTAGTAGTTAGAGCACAGGACAGGGATGCAAGAGACCTGAGTTCTAAGCCCAGCTCTGTTGCTGGGTGACTGGAGCAAAATCATTTTCCCTCTGTTCCTAAGTTTCCTCATCATGTGTGGTTTTCATTCTGAACCAAAAATCAACCCAAGCTCATTCAGATGTAGTTCAGGTCCACCCAAAGGTTTTTGACAAACATGAGCCTAAGTTTTCAATGCCTGTTTCACACCACTCTGCTAAGGGCCTCACCTTGATGTGGTCCAAAGCCACAAACACATTTCAGTTGCAAATATTTGAAATGGTAACGATCATGAAAGCCAAAATGCCAGTCACATGACATCTTTCAAATCCATCTCCCCATCCAAGTACTTTGAATCTGAAATATCCCTTATTTGAACCAGATAACACAAATTATTACTATCGAGTTATGGGGACCTGTTTTCAGCTTTACTAGTCTCACACCTGGTATGCCTGGAGTTCAGTTTGGTGGATTTGGAGTTCTCTGACATCTGCTTGACCAGTTCTATTAACTACATTCACCAATTAAAAAAAAAGAAAAAATACATGGGTGACATTTATCTCAATCGCCAGGAGGAAACCTCTAAGCACTCAGGACACTGAGCAAAAAAAGAATTCAAAAGAGCAAAGCAATATCTGCACATGACGTTAGCACAGCTAGTACTCTGCATGTAATATAAACGTAAGGAGAAGAAACGATTGCTGCACAAAACGTTGCACAGATTGGTAACACAATTATGGATCATTTCTTGCATGGAAGAGGATAACCTGATTTGCAATACAGATTTTTATTTTTAGAATTATTTGAAAGATTCACTCGTGCTGGAATTTATCTGAAATGACTTTGGACTTCTGAATTTTATTCAATTCCCCAATAATTGCTTAGGGCTGTGTTATTCTACAGCTTAGAAATTCCATCTTCAAAAATGAAATGGGCAAAGCAGCACAGGTTCACAGAAGAGAGAACGGATTTTCAGAACAATATGGGGGGGGAGGGGAAGAAAGGGGGAGAGTTGAGAAGTGTAGTTTCCAGAAGTACATTGGCATTTTCTCCGTTCATTTAAAAATATGTAATTCAAGGAATGCATTTTGGGAATTACATAATACAGTGAACCATCTAAAGGGAGTCATGGAGGTTTTGGACTTCCTACTGGAAATTGACATATTACAGAGTTTGCATTGAGTTCACTTGCATTCAGCAGCACATAATTCCAGGATAACAAATTATAGGAAGAATTTAAATACTGTATCAGCAAATGATGACAAAACACAAGCAACTATGGGTGGACTGAGCCTAAACTACAATTGAAACCAAATGTTTTTACATTCATCCGTTCTATAATAAAATATACTTTTCACGACTAACCTCATAGCTGCAAATTCCCAGTGAGAAGCAGTGAAACAAGGAAACAGAAATGATCTAATACCAAACTAATGATCCACTCCCAGCCTAATAATAATACCACAGTACTATTTGGTTTTAACTTTTTTAAGCTAATTGAAATGAGTGGAAAACTCAATTCTCTTCAGTGAGCTCTGGATCAGGCCCAATGAGCTGACAGTGAGACACATGCTGAACAGTCAGAAAATAAATTCACTACATCAGTAATACATGGGGCGACAGAGATACTATCGCTTCATTCTCCTCCAGGTCACAAAATTAACTGTGTGCAGCCACTGCTGGTTTCTGATGCTGGTGTTCATTTTATATTTCTGGCATGTCTCCTTTTTACCATCTGATGTGATATGAAACGGATTTTCTTTTCTCATGTATAAAAACTGATTACTAATAAGATGAACCAGTGCTGTAGAGTATGTGTGTGTGTGTGTAACCTGAGGATAAAACACCCAACACATTTTGCTACTTTCCATGAGCACATGTTCACAGGTGCTTGCTGGGCACATCTGCACACAGAATAATTCAAAGAAGCAGTTAATTGGCTTTCTTCAGCCCGCCCGTTCCCTCTCTACTTCCAAGAGCAAAAGCAGAGTGGTTCCTACCAACGCTGGATCTTTATCAGTCTTCTGTACTTCAGCATTTTCTTATTCAATCTCAAGTTAGAAATCCTTTCCTTTCTCCTAAACTCCAATCCACCTTAAGAGCAGCAGCCACATTCCAATCAATTCGGTGAGATGAACGTTATTTACACTTCAGTTTGCACCTTTTTGTAAGATTTCATAAGAGAATAAATCCACACTTCCAGGGATGGTTGTGCGTGAGGAAGGCTGGGGCTGTTAAGCGGAGGTGTTAGACACGTATGGGAATGTATTAGTAAGGGTTGCACCTCCATCTCTAAGATTTCAAAGTGACAGTGAGAGCATAAGAGAGAGCAGGATGATGAGGAGAGATTAATTACATGCAACTTTTCCTTCTTTATCACTATATATTTGATACTGTCACCGTAAAATATCACTATCCTGTCACTTAGACGAACAGGAGACTTGGCATTAAGGCTTCAATAAATTAAGCACAGCTTACCATATACAACATATGCATATGATACTCAACACAATAAGGCCAGATAATTTCCAGTGCCCAACTTGTTCCAAAGTTTATTAAAGACCTACTTAAATAGGGACTTAGTAAAAATCTGCTGGGATTATGGGTGGCTGCTAGCAGCATTTCATACAATGTGTAATTTATTTGCATATGTCCCAGACAAAAGGATTCAATAGAAATCTGCCCCAATACATGACAGCTAGGACATACAATAAAACACCTTATTAATCCTCTGACATTGGCTCTCGCTTACATTTTTAAGGGCCATATCCCTAAGAGATGCTGAACCCCTGCAGCTCTGATAAAAATTAATGAGTTAAAAGTACTCAATACCTCTATGGAATTACCTCATACAATTTGGCCAACGACCTCCATTAAAAAGTCAATGCTGGTTGTGTGAACACATCCTGTGCAGCCCACTAGAAATGTATGGGAAATAGAAATTTACCGTGCACAGAGCTGAGGCTGGAGACGCATGAGGATCAGAGAAAGTCTGGTATAGGCACAGATAAATTCCAGATTTGAATTGTATCACCCTAATGCTGAGCAGTAGCAGATTTCAGAACACTGAAGGTTCATTTTCCAGTGGAAGAGAAATCAATAATGCTGAGTCCGGATATATCCTAAATGCAACTTTTTTTTGTTTACTCTACACCAGGGATCGGCAACCTTTGGCCCGCGGCCCGAGCCAGTTTGTTTACCTGCCGTGTCCGCAGGTTCGACCAATCACGGGCCGAGGGATGTGCTGGCTGCCGCTTCCCACCGCCCCCATTGGCCTGGAGCGGCAAACCGCAGCCAGTGGGAGCCGCAATTGGCCGAACCTGTGGACGTGGCAGGTAAAAAAACTGGCCCAGCCCGCCAATGTGCTTACCTGGTGGGCCGCGGGCCAAAAGTTGCCGATCTCTGCTCTACACACAGTCCTGGAACAGAGGTGGTTAAACAACATGCAGGAAAAAAAACCTTTCTTTCCAGGAATCACTTCCAAAATACCAGTGCCTGGCTCCTAGGGAGCAACTGTCCCCAAAGTTGACTCTAGATAGAGAGATTAAGGCAAGGAGCAAACTCACCTGTTCCTTGCAGCAGGTCTCCCAAAAATTAATTCCATCACAGAAATAACACAATGCAGCATTTCTTTCAAGGCTGAACAGTGGTGCTCTCATACTAGAAAAAGAACCTTTAATACTATGTGGTGAAACAGTGTCACCTTGTGACTCCTGCCATAACAACAGTAATTGTATGGACACTGACAATGGGAGGAGAGAGAAAAGGACAGCCCTCCCACACATGGACATGAAGAGTGAAGTACCAGGATTCTATGATCTTGAAGCCTCCAACTCGATTTCTGGTGGGTTCTGCAAGTAAAACCAAAATTAAGGGCCAGATCCTTGTGTACAGTTGAACAGTGGTTGTTATAACACTTGAGAGACGTGAATTATGCCACCTTTCATTCCCATGGCCCTGGAGGAAGCTGGGAGTTAATTCATCCTCTAGTTTAAGAGTATGCTTACACTTGGAAGTGTGATTGCAGCATGGGTTGGCATACAACATAGCTAACGCAGCTAAAAATAGCAATGAGGACTGCAGCGTTGGCTTCAGTGTGGGCTAGCAATACAAGTACATACCCAGGGCCCCTGGTGTGCTTGTACAACCCATGCGTGCACCCATGCTTCCATATCTACAGTGATATTTTTAGCCCTACTAGCTAGATTAAAGCTAGCACAGGTATGCCAACCCAAGCTGCAATCACACCTCCTATTGCAGTGTAGTGCACATCCACTGTAATGTTCAGAGGGTTCAGAGAAGAGCCACGAGAATGATTAAAGGATTAGAAAATCTGACTTATAGTGATAAACCAAGGAGCTCAATCTATTTATCTTAACAAAGAGAAGGTTAAGGGTTGACTTCATTGCAGTCTGTAAGCATCTACATGGGAAACATGTATTTAATGATGGGCTCTTCAATCTAGAAGAGAAGGGTATAACACGATCCAATGGCTGGAAGTTGAAGCTAGAAATATTCAGACTGAAAATAAGGCCTCCATTTTTTCCCTCACAACTTTTTATTAAATTTACACACACACACACACACACCAGTTTGATGGCCTATGGAGGTCAGACTAGATAATCACAATGGTCTCTAGAATCTATGCCGGCTACAATGGTTCTCCTAGGGGCCCCCAACTGTGAAGGTCAAGGAGTGGTGGAACTGGGAGTCAGCTACATCCACTTTCTGCCACCCTGGGATTCTCCTAAACAAGGGGAATATCCATCTAGCCGTTTAAGCCTGCTATTCCCCCTTTGCAATAGCAGAGCAGTGCAAAGGGCACAGATAGGAGCAGAGGATTTGGTCCTAATTATGAACCAAATAAGTGAAACTCCTGACTTTGAGACCACTACAAGGTCTACTAGTTACAAACTCAAGTACTTGGGCCTGATTCTGCTCTAGTTTATCAGTAGATAACTCCATGAAGCCTGATTCTCCTCTCACACCAGTTTTACACACTGACTTCAGTGACATTAATCAGCATAAGACTCGTGTGAGAGGAATATAGTTAGACGGTTCCCAGGGTTGAAACTAGCACAAACCTGATTGAGGTTCAATAGCAAATGGTGGTTTTACTCTTGCTCCTCCACAGGCATTGGACCCGATTCACCTTTGCAAACACAGGAGATACAAATTCTGCCTCCCTGAACCATTGGTGGCTAACGGACCCAGGGTAGGATTCTTCTATGAGGAAAAAAAAAAAAGAAAATGTTCACTGCCACGCTCCCTGGGGATTTGTGCTTGGGGATGGCAGCTTTAATAGGCCAGGGCTCCACTGGACCTCTACCCAGAGGCTGCCTGGGGGAAGAAAAGGAGAGCAATGAAACAGCAAAAACCTGGCCAGCCAGGTTATGCCTCCTCCTTCCCTCATACTGCAACTTTTCCAGATTGGTAGCCAGGCCACAATCATGTAAGAACTTTAAAGGAAAGATGAGATGTTTGAAGTTGATGTAAAAAAAGTGAAGGAAAGCCAGGGAAGGGATTGAAAGAGATAAATAGCATGGCCAGAATGGCAGGAGAGAATGACAATATTAGCATAAACATGTTGCATAGAAATGAAAGGGTAGGGATGAGATGAGGAGATTGTAAAAGTTGAGATGATCAATGAACAAAGCAAAACCACATTTCTATCTCTTTTCACATTGGTGCCATTTGAAAAGAAGTTAGCAAGATACAGTGCCTGAACTAAAATTCCAAGAAGAGCATAAAACATACTCCACAAATTGCATAGACTGTATGCATAGCATAGGCCTGCCACCAGATCTATCTTGATCCCATGTGTCTCCTATTGATCTGCTAGGCAGCCAGCATTGGACACCTGGCTAGCTGGGGTGATGAGGTAATCAACTATCATGAAGATTGATCCACCACACTTTGTCTGGGAAACTTACCATAAGAAACAGGAAATGAGCTGGTGCTTACTAAAGGTGGTAGATATATACATATATTTTCCTTTGTATGGAATAGACTAGAGATACAGTTTGTGATGTAAGTGCATGACAAGTGTGAATGAGTATTTTGGGAAACCTAAAAAGAGATTCAATAATGGGAATTGGTCTTGAATAACAGGATTTTGTTGACCTCACTTTTTGCACTTGTATTGCTTGAAATGCTATGGACTTCAATTATTCTCATTTTTGCTCATCTGTCTATTCACATAACACTACAAATTAAATAAAAGTTTTCCTACAGAATTTAGGGTTATCTAGTAAAAGGTGATTTTAATGTGCAAGTATAACAAATAGATTGTATCTGAGGCTGAAGCAAGATTTTTAGTGCTTTAATGATCTGACAGACACCAAAGATGATGCAGGTAAAGAGCCAGATTCACTGGTACCCTGGTCCCTCCGCTGTAAATTGGATTTACAGTTGTGCTTTGTTTTCTCCAAAGCACAAAGCAGCTGGAGAATACTAGATAATGTGACAAACTCTCTCTTTAAAATATCCTAACTCTAAATATAAAGTAAATTAGGTCCTTATTTTGTTAGGCTTGTTTGGGTTTATTTTTACAAAAATTAGACTCCTTAATATTTAGTGTTCATTCTATCATTATTTGACTGATACTTGGACTGCTGAACCAGATCATCAGGGACTGGATTATAATTTTACAGTCCAATCCCTGCGAGGGGCATGACACTTCGGCACTCATACAAGAGCAGGGCAGTATAACTGGTCAGGAATTTTCTGTCTGTATGATTTTCCAACAGAAAAAGGCACTTTTCACATGAAGAAAATTGAAAGGATTGAAAGGCTCTTGTCAATTTCCCCCCCGAATGTGAAATTGCCTAGAGCCTTCCTGCTCCTCTCTAACCTCAAACTCCACCCAAGAACCAAACCCCTCCCACACGTGACAAACATCTGCAGGTCTGCTGCACCCAGCTGTCAAAAGCCTCCTGCATCCCACACCAAGGGAAGCATGTTGAGCTCCTAGCTGCTGAACAGTCCCGCAAGCTGCTTCATGAGAACCCTCCCACCATCCCCAGACACAAATTACTTTGATTTTGGACTTCAACATTATTTAACAAGTGTCAGCTACTATGCAGTGTTGGTCATTCTTTCTTTATAGTAGGGAGGTGATGTCCACAGAAATTCCAATGATATTTGGGGGCTCTTGCTCTGCAATGTATTGATTTTATAAATAAGAGCTACTATAGTCATCTTTCTTATGTAGAATCTTTGTTGCTCCAAAAACTTAATTCTAAGCGAATTAGTGTAATTCTAATGTTGTCACGATTGTAGGTTCTGTTATACTGTGCTTAATAGGTTTTAAAAACATCCTTAGCAGAAATTAGCTTCTCACATTTTGATCCCACTACTTAGTATTACTACAGATAGCAAATTTCTAATCCTACAAATAATATATATATATATATATATATATAAATACACATGCTCTTAAATTTATACAAGCTGCACAATTTTATACACATTATGCTGAAGCACTAATATTAACCAGTTATATTACAGTAGCTCCCAAAGGATGATGAGGGCTGTACTGTGCTAGGTGCTGTACAAACAGATAAAAGAAGCAGTGCCTTACAATCCACAACACAAAAACACTAAAAAGTGATACAGACATTGGAAACACATGATTAGCCTTAAATGCAAATCCACATCCACACATTAATCAACAATGTTGTCCATGTTCTCTATACACAGGCAACATTGTCCAGAAATAGTAATAAATACTTCACCAAATATTTGCATAATCAGTTCATGAATATAGTCATAACGGATATTTCCCACTTAATGTTATCACTTACAAGAAAGCAGATATCAAAATTCAACACAGGAAAATAACACCACAAAATAATACAAACAATGGGTCACAGTTAAGATTGTGTCGTGATGTATTGCTTTTAATTGGGGAAAAAATGGATGAGATTTTGTGCTGCATTTCTTGGAACAGGGAGACAAGGGGCAAAGGTGGTTTCCTGGTATCATTTAGGCATTTTGAGAAATTGCTCCAAATTATGGAGGCCCATCCCAGGCTGTTTATGGGCAGCCGCTGCCACCTAGAATCCCTGTAGTGCTGTGCACTATAGGCCTGGCCCCCTCACCCTCTTTTTCCACTGACCTGTTCCCTGCACTGGTGATGAGGGGGTGCCTGCATAGGGCAGCCTAAATCTATTCAATTCTTGTGCCATGTGGACTCCCCACTGGCTGGCTATGGAGCTTTTATGGTCCTTGAAGGATGAGTCAGTAGCATCCAGGGGCCATACCAAGTGAAAAAGCTTTATACCAGCTGCCCAAAATTATGATGTTCCCAACTTTTCCTTTCCATTCTTTTGTGTACAAGTTTTGTATATGAAGTTATAGGTAATTACATTGTTGTCACTGAGCAACCTCGATTGATTTTAGAAAGCTTTTTTTCTTCATAGAATTTATAGATGGCTTTATTTAATTTGCCAAAAAGTGACTCAAAATTTCGGAAGTGTTAGATATGGAAAAGATGAGCAGATCAATTCACCCTTTATACAATTTCTGACAAGCTCCCACTGGTGACAGTTAGAGAAAAGCAGGGGGAAAGTTGGGTATTGTATACATGAGGAAAAGTAAACAGTTAAAGACTGTATTTACCTAAGCAGCTGTATTCCAGTGGGTAGCATAATCCAAGGAGTGATAAAGGCACAGATTGGTAATGTAATATAGGCAATTAGTCCTGTCAGCTTCAAAAGAACTGGTGAAGCAGAAAAATCAGTCTAAGAACTAATCTGTAACTGCACAAAAGCAATGTCTGATAGCACATCTGAAACATGGCAGCTCAAACAGACAGGACAGAAGTGTTTTATAGATGTCTCAGATAACTGACATCCACAAATGACTCTTAATTGTCTGTTTTTTACCTGGCCCTATCATTCAAGAAGCTAAGGATGAAAATGTGGATGAAGTTTTCATTTGCCTCTGCAACTTAACCCCCGCTCCCCCCCTGTGTTTCTGATGATCAGTGGCTGAGAAATACAGCTTCAATTTTAATTTTAAATAGCAATTTTCATAAAAGAGAAAATTACATACTGGTTTCAAGCCTGCAATGCACTAAGCACTCTGGCCCCAATTCAGGAGATCACTTAAGTACGAGCTTAATTTACTGTAGTGACACTATGCAAAAGCCATAATGCTCATGATCAAGTTTTGCTATGAGGTTAGTTAAATCAATAACAACCCCTTAAGTAGTGTAGCCTAATGGAAAGCACACTAAACTGGGGATCAGGAGATCACAGTTCTGACAATGGCCTGTTTCGTTACCTTGAGCCAGCCATTTCACCTCTCTGTGAATTAGTTTATCTGTAAAATGGGGATAATGATACTTAGCTCTTTTGTGACGTGCTTTCAGATCTACTGATGGCAGCACTATATAGGACCTAGGTATTATTATTATGGACATAATTATAGCAGAAGAGAAGAGCTTATAGTGCTTAATCAGGACAGCTTATATTCTTTGGGAAATGAAGGTACCTTTATACCAGTATAACTGTGACCAATCAGTATAACTATGCGAATTAAAAACAAAAACAAAAAACAAAAAAAAAACACACACCTGTAACTGAATTATACTAGTACAAATTTTCAAGCACAGAGCAGACCTAAAACATTTCAATGTTTGTTATCCCAGATTCAAGAGATTTTTAAGCAATATTCGAATTTCTCTCCACCCACCTCCACTGTGTCAGTAAAGAGCAGAGCTGAAGTTGTTTGTATGCTTAAGATGTGCATTTCCATACCTTAATATATTTGGATTTCTTTTAAGTTTAACCATAAGTCAATATTCTGGGTTTAAAATACTTAAGTTCTACAATAAATTACTACTTTCAACCTTACTTCCATCATAACATAATGTTTGTCTAGGAACTATTTTTTTTACTTAAATTTTTCATACATTAACAAACAAACTCAGAGAATGTTACCATGCAATATTTCTAATGATTTGAAGATATGAAGTATCAGCCTTAAATAATTTATTTAATATTAACATTAATAGACAGTTTCATCGGTATGCTCTGCAGCTTAACCCCTCTTTGGAACAGTACAAAGCACCCACAGCATACAAGCCAGTTGAACTGGCTTCATATCTGATTTATTTTATTTTTTTTAATAAAAACAGAGCAATAAAAAACAGCCAGAGTATTCTTGCCCCTTTTTGATTCAAGTGGCTAGTCAAAATTCAGGGCCCTGGGGATGTTCCAGTTGTAAGCAGAAATTGAGGAAGTCCTGGTATATACTCTGATGCCATCTTGTTTAGTTACCAAGAATACACAAAGTCCTGTGTCTCTGAACACAAAAGGAACCAAGAACAAAAGGTGTAGTTTCTTAGCTTACAGCCCCCAAGCTTCTTTAGCCAACACCAAACCCAAAAGCTCTCTCTCTAGCTTTTCCCAGGGTCACATTGCGCTTACAGGCCCCAACTTGGCTTTCTTACCTCTTTTCCTTCCCTCCTTCTCAATGGGATTTTAACTCAACCTGTAACAAAGTCTCACCTAGCTCATAACAGTATCCCCCCACACCCCGTTTTTCTCTTCCTCTTGCATTCACTTGCTTGAACACACACAAATATGCATGTACATATACTAGTCCCCCCTCCCCCCACCCCCATTTTTTGAGTAGATCTGGTGAATTGGTTAGGTTTTGACAGTAAATATTTAGTATTAATGATCATTTTTGCCACTAATTTTCCTAATTAATCTGTTAGCAGAAGCTGGTGGCGCAAAAATCTCTCTCACAAAGAATTGCTCTACTGCAAAAGGACCACCATATCCTTTTGTTCCCAGTGAGAGTAAAGCTAAACTGTCCCTCTGATTTAAGGAGGCAGAGATGCTCCGTTTCACGGAGAACAACATGAGAGAGTCCTTCTGAAAATTGCCACCAAATTTAAGGCAGTTGTGGCATCACTGCCATTGAGAGCAAGAGGAGACAGCAGCCTTTTTGAAAAAAGGATGTTACTTGTGGAATTCTCTGTAAGAGAATATTATTGTTCAGCTCCTACTCAAGTAGTAACATTCAGTTATTAAGAACAATAAGGAAAAAAATCACTAATCCTAAAAAAAGTCTTCATTTGTAGAATACATATAAGATTTTAGTGAGTTTTAACAGAAATGGAAGTTTAAAGGGCCTCTATTGTACTGTTACTGAGATCCTTTTGGACAGAAAATGTCTAACATAGCATAGTAAATGTCTTAAAGCAGTGTTTCCTAGGGACTGGCTTGCTGCCTTCCTAAAATGTGTCAGAGATCAGGGACCACACCGGCCCATGGACTGGTCATTTAGAAACCCTCTTAAAGAATCCATTTTAAGCTCATTAACCAATTTATTTGTGAATTCTATGAAAATTAATTCTATACTCAGAGAATAAGTGGGGGAGGATATTCAGTGCTCTTAATATGTAACAAAGTGTTTGAATTCCTTATTTAAGTGTAACTCAGCCCAACCTTAACTATGGAACTATGATTGGCACTTCAACACACTGTATTTTAAAAGGCTAGACTGTTTTCCCATTACAAATTATGGAGAAACAACAATTGGTTCAAAAGGTCACGTCAAAAAAAAAAACCAGATCTATTCCAAGCAAATCTCTTTTAAAAATTTCTCCAAGCAATCACAAAAAGTTTGGCCTTCTGGAGTGGGTTTATTCCTCATTGGGGAAAAAATAAATAGAAGCTGACTCAGAGTCTTTCCTATCCTTATTTTACTCACATTATGCATACAGGACCAAATTCAACTGTTTGATATGCTCATGCAATTTGCATTGAAGTCGATAAGCACGATACACACATATGCAAGGACAGACTATGGCTCAGGGTTCCCATTAACGTTTCTGTTGAGAACAGCAAAACATACTTACCAGTAGAAACATTTTCAGAGCTCCAGCAAGAAAACAGCCCTGTCTACAAGTTCCAGCTGGACTGTACATGTCCACAACAGCATTGCAAAATCTGTGTGTCTTAACTCCACATTATTTAAAAAAAAATCACATCCAGGTGCCATATTGTCTGTGGTTCACTCATTTAACACAAAGGAAGCAATTTCAAACAATTAAATCTGAAAGCAACTTGTGCTTTTGAGACCATAAATGAGACACTGTTGTAGTGATTAGAGCAAGTTAAAATATATATGAAATTTAGCCCCATTCTCTGCATGAATCATTCGCAAACCAATCCTAATTTCTGAAAATTAAATTAATTATTCTCAAGTACACACTAAATAGTGTGGAACAACAAAACTTTTTTTTATCATGGTGTTCACAAATTTCTCACTTTGGCTATTTGTGATTTGTTACTTAGATTACATTGCATGGTTTCTCCTCCTAACTGGATGACTGAAATATTTTTACTGGGAAAATAATAAGCAACAGACAGTGAATAATGAATGACAAATAAACACTTATTTGTGGGAGAATAACCCTGTATACATGCAAACATGGGAGTTCATACAGAGAACAAGAATTGTGCAAGCAAAAGTTACCAAGTAGTAATAAAATGGGCAATCAAAATCTGTCACACTAAAGAGTGGTTTACAATTCAAAGAATATTAAGAGTTTGCAGCATTTAACTGATTTTAGTTAATATTCCCCATATTCCCTGTTTAATCGCCATAAGCACCAAGACATCCATTCAGCACCCTTATTCAAGTAAGCACTTTAAGAATGTCTTTTAACTTGGGAAAAAAAAGACATGTATAAGTACATTAAGTCAAAAGGCATTCTTCAAGTTAAACACATGCTTAAGCATTTTCATGAATCAAGGCTTCAGTCACTTAAGACCTTGTTCTCACTAGGGGAAAAAAAGTTGTGCTCTTACCACATCAGCTAACATGGTGATTAACACAAGGTAAAAGCCTAGTAAAGACAAGTTTGTAGTTTCACTGAGAGTTAGGTTTGAGTGAAGAAGCACGCTATGTCCAGTGGGGTGCTCTAAATAGGACATACTGCAATGGATTTATTATTTTCATATCTTTGCCATTTCTGATTAGGATGACCAGATAGCAAGGGTGAACAATCAGGACGGGGGTGGGGGGGTAATAGATGCCTATATAAGAAAAAGCCCCAAATATCGGGACTGTCCCTATAAAATCAGGACATCTGGCCACCCTACTTCTGCTCAGTGCCATAACTAATTGCATGTGCAAATGCACTGACTCATTTTGGAAATGCCATTAGAGAAAATATCTATTAGAAATAGAGAATTTTATATAATGCTAATTATCTATGTGCTTACACACAATTCTCAATAGTAATTAAGGGGGGATTCTGTTTTAGTAACTGTTCAGCTACGGTTTCTGTTCATTTGTGTTTTTTTGGTGCAGCTATGTTACTGACTATGAATAATTACTCATTACTGTGTTGCCAGGACTAAACTTTCAAAGTACCTTGAGCTGCTAGTTCATGACATTGCTCACATGGAAAACATAGTTCATGACATTTTCCCATGGAAAACAAAAGTATTTGGGTGCAATGTGTCATGATATCCTGCAATACAATACAAAGTAATTCAAAGTTAATCACCTACTATAGGGACATGAGTTAAGTATATAAAATAAAACTTGGTTTAAAAAGAGATAGTAAGAGAATTCTCACATTGTAAATACATGCTTAGTAACACAACCTCCCCAAAAGTGTTATTAATATATAACTTGTTAATTAGAAAGGAGCTTTTTTACTGCACAAAAATTGGGGGAAATCTGCTTTAAAATGTGCTTTTAAAATCAGAAGCCTGCTATTTTTAAAACATTTGAATTTGAACAATGCCAAATTTATGAAGATAATAAAAAAGTAACATCTACGGTACCACATCCACAAAGTCATACGGGAAAGTTTTGGTTTCCTCTAAATCCAGCAGTGTTACGCATGAATCAAATTTTAAGAGAGCCACCAGCTGGTTTTATTCCTGGGCTTCAAGGGGGATCCCTTGAATCTAGCAGAGCTGTGCATTGTGCTGAACTCAAAGGCAAGTACAAAAGTGTTTATATACCATCTTTACACTACCCCCAAGATTTGACCCTGGTGCAATTTAGATCAGCCTGAGGGCTGATATAAGATCCACTAGCTGGTAACAGCCCCAAAATGGCTTTTTTATACCAGGTGAGGATTGATTGAATGTGAGCTGCAATGCAACCTCGTCCCCAAGAGATGCTATTCTGAGAGCTATAACATAGGGCCTGTTACACCAGCTCTTCACCACCAAGAGATTCCCAAGGGACTTCTTATCCGGCCAGATTTATGAGCCCTTTGCACCCCCAAAGCAATGAAAGGGGGCTGTAGCAGGGGATAAGATCTTATTATTTAGGGGTTTGCTAATTCCAATTAAGTTCAAACATATCCAGTACTTACTTCTATTTAGTTAAAGCATAAGAAAATCATGACTTTTAAAAGGTTTAATAAAGCACCTAGTATTCTCTTTAAAATGTAAGACATTAAAGTGTTGTGATAGACAGCGTCCTAAAAGTGTTATACGCAAATTCCATTTAGACATTCAAAGTGCACTTGTGCATGGCTTCTTGTAGTTATTTAATTACAGGCAAGTATCCCTACAGTGCAAGGGCTATATTTCAGAACTGGTTCCTGTTTCACAGTGCAAGTCAGAATTTTGATCAGGTATCCATTACATCTTTGAGTGCAGCATATCTTATCACGTCCTTTGTGGCTAGTTCTCTTAAGCCCATTTTCCCTTGTATCCTCCAGCACATTTACATCTTCCATGTACACACACACAAAATACCTTAAATATAAAAAATATTCCTTAAATAAAACCAATGTATTCTTCTTCCACCCTTAATAATAGCTTTCTCGGAAAAGGCTCTTTTGTAAATGTCATGAAGCACTGGAATCGGTCATAGTACATACCATTTAAATAAAACAAAGTGATTCCTAAGATTCATGGTATTTCAAGACATACAGGGTAAACATGCAGTTTTATTGGTGCATGGATTAATTGTCAGGTGATACAACTGTTAAGCAACACAAGAAAATTCTATAGTTCGAGCTGAAACAGCAACGGAAGGAAATGAGATTTTAGCATGCATGCGGTCAATTTTCTTTGAAAATAAAAATTAAGTGTGGTTTGCTGAAAATATTTGACCAGGGAATTATTTTCTGCTTAATAAAACATAACTAAATGTGTCTAAATTTCTCCAGATGGATATTGTTTATATATTGGGGGAGAGAGAAAATTAATTGCAACATCAAAGATGTGCTGAGAAGTCCCCTGATTAAATATAATCTGACCTCTAAACGCTCTTCCTCTGCATTTCCTGCAGCAATTTGGCTATTAGTCAATCTGTTAACTGTTCCGTCTGCAGAAATGCAGATGTTAGATTTATAAATATCCAAATCAGTGCTCGATTTTGAGACGTCATGCTGATTTAATTGCTGTTCATAAAAGATGAAATTCACCTCTGGGACCAGATTCTCTGGCCTACTCTTCTACCTGTGCACCATTCCAGAGGTACAAAGGGAGCAAAAAAGCAGCCACATCTCTGCTGTTGGCGATTTCCTCAGCATTCATAGAGCCAGTATAGTCAGCTACTATGCCATGCCCTGGAGCCACAGGGGCACATTGGGGGGCAAAGGGAAGGGTGTCTGGAGTGTGCTGTAAGAGTTATTCCTGGATGGTCCCTTGAGGGTCATAGCAACTCTCAGGCTGCTTTAAGCTACACAAGGACTGGGATCAATACACAACTGGCTCCAGTATCAGCAGCTGAAAATGACTCTCTTTTTTCGCTCCGCTATTAGCCCTTGTGCAAAGGCTGGTGCAAAGCTCTCCACATCTCTTAAGTCTTAAATAGAAACAGCATGGATGGTCAGCTAGCTGAGCAGCCATGAAGGGCTATTTACATCCCATCTGAGTTACAGACCTGTCCACCCTATAGAGACCACTACTGCAGACCACTTTGGAGGCAGAGCTATGAACATAAGAACAGCCATATTGGGTCAGACCAATGGTCCATCTAGTCCATTACCCTGTCTTCAGAGTGGCTAGTGCCAGGTGTTTCAGAGGAAATGAACACAACAGGGAAATTATCAGGTGATCTATCCTCTGTTGTCCAGTCTCAGCATCTGGCAATTGGAGACTTATGGACAACCAGAAGGCGGGGTTGTGTCCCTGACCATCTTGGCTAATAGCCATTGATTGGCCTGTACTCCATGAACTTAACTAATTCTTTTTTTAACCCAGTTATACTTTTGGCCTTCACAACATCCTCTGGAAACGAGTTCCACAGGCTGACTGTGCATTGTGTGAAGAAGTATTTCTTTATGGTTGTTTTAAAGCTGCTGCCTATTAATTTCATTAGGTGACCTTTGCTTCTCGTATTATGTGCAGGGGTAAATAACACTTCCCTATTCACTTTGCACTTATCAGTATTGATATTGAATTTCATCTGCCATTTTGTCACCCAGTTTAGTGAGATCCCTTTGTAACTCTTCCAACTCTGCTTTGTTTGTCTGCAAACCCCCTTTTCCAGACAGTTTATGAATATGTTGAATAGTACAGGTCATAGTACAGAGCCTGGGGAACGCCACTATTTATTTATTTCCATTCTGAAAACTGACCATTTATTCCTACCCAGTTTCCTATCTTTTAATGGTTACTGATCCATGAGGAGACCTTCCCTCTTATCCCATTACCTCTTACTTTCCTTAACAGCATTTATTGTGGTTCCTTGTTAAAGGCATTCTGAAAGTACATTACATCAACTGGATCACCCTTGTGTTATGGACTAGGATGTAGGCAGCCTGGCCTAGTAGTCAGAGGAGTCATCATGTCTAGTGGGCACAGCAGGTGTCCAGGTTGGGGAACGAAGTCAAAGGTCAGCACCAGAGTCAACTGCCAGTTACCAGAGCCAGGGGTCAAGCCAGAGTCAAGGTCAGAAGTTGGAGGCTGGGGTCAGAGCCACGACTGGTAACTGAGGATTGGACATGAGGTGTAACGGCAGAAACTGAAGGAGGGTCAAGGATCAAGCATGGAGCACAGCATAAACTGGAGCAAAGGCGGGCATGAGGCAGGAGCCAGGAACAAGTTTGGGTGCGGGAGGCAGGCATAAGCAGGGTCCAGTGTAGCCCAAAAGGAAATCACCTTGTCACTTCAACAAACTTCCTGTGTTTCCTTCTGGCTTAAATAGCGTAGTTGGCCTAATTGGTGGAGCTCAGCAACCCTCCAATCAGAGCTCCCATGTGTGATGCGTTGCCTGAGGCTATAGTTCCAGTAGCTTCTCAGCCCACCAAGTTTTAGCAGACATTGGATAGAGGCAACGATGCAGTGGCTGTGTGGGGACTCCCAGACCTGGGTTCAAGACCCAGGACATCACAGCTTGTCCACATGATTGTTGACACCCTCAAAGAATTCTAACAGATCAGTGAGGCATGATTTCCCTTTACAAAAGCTGTGTTGACCCTTCTCCAACATATTGTGTTCATCTATGTGTCTGATAATTCTGTTCTTTACTATAGTTTCAACCAGTTTGCCTGGTACTAAACAGCCACATAGCTAGGCATGGAAATTTTGGTGGGCCCTGACTTATAGGTGGATGGGTAACTACATACTGAGCTAGCTCAGCTTCTCCCCTGACACCACACCCTCTTCCTAGGCCTGGTGCCCCCAGACACAGGGCTTTACCTGCCAAGCTGGGCACATGCATGGGGCAGCTCAGAAAATGGCCAGGCAGAGCTGCTGGAGTGTAGCTTTCTGACAGATGGGCGCATAGCTCCGTCCTGGATCTCAGGTGCCCGAGTGACACTATGGGTCGCTGTGGCAGCACTACACCCCTGCTCAGATTAGGGTGGGCCACAGCCCACCCAAGCCCACCCATGGCTATACGCCTGGTAGTGAAGTTAGGCTTACTGGCCTGCAATTGCCAGGATCATCTCTGTAGTCTTTATTAAAAAAAAGCAAACAACCACGTTACATTAGTTCTCTTCCTGTCATCTGGTACAGAGGCTGATTTAAGCAATATGGAGGCATGTTTACATAATTCCAGTGGCTCCAATACCCAACAATCAAGGCAGAGAGATACATCCACTTTTCCAGCCCATGGACAGGAGTAGAGTTATACAGGGTTTGCCCTGTAGCCCTATACACTGACTGTGGGTTTCAGGGATGGACTTCATCTCCTTGCTCCACCTAAATAAAGCCTAAGTACTTTCACTGAAAAGTATTTTTAAATGATCTGCCTAATTTCTTTAGTGATCCTGATAGACACACTATTGTGATGGTGCAAACAAATGTCAAGCATTTGTCCCTATTAATGCTTTCATTAATATTTCCCTATAAGAAAATACAGCCAAGTCTTCCCTCAGGACACTCACACCTGCTTAAGTACCTTGTTTCATGTAAACAAATCCTAGAGATCATATTGCAGATACAGAGAAATCAAAAGCCAGCCATGCTTGGTGAAACATAAGTTTGCCTCCCCTCACGCATATACACTCTACCCCCCAGAAGAAGATTTTGAAAGTTCATCAAGATCACATTCTGAAGTTAAGTTTAATAAAAACCAGAGAGGGACAAGCAACGGCTAGTCACAATTTGAGTAAGAACAAATACTATTTTGCCCTTCTATAGTACCTTTAATCAAGGCATGTCAGTTCATTAAGTTGCAAAACAATTGAGTGGTATTATTATTATTCCCATTATATGCACTGGTAAATTTACTGCTGTGCTGTGAGATTTATAGAAACATGTATACTGCCCTATAAAGAGCCTCCTCCAGGATCATCTGCAGGGATTTAATTTTGGATTCTGGACCTGGATGCATGGACCTCTACTGCCAGGTCTATTAGCTCAAAAGCAGACTCAAAACTTCCATATGTGGTAGAGCCACTAGACAGTGACAAAAAAGCTATGGTATTAGTGTGGTTTAAAGTCCCATAGTAGGTACTGTAATAGAAAAAGGGAATAGTGCACAAGCAAAATTTAATTGCAAGTCTATGTTGGATTGAAATTGATTTATTCAGCAGTTGGGTCTAACAAATGTTTATTAAGGCAAAACACTCAGTAAGTAGTGACCAATTACTCCCAAGTGGAAAGCTCATCAGGATGATTTCATCACAGTCACCATCAGCACCAGACAATATAGCTTCAACCTCCCTTTGTTACACCAAATTTTTATCATCTTTCCTTGTACACATGTATTAGTCTTATTTTCATGTTAACTCTCCTCCCACATCTGTACAGATTTAGTGTTAGTTTAAACCTGTCTTTTCTAGCTTTTTAGTTACTTTATCTTTTCTTTTTCTCACAAATATGATTATTCTGCAGTTTCATACACATGCACAGTTCTACTTGTACTTATGTTGCTAAATGTTATCGGAACAACCTCTTAAAATCTACAGCAGGCTTCTGTGAGGCCTAAGTACATCTTCACTCCCAACCAGGGCCAGCTCCAGGCACCAGCATTCCAAGCAGGTGCTTGGGGCGGCAATCTGCAAGGGGCGGCAGTCCGTGTGTTTTTGTCGTCCCAAGCAGCGCGCCGAATTGCCATTGCGGACGGCAGGGGCAGTCCGTGTGCCGTTAGGGCGGCACGTGCGTTTCCACGGCAGCGGCAATTCGGCGGCAGCTTCTATGTTCAGCTGCCTGAGGCGGCAATTCGGCGGCTTCTGTCTTCCAGCTGAAGACAGAAGCTGATGCCGAATTGCCACCACCGTGGAAACGTGCGTACCGCCCTAACGGCACAACGGACTGTCCCTGCCTGCCGCGGCGGCAATTCGGCGTGCTGCTTGGGGCGGCAAAAACAGTAGAGCCTGCCCTGCTCCCAACAGTCTACTTCAGGGGTCGGCAACGTTCGGCACGCGCCTCGCCAGGGTAAGCACCCTGGCGGGACGGGCCAGTTTATTTACCTGCTGACGCAGCCGAACCTGCTGCGTCAGCAGGTAAAGAAACTGGCCTAGCCCGCCACGGTGCTTACCCTGGCGAGCCGCATGCCGAACGTTGCCGACCCCGGTCTGCTCTCTAAAAATGGGCACGTGGCATTGTGTCCACCACCAACTGCAATAGTTTTAATGCCATTTATCACCAAACTACTAATAAAAATGCTGAAAATCCTATCAGCCTGAGCTAAAGGGCTGTGAAGTAATTACATGCAATGCAACTGCAATAAAACACATCACAGGAATGCTGGGGGGTTGCGGGGGAAGAGGACGTTGTGAAGAATAAGAAATCCCTTTCATTTGATGACATCCAACATAAATTACATATATTCAGCTAGAGACACACGGTGGGTGAAATATTATCTTTTATTGGACCTATTTCTGTTGGTGAGAGACAAGATTTTGAACTTACACAGAGTTGAAGAAGAGTTCTGTGTAAACTTGAAAGCGTCTCCCTCTCACCAACAGAAGTTGGTCCCATAAAAGATATTACCTTACCCATCTTGTCTCTCTAATACCTAGCACCGACACTGCTACAACAACACTGCATACATATATTCAATCAAACATTTGTTCAGATTGGCAAACTAATTTGCTTCATTCTAGGGGCAAGGTGACCAATAAGCACCTTCCGCAAAGAGAGATCAATTCTCATTGGAGACTTGAGGGAATCTTTAACTACACTAGAAAAAACTTACCCCTGCACTGTCTGCAGTGGATTGTTAATAAAGGTTTCCTCTGCCTTCCCTCCACTGGTGCCAAAATTACAGAGTTGCTAGTTTGGGCAACACTGTTCCAAGAAAGCAGAGACCTGGTAGAATGTGATGCTTTCTCAGGCTTTTCTGTAGTGTTACTGAAAATGTTTTCACACAACCTGCTCTTGCAGCTAAGCAGTTTTCAAAGCTATTTGAATGAGCCCTCCTGCAAATAGCTATTGTCAGCAATTGTCATTTGTCTAGTGTACACAAGGCATTACCAAACCAAAAATCATAGTCTTTCTACACTGCTGCTGCTAACAAAGACAGCAGCAGTGATGTTTTTGTGAAGCGGACAATTGGTCACTACGAATTGGACTGAGACCATAAACGCATTTTTAAGAAGGTGCCAAACAGCCCCTGGAAGCTAACAACTTTTGGATTCTGCCAGTTTGGCCTGGATTTTAATTGGTGTCATGTTACCCATGCCACGAGTCACTTAATCTACCTATTGAGATTTTTTTTTAAGTTTAACACCTCCTGCTTTCAACACAGATTTTCCACCTCCACTATACACAAATGTATTGTTAGAGCTTCTTTAAATAGTATAATGTTTTGAATTAACACCAGGTATTACAGTCACTACCAGGTACACAGCAGGTGTAATGCCATTGGCTTTGACATACCTTGTTCCCATTTATGCCAGTGGTGAATTTAGCCTCATATGTATTATTTGCCACAGTGGACGCCACTTAGAAGCGGTACAGTTTCAAGGGGAGGATGGGATATCAATTCTGAGTGCTTTTCAAAATCAGAATACAGGAAGGATGGAGAAAGCATAGAAACTGCAATGTGAATAGGAAATTGCAGTATTCATCCAGTAGATTCTGTATGCATACAATATACCACTCTAATGCACAAGTGTCCACCATATGAGTCCATGAATGTCAGCCTAATAAAGCACTGCTCTCGCATAAAATTTTTTAAAAAGATGTTATGGCCTGTTTCTATAGTAGTCAAACTAAAAATTTTCATCTTGATGGCATCTCTTTAAACAGAATGTTAGAATGCTCAGATTCTCGTACTGGAACTTACATTCGCTTACCCCAGAGATGGAGTTATGTGTATTTGTTCTGCTAACCCAAACCATGGAACTTTTTAGTGGGTTTCCTTTAGAGAGCTTTCCTTTAAAAGACAATTCAATGATGTCCCATGAAGTGAATAGAGGAGTCCACTTGCTTTAGTATGAATTAGAAACGCACAGTGATTTTCTCCTGTGCTATAGGTCGGTATTAGACACCGCTGAATGCATCCAAGACCTGGATATTTTTCAAAAAATTGCTCAGATTGATTTGCCTTATGCTGACTCGTCTGCAACAGCTGAGTGATCTTTCAGTGCCACAAGACGACTGAAATCCTGGCAGAGATGTACCATGGGACAAGCTCTCTTCAATTATATTGCTCTTTTATGTGTCCACGAGGACATCAAAATGGCCTGTGCTAAAGTACATCCTTTTATGTGAAGGAGGAGGACTGTCAAGTTTTTGCAGATGTTTAGATTCTGATCTATGTCCTGAAGGTAGTATAATGTTGTGTGAGCACTAAACCACATATTTACCTCACATGCTATAACATAACATAAAGCTGGGGGAAAGTACTCAGTTAATTTATTCTATGAGTTTAGCCCCTTTTTTTTCCTGTTTGTGAATTATCTACTAAGATGATTTTTAAATACAAAATGTCTGTATTTGTATAGTGGGTCCACTGAAAAAAGTTCATTCCAGTTCTAGAAATAATACTGATTCTAACACTATTCTCCATTTTAGAGAATCTCTTTTAAACATGTTCTTTTCCAGCCCTCCCTCCCCCAACTTTTGAAAATGTGCCTACTGTAATTGTTGGATGAATAACGTGTATGAACACATTTTAGCCCTTGAAATGTTCACAGAAGAGTTGTACTAATATTTATTTGTTTTTCATTAGTTATTCACACCATGTGATCGATTACCTGAGTCACAGGACACTGTTTCTATTCTCCTGTTGGATGGCCTAAGCTTTATATGTAGGAAGAGTCCCTTTTTAAAACCTATCCTTTAACACTCAGAGTTCTTCAACACACAGTGCACGCAAATAATAAAGTGCTTTTCAAAAATGTCCATAAGAGCCCTACGGGTACACAGAGACCTGTGATTGTTCATGCTGCTATTCATGACAGTTTGCTTTACACAAACGCTCTTGCCAGTGAAGCCTCGCTATTCTGAATATTAACTAATAAAAAGGGGTCATCATAATCAGCAGCATGCCAGTCTATGGATTGTTTTCACAAGACCTTTCATAAACATTTTTACTGTATTCACCCAGCTCTAAGAAGCACTATATTTTGCAGAATATAACACCTGCTGATCATTTAAAGCCTCTGTCTTAATTGTTCAATTCCTTTTCTGCAGAACTTACACAAAATCAAGGTGCAGGAAGTAGTAAGACCAAGTAAAGTCCACACTACTATTTAATCAAAGTCTCTGTTTACCTATACAGGTGCTCCCGTGGTTACGCAAGACCCGACTTTCGTGGATTCGCACTTACGGAAAAGTTCCACAAGCCAGAAATAGGATTTTTGAGTTGCAGAAATTTTTGCGTAACATACAGGTATATGTTTCCGACTTACGCAAAATTCAAGCTACGCAAGGGTTTCCGGAATGGAACAATTTCGTAAGTCAGGGGGCACCTGTACAGAAGTTTTTCACTCTTCATACTAAGGAGGCAGCACAAAACTATGATGGAATAAAACTGAACTTAGGTAATACAAACTAAGACAAAAATCAATCTATGCAAAGTTTATATAATTACTAGCACTACAGGTAGATCCAATATTGTCTAGGTCTGCCTTACCTAAGGTTTAATATCTGGCCATATACTACATACTGAACTTTAGGCAATTATTTACTGTAATCGAACTGTCATTAATATAATAGCCATTAACCACAGGCAGTTACTATAGCAACAGTGCAATGCCTTTAAAAATAAGGTACACACAGAGTTTCCTAAATATTGCCGGAGTATTGCCTGACTTGAACATTTAAATTTGTTGCCTGAGTTCTGTTGTGTTCACAGCAGCACCAACAGTCAAGACTACAGCACTGTTCCAGGACTCATACCCATTCATCACCCAAATATGAGAAGAGCGAATACTATTAATTCAACTACACAGCTCATTATGATTAAATATTTATGCATAGACACCTTCTTGATTAATGACTAATGCGTTGTTAATCTTAAACATATCCAACAGGAGAGAAAGAAAGTCAGTGAGAGTAACTGACATCAGAGGAAATACAATCTACTAGCCCAGTGAATACTTTATGCCGTTATTCACTATACAAACAAACACTTTTGCAACCTCACTAGAACAATGAAGTATTTAGGAAAAACACACAAGCATGGGAAACCCATAAGAAAATCAGCACTGATACATGTGCAAGTAGCAGTCAGAAATCTGGAAAGAAAGAGTGAGAGAGATAGGTCAAACAAAGGGATGCCTATTTGACAGGAAACTCTCTTAACATATTATGTGCTAGTTGACAGCACTGGACATGCCTTCTACCTCCATTATCCAACCCATTTTCTCAAGTGCTTGGAATTATATTTCACTTGGGCAACTATTTCCTATTAAGAACCTATGCTTGAAGAGCAATATTCTTTTTGTTATCATTGTTTGCATCTTTGGCATGTCTCTTCTTTGGCTCTTCTGAAGAATTATAAAGATGATGTGATAAATAGAAGTGCAATACTTTGTATTCTGCAGTAATACTTAAGCCTCATACCCACATATTAAGCCTCAGTCCTGCAAAGTTCTGAAGCACGGACATAATAGTTTGGGAGTAGTCCCTCTGACTTCAGTGGGACTAATCATGTGCTTAGTGTTAAGCACATGCTTTGCTTGATCAGGGCAAGACCCTGTCTTGCAGGGTCAAGCCCTCAGCATACAAGTACCTCTCACTTTTCCCCTTTTGTAGGTATTCTAAAATTTGCTACCCACAAGCCTTCTTGGGAGCTAGCTGTTTTGCAAGTTTCTTCCATTAGCATGCATAGGTAATGCATCTCATGAACTCTTTCTTGTACATTTATCATAAGGATTCAATTCTAATACTTGCAGGCCGTTTAGATTTCTATCTTTGCAGCAAGACTCTAGCATTGAGGCTCTGTCCCAATTAGACAAGAAAGAAAAACTAGAGTCAAATACATTTATCTTTATCGCTAGTCTATGCTCTATTTATGGCTATTAATTTAGAAGATTCTCACAGCAATATGTACTTATATAATTAATTTATGAAAATACTCACCAACCTGGAGCGCTAGAAGCAAAATATAAACACACAAAATGGAACTAAATACAAAAAATATGAAAAAGTCACTCAACAGCTGACACTCTCCACAAAGGAATCCCCAGGGTTACCCCCCAGGTGAAAGTAGGAGCAAAATCAACCTCAGTTTCACTTTAGCCCACTCACAGGGACTAGAATCCAAATTGCAGGTCATGTCGCAAAGTTCCTTGGGCACATCCAGAACCTTAGTGACCTATGCTGGCTGATGGAAGAACCTTGTGAGGTATCTACTCTGGAGCCCCAAATGGTATAGCACTAGTCTGAACATTGCACTAAGGAGCTCCAAAACAATAGAAAAAAAGTCTTTGTTGGAATTCTGTGCAGTTTCTGTGCCATATTTTCCAAAGGGATCTTTAACAATGAGAACACATAAACCTAAGGTGAGTTACAGGCACAGCTAACTTAAATTTCTGATCTAGAGCTGCCACTGGAGCACATCAAATGTATGTAAACTTCCTTCATATTTCAATTAAAAACCATCTGAATTTCTATTAATAATGAAAAGAGGAATTAATTTTGGGGGCTGTTGGGGACTGCTGAAATAATCAATTTTAAAACAAATCAAAACACCTTTATACTTTATGGCAGTCTTAGTAGGTAGATATTTCCTTTGTCTTATATTACCAGTGAAGCAGTTTTGCCACAGAAAAACTGATTAAAAACAAATAGCTTGTGGAATAACTGATGTGGAGACAGTTTTATTCCTGGACACTCAGTGGAAAGAGATTCCGAGATAAATATAGGACAGCTTACAGAGCTTGAATAGAATTAACACAAGTTGTTAAAAGTAGGGAAAAGCTTTTGACTTCCAAATGTAAGAGGCAGAATGGAATGAGATGATAATGTGCACCAGAAGTAGTCTGTAACTTCTTAAAAGTTCAATATAAATTTTTATAAAATCTATTATACTCATGCTAGGCTGCAGTCCATGAAATAAGTCCCACACAAGCTGTACTGGAGATGTTAGAACAAGGAAGGAAACTTGAGAATGTAATTTGGTATTGTCGTAAAATAAAGAATTATTGGCAGAAAAGTATAAATGAGAGCAAAAATGTCACTGAAATGAGAAATCCCCCCCCCCCAGGTTGTTTTAGAACAGATACCAAAAACATGCAATTTTTTTTAAAAAGTCACATTTTCACAAGAACAGGGTACAAAGATTGCATTGTTCATTCTAAATTCTCAAGAGTTGGTAACACTGCAATCATCAATTGCTCTGTTAAAATCAAGAGATTAGAATAAGGCCCGTTAGCTGAAATTCACCTCAGTTCTGAGAACATGCATGAGGCCCTCTGAACCCCAAGAGACCCACATATCATCTGGGTTAAGAGTTTATAGGCTTGGTACGGGCCATCAGCAATGAGGTGAATTGTACCTAAAAAAGTAGCACTACAGTTGCTGTGTCCTATGTTACTAGAATCCTTTAATACACTGTGTTGAAAAGCCATTTAATTTCAAACTTGGTTGCACGGAGTTTAGCCAGGAATTTAGGAACCTACATTTTCAAAAGTGGCCCACTTGTTTATTTTACCTCTGGTTTTGGAAGACCAACTAGAAAGTCCTTGGGCTTCATTTTTAGAAGTGCTGAGCACCCTCCTAGGGTAGCCAACTTTCTAATCGCACAAAACCAAACACCCTAGCCCTACCCCTTCCCTGAGGCCCCTCCTCCAGCTCACTACATTCCCCCTCTCTCGGTGGCTTGCTCTCTCCCACCCTCACTCACTTTCACTGGGCCGGGGGAGGGGGTTGGGGTGCAGGAGGGGTGAGGGCTTTAACTGGGGGTGTGGGCTCCAGGGTGGGGCCAGAAATGAAGGGTTCAGGGTGTGGGAGGGTACTCCAGGCTGGGGCAGGGAGTTGGGGTGTGGGAGGGGATGAGGGCTGTAGCTGGGGTGGGGCTGGGGATGAGGGGTTTGGGGTGCAGGAGGGGGCTCCAGGCTGGAGGGGTGTGCCAAGGGATTCGGAGTGTGGGAGCAGGCTGCAGGTTGAGGCAGGAGGCTGGCGGGGGGGTGAGTATGACAGGGGTGGGCAAACCTTTTCACTTGAGGGCCACATCTGGGTATGGAAATTGTATGGTGGCCCATAAATTCTCACAAAATAGGGGGTTGGGGTGTGGGAGTGGGTGAGGGCTCCAGCTGGGGGTGTGGGCTCTGGGGTGGGGCCAGAAATGAGGAGTTCCGGGTGTGGGAGGGGGCTCCGGGCTGGGGCAGCGAGCTGGGGTGTGTGTGGAGGGTGGGGGCTCCAACTGGGATGCGGGCTCTGGGGTGGGGCTGGGGATGAGGGGTTGGGGGTGCAGGAGGATGCTCTGTGCTGGGACCGAGGGGTTCAGAGGGTGGGAGGGGAATCAGGGCTGGGGGTTGGGGCATGGGCGGGGATCAGGAGTCAGGGGTGCAGGCTCCGGGCAGCGCTTACCTCAAGCAGCTCCCAGAAGCAGCGGCATGTCCCCCCTCTGGTGACTACACGGAGGCGTGGCCAGGCAACTCTGCATGCTATCCTGTCCACAGGCACTGCCCCTGCAACTCCCATTGGCCATGGTGCAGAGCCCCCTGGCTGCCCCTACGTGTAGGTGCCGGAGCAGGGACATGCGTCTGCTTCCGGGAGCTGTGTGGCGCCATGGCACACATGGAGCGGGGGAAGCCCCGGACTCCGTTCCCCAGCAGGAGTTCGAGGGATGAATTAAAATGTCTGAAGGGCTGGATGTGGCTCCTGGGCCAGAGTTTGCCCATCCCTGGGGTACAGGCTCTGGGGTGCACGAGGGGGCTCAGGGCTGGGGCAGGGGGTTGGGGTGTGGGCTTACCTCGGGTGGCTCCCAGTCAGTGGAGCAGCAGGGGGACTAAGTCAGGCTCCGTACCTGTCCTGGCACCATGCTGCACCCCAGAAGCAGCCAGCAAGTACAGCTCCTAGGCAGGGGAGCCAGGAGGCTCTACGCATTGTTCTCGCCCGCAGGCAACCCCCTCCCCAGCTCCCATTGGCCACAGTTCCCAGCCAATGGGAGTGAAGAGCCAGTGCTCAGGCCTGGGGCAGCACGCAGAGCCCCATGTGGACCCCCCTGCTAAGAAGCCAGATCTGCTGGATGCTTCCGGGGCATAGCGTGATGCCAGGACAGGTAGGGACTAACCTGCCTTAGCCCCACAGCACCGCCGACCAGACCTTTAATGGCCCAGTCACTGGTGCTGATCGGAGCCACCAGGGTCCCTTTTCCACTAGGCATTCTGGTAAAAAAACGGACACCTGGCAACCCTACACCCTCCCCCTCTACAAAATTCCAGTTTTAGTTAGATGTCGGGCTCCTTCAAAAACCACTCAGGGATTTTGAGTGGTACCGGCACCCAAACCTGAGGAATCAGTGGAATTCTCAAACATTTTGGCCTAAGAAGCAGATTCTCCTCTCACACTGCTTTTTACACCAATATAGTTACATTGATTTCAGCACAATAATTCCTTGTTTAAGCAGCGTAAATGAGAGGAGAATCAGACCCTATGTCTCAGCATCAAGGTGAAGACTAGCAGGTCTTATGCTTTGGTAGACAACTACAAAATTACCAGAACTTCTTAAGTGTCTTATTGCAATGGGCACCGGCTCTCATGTAAAACCCAGGCTACATATATTGGATGCTCCATTAGTCAGCACAAAATCCTATTTGGATCCATGAGGCAATTCCTTCCAGGACATTGTGACAGTGAAAGCAGCTTCTTATCTGACCACTATTAACCCTTTTGGGGAAAAAGGCACCCAAAGAGTATTGGTTCTCTGGGAAATAACCCAGGAGAAGAAAGGGACTCTTAGTGGTAAAGGTAATGGAAAAGAAAAAGGGATGAAATATTTTCAGAAACTGACATATGTTCCAGGGGAGAAAAAAGAGCTAAGGGAACCAAAGGCTGCTGAGTGACCTTTACTTTGAGCACAGAACGTGAGTGTTTTTTTTTTTTTAAATAGTTTCTTGTTACACTAAGACCAATATGAGATCAGGATTTTTTTTTGTTTGGTATTTTACAGATGCCCCTTTAGTGAACTGCTTTACTTTTCTACACTTTTGTAATGAACACACATAGAAACCAAATTCTACCCACACACATAAATTCAGTGGCAGCCATGCATACATATCTGAGGGCAGAACATGGCCCATGGTCCTTGGCCTGACCAGAGTACATAGCTATCGGTCACAATTAAATAAGGATTCTGCAGTGGCTCCCCTCCACTTTCCAAGCAGTGTAATCCCAAAGGAGGTATGTTGCAATGGGTACTTCTCCATCCACCACTGGCCCTGGATCCTCCCCATGGCACTGACGGGTTCTGGAGAGAACTGAAAAAAGCCAGGGAGACTGCATGTTTTTTAGCTGAATGTCTGAAATATGCACAGGGATGTTGTGTGCACCACACCAAACATGACTTCCAGCCCTCTCCCTCCCATCCTGGCCTCTCTCTTTCTTATACATAGAGTCCCAACCTTGCAAAAAGCTCTTTGCAAGGTTTAGGGGGAGGAAAGCAGTTATGTGGAGGAGGCTGAACCCTTCAGCCTTTCCATGGCAGCAATTTTAGTTCTGCTCATGAAGGGTCCTCTAGCCGTGCAGATCTCAGGGCCACAATTAAGACCTCAGTTTTCACTTTCTCAGGAAAGACTCAGTAACTGATTTTGGAACTGGGTAAAAAACTGAGTAAGGCCACTCAGGATGTGGCTCAAACAATAAAATTCGTAAGTGTATTTTTTTAAATAATTTACTGGTTTGACATCCTGGGTCAGGCCCTCATACTGGCCCTGCAGTCTGGCATCCTCATCGGACCCTGGTTCTGGTACCCTGTGTAGACAATTTGTTCACTGCTTCCTACGGTTTGTTACAGTTTTTGTTAGAGGCCTTTCTCTGGCTCACAGTTCCTGCTTTTGGTTTCCACAGATAGCTCGGCTGGTTCTCAGCTCAGCTCTGGTATTTCTTCTTGGTTTCAGTATAATACTTCTCATGTCTGTGTTGGCTTGTGTTGGCTCCTCTATTAATCTGAAATTCCTCTGTAGTCAGCGAAGCTCAGAGAGGGTAGCCTCCTTTCCTTTGCAAATGTGATCTCAAGTAAGCTGGGCTGTTTTGGCATTTTTAGATAGTTTACAGGTCTCAGTGGTGCCTTCAGTTTAAGTGGTTTTCCTCTGGTTTGGTTATCAGCAGGCTGGCCAAGATACTTGTGGCTCTAAACGCAGGCTCATCAGGTAATTCCGGGTGGTTTCCTTCTTTCAAAACTTTCTCTTGATAGGTTAGTTGCCCCCGCTTGTGGCAAAAAAACCAACCACCACTCTTGAACCCTGACAGTTTTACGTGGCTCATATCTAATTCAGATCCTGGATGTCACTGTATTAAGTGGGAGCAGGGAGCAGAAAAGTGGAAAAGGAAGGGAAAGCCGTCACAGGGAGCATTCCTGTATGGCTCCATTTGGAAGGGGAAGGGTGTGGTTACCATAAAGGATGTGGTTTGGGATGGGGAAGTTGGGCAGAGCCTTAGAGTGGTTGGTTTTGTTTTTGTCTGCCCGGACTGACGGCAGCCCTGGCTATAAAATTTCAAATGAAATCATGTTTATATTATAAAGCTGCCTCCAGAACCTCTCCTTTCCTTCAGTTTTAAAATACCTTTTAATTCCGTCAACTGTCTAGGTTTTAAGCTCTAGGGTTTAGAGCTTTAGTCCTGATTTTCCCTTGAATTCAATGGAGTGACATCAAGGTAGAAAAAGTACCGAGAGGAAAATCAGGCCCTTCAAATTCATACTGTAAAATTGCTTTGCAACTCTGCATGATGTGCCTTAATGTAACATAACCTGCACTGGCTTTTAAGCTCTGGATAGAGGTGGAGCTTTCAGATTTGTTATCAATGATGTCATACTGGCGATAATTCCCAGTAAATAATTGGGTATAACAGCTGAGGAAAAAAAATCAGTTCTGATAATAGGTGTAGGACTTTTCCTACCGTGTATTTCTGGAGAATTATTGTACAACTCAGGGGACTAAAGTCACTCATCCTTCACTGCCTCATGCTTCACAATGCACCTGTGATTCAGAGTCCTCCCTTTGAAACGCACTGCCTGTTGCATGTTATTGTTTAAATAGCATGTGCAAGCATGCTCCCTTGTACGCTGCCCAATGCTAAAGCTGTGATCTACAGCAGTCTCCTTTTCTCCTCTTTGTCAGCAGCATCATTGGGAAAGGGAAGCAACAACACTAAAACACTGACAGGAAGCCAAAAGGAAAGGAGAAATGCAAACCAAGCCAAAAGGCTAAAGAATGAGAAAGAGGAACATTTTCTGGGAAAGGCACATTTTGTCTTCATTGTGTAACGTTTGTTGAGTTTCGTAACACAGAAAAAAAATATTAACAATACAGCTCCTGATTTTCCTTTCATTTGGAAGATTTTACATTTAGTTTCATTGCCTTAAATGGAGCTTTTTTTATATATTTTATTTATGTGGGTACACACCAGTGTGAGATCCATAAACTGTACCAAACCAGAATTCTGTCACGAAACATTCCTGTGTCAGTGGAAGGAGACACAGGGTCCCTGACAATGTTATGAGACAGCAAAACAGTGTGAGAGACTGACACCCAGGCTTCCTACCACTTTCTTTTGCAGCGGAGTACCAGTCACTTTGGGCATGGTGAAGCTTGCTCTCTGACCCCATGCTGGTAACAATCCAGAGTGACTCTACTGATGTTAATAGAGTTACACCTGTGGGGGGTCAGAATCAAGCCCTCTGTGTTTCTACTTCAGCCCAGATTTCCAATTACGATTTTCACACATACAGAGAGAGAACAACTACATATCTACGTAAAACGAAAGGGGATCTCTACTAATCCCCTGCCTCCCCAGCTCAATGCTCTAATTCATTAAATCAGCTGTAGAGTTTTTGCAGTCTGAAATACAGATTGTGGGCACACCTTGCACTGGAGAGAACGCAAATAAAACAAGCCAGAAACTATGTTGGTCACACGGTCCTACTATGTCTACACATCCCTGCAAGACAAATTTTGCTTTTTCTGGCACCCACAGATCCCTCCTCCTGGTCCTGCTAATGGAATGAGCACCTTCTTCATAACAACTTGCCTCCTGCGGCTCCTGTACCCTGAACCATCCTGTCTCTCTAACTAATACTGTGCATGGAGGAGAACCCCACATGACCCCAACATGCACACATATATCTCACCTCTAACCCTTAGCCCCGATCTTGTCCATCTCCCGATCTCACACTCCTCGCATCCTACCAAAGATCTTATTTGTTTTAAAAAAGCAACACTAGGCAGAATGCAAGCCACATTTGCAACCCATACACAGTGCTCTGATGTGTAGTGCCAAAGGGCTTTCTGCTAACCTTCCCCCCCCCCCATGCCCTAGTAAGCAGGGCAAAGGCCTGCTGGGGTACCAGATATAGTGCTGTTATCACAGTAGGGCAGTCAATATTAGCATCTTCGACTATTGGCAGGTGCTCCATAGAAAATCAGACATAGTGGGCTGCCTAGAGATGCAGTGAAATAGTGCATTCCCTGGGTGTCCTGGCCACCTAACTCCCTCCCCTTTTGTAACACCATGGCCAAGCTGTAGGTCCCTGTAGCAGACTTCACTTAGTGCCAGCAGGCCCAGTGGGCAGGCCATGGCTCAATAGACCCGAAAGTCCTGGAATGGAATGTGAGAGCTTAGCAGTTGAGTTATAGTCCCTCGTCCCCTGGTGTTCCCCAGTGTCTCCTGGTTGGACGAAGGATGGAAGGAAAGGTACGGGCTCATGGCCCAAGAAGGAAGGGATGAGGAGCATCTGAGTTCTATCTAGCTGATACACCAGACCTGGACGACTTCCTATCTCATCTGTTCTCTCCTAACTTTGGGGCGTGGTCACAGCACTGTGCTTCCCACCCTGTGGGTTGCTCAAACGAACAGTCCCAAAGATTCAGATAGCTAGGAAGTTCCTATTGACTCTCTTCTCAGCATCCCCTTTTTTCCCCTTGCCAGAGAAAATGGGAGAGAAAAGGGGATCAGGGCCCCTGGCCTTACCCACAACCCAGGCCCTTCCCCCCCACAGATTTCTCTGTCCCAGAAGCTATTAACTGGCCTCCTTTCTGCGGACAGCCTCTCTTTCACTCTCCCCTCAGCTTATCTACCAGCATTCCCTTTTAAGCAGGTCCATTTGGAGGATGTGCTGCAGCTGCTGTGTGGAGGGGCCTTCTTAGCCCAGTACTGTTCCATCACTCCCTTGCTTGTAGGGAGAGCTCTGTAGACCCCATCATGGTCCCCCCCCCCATAAAAGAGGAGGTTGTAAGTCCATTATACAACACCACTCCATGTCAGGGTGGATTTTTCACTATGTGGAACCTCATCTTTCATTTGTGTTAAAGAAGGCAGAGTCACCCTTTATTATCATTTAGTTTTGCAGTAGCACCTAGGGGCCCCAGTTGAGGATCAGGTCCCCATTGGGCTAGATGCTCTAAAAATAGTCACTGCTCTGTGGTGCTTACATGCTAATTATAAGATGACAGAGAACAGGTGGCTACAACAAACAGACGAGGTGATCACAAGGTAAGAAAGAAGCAATTATGATTGATGTGATAAACAATAATCAAAAGACAACATTTGCCTACTTCAGTGATCTGAATCAGACCCGCACAGACTGTAATGGGGCCTTTTAATCACATGTCCATGATGCGACACCTCTGTTTACATTATGGTGCAAGGTTGAGAGTGATGCAGAATATTTTATTTATAAGGGTAGGTGATTGTCCTTTTCAAAATAAATTTATCTTAAAAGAGAATCACACACACAAACACACTTACCCACACAAAAGAAACCAATAAAGAAGAAAAAATGTTTCCTTGATTCATGAACTCTGCAATAGGTCCAATCATGCATCCAAAAAACTGTCACCAGTGTCGCTACTTTCAGTCTTGAGGAGCTAATTGGTGCAGCTGCTGCTGAACTCAGTATTTTCTGCTGGCAAAATAACATGGCATGCTGTGGAAATACAAGAAGCTAAAGAAGTTGCAGGTGTTATACAGAAAGGTACCGCAGGACACTGGCTCTGATTAGTGAGGACCAAAGCTATTTCTCAGTAAATATTGCAGGTGTGAGAGAGAAAATAGCAGCAGCCTTTGGAAGAGTGGAAAACTACTGTCCCACAGGTTTAGAAGTGACCAACTGGGGGATGAGACTGCCAAAGCTACACACACATGCTTCTTCCGTACTCTCTTGGTGCTGGGGGATTTTGTCCACTATGTCTGTTGACTGTCATGCATAGGGTGACCAGATAGCAAGTGTGAAAAATCGGGACGGGGTAGGGGGTAATAGGAGCCCATATAAAAAAAAGCCCCAAATATCGGGACTGTCCCTATAAAATCGGGACATCTGGTCACCCTAGTCATGCAGGAAGTTGACCTCAGTGCCTATATGTATGTTTCTGTAGGAAAGGGGCTGGAGCTGCAAAATCTTACTAGATCATCGGTAAAAAGAACTTGTTCTTTTTGCGGATACAGACTAACACGGCTGCTACTCTGAAATAGATCATCGGTGACTTTTCAGAATCCAATGCGAGGGGATGGATTGCTTATGTCTGCACTGTGTAAGAACCTTGGAACTCACATACCTCATCAGACCAGTGGTCTATCTAGTCCTCTGACAGTGGCCAGGACCAGAAATTTCAAAATCAAGAGCAAAAAAAATTTTGTAATGTTTTTAGCCAATTTCGTATTCATCCTTCTCTTTTATTTGCTTTTTTGACCACTTCTGGGCAGATGTTTTCATAGCTCGCTCCACAATAACCCCCGGGTCTTTTTCCTGAGTAGTTACGTATTCCTGGGTTCTCAATTAAATGGATGTGTAGTTGAGATTGTCCTTTCCAATGCATAGCCTTTAAGATAAAGTGCCTCATTTTCTAACCCGCGCATGTGCAAATGAGATCATATTCACTGGGCAAGCTTAGTTACACCAATGTGGGAGGAGAAGAAATGGAGAGCTTTTCTACTCTTGAGAGATTAGCATTATGCACCGAAAATAGTTATATATAGCACGTGTGTGGGAAGGCTGCAAATTGCCCAAGTATTTCTTGTTTTGACTCCTGCACTTCCATTTGTTTGAAACAATAAATCACTCTTCACCTAAGAAGTTGAGCTGAACCTCTCATTTCTCCTAACCGAAACACCACCACTGGCATTACTGCCCTGACACCATCACTTATTTTACTTGATTTGGGCCCCCATTTTTTTTTTAAGTCTTCCTGTGTTCTTAATACTAAGTACATTTGTTACTATGGAAACAAAGATCACCGGGTATGGGTGGAGCTTCGTGATATCTGCAAGTACAATATAAAGTTATGTTTATATAATGGATTGAAATGGCAAACGTGACCACTTACTACTAAACATGTTGTCTAATTATACTACATCAATATAAAATACAAAGAAAAAATAGCAAGCAAGACCCTTTCTTGCTGTGACAAAATCCTGTTGGTTACCTTCTTGCATTATTACATGCAATATAATGAAATGAGAGTAATGAGAAATTAAATATAGATAAAATATTTATCAAGAGAGTACATTAGTCCAGGGAATCAATTTAGATGCAACTGCTTGGGCTGAGAGAAAGTGAATAATATTTAATAGTTATACTGTGCCATTTTAGCAGAAGTGGAGAAAGTTTTATTATCCAAATGAAGTAAAGATTGAAGCTATTAATAGTTTTTATTTGCCAAGAGAAAATATTGATTTATACTATGCTTTTAAGTACACTTAATAGAGTAAGAGTCTTATGGTTATATAAGCAATGCATGATGGTGTGTGGTGGTATAAAGGTTTTATTGGAATGACTTTTGCATTACCACATTACTCACCAACACATCATATATTTTGTTTGTACTACATTTTGGAAAAAATATATATACTCTGTTTTCTTTCATTTTAATTTACTACGAGTTCTAATTTTCATATCCTTCCACTTGTAAAGCCAAGTTGCCTTAGTTTACATAAAATATACAGGACTCTAGAGATAGAAATATTAGTACCAATACATTTTTTAAAACTCAATATTTTCTACACTAGGCTTTCCATAAGTTATAATGAACCAAAAATAGCAGTCTTCACTCAAGTTAAACTCCACTGCACTCAGTGAAAATTAGCTTAGTAACATGAATTTAAAGTCTGATCTCAGGTCTGAGATACCTAATGACTCTTACCTAATCCACAAGAAACATTTTTGTAGTAGATTCTTAAAAACAAAAACAAAAAAAAAACAAAAAAACCAATGGTAGAGGTTTGGACTATTAGCAGGTCCAGCAAACTGATGAGTTGGCAGAGTAAAAGTGACTATATCATAGGTGTAAAACAAAACAGAGAATGATATGATTACACAAGTAAAGGACCATTCTCCAGGAATATCATATCAACATATGTAGAACAGGGAACATAATATCTCGACTCAAAGCTTTGCTTTATAATTCTACGTATAAAAAGCATGTTCAAGGCAAGACTATAATTCTTGAAAGCATGGAAGTGCTCTCAAACAAAAAGAGTCTATAACAGAGGGTGAGTGACAGAGCTGCTCCAGCAGGATGTATTCAAAAGCCAAAGACATTGCATGAATTCTTGGCTATAAAAAAATATTTATATTAGGAAAGTAAATACATGTATAACATAAGGGCCAAGGCCTGGAAAGTGGACATCGCAAATTCCCTATGTAAACTGATGCTGCTATATTAATTTGATGTCTGTGGAAGCTTTCTGTCATTAATAGCTTTAGCAGATCCAGAGTACCTTTCCTTCCCAGGCATTTTTCTTCCAGGAGAAAGGCCCAGCTGTTAAGTGCTGTATAAACATGCAAGTCACTGAAGAAATCCAAAGATCTGACTCACATCGTTGCTTATATGGCGAAAGTATCCAGCACCACATCTGAATTATAACTATAGTCAAAACTACATGAGAGAGAAGTCTGATTTTGTTAAGCCTGTGGTATATTGGTTTACAAAACCATTACTACAGAAGAGATGTGACATTTGCAACTGTTTCCAAATTTTGGCCCTCTTGAGAGTAGAAAAACTGAGATACAGAATAGGGAATGATAACCCCTCTAGAAAACAAATCTATGTGGTATGAGAGTTGCATGTATTATTCACAAGCTGAATGCTGTTCATGAGTGCCATGCATGGTGACACCTCTTTAAAGAAACTCATCCCATCATCAGCTGCCAGCAGTCCCAAAGGCTTTAACAGCATCTGGGGAGCACTGGCTACACCTATTTCTATGGTCAAGCCCTGTTTACCAGCTGCAGCAAGGGAGACTGGTGTAGCAAACAGTATACTGACTCTAAACCACCAAAGGATACTTCCTTCACCAGGGTGACCATCCCATGGCAGCTGGGCCAACATAGGTAGCATAGTTCAAAGCAGCCTGAGCCCAGAAGAGAATAAGTGCTTACACAGGGAAGAAACTGGGTCAGTATTAAAGTGGCTAGCAAATTTTGACAAAAAATTTAAAAAATATTAGCCAACATTTCCCACTGAAAATTTCAATTTTTGGCAAAAAGAAAAAAAAATCAAACCCTAAACATTTCAATTAAAAAATGCCACCACAAGGACTGTTGGGAGGTGTAGTGTGTGTACTTCACACATCCATTCTCCCCACCTCCCATAATGCACTATTGTCCCCCCCACTTTTGTTGAGCCACCACAGTGTATCTTGGGAGATGGAGTCTGGCCAAGAAGTACAGCCCACAGAAGAGAATGAGGGCATGAGGCAATCAAACTAAGTCCGATCAGGTGCAGCTGCAAATTCATGAATGACATATATTTGGGTTTTTTGACAAAAACAAGACTTTGAAATTTCTATTAAAAAATAAGTTTTCCATGGAAAGATTTTTTCGCAAAAAGTTTTGTTTAGTTGAAAACTCAAATTATCTGTCGAAAACAGTTTTGATGGGAAAACATTGACCAGTCCTATTCAATTTTTATAAGGGGTAGAATTAAAACCAGATAGGAGCACTTGAAACCGAAATCTCTATCTAGTTCCAGTCTTTTCCAGCATTTGGGGGATTGGAATTCAATGTGAATCTGTGTTGCTATATAAATGACTACCAGTTTCAAACTTTAATTCAAATCCAGAAGCAGAACCAGAGTTTCGATATGCACCCAACTTTCAAAAAAGAAAGGAAAAGAAGATAAGTATTTTTAGAAACTACAGTACTCAATTCTAAGAGGACAGATAAAAGGAGCTTTTTCTATTTTGTATTTCACTGAGTTTGAGTCACAAGGTTCAAAAATACAGGTCATATGGCTAGTCTGAAGGAGGATCTAAAGAAGAGCAAATATAAATCCTCTTTGCTGGAATTAAGAAATCTATCACAAGAAATAGATGTGGAATAATTGAATGATGGGAAGAATGACACAAAACAGTATTCATCAAACAAATGCAACACAGTTACATAAGCTACAAAAAAGAATCAAGAATCATCAACCTCAAAACTCCTACCAAGCTACAACATGTTGAGAAACTGACTTTCCTAAAAAATGACCCTACTGAATTTTTCCTATAAATCTGGATTTTTTAAAAATCACTTTTGGATGACACTGCAATCGTATTAGTACTACTGCATTAATATCCGGGGGTAGCCGTGTTAGTCTGTACCCACAAAAACAACAAGGAGTCTGCTGGCACCTTAAAGACTAACAGATTTATTTAGGCATAAGCTTTCGTGGGTAAAAAAATAAATTATGCCCAAATAAATCTGTTAGTCTTTAAGGTGTCATCGGACTGCATTAATAGGTATCTATTGGGGTAAAATATATCATGTATAAATAGTAAAACATTCCCAATAACCCACAGCACATTCAATATTACAGGTGGTGTGTGAAATGGTTGATTGTTCTCACAGATGTTCATGTCTTTCTCCCTTGGTCTCCCTCTTCATATTTCCAAACCATTGCCTGTATCTCTAGCACATTTGGCACATAATATTGACAGCTTTATGTATAAGGCTGAAAGGCCCTCTACTCGTGCTTATGGGGCTCTGGCTGTGTGCAGGTGCTTATTCATGTTTACAATGATTCCTCATTTTTCCTATCCAGCCAGAAAGTGAAATAAATTGAACCTTTGCGGGTTGGATTTTGAAACGTATTAGGTTAAATGTCTGAAAAGGAAGCTTTCACAAACTAACCAATTTACAGTCCAGAAGTAATCACAGTTACTAGCAACCTGATCCTTCTTATATACATTGTGAGTGTTAGTATCTGAAGCTGACCACATAAGGTGCTGAGAATGCACTGATCTCAATGAGGGGTGGGGGTACTCAGAAAGCACGTCACAGGATCGGGGACCCTATGTTACTGTATGTAATTGGTGAGTAGATAATTTCTTTTTAATTCCCTACTGACAGGGAAGACAAATATTGCTTAATGAGCATCTGTAGCAGTAAAAAGTACTTATCACGCCGAGAGCTGGTGCTGTTGTATTAAGGCCTCAGACAAAAACAAGTCTCTGTGCACTTGCTGGTGCCGTTGGGTTTTCTCTTGATCCCATACTTAATTGTCTGACATTATGCAATGATACCATTATCTAAAGGACAAATTCTGGGTGTAGCAATTCCAGTATTGATAGCACAGTGTAGGTTATTTGATGTTAAAGGATCATTCAATGAAGTAGTGCCCTGTTAGCAATATCCTGCCTAAAGATAGTATGACCACAGAAGCCATTGGGATTTTTGCCAGGAACTTTAAGAATGGGCCAGAAATTCCCATAGTTCTAATCCCATCTCTGCTACCTACACTGCGTATGACTTTAGATAAATCACTTTGGCCCAATTTTTCAAAAATGTCCCACTATTTTTGGGTGCCTTAAATTTTGGGTCTCAATTTAAGACAGTTAGAGCCTGATTTTCAGAGGTGCCAAGAACCCACAGTGTCAACTGAAGCAAACAGGAACTGCCTGTGAAATATCAGGTACTATGTTTTGCACTTTGGTACCAAGAAACTGAAGAAACCAAAAACAGTTCACGATTTTGGCCTGTACCTCACTGCGTGACAGTTTCCTATCTGTAAAACAGGGACAATAATGACCGGTGCAACATTTACTCTTGTTCAGATACTAACTTTTGATTACAGCTGAGAGTGACTGCTCCTTGCCCCATATTTCCATGGAACCCAGATTCCATGGCACCCATGAGGGAGAGACTGAATGTTGTCTGAGGGTAGGTGGGAATAATGCTTCTCCCTTCCTAGTCACCTCCTTGCTCCCCTTAGTTTGTCTCCCCTCCCCTTCTGTTAGCCGAAGGAGGAATATAGCCCTCGTTTCAAAGGCAGCAAGTTAGATATTCAGAGAATTCAAAAATAATCAAAGAACTGGTGAAACAGTCAAGTGTGGGGGGTTCTAGTGGGGAGCCAGCTGTGGCCACTCAATTAGGGTGAACTGCAAAGAATGGGGCAGCCAAACCCCAAATAGCTGGTGGATATTCCAATACTTAGATTTACCAAGCCAGCATAGAATAGGGTTACCATACGTCCGGATTTTCCCGGATATGTCCGGCTTTTGGGGGCTCAAATCCCCGTCCGGGGGGAAATCCCCAAAAGCCGGGCATGTCCGGGAAAATCGGGAGGCTCGGCCGGGGCCTCTTTGTGCGGGGCCGGGCCCGCGGGGCCAGGGAGCCGGGCCGGGCCCGCGGAGCCGGGAGCCGGGCCGGGCTCGGGGAGCCGGGCCGGGACCGCGGGGCTGGGAGCCGGGCCGGGCTCGGGGAGCCGGGCCGGGCTTGGGGAGCCGGGCCGGGCCCGGGGAGCCGGGCTCGGGGAGCCGAGCCGGGCCCGGGGAGCCGGGCTCGGGGAGCCGAGCCGGGCCGGGCCCGCGGGGCTGGGAGCCGGGCCGGGGTCGGGGAGCCGGGAGCCGGGGGTGGTCGGCCGGGGCCGCGCCTCCTCCCCCCCCCACACACCCCCTCTTAACTGCTTCAGGCTTCCCGCGAATTAAATGTTCGCGGGAAGCAGGGGAGGGGGCGGAGACCTTGGGAGAGGGCGGAGTTGGGGCGGGGCTGGGGGCGGGGGCGGGGCCCCCGGGAGTGTCCTCCATTAGGAGGCACAAAATATGGTAACCCTAGCATAGAACAGCTTCTTTATTACCTCACTGGTTATTCAGAAGTCCAAACAACACAGTTCCCTCAAAGTAATCCAGCCTCAGAGGCCTCCATCCAGGTACCCATGCCAAATATGATGATTTCTGGACATCTTATTTCATCATATAAAATAAAAGGTTCTACCAATTCCAAAGGATTGGACACATTACTTCCCAGGTTAATGAATATTTCAGACCTTACCCAAATACATGCTACAGCCAATTCTTATTAACTAAACTAAAATTTATTAAAAAACAAGAGAGTGAGTATGGTTAAAAGATCAATATACATACAGACATGAGTTCAATTCATTGAGGTTCAGATTCATAGCAGAGATGGTGAGCTTTGTAGTTGCAAAGAATTCTTACAGATATAATTCAGAGTTTATAGTCCAATGTCCAAATCTCATATTCAGGGTGCACCAGCATAACTGGGACCTCAGCCTTGCGACTCAAACTTCCCCTGATGAAGCCTAAGCAGTTCTGAGATGACAGAATCAGGACCCAAGGATATTTTATACAATTTCATGTCTTTTGACAAGTTGGGATTTTCTCGGGGAACAAAAGGTAATTAGGATGACTTTGAAGGAGGTCCATCACCGGTACTTAGCTATACAAATTAACATAAGGCTATTTGCTTGCTCCACCACCATTCAGAGTACATTTCAAAGAGAGATGAATACCAAGATATCCCGTGTTTACAATTCATTTAAATGCTAGGCTGTTCTTTTGATCTCTGAATTATCAGAATACAGCATAGACAGGGACTGTTGATTACATTGTCAACCCTACTCATACATATGTAAAAACACAAATTATTTCCCCACATGTCTTTTGAGGGTTATTGATTTTGCAGGATGTTTAATCCTTTCTAGCCATGTGTTACAGTACTTTTATGGGTGTCTAATATTTCTTTTATTTAAAATCAAAAACCATCCTGGGTGAGGATTTTAGTACTCCAAAGCTTCCTTTTATCTTCCTTAAGGGAGAGAATATTCTTATTCCCTGTGGTAAAGAACTTGTCCAGTACAAAGGTGAAACTAAAAAAAAAAAAATCTAACCAAGGTCAAGGAATATAAACAGAGCCTATGAAGGCAGGTTGCAAGTAAGTCAGTGGATTTGAAGGTGATGGATGACATCTATCGGTACCTGTCCTCTGGTTACTCTTGGAAGAATAAGTTCGTATCACAGTTGTCAAAGTTGAAAGCCTCAGTTTAAGAAGCTCATGCTAATCAGGCTGTGATTGACATTCTCCTTGGGTCTCCTCAAGTCCTAGAAGTACAGAAACTTCACATCAGGCTAAGAAACCACTAGAGAATCATAAATAAGTAGGAAATCAAACTGATTTGCACAAATAAAATAAAATAAAATAAAATCACCATGGCATATTTTGGACTGGTTAATACAGTCTGAATCCATTTAGAAAAAAAAGGGAAAATATCCAAATAGGAGCTAGATTGCTGCCATTTGCCAGTGACTTGCATAGACATTTGAGCATATGTATGCAGACACACTAACTGTAGGCGCTCCAGGAAGGATCACACTCCTCCCCACTCAGCTCAGTGGTGCATCATTCCTTGGCCTGGCAGAGTCTCTTCTCTCTTGTGCCCTCAGCCTGCTCTGCAGGAGAGTGTGGATTGAACACAGGGGTCGTCAATAGCTCCTAAGGCCTTAAGCAAAATGTACTGACTTTGGAGAGAGCCACCTCGTGCCCTCCCTTCCCCCGCAAACCCTCACAAAGACTAGCACTATTTGGTTCTATTGATAAATAAAATCTCACATAAAGCCCCACCATTTATGTTTTCTTAAGTAATAATCCATATTTTTGTCATGGACTAGTAGTTCCTATTTGATTTCTGAAGTAAGCATACCTGATTCCGTACTGACACTGACATTCCAAAACACCACTTCTGTTTACTTAATTACTGATTTGAATTATTCCTACTTTTAAAAAATGTGGTTTGTATTTCAGTGAGTGAAAACTTTCACCCTCAATCATTTCTTTTTGGGGGAGAGGTGAAAAGATACACAACAGGCAGACTTGTGTCGTCAGGTGTGAAGTGCAAGACATACAATTCAAATGTTCTAAATAAGCAGGTCAGCTAGTTATTTTAACCATTTATATTTCCTTCAACTCACCTACCCACAAGCAGCTGCTTCTCTCTAACTGTATAATTTTAGAATCTAAAGCACTTTTTCACTGAAAATTAAAAATCACAATTCATTTAAAAATGAAAAAACACTTCACTCACACCTTCAATTCACAATGAATGCCAAGAAAATCTTCCTGCCTTTTTTTTATGTGATGAAAACAGGGCAAGGTGGTCCCACACCTAAGATCCCTCTAAGGTGCGCACCTGCATGGCCATGCAGGAGACCACCAAGGCCCATGCACTTGACTCCCCCAGCCCCGGGGCTGTGGCACAGTGAGGAGACAGGCCTCTCTCCCGCCTCCAGCCCCAGAGCTGCTGTGATGGGGAGAGGCACTTTTCCCCCAGCCTCAGAGCTGCTGTGAGGAGAGAGGGCTGCGGGGAGTCCTCTCTCCCCACCACAGCCCCAGGGGCAGCCTGCACCCCAAACTCCTCATCCCTGTCCCCATCCAGAACCTGCATCCCCAGCCAGATCCCTCACCCTCCTGCATCCCAACCCTCTACCCCAGTCCTGACGAAACCCTCATCCCCGGCCCCACCCCAGAGCCATCACTCCCACACCCCAACCCTCTGCCCCAGCCCTGAACTCCCTCCCATACTCCGAACCCCTCAGCCCCACCCCTGCCACACATCACCTCCATATTGGTAGACATAGCAAAATTCATTCCGCACATGGATGGGAAAAATTAGAGGGAACACTGTCCCACACATCCTTTGTCCTAAAGTTTATTTCCCTTGTTCAGTGGACACGTTCATTGTCCCCTAAACATAAACTATACAAAGGTGGATTTAAATAATCTTCATGGTGTGAAGATTGTTCTAGCCTGTAAGCTTCCCAGAAATTTTATCTTCTATAGCCCTGTCTCCATTCAGGAAATTAGCAACATTGTGACTACTCCAGTACAAACTCCTAACATAGGTGAAAAAATAATAGCACTTGGTATGACTTATTCCTCTAACTCAGTAGACTAGAGGAAGTGGCAAGACGGGAAGCCCAATTTTACACTGTTGCAGAGGGTCTATACTAGGGGCTTTCACCATCATAGCTCTGTAGCGGGGTGATCACCCCGCTCCGGCCCTGGAAGGGTGAAAGCAGCCCTGGAGAGGGCTGCAGCAGGGTAAGAGAGATTAAGAGCGGCTGGGGAAGTTGAGTGGATGGCTGACCACAGCTGTGGCTGGCTGGCTGAATGAGGGCCCAGCTGGCCCTTATAAGAGGGCTGGGGGCAGAAGCCAAAAGGCAGTCTGACTCTAGCTGTTGAGAGGGATGGGCCTGGCTGCTGGGAGCTGAGCGGGATACCTAAAGTGGAGCAGGGCTGGGGAAAGGCCAGACGAGCTGGGGAGCTCCGGCCTGGAAAACTCCCAGGCTGCAGGCCTTGTTGAAGGCCAAGAAGGGTACGGGGGTTGCAGAGGGGCAGCCCAAGGGTAGACAGAGGCAGCAGGTCCAAACCCACCTTGCCAATGATGTGTGGCAATTATAGTGCAGTCCACCCCAGTGAGCGGGGGCTAGATGGTGACTGGCAGTAGCCCAAGACTGAGGCGAAGTGGGAACCGGGGGTTCCTTGGGGAGGGGAGACCCAAAGAGACTGCAGGATACTGCAGGGGCAGATGTAAAGGGGCACCAGGGTCCAGGAGGGACACAGGGGCCAGCGGCAGGCGAGACACCGGCCTGCAGAGGGCGCTCTGGGCTGGAAAGAGCTAATTCCCAGGACGTCCAGCAGGAGGTGCCACAGTGGTGAGTCGTCGTCACGCCACAACTCCATCAGCATAACTACACTGGTGCAAATTTCCCAAATGTAGCGTGGAAATGGCACTCTGAGTTCATTAAGGGAATTTCAAATCTTAAACTATATGCCTGAGAAAACCCTGCATGACAGGAACCATTTGGGGAAGTCACACATAGCTCACAACAGAAATGGTACAACATATTGAATCCACAAGATCTAACTATACCGATTAATATTCTCTAATCTGATTAAGAGTCTAGTTTTATCCTCTAGTCCCCAAACCAGTATACTTTCTGCCCCTTGCAGCAGTCCCTGCTTCCTGGATGTGGTTCAAACTTGGAGGGTGAATCCTGGTCTTTGCAGGATCTAGGGCTTTGATTGGTGAAAATTGTGTGTGTGTGTGTGTGTATGTATGTACATACATACATGGGCAAGTCCTGGGGAGAGAAATAAGACAGACTGAAGCAAGACAGACTGGGAGAGAGAGAGAGAGACTAGTCAAGCATGGAGTTTGATCCTGGAAGAAGTGAGAGAAGGGACTTCTGGGTTTGTTGCTGGCTAAAGATGTATGGGGCTTTAAGCAAAGAAACTATCTCCTTTTGTATTTTGGTTCTATCTACATTCATAGAAGCAGTACTTTACTCACATTCCTTGTAAAGAAAAATGCCAGCCTCAAGCATCAATTTCTTCTCCCAACTAGAACACCTGCAGGTCGCTGAACTTTGACTAGCCGCTTAGGTCAAAAAGGGTAACAATAACTTAAACCAACTTCATAGTAGTAATGCTGATAACTACTGAAGTCTTTCCAAAAAAGGAGGAGGGGGATAGGATAAGGTCTGTCATATCAAACATATCCACACAAAGGATTTATTTCCTCTGCACCTCAAAACCTTAATTTATTTATTCTAAAGCTCCAGTGTCATCCTCCTTTATGTTGGTCTCCAGATTTCTAAATGTTTAAACTCTTCAGTCATACTAAGCAATGTGAGCTGGGGCAGGTGTATTAATCAGAGAATGATTTGGCACCAAAAGACCTGTTTTGCAGAATGAAACATGAAAAGAACGACTGCAGTTGCTTTAGCATTGTCTTTCAAAGCCTCAAGGGCTACCTCAGTTATGGGGAAACAAAGCAATTGTCCTCAAAGCATGAAGTCGAACCTGCTTTTGCTGTCAAGAAGTTGTCCATTCATGTTTCACTAGCAAAACCCACAGCTTACTACATATCTATTACATATCTTCTCATACTTGTCACCAGTATGTCCATTGAAAACACGAGTGAAAGGCTTTGAAAATCGTGCAGGATATTGAGCATCCCATGGGCGATGTGCTTTATCTGAGTAACATTTTCCAGAATCCCAACAGAATCCCAAGAGTTTAATATCTTCTGGCCTCAGCTGCCACAAAAGGAGAACCAACTGTGTGTCAACAACAGCAACATGGCTGAATCAAGTGTATTGCTTAATCCACTGTGTAAAGAAACAATGCACAGCTGTGGGTCCATAAAACCCTTAATGGGTTTTCCTTCTGAGAATGAGAGGTGCTGAATGAGTCTGAATTCCCCAGGTTTCCTTTCAGGCCATATGCCACAAAGTGAATATTGAGGTGTGTGTGTATGTGTGTAATTACAATTAAACACACGACTGGCTGTGTGTGTGTGTAATTACAAGTTAAACACACATGATTGCCTGACCAGTGTCTGTTATATATGAAGGATTGCGGTTTTAACATTGCACACACTTCCCCAATCCCTACCCCGTTTCTTTTTTTTTGCTGTCCCTCAATACACAGTTTTTTAGAAAATTGGGAATTCCTGGTCACATTTCTGTTAATATTAAAAATATTAGTTTGCACCTATCTTTTGCCACTATCAATTGGTAGGTACCTTTGCAGTTCTAAGTTATTTGGTTTCAACGCCATTGCTTGAACCCAATTTTTGCACTCTTGGCTTCATGTCAAATTGGGAAGAAAGAGAGCAAAGTTCTCAACCTGTGTGCAAATGAAAGCATCCCCAGACATATCCACCTCAAAATTAGAGGCCAAGTTGAGGTCTCTAAAAATGCAATATGTTTGATTTTATTTTTTCATGAAGTCATATTTCAGTTTCCACCCTGACATTTTCTAGGCTTTTTTATAATTGATTTATTAAATGCCTGTAAATATAGTTTTACTGGTGGTTGAATTCAGTAACAAGGAAACTGATGAATCTGACAAGTGACTTAAAGCCAAATCCTGGTTGCACTGAAGCCAAATGGCAAAACTACCACTGACTTCACAGGGACCAGGATTTGGCACTTGGACCTAAGAGGGCTGTTCCCATATAGTTCTATTAATGTTACACAGACATTCTTTCCAGAACCTCATTTCCAACAATCATTAACCTAAACTGTGATTTGATGTAAACACAACTAGCGAGTCTTAAGTCACTATATGGATTTATGGCTGGTTGTTCTGCTGCCACACTGTTCCTTCCCCACAAAGGGAGGATGCCACACCATGACTTCTGCCTTTTTAAAATTAAGTCATTCATTGACATCAGGAATTGAGCTTCAAACAGCTGTTTTCCCCCAAGCAAGGCAACCAAGTGCTCTTTCTTCCCCAATGAGTTTCCAGTCACTAACAATGGTGCTTCAGATTCCATTGCACTACCCAGGAATCCCCACTTACAGAGGCAGTCTAATGCCATCATGGGAGACAGGTGTTTGTCACATGATCTCATTACTCCCACTGTGAATTGCAATCTGCTGCATTGCTGTCCAGTCAGGTATGCTTTCCTGTGAATGATGAAATCCCATGTGTTTGTCCCATGCCACCTTTTCATTGGATATCACAAGCGCCGTTTAATTTCAGGTACTTGATGCAACAGTAGTGTCCACTTAAGTCACTTTCTATTTGCTGGCATAGAGCCAATAACAACTATTATTTTCTACCTACAGTGAAAATAATATCAAAGGTGCATTTTCTTATGACAGCAATCACTGTTGGAGCCATGAGTAGTTCAGAAGTGCCAACAATCCATAATAGAGGGCCCACTGAGAGTTGGATTATATAAAGCAAAAGGCCAGTCACTGCCAGCAATTAAAAGACAATAGGCTGGGCATTGCTGGCAGATCAAAATAGTGGCCTGGTGCCACACTGACATGATCAGACCTAAGAAATGCTATTGAACATCCTATGGTGTTTCGTATTCTCCTGCAGTTTGGGACACCAAGGCTCCCATTACGGTATAACTTTTGAATGAATGGCGTAGTACAGAGCAGAAGGAGACTGCACCTTCCATGATGGACCCACCAATCTAATTACATTTTAAGAAGCAGTTCAGATCATGGGCACTGGAGCAAAACTAACACATTCAGAAAATATCCCTTCCCTATGTACAGCTGAATAAATTAAAAAGATCACTTTATTATTATATTTTGGCTACTCAATGGAATTTTCTGGGAAAATGTTAGAAAACCATGATTTTCTAAAACTCCTTGTTGTTTTTAATCAAGACTGATCTTCTGACTGGTCCACTAACAGCCCATTACTCCCCCCTTTCCCTCTCTAACTATGACACTGTGGCTTCTGGGGAAAGTTTTGGGGGCAGGAAACAGGTAGATAGTAACTAGGAAAGGTGAAGAGAGAGACCTAGAATCCCACGTTTTTCAAAATGTTTAAATGAGTGAGGAATGCATTTGGTTTGCACTGGGGGAGATTATGTGGGGCTCGATACAGGAAGGGACTTGAACATATGCTTAAGTCCATCCCTATTCAGAACAGCATTTGAACATGGGCTTAAGTTCCATTAACATCAATCCTAAATCAGGGCTTTGAACAGGCAAAGTTAAGTATAGGACCCCAAAAGTGCTAACAAGAAAAAGGAAAGCCCAGATAGCTATTGATCTTTGGTAAAATGAGAAGCTAGAGTACAAGGGTGGTTGCTACTGCTCTTGCTATTTTTTTATACATAGAAGAAAAAGGAGACATGTATTCAAATAGTTCCTGTAGACGTACTTTTAAAAACCAATCATTTTCTCCATGTGCTGCACTTTCTGTAAAAGTAGGGAAGTGTTTAAGCAAGACAGGTCTCAATTTAAAATTACCACAATAGTATACAATTGTAAATTAAAGATTTACAGAAGGTTTTGATAAACCCTGTTTTGTATTAGAGATGGGATCAAGTCACAGGATTCAGATCCAAAGCCAAATGCCCACAAATTTCATGGCAAACTGGTTCAGTCAGGGCCTGCGCTTCCACTAGGTGACCCTAGGCGTTCGCCTAGGGCGGCAGGATTTGGGGGGCGGCATTTTGCCGTCCTCGGCAGAAATTCAGTGGCAGGGGGGTCCTTCCACTCCGGGTCTTCGGTGGCAATTCGGCGGCGGGTCCTTCACTCACTCCGGGACCCACTGCCGAAGTGCCCCGAAGATGCAGAGCGGAAGGATCCCCGCCGCCGAATGCTCAGAGGAGGAGCGCTGCCACCTAGGGCGGCAAAAACCCTGGCGCCGCTCCTGGGTCCAGTAATTTAATTTTTGCTCCACCCCCAAAATAGCAAATCCTTCCCTTATCCTCCAGCTTCAGTGGGGCCATCTACTAAAATTACTCACGTACGAAGTATTTGCAGAACTGAATCCTTTGGACTGTTAGCTCTCCAGAACAGAGGCTGTCTCTGTAAGTGTACACACCCCAACGAGCAGCGTTTGAACATTATTGTAAAACAAATAATAGTGAGCTCTAGGTGAAAGCTACAGTTGAATTAACCCAAATACACATAGAACAATTAGTTTCGATTTTTTGTATTAGTCTACTAGAAAATCTAATTTAACAAATTAAGATTTCCAGTGAAATAGAAAAAATTCTAGTTAATTTAATGGTCATTTTATTTATACTGATGCAGAATGTACAGATCACAAACATCTGCATAGTGACAACTAGAGTGCCAATTCCAATTGGGTTTCTCTTGATGTGAACATCTGTCCAGTAGAACATGGGATGATTATTAATGTACAAAATTAAAAAGGGGACAGGCATGTTAGAAACAATTACAAAAGCAAGGTCCCTACCTCAAAGGACTTATAGTTTATCTAAATCGACAAGGGTCAAACCCAAGATGGGAGTTAGGAATTGACAAAAGCAGTGAAGTAAGTCTACATTTCAATATTACATTTTAATTTAACACACACACACAAGCTAGTAAAATGCCATGATTTTCCAAATGTGACTAGTGATAAGAGTGCCCAGTTTGAGACACCTTAAAGCAGTCTGATTTTTCAGAACATTCTGAGCATCCAGCTTGTGAAAAATCTGACTCCTTTAAAATGTCAAGTCGGTAACTAAAAATAGAGGCACCCAAAATATGTTACATATGAAATATGAAAGTCTTGGCCTAATGGAATAAAGATTTCCATTCTTCTAGTTCGGTAATACTTGTCTGAGGAGAGAGGACAAAGGGGAATGAGATGACCAACTCCATTCACAGTAATAAGCCCACTTGTAATGACATACAGAGGGTTCATTCTTGTGTCTGGTACATGTGATATATGGTTGCATATTTTGGGAACATGGACAGTGATTTTTTCCCCAAGGTACACTGCAAATCATGCTGTGAATTGGAGGACAGGATGGAGCCCTAAAGCTAGACACAAAAGCACGCTGCTGAGTTCACTCAGCACATCCTAATGTCTGAGAATTCCTAAGAGAACAGTGAACACCAACTGACATACAGATGAACTTAGAAAACCACTGATTTTTTTTTCCACTTTTGCTTCAGTACTTCTGAGAAACTGGATGGATAAAAGATTGCTTTAATATCCCCACTTTGATTTATTTACATTTCCCATCCCTCAAAACTACCTTGTTATGATTCATTCTAGCTCCACAACATTTCATCGGTCATAGCCGCTAACAGCCCCGCTATATTTCCAAGACAGATTTACATACACTGTGCTGTATTTCACAGTATCAGAATGCAGGCTGAGTCATGAACACACATTCTGCTGAGGCAACAAGGTCAGCAGAGTTCACTTTTTCTTTTTCACTGAAAGAAAAAAAACCTGAGGTACTGCCTGCCCTGGGACAGCACTATTTCATTGTGACAGTGTCTGACATTTACGGGACACAAGTATAAACTATATAATATTATGATACTGTATAATGCACTATGAGAACTTATGTAGTATAACAAAATGATCAATGCGCGCAGATTTTGGATAAGAAAATATAAACGTAATTTGCAAGGCATGTTCCCTGGGCTACTTTTAAGTTATTTTCAGTCAATTGATTGCTGTTAGGAAAGATTATAAAAGCCTAATTGTGGCAGTCACTGTTCAAAAACAACATATATACAGAACAATCAATAACTGCAGTATCTCAGATACTAATGCTTGTTAACTATGGACAAGTGACTTTTTAATGGTGACCTTGGTACGAGATTTTTGCTTCAGAAGGAAGCATGTGGATATCTGCTTCTGTTTGAGAGAGGAAGGCTCATCTTGTGGTTAAGAAACTGAACTAGGACACAGGAGATCTGGGTTAAATGCATCTTTCTTCCATTGATTAACTTCTCTGTGCCTCTGTTTCCTATCTATAATACTTCCTATCTCCCACCTCATGTCTGCCTTTTCTATTGAGACTGTACACTCTTAGAGGGAGGGGCCTGTTGTTATATGTTTGTATAATGTCTTGCACAACGAGGCTATGTTTCAATGGGAGTCTGTAAAGAACTACTACAATAAAATATGTTAAATAGAAAACCAGATTTCATGGGAAATGCCAGAATTCTGACAATTTTTCCATTGTGAAACTGAACAAAACCAAAACTCCCCAACATTAATTTGGGAAAAATCCAAAAGTTTCATTTCTATACAATCAAAATATTTCACTTTTATTTTGACTTTTATTTTTATAATATAAAAATATTCTAAACACAAAGTCATCTTAAAGTGAAAAAAATTGAAATGTTTCCTTCCAAAAGTGTAGAAATCATGTTTTGACTTTATCAGTGCTCTATTTCATCTTTTTCTTTAATCAAAATTTCATCAGAATAGACGTGTTTCTGTGAAAAATGTTCCACTGGTGCTAAATCACCATTTTTAACAGAAAATCCTCCATCTGGAAAACTTCTGACCAGCTCTAATAATAATCCATAAAGATTTTCAACCCCTAACATTTGCTTTGAGCTTCAGATTCCAGCGATATCAAAATCTAAAACCAAACAAATGAGCTATAAATTGGTCTAGGTTCCTTGAAACTGGGCCCAGGTTGCTCTAAAGGATTGCAAATCTTAGTGGATTTCTCAACAAGGCTGGTTTTTGTAAACAAAACCTTAGAAACATTCCGTCTTGTGTAGTTACAGTTTTTGTTGAAAATGCATTTGTGGTTCTGCTAATTAAGTGCCACGTAACGACTGGTCTAGGCAAGTGTGCTAGAAGTGAGAAAGCACACAGATTTTCATTTCTCTCCCACTCCACATGCTCCCATAGAGGAGGCAGTCATAACGTGGGTACCCATGCTCATGACCACAAAGGGGTGTAGCAATGGGGGTGGGCATTAGTCATAACCCTGTTCACCTCCCTGGCCCAGCCAGTGCTTATATTCCTAGACTATAAGGAGTACTATCTAGGTTTTATACTTTCACCACCGTGGTATCTGAACAAGACCTGTTTGTGAGGAGTTCAAGGAACCCATGGCTAGTGTGTTTTCCAGTCAGCATCTCTGTGCAAGGCATCAGGATTGCTCCTGATTACATAGGTATAAATATCTCCAGCTACTACCGCTTGGAAAAAGCAGCCTGTGCACTAGCATTCCTCTGCCTCTAGGAACTTTATACCCTTATTTTGCACACACAGACGCATGCACATAGCTTTGTGGTAAATAATGAAGAGGATAGGTCACTGATACACAGCCATATGGATCACTTGGTAAGCTGGGCTGAATCAAACAATATGCATTTTAATATGGCCAAATCTTGAGATATAGCTACACTTATGGCAGTGTGAAGAGCACTGACACTACAGGCCCAGCTAGCATGGGTATAAACATAACTGACATGGCTTTCTAGTCACCCAGGCTATGCCTCCCCACCTACATGGATGTTTTTAGCAGTGTAGTGTCCCACGGCCTCCTGCTCCTGGAGCCTTTCCCTGTGATAGTGAAAGGCTCCAGTAGGTCGGAAGCAGCTGGGAAAGGTTCCAAGAGCTCCCCATTGCTTCTCCCCTGCCAGATCCTTTTCCCATTGCCTCTCCTGTTCCAGAGCCTTTCATTGCTGCATGCAGCTACACGCTGCAGTGTGGGCACAGCGACAGCCTGTTTTTCACTGCAACATGTAGCTGTACCTAGTCTACACGCTGCTGCAAGTGTGGACAAGGCCTTAGGAACAAAGAATATAGGCCATATTTACACAATGGGGTACACTATCATGGGAAGCAATCAGTCTGAAGAAGACTTGGGGGGTGAGGGTGGATAATCAGTTAAACATGAGCTCCCAGTGCAACACTGTGGCCAAAAGGCCTAGTGAAATCCTTAGCTATATAAACGGGAATCTCAAGTAGGAGTCCAGAGGTTATTTTACCGCTGTATTTGGCACAAAAAAGATTCCTCTTTTTTTAAAAAAAATCTAAACAGGCAATAATTCAAGGAAGTCCTACGGCCTGTGTTATTCAGAAGATCAGATAAATGATTGCAGTGGTCTCTTCTGGCCTTATCATCTCTAAATTGACTCACGTGAGTTATCGCATTGAAGTTGAATTAAGTTAGTCACATGCTTCAGTGCTGGCAAGATCGGACCCTTGGACATGTTATTTCCTTGCAGCATGTGAAGGATAAAAAAAGCCATAACTGCTAAGTTCGGAAAAAAGAAATCCATCATATATTCTGATTAAATTCATTTCTTTTTTGGGTCCTGATGATTGTGATTTCTAGATAGTAACGCCTATAACATAACAATCTTATGGCAGAGTAGTACTATAATTCTTTACACTATACTCACACAATGATAACAGATTTGGTTATCCAGATTGGCTGTTCTGGTCAGACTGTAGTTATGATGCAACCAAATTATATGGCTTCCTTTATAATGTAAATAGAGAAGACTGAGTTATACAAATATGTCATTATTAATTCTGGCAAGGGAACCAAACATAAAAGATCAAATTCATCCCTCTTAATTCCAATCAACTCTATGGGTTTAGAGAAAAGCTGACTTCAGGCCAATAAGCAATAAATGGCTAAGCAGGGATTTTTAAAAAAATTATATTGGCACAGAAAGACATGCCCTTCAAAATGGAATTTTCTTTTGGAAACCAACACAATTTTAAAGGTTCGTTATGCAAAGCTTATATTGACAGTGAGGGAATACATTTGCATAGAGCTGTTCTTAATAAAAAAGTTGGTTGAACATAGCAGATGTGCAAGGTGGTTTACCAAAATATTCTCTCTTGTGACCTCTAAACCTCTGAAATAGATCAAACTTTTCCCTTCTTTCTTGGTGTGCCAGAAAATATAGAAGTGATCTAATGTTCTGAGCCACTGTTCTGGTTCCAGAAGGCCTTTATACATTATATTAAATTGCCTTGCTTTCATTTAAAAAACAAAATCTGCAAAGTTTCCATTTTAACAAAAACCTTGCCTTTACTCTCCCTTAACTTCAATGAAAAGCCTTTTGACATCTGATACACTTGTGTGTTAAGCACAACACAGCAACTAAACAGTGGATGGCCCAGTGTCAGGCCCTTAATATGCAAAATACACTGTTCTATTTCAAATAAGAACCTGATTCCCTTTGTCCTTGGGTACAAGAGAGCTGATGTCATGAAATGGCTATGGGGAAGAATAATACCAACAGAACTGTTTATTTAATTAGTAACAAGGGTAAAATCCTTCTAATGCAGCTTGATCAGAGGTCAGTTCGAAAGGTCTTTATCAGAGTATGGGCAGCCTTCAGCGGCTGAGGCTTAATAATAATCTCTAGACTTCAATTTCCTACTAATAAAGGGTAATATAATGTAGTGTAAGCCCTCTTATTTGTTCAGATCTTTTTTAACCACTAAGGAGCTAATATGCAACAACTGAACAAACAATGGCCACACAGGTTTCATTTTTAGCACCACAGATGACCTCTGATGAAAGAAATGATCAGTCAAACCCTGAATCAAAGGTGGAAAGCAAACAGAGCATATTTTCTTTCTGTGATTGTACAAGAGTAATCTGCTCTTGAATAACTATATATATATATAAAATATATAAGATATAATCATATAAAAGTGTCTGAAACACAATTGTAGCATATACAAATGCTATGACATTTACTAAGTTTCAATAGGCAGACTCTGAAGCAATCCATTCAAATCTGTACAAAGTATTTTGTTAAATGGAAGCTGTGGAAAGCATAAAAGTTGTCAGCATTGCAGACAGAATCACAATAATTTTTATAATTGTCTCCGATAGTGTCTCAGCAACTTCATTTTTTTTTAATAAGTCACCTTTTCTCTAGTTGTTCTGATATCCTAACTTTGTGATACTGTGAAATCCTGACCCAAGCACAACTACAGTTGAAACAAATAGGAGATTTACGTGAGAGCTGCAGAATTGGACTGAAAAGGACTAGTGTTAAAGGAAATTAAAAAAACAGATTATCTTTTCCTTCAGTAGATAACTTGGAAGCATTGACAGAATGTGGCTATTTTTGTATCTGTGTTTATTGACTTCAAACAAGGAAGCCAAATTCAGCTCTGTAAGTGCAGCTTTATGGACCTCAGTGAAGTTACATCCACTTACACCAGATCTGAATATGGCCTAGGACATCTAGTATTTTCAATAGCCTTTTTTAAAAGGGTATATTTTCTCTCAGGTCAGGATATCCAAGGATTTCTTAACATGGTCAACATTTATATCTGATGCCTGTGGGCCTGGTTTGTAGCTCCTTTTCTCACTCACGTTTATTTGAAGGCCACCTGCCTTATCTCTTCCCTTAAAGCTGTGGCTTCTGATTTGCCTGTATGATTGTTCCAACAACAGCTCCCTCGGAAAGACCTTAACATTCCATGTCAGAATTTTAACCCACTTAATCTTTTTTCCCTGGGCTGTGTAATCAATATAGAGGAGTCAGTTTTGTACCCTTCTGCATCTCTAAACTATGAAACAAAACCCAGAGAGTTTGATGTTCTCTTTTCACATAATTTGGAGTACAGTTGATAAGAATGACTTGCTATTATATCTAACTGTTGTGTTTAAATAGAGCAAAATGTATGACAAAGCTAATGAAATAGGCTTGAAAATATTTGCCAATATATTGTATACCATAATATTTTACACTGTGCCAGATCAATGCAACCTAACAAAGTATAAAGAGCAAATTAAGGCATCTTGTCTCCATTCAGTAGTAACATGTAAATCCTATTAATATTTATAAAAATAACACCTACACATTGAGAGCACAGTATACAAGACTTTAAATTGATTGCTTGACAAATGAGTTCTACAATGAAAATAACTTCTTAGAACCACCACATGATTCTATTTCAAACTCAGAGTTTATGGATTTTACAATTATGGAAGCAATTCATGTGGCTAGTAAAAAGAATATGACATACCGCTATGGAAGACAGCACAAAAATGTAACATTTACAGTAATAACCATTAAAAACTAGGTAGTTAATCTGACACCAATAAACTAGCTATGATGGCTGTAACTCACAATGCCAGGAACACCATCTCAGATGGCGGAGGAAAATTCTAGGGCTAAAAAGGGAAAAGAAAAATGTTGGTTCTCTCAGCCCACTTCCTAGTGGACAAAGGAATTAAGTGGAAGCAGTGGCTTTGCAGCATCTCTGAACATCAGGCCACTTCTAGGTAGGTGTCTAACCATTCATTTAGGAACCTAACTTGAGGCACCTAGGTTTTAAAATGTTAGCTGTAGATATATTTTTCAATTTGTCAGATTTGTATTGTGAATTTGTAAGTGCAATATAAAAGTTGTCAGGGGAAAACTAGAGTTCTGGAAACTTGATGTGGGAAAACTGGGTGCTTGTGACACCCAGGAAGGCCTACAGGGTAGTGTGGAATTCACTGGTGAAGGTCATCCAGGCAAATACTTTGGCCAGACTTCAGAAATTCTGGGTAATATTACTACTATGACATCTACAGCTATGCAAACTAGATGAATGGTAATAAGGGGGACACTTAAAAATAGAACCAGCCTAATATCTGTGGGGAAAATGTGAGATTATTTAATGAATAGTATTTAACCAGCTAAAAGAGCTGGTCAAATAGCATAGTTACCTGTCAAATATATTATTCAATTAATAACACCAATGCATTATGAATAATTTATTTCATTAATCATATTCGCTCTGTTGGAGAGGTCAGGAAAGAATCTTCCCCTAACATACAAGCTACAAAATTGGCTAAATACCGAGGGAGAGGGAAGCATTCCTCAGAAGCATCATATATTGGACTGACGTGGAAGGTCAAATACTGGACTAAACTATGTTTAGAGAAGTCTGAGAAAATAGCCAACAGGGAAGCAGCACACCAGAGTGAGTTGGTGGGCAGGGCAACAAAGAGGAAGAGCTACATAGGCCTTCTGTTTTGGGAGTTTATTAATTTCATTTTTCAGGGTTTATTCTTAGCAATTTTTGAGATGTATGTTGATGTCCAAAAATCAGTTTTTCGTGGCTTCCTCTGATATTGTGAGAAGATTTGGGAGGTTGGGATGGGATGTATGTCCCAAATTTCTTCTCTAAATAAGGTCTACTTTTACTTTTATTATATGTATAAAGGGTGACTTACATGTTTAAACTTTGTACCCTGGTTACTGAACCCATGGTTTACTGTTTAGTGTGTTTGCTCCACAGTGAGCTTTAAGGTATTACTGATTCAAACAGCACTATATTAAAGCTCACTGTAGAAGTTTTAGTTTGCAACAGCAGCGTCTACATAGACCAATTAACAAACAACACATTAGTTGACTTTAGAAATCATACCCCCGTAGCCCGCATCACTGCTGTGTGTTGGGAAACCCTTACATATAAGCCAGGGAGCAGGGGCATTGCCTATATAAACAAACAGCACTGGAAAAGGGGTGAAGTGAATACAAATTGAGTAACAATTTATGGGGGTTTCTGGTGTTTACTGGGCAAACACTGATCTATTTATTTTTGTTTTGGTTTTTTTTTTAATTGGTATTTATCAATGAAACCTAAAATATGTCATTTGGCAGTAATGCAGTCTGTTTGAATCCGATCAAGATCCCTGGTTTGTGATATCCTCTGACCAAACTCTGCCTGCACAATTTCTCCAAGGCTACGGAATGCCCCAAATGTGACTCCTTTTCCTGTTTTCTAGCTTGTTTTCCAATGTCAATCCCTTCTGGATAGGTTTAAGAATAATCACTCGAACAAAATTAGCATTTAGATTGATGCAAGTAAGATTATTGACTGGTTGTTTGACTTTTCTGTAATTCCTTACATACCCCAGACTGGTTTGTTCTCTGTGTGTTCCCATATATTCCAAGCAAGTTTTCGGTGTTATCTTCTGCTCCTCAATCTTATTCAACTAACCTATTTTGGGTCCTCAATTCCTATTTGATATAGTCTTTTCATTTTTACCCTGACTCAGTCCTCCACAAACGGATTCTTGCAAGATAAAATCATCATCAATTTTCTCCCTCCTCGTCCTCAGACCAACCTCATTATTGATAAATGACTTAGCACTTTGGCCGCTGGTATTTCCCCATAGATGACAAGTATTCAGCTTGTCATCACAAACTGATGTTGCAATCAGCAATGTCTGAATGAAATGAAAACATCCCATTCCACCTTTTCACTGTCCTATACTCCCTTTACTTGATATTCCCCTATTCTTGGCATATTATTGTCACTAATGCACCATATATTAAAATAGGTTGTAGTTCCCCAAAGCAGTAATGTACCTGAAATGTAAATTAGCACAATAACTGATTTTTACTATGTCTATGCCATGGGTATGTTGCAATTATATTGCAAATAATCCGTGATTGCACAATATAAGGTTAATAGTACTGAGAAAAATGGGCAATATCAAGAAGTGTCCCCCATTTTGCCTACACAAAAAAATGCATGCCTTCCCTTGCACAAGGATAAACTCTGCATTTGCGCACAAAATTGGAAAGTTAGATGTGTAACTGCAAAATGTATATATATTGTGGATTTCCCTCCCTCTCCCCAAACATGACCTTTGCACACAAAAATGGCATACAAATAGAATTTTGTGCAGGTAAAATTGGTGGACAGTTAATGCCTTTGAAAATTTGGTCTATTGTGTCTGCCTATCAAATTTGCCACTCTTGGTTATGCAAAAGCAAAAATCAATTTAGTCTTAATTCTGCATCACTGGCACAATCAGATAATTAGGGAATTAAAACAACAATATTGGCCACAAAAATAAATTAGTTAGTTACTTTGGTACCAGATCATTCATAAAATTGTAAGGTGTATGGTAGAATAGAGCTGCTATAGTAGTTCTACACTCCTCAAGGATCCCTTACATTGGGAGAATCTCCATCCGTCAGCTTCCGTGGCTTTAGGCCAACAAAACAACACAAATGTGCTCTAACACTGGACCCAATTGTTTACTTCAGACAACCTAGCTTATTTCTTAAAAAAGCCATTGAAGCAGCTTTTTTCAGCACGCAAAGACCTGTGGCATTGAAACAAGTGTGCAATTCGATTTGAATGGATTGTTCCCACTTCAGAAATAAAAGCCAGTGTTCTGTACACTGTTTACATCTCAAAGAACTGTAGGATACATCTGATCCTTATAAGAACAGGTAAACAGTGTGTACAGTACACATTTTAGATGATATCTTGGATCTTTCATATAGACTGTATCCCAAAATGTTTTACAAAGTTCAATAATACACTGAAGGGGAAATCCACTCCTGTGCAGAAGGCCAATGTAAATGTTGCATTAAAGTCCCAAATAAGCCCTATTTTGAGGGGATGCACAAGAAGTGGATTTCATCCACCATAAATTGCTCTCCAACAGAGGGAGCAAAAAATTAAGAAATATAAGAAAAAAAAATATGTATTTTTAGGCAAGACTGGACAAGAAAATATGGAGCTGAAAGAATATAGTAACTGCAGAGAACAGGGGTGATATCATGGGAAAAGACAAAAAGATGGTTAGCATTAGATGATCAGGAAGGGGAACTGGAAGAGAAACCATCTGATGTATATATACTGAATGTGAAAGTCGCCCCTTGGTACAAGGCTAGCACAAGTTCTAAGCAACATTTAAAACCTACTTAGACATTCAAAATAGGGCATAACTGGTACTTAAATAGCCATGCAGGTTGTATGCTGGGTCTCTGCACAGGGGTCAGATGCTAAATGCATCTTCTTTCTTCATAGGATTAATCTACTGAAGTGTAAGCCAACATCTTTTGAAAAAGGGTTTGTGCACTACCACAGTGACAGGGTGGGCTTTCAGGAGGGTTCCATTTTTGAAAGAGATCTCTTTAAATTAATTTTTTTTAATCCAAGTCTCATGAAAAATTGGTCCCCTCAAACATATCAGACAATATTCTAGTAAAATAGTTGAATGAAAGCTGGCTCTTAAATGTATAATAGGGCATAAAATTGCTCTAAGGCAGCAATGCCTTCCAGATCCAGCCACCATCAAACCCCAGAACAGCCTGACTAGGAGAGAGACACAACAGAAAATCCTGTCAGAGAGCCAGCAGAGGTGCCCGCCAAAGAGCCAATAAAAGACAGATGTGACTACTGGAAAAATAAGTGGCTGAGCTGGGCATGTAAGAAAAAGAGCAATTAAAATCTTTCCATTTTTAATCAAGGAATGTTTTGCCTTGAAAAAAAGGAAACCAGCTTTCCAAGTTTTGCAGAAGAAATCATGGAAAAAGCCCACACTGGGTGTCTACCTCCTTTTACAACCCTATGCTGTGCCCTTTTCTTTCCCCCATGGTACATATGGAAGAAGATTTGTTAGACTTTAAACTTGCCATGAACGTAGTTGCTAACATTTACTCAGTGGGTACACCACAGTGAGCGCCGTAAGTTACAGCTAATCACTCAAGTGCTGGAAGCAGGACAGTATTTGTGCAAAGAACAGCAATCAAATATGGTAAGCAGATGGCTGTTTCTTGTCTTGTGTTACCACACTGTGCACAACATATTACGAGGTGATGGATTTATCAGCACTGATGGATACATTCGCACCATATGTTTTTATAGGATAAATAGCTTTTGACATTTTAATATAAATGTGATGCCCCAATTCTTAAAATCTGATTTTATTAAAGAAACTGCAGATGTTTCCAATAAAGTCTTTGTGCTTTTCCTACATCCTATTTTAATTTTGCACATCAGTAATACAATGTACTTTACTATAAAAAACCACAAAATTAATTACAAAAATTCCATACCTTTTTAAAATTTCTATATTAAACAGCCACAATGCTAGAAGCTTTTTGTCAATCAATTCTTATTCACAAATGTCAGTGTTTTAAAGCTGATCAAAGTTTGTGTTCATTTGTGTTGCATAAAGGCTCTTAGAGAACATTTTATAAATAGCAATAAATAAAAACACTATATTATCCACGGAGACAGGGTGGGTGAGGTAATATCTTTTATGGGATCAACTTCACATGCATGCACATCCACATCCACATACCAGTAACTAACTGGTAGCCAAACTTTACCACTTAGGTTTATGAGTTGCTCTATAGGGTGGAGGGTTCTACAGAACAGTAAAATGGCAATTCTTAATCCCAATGGAAAGTGTGCCCTTAAGATTTTCCAAATTTTACAAGAAGGAAAAAAACAACAACAACCTTCTTTGAGTTTGGGTGACAGTTACATGTAATGTTGTAAATTAATGACTGAACTTCAAAAGACATGCATTCCACTGTTGACAAAGCATATACACCTCTACCTTGATATAACGCTGTCCTCGGGAGCCACAAAATCTTACCGCATTATAGGTGAAACCACGTTATACCGAACTTGCTTTGATCCACTGGAGTGCACAGTCCGCTCCCCCGAAGCACTGCTTTACCGCGTTATATCTGAATTTGTGTTATATCGGGTCGCGTTATATCGGGATAGAAGTGTATTTCAAACTAGGCTTTAAACAGCTCTCACATGCATTCATACAAATGGCGATCAGCGAGTATTCATTTCTATTTCCATTGCCTCTACAGTAGCAAAACACTAGCTGCTTAAATTGCAACAGAACCATTAATAAAAACACCTTCTTTCTGGAGACAATACATATTTTCAGTGTTTCCATTCAGGATCTGGCAATAGTTCAAACAAATGTAAAAGTCTATGCAATGTCAGGAATCAAAAACTACTGTGTGCGCGTGTGCACTGCTGCACCTTCTCTGTTCCTTGAGTCATATACTTAAGTTCTCAAACAGGTCATCCATTTGGTGTTGGTTACTTGCTCATCTGCAGTCTAGGTTTTAATCACCTGATCCATCAAAAACCCTTCTCTCTCTGCCTATACTGATCTTGTCAGTAAGTGACTTTTTTTTGTAATGAAAATGCATCAATAGCGTCCCTCAACACAGTGAAAGACATCCTGCATTAGCTTTGTCTTCAAAACCAGCCTGTTCTATTATAATTGACCTTCTCGTCTTGATTATCACACAAATCATAGCCCTTCCCCCCTGCCCCCATCTATTAGAGTATTTCTCCTGTAGCCATTCAATTGCCTGACTGCAGTTGGTAATTGGATTCATGTTTGGAGCACAGCATTCTAAGAAGAAACCTGGAATAATTCAAATGGAACACCCTGGCCTAGGGCTGCAACCATATGTTAAGCTCAGATTTGTGTCAGTAAAGCCTACACTGCTCCAGCAATAATATAATCTGCTTTAATATCACAAAGTTCTGTCTTATTAACAATCTCAATTTATCTATGGCTGTAGATATAGTAAAATTCAATATCAGTATTATTTTAAGATGTAAGCATAAAGCAAAATCAATACTTTGACATAGTGAAATATAAAGAACACTACTTTGGCAACTGCCCGGCTGCATTCTAGGTTTCAGGATACAATGCAAGCAGCTTTCAATTACAGTATATAACAGAGAAATTAAAGACCATCAGGAAACCTGGCAGCATGCTTTGGATGCACGCCGCACTATTTAGCATGCAAATTTCAGGCTTTGCAGACTCTGGTTGGGATATACAAAAGTGAAGTTTCTGCTAGCAGTGTTAACTCACACCCATCGCGCATAACATGCCGGACACTAATTTACACATTTAATAATTTAACAAGTGAAGGAAACTAATAAAGAAGCATCAAGTGGGCAAATTCACGTTGTCTTTGGAAACTCAGCTTTTTGATTTCCTGTGTTTTCCCTGCTCAAATTAATAACCTTAACTTTGCATCCCACAATGTAGGAGATCCTCTGGGGAGCTGAGCTAGCCTAATAACTCCTATGCCATGCCACTCTGAGGCCAGGGGAGGGGGCACGGCCAAGATGATTGGGGCACAACTAGGTATTGCCCCCAGACTGTCAATGCAAAGCTGTCAAGTATCAGGGGGTAGCAGTGTTAGCCTGTATCCACAAAAAACAACAAGGAGTCTGGTGGCACCTTAAAGACTAACAGATTTATTTGGGCATAAGCTTTCATGGGTAAAAAACCTCACTTCTTCAGATGTTAGATCTTAAGAAATGAGGTTTTTACCCACGAAAACTTATGCCCAAATAAATCTGTTAGTCTTTAAGGTGACACCGGACTCCTTGTTGTTTTAATGCAAGGCTGTGGTAACAGCCCTTTGGGGCTATTAGCAGGTGAGGTAAGTCATCTTGAAGATATTTATTTGTATTCCCGGTGCTTCTTGGGTAACGGAACGTTTCAGGCTGCTCTAACTTACACCCAGGAACCAGTCCAGCACAGGACAACCCCAGCATTAAGGAACAGCAAAGGTTGCTTAAATCTATGTTTGCTCTCCACCCAGAGCTCCTGTAGCACTGTATACTCCTGTGTCAGAGCCAAAGATCTGGGCCAGAGCTTGAAAATATTCACCCAGCCCATTTGACAAATACTTGTGGATAGCAACACTTTCGGAGCCAGGAACATTCCATGAGTAATTCACTAACCGAAAAGGGAGCTCAGTTCATAAATAACACTAATCATAGTAAAAAGCTGGACAGCAAATGCTACAGCTATTGAGTCCCCTCTCCTCCCCTCATTTCTTTTAAGAGTCATCTTTTTAATGTGTTTCCCAATCAACAAGAAACCACTTGAAAAGTAGCAATCATGCCCCTTTTCCACACCTTCGATCCCAACCAGATAAAAAAAAAAAAGTGTCCTCAATAATCAATTGAAAGCTAGGGGGCCTTCATCATCTTTGAATATTGACTGCCAATTGTTTATGCTTTCTCTCTGCTTTGCTTGAGAAAAAGCTTTGGTACTAGTAGCAGTAAAAACAATAAAAAGACAGTCTTCAGTGCAGGCTAGCTGCTTGAGTACATACCCAGAGTCCCAGATGGGTTCATACGACCCGTGGTGACCCCTTATGACATGACAGGTATTCTTCACTAAAGGTCTGATCCAAAGCACAGTGAAATCAAGGGGAATCTTTAGATGTACTGGTGACAATTAACAGTTTTTATTGCAAGTCTTGCTATATTTACTGTTTTAAACTTCAAGCTCCATTTCAAAGAGACAAATGATTATGGAAAAATCTCAACTGCTTAAAAAAAAAAAAAAAAAGGATGAAATTTCTCATAGGGAAAATCCTGAAAACATGACCCAAGTTAAACCTAGATGCTCAGAAACCACAAGGCAAATAAAAATAATCCAAATGTTATCATTTTTAAAAGTCTCATTATTTTTGAGCACTTGAAGTTGGCAACATTGAAAACGGCCTCTGGATCCAGGCCATAAGAAACAAGTTACATAAGAATAGCCATAATGGGTCAGACCAACAGTTCACCTCGCCAGTATCCTGTCTCTGACAATGGCCCAGGCCAGATACTTCTGGCATTGGAGGTTTAGGGACACCCCAGCATGGAGTTGCAGCCCTGACCATTTTGGCTAATAGCCATTGATGGATCTACCCTCCATGAATTTATCAAATTCTTTTATGAACCCAGTTATAACTTTTGGCCTTCACAACAGCCACCAGCAATGAGTTCCACAGGTCGCCTCTGCTTTGTGTGATGTACTTCCTTTAGTTTGTTTTAAACCTGCTGCCTATTAATGTCATCAGGTGACCCCTGCCTCTTGTGTTACATGACAGGGTAAACAAGACTTCCTTATTCACTTTCTCCACACTATTCATGATTTTATAGACCTGTCTCAGATCCACCCTCTCCCCAATCACTTTTCTAAGCTGAACAGTCCCAGTCTTTTTAATCTCTCCGCATAGGGAAACCGTTTTATACCCCTAGTCATTTCTGTTGCCCTTCTCTGTACCTATTCCCACTCTAATATATATATTTTTGAGATAGGACACACAGAATGTCATTCAGTAATCAAGATGTGGGTTTACAATGGATTTATATAATGTCATTATGATATTTTCTAATTTATCATCTACTCCTTTCCTACTGGTTCTGAACACAGTTTGCTTTTTTGACTGCTGCTGCACAATAAGCAGATATTTTCAGAGGACTACCATGATGACTCCAAGCTCTTTCTTGCATGGTAACAGCCAATTTAGACCCTTTCATTTTGTATGTATTATTGGGGTTATGTTTTCCAATGTGCATTACTTTGCAGTTAACACTGAATTTCACCTGCCATTTTGTTGCCCACCCACCAAGTAAGTGAGATCTCTTTGAAACTTTTCACAGTCAGCTTTGGACTTAACTATCTTGATTTTGTACCGTCTGCAAATTTTGCAGCCTTGCTGTTTCTCTCTTTTTCCAGATAATTTATGAATATGTTGAACAGCACAGGTCCTGGTCAGATCCTTGGGGGACCCTGCTACTTAGCTCTCTCCACTGTGAAAACTGACCATTTATTTCTACCTTACCATTTAACCCATTACTGATCCATGTGAGGACTTTCCCTCTTATCCCATGACTGCTTACTTTGCTGAAGAGCCTTCAGTGAGGGACCTTGTCAAAGGCTTTCTGAAAGTTCAAGTACACTATAACCACTGGATCACCCATGCCTATATGCTTGTTGACTCCAGCAAAAACTTCTAACAGAATGGTGAGCCATCATATTGTGTTCATCTGTGCCTCTGATCATTCCACTCTTTACTATAGTTTCCACCTATGCCCTTCCGGCCTTGCCAGTTCTACCCTTGCAGCTATGGAAACCCCGTGACAGGGAACTGGGGCAGGCCAACTCAGCAATGGGAGGCTAGCAAGTTCTGACACCACAAAAGGGGCATGAAGAGCTATTTCACCAAATAGGCTGAAATAACTACAGCAGTGACTCTACAGCCTGCAAAGTATGATTCATCTCCCTTGTGCATCTGTTCAGTGAAGATCAGCAACTCAGCTGGGAATTGACATGAAATTTTGGGCAGCCCTCAGTGAAAACGGGTTTCAGGGACAAAGCCTGCTTTTCACACAGGGTGAAAAACAAGCACAACTACACAGTGAGAAATTATTTCCATCCCCTTTCCTACCAGTACATAAAAATGAATACAAACTTCATGCATTGTATTATTTTATTTTGCTTGTGAAATTTGTCATCAGGGAGTTTCTATTAATTACATAGAACAAGAATTCTGCTTGTAAGAAATAAAAGCCATCAGTAAAATATATTAAAACTATCACATTGCATAATTTGTCTCAATCAGTATTTTTAAGCTGTGTCATTTTAGCATATTAAGACTTCTTTCTGAAAGGTCTGAGATGCCACAGTTTGCCATCTGCTCGAATTATTTCTGAATAATTTGGCAGAACTCCCTGTCTGTTGCAGAATTACAAAATCAGATTTCATTGATCTCAGTTACAATGAAAATGTTACTATGTACTTAAAAAAATAATAAAACAACTGGACAAATCAGTAGCACATGCTCCAAGATTTGGGATACCCAGACAAATAGATAAACCAGGTCTGGCTTCTTTTAATTCTTTGTGGAAAGACAAAAAAGGGAGAATGGCTGGCAGATGCAGAAATTAACTGGTATGAATTCTTCTGACAGATATTTTGCTATTTTTCTTGTTTGTTTTTCTGGGGGGTTCTAAATGCCAACATTTATCCAGTCATAGAACTCTTGTTCTTGTAGTATCTGAGCAGTTCATAACATGCAAGAGGAAGATTAGCATTATTATCTCATTTTACAGCTGGAAAACTAACAGACAAAGAGTTTGTGACACACCCAAGGTCACTCTGCAAGCACAGGCAGAGCTGGGAATTGAACCCAGGTTTCCTGAGTCCCAAACCAATGCATTACAAAACAACTACAAGACCATACTTCCTTTCTAGTATAGTCACAGATACTGACCCTAAGTGCTTTGGAACCAGGACAATCATTTACTGTATGTGTGTACAGCACCGAACACAATGGTGTGCCTACCTAGTTGGTCACCAAACACTACCACAGTATTAATGTTAAATGTATTTAATATCATTAACATTTGAGTTGACAATAAGAAGAAAGTTCCTGGAGAAGTGTGAGCAGCAGGGTAGTCCAGCATAAGAGGCAGCATTGTAACAGATGGGACACTGAACTGGGACTCAGAAAACCTCCACCTTTTCCACAGAACTGCTGAGTAACGTTGGGCAAGTCACTTCATCTCGCTTTCCCTGTCACCTTTCAGCCTCTTTTTTTTTTTAATCAAAATGAAAGCAAAAAACAGTTGCTTACCCAAAGATTTGTCCAGTACTTCACAAATTGAGACTGTATCTTGGTTGGGGCCTCTTAAAGCTACTGTAATACGTAGTAACAAAGAACAGCAATACACTATGATGGTATTTACAAGAATAATCCTTCCCTTCTTCAGATAGGTAACAACCAAAATTATTGGTGCAAATAACAGCTCTGATTTTTTTAAATGTTCTCTTCAGGGCTTGACCACCTACTTCATCTATTCTCCCCCACCCCTGATGCATTGCCTACACATCCAAACACTGAAACTAAGAAAAAATACAAAAAAACTACAATGGTACGAGTCCCCATCCCTGTTTCAATAGGTCAAATAAAAAGAAGCGTGTGTGTGTGTACGCGTGCATGCAAGAGAAAGAGAGAGAGATGGAAAAACCCACAAAATATTTTGAAGTTGGAGCATTCAGAATATCAGCATTTTCCTCATGTTTCTGATCTGACGCTAACGCCTGCTTTATTTTGAGAATAATTTATGTTATGTTGTGCTAAGACATGTATAGAAATTATACATCCACCCCACTTACGAAGCCAAAGTCATGTACAAGCTGATGTTTGGTGGTGTTTATACCATTGAGAGAGGCAATGGTCTGCAGGCATGTTCACAAGGTTAGAAGTCAATACGTCCTGAGCTCTAATCCTAGCTCTACCAGACGGGTTGTGCGCTAAGTCTCTCCATTAATGAAATGGAGATAATTCCAGTCATGTTGTGAGTAGTTAATTAATGCTGGTACAGCTTTTTGAGCATATAAAGTGCTATGAAAGGTCTAGAAATTATCCCAAGATTGAAATGCCATCACAAGACCAGACCTTGTGCTATTATGGCTCCCTGAAGCATCAAACAATATCTATGGAAAGTGAAATAAGAACCTGAATCACAAATACTCAAGCCTGTACAGAGCACCAATCAGAATATATTGTCAACTCAACTGTAACTGGTAATATACAATGTGCATTAAGGCATACTGTAAAAAACGAGCTTCTTTCAGTGTGTGCGTGTGTAGGGAGAGAAAAAGATTGTGTTTACTGTAGTTCTTCCCCCTTCCCCCCCCACAATACACTTACACACAGCTTGGGATCATGATCCAGAGGAAACATCTTTAGCCCTGAAAGTTAACTACAACACAGGTGCAAATGTTTTACAACTTTTCTGATTCCCCTCTACATACACCTTTACATTCTTCAGCACAACCACAGGCTTTTACAGAAGCCTCATTCAGGAAATATAGTCCACAGGAACATTTCCCTGTTTTAACGGATACAAATAAATTCACATACTGCATTATCCCTTGCAAGGAAGGAAAGAAAAATTCTTTAATGATCCTTGAACACGGTTTTATTTTTCATCTTAATCTATGAATTTGTTATAATGACTAGAGCTGGGGTGTGGCCTGAAGCTATGCAAATTTCTCTGATTAAAGTCTGTTAATACCTCTAGCCATATTTGCCAAAGGACTATTACTCAAGTCTTGGACTTCTGAGTGGAAAAAATACATTTTGCCAAACTGCACAGAAGTTATTGTGATCTCAACAAATGTCTACTGTGTACTAGGTTGTGACCATCAGATTAATGTTCATTTGTGTAATCTAAAATAGGATTGATTTCAAGGTCATTTTTTTCAAAAGTTAATAGTGATTTTGGGTGCCTAAATTGAGACTCCTTGAAGGTTCCTGATTTTCAGAGGATGGGTTATCAGCACTGAAAGTCAGGCTCAGTTAATGTTTCTCCAATCGAGCATCCAAAAATTATGATATTCAAAAATCACTAGTCAGTCTCTTTTGAAAATGGGAGGGATTAAACTAAACAAAAACACCCAAAATATTTCATTGAAGTCTTACCAAAACCCGAAAATTATTTTTTTCTCAATTTTCAGCTTTTCTCCATCGAAAAAAAATGAAAAAATACACAAAAAGTTCTTTAAAAACCTAATAGTCTCATTTATTTTAAAATTGTATGGAAAATGTTTACCATTTGCTAACTAACTGTAGTGATAACCATGATATTAGAGAAGGACTCTTTCCAAAAAAGAGAACATACATGAGAGCAAATTTTGTAGGAATCAACAGACCAATTTCAGCCTTATTGTAAGCAGAGGCACTCCTGTTAGCTTCCTTGGAAAAGGCATCAGAAGGTAGCAGGGAAACAAAGAAACATGGAAATAAGAATGCAGAAGAATAAGGCAGATTGCCAGTAACAGATAGGAGAGTAACTTCAATTTTACATAAAGAAAGAAAGGAGTGAAGATCAAAAGTGGAAAATTCCCTAAACTGTCTTAAAGGTAAAACACTGAAAGTGCTTGTTCTTTTAAGCAAAAATCTACACTGGAAAGCAGGAAAACCACCATTAAAAAAGATCAGGAAAAAGAAGTGCAAGCACTTAACATATTTCCTGGCTCAGCAGCCAATGGACTAACAATTAAAGAAAGCAATCAGTGTATTTTCACTTATTCTATTCACTTTGTCCAACGTAAATGGATTGAAAAGACTGAGGGCCAAACTCATCTGTGGTGGAAATGGGTGTAACTCCTATGGTCTTCATCCTTCATCATTCATAGATTCTAAGGCCAGAAGGGACTAATGGGATCAGTCTGAACTCATTTATAGCACAGGCCATAGAACTTCCCCAACATAATTCCTAGAACATGTTTTAGAAAATATTCCAGTCGTGTTTTAAAAATGGTCAATGATGGAGAATCCACCACAACCCTTGGCAAATTGTTCCAGTGATTAATTACTCTCACCATTAAAAATGTACACCTTATTTCCAGTATGAATTTATATAGATTCAACTTCCAACCATTGGATCATGTTATACCTTTCTCTGCTAGATTGAAGAGCCCATTATAAAATATTTGTTCCCCATGTAGATACTTCCAGACTGTAATCAAATCACCTCTTAACCTTCTCTTCATTAAGCTAAATAGATTGAGCTCCTTGAGTCTATCAAAATAAGGCATGTTTTCTCATCCTTTAATCATTCTCATGGCTCTTCTCTGAACCTTCTCCAATTTATCAACATCCTTTTTGAATTGTGATCACCAGAACTGGCCACTGTATTCCAGCAGTGGTCACACCAGTGCCAAATAACCTCTCTTAGTCCTACTCAAGAGTTTCCTATTTATGCATTAGTTGTTTTAGCAATAGTGCCTGCTCTTGTTCAGCTGATTATCCACCACAGTGACTACATCTTTTTCAGAGTTACTTTTCCTCCAGGATAGAATCCCCCATTCCTGTAAGTATGGCCTACATTCTTTGTTCTTAGAGGAACACATTTACATTTAGCCAAATTAAAACACATTATTTGGTTACACTCAGTTTACCGAGCGATCCAGATTGCTTTGAATCAATGACCTGTCCTCTTCATTTTTTACCACTCCCCCAATTTGTGGCTCATCTGAAAGATTATCAGTGATGATTTTATGTTTTCTTCCAGGTCATTGAAAAAGATTTTCTATAGAGTAGGTCCAAGATCCTACTGGAAACAGACCCATGATCATTCCCCATTTACAGTTACATTTTGAGACCTATTTTGGACTCATTTATGTCAAGAATTAATTTGGTATTAATTGTATCTAGAACTCACACAAAGTGATCACTTATTCTTAGGACTCATTAGCAAACTCCTGGGATCACATTTTGTTTCCATTTACACCTGTGCAAGCCCACTGATTTCAACATGGCCAAGTTCACATTAAATCACAAGCTTTGAAGTGCAGCTACACTCTGAAAAGTGACCATAGGGTGACCTGGTGGCAAGAGCCATATTTATTTTCTCTCAGTGATTTCACATCCAAGTATATGGCTAAAAGATGTTTTTATCTTAATAGCAAACTCTGCCTAGGATCAGAAACTCAAACTGTGTTCTTGCTGGCTTGTGCTTCATCACCAGTGACACAGAATTTGCACTCTAAATGCTGATGATGTGGCATCCAATCCAACCCATTCTTCCAGAGCTGCATTAGGTTGGCAGGAGTAAAGAGTATTCAAATCTGATTTTATGATTTTAACAAGCACATATCAGTTAAACACTTACGATACATAGGTCTACATAGACATCAAAACATTTTCTTCCTTGGGTTTGCAATCCAAATTAGTATAAGCACTTTTAGACTGATAGAACGGCAACTATACTGGGGAGAAAGGGTTGCTACTTTACCATATCAGCATAGTTAAAGTGGCTGAATTTTTAAGGGTAAACAGGAAATAAAACAAAAATGTAGTGACAGGCTCAGAGGCAGTGTTAAATTAGAATATTAGACCTCCTCCCCATCTCCCCTTTCATCCCACCAACCCAACCACAACACAGGAGTGCACAGGGTACAAGAGTAATGTAAACTAGCGTTTCAACACACACAGAGCAGATCCTCTATAAAGTATCAGTATTTTTTCCACAGTCACTTTTCTGACCATAACTTGGGTGTGCTTGTTTTCTGAATACGATGTTGAGGGAAAGAAATGAAAACCAGAAACACTTCAGTAATAAATAAAAACAGAGGAATCCTGTGAACAGAGCTTCCATTTGTTGAAAACTCCTGCAGGACCTCAACATCCCACAAACAATGAATGATACTACAGATTTATTATTTTTGCATATAACCGTGTCCTTGAGGTCTACCTTTGTTTGTTATGAGATGCTGGCAAGGTGGCAATAAGGGGAAACAGCTATTTCCACGTTCATGGGGAGAAAACTATTAGAAAATCTTCAGCTCCAGATCCTAAAGGACCAAATGGAAAAAAATATTATATATCAGATAACAACTTAGATCATAGAAGAAATCAATGTAATCAAAATGGACAGATGCAATCAAAATTAGATTTCAAAAGAAAAACTGAGGGAGACTTTCACAAATCGATGGTCAATGAGGGGTCATTAATGCATTTGTCCTTAATTCAGAAGGTCTTAACTGAAGAGTTATCTGCGCACAGTGAGTGTTTTACAGAGCTGTAGGGTAAGGGTAGCACAAAAGATAACTAGAATACATTCCCACAACTTGCTGCTTCTCAACACTCATAACTATAAAATACTAACCCAATGTCCTTCAAACCTGGTTTTCCTTCTGCTGATCCCAATTCAGCAAAGCATTTAAGCAAGTGTTTAACTATGCATGTGAGTAGTCCTATTGACTTCAGTGCACAAGTACCTTGCTGAACTCGGAATTCTAAGAGGACTTGCAAATAAGCCAAGAAGCTGGGAGTGGATGACAGGGATGGATCACTGGATGATTGCCTATTCTGTTCATTTCCTCTGGAACATCGAACATTGGCCACTGTTGGGAAGACAGGATTCCGGGCTAGATCAACCATTGGTCTGACCCAATATGGATATTCTTATGTTCTTATAGACATTCAAGAGAAAGTATGGGGAATAAGTGTATCTTACCTGGGGATAAACATATCTTCTCCTACTAATCTGACTCAGACAGCTGAGCTGAATTAGTTTAAAATTTTGGCTGAAAATTTCCATCCAAAGTAAATTTAAGAAAACTATGAACAAATGAAAATAGTGAGTGGGTATCCATTTCAACATATTGTTCGCTATCCACAAATTTAATAGTACAAAACAGCAATTGTGTACATGCATTCTCGTAAGAAGAAATAAAAATTGCAGTCTAATAAGACCTATGGAGAACGCAGAAAGGTAATCAAGTGAACAACCAGCATAAAAGGGACTATCCTCATTTTTGAAAAATCCTTTCCATCAACAAACTGAACCAGGGACCTCGACTCCTGAAAAATAATAGGCTTACTGGAAGTCTTGAAGGAGAATCTGCTTTTCTGATAATTGTAAATTATTATTATTTATCCTGCAGTAGTGCCCAAAATATGCTAAGTGTTTTCCAAGCTCACTTTTTAATCTTCCTCTGTGCATTACTGTGTTACGCCCTTCAGAGTGAATTAGGGGTTTCCAAAATCCTAAGCAGACATGGACTGAGCAGAGCGTTCATAAAGGTAATGTAAGTAGTGGGACTCCTCTTCTAACTACTGAGTGTTATTGAATATGACACAAGATTAGAGCTGCTGCAAATTTCCTCTCTGCTTACTGCCTTCAGAGCAGCTGGCTCCTCCACTGGGCAGCTGACCTGACTCCTGGTTACATGGCAGGATGGCAAAACAACATGAGAGTGAAGTGCTCCAGTGAACTAAGCACAGGACTGGGAACAAGGGAATTTGGTACTGTTGTCTTATATCTGTGGATTTAGTCAAGAAGTTACTTAACATGAGAGTAGGGCAGAGAACTGCTATGGTCAATTCATTAATGTTGGCTAAGTGCTATTGATGTGGCCTCCAGTTTGGCCAATACACCTGAGGTGGAACCAGGGACCTCCAGAGATAAAAAGTAAGAGCTGCTACAACTTGAGCTAAAGAATCAAGGCTCACTAGCTGGGACCATAAGACTCATCTCCTCTGCAGATCAGCACAGAGAGGGACCTGTGACACAACCAGAACGCGCACACAATCCCCCTCGAGCCCAAAACCCCTGGCTTCTTCACTGAATTTTCCTTTGAAATGATCTAATTGTTGCCATCGAGGTTTGGCTACCATAACAAGCAGCAATAATTCTCTCTCCCCCACACACCCTTTTTGTTTTCCTACATGCATAAAATCCTTTGTTAATTTGTTGTTAAGGCTGCTCTGGTGTCCCTCCTCCCATCAACCCAAAAACCACAAATTAAGGAAAATTACATTTTTATAATTTATTTCTGTATGCAATTCTTACATGTGTATAAATGTTTAGAGGTGTTAAAAGTTGTGTGTCCAACACTCATGGACAAAGTCATTTATAAGTAGAAAGCAACACAGTAATGGGCAGGAGACAGCAACATGGGAAAGGAGGAAAGCTGGTCAAGTTTTACTCGATCTGCAGAAGGGCTGGCTTTAGTGCTATTTTCTGTTGCTTACATGAAAGCACCTTAGGGCATGTCTATAGAATAAGCTATAAGTATTTTAAGTACCTTTTTGATTGCATCTTTTTATACTGATCCATCACCTTTAACTGTGTGAGAACCAGCCTGTAAGAATGCAACACCCCACCATCAGTCAACCCAAGGTCCAAAAGAGGTCCAATGCTCTGGCTTGCTTATAACCCAGCCACTGAATTACATAACCAACTGAGCAGCAAGGCAGTTCTAATGGTATTAATCTGACAAAGTGCTAAGTACACAGGCCCAGAACCAGCAAAGCACTGAAGAACACTGCAAAGGATCCCAACAAAAAAAAAAGCCAAAGAAGCTTTAACAAGGTCTCTGGGAACTAGAAGTCTTAATTTTATGTTTCTAAGTTCCTTTCTCAGGGCACTGATTCAGGGCCCACAAACTTAGAATCAGCAAACAAAAGTCTCTGGGCCCTGTCAACCCAGTCATCAGGAACCCAAGAGATACCACAGCCTGCATGGCTTCTAGTCCTCTCTTTCCTGCTTAAATAGCCCAACCCCAATTGGGTGGGCGGGGCAGGGGTGGGGAGCCTGTCCCTTAAAGAGGTAGTACATTGCTTCACAAACATGCTTAACTTCAAGCACATAAATAGTTGCCACTGAAGTCAACGTGGACTACTCGGGTGCTTCAAGCTAAGCAGCGCTTAAGTGCTTTGCTGGATTGAGACTAATGTGCTCAGCAATTTACCGGCTCCAGCCCCTGATTAAGAATGTTTTTTGTCAGCTTCTACCTTCCCCCAGGTGATCTATATCCTAAATTATACAACACATTCTCCACTGAAACTAAAATGACAATCAATTATTTGCTGAAAAATAGATGTTGAAAGAAAGAAATGTTATGTGGCAAACACTGCAGCAAAAATGGAAATGGTTATCACTAATGGTGTTTCCAAATAAAATGTGCACTTTAATAAACAATAAATAACCCATATCTAAGATTTTGGACTAATCTCCAAGTGGGTAAATTTTCAGCTAACTTCAAGAATTACATTGCTAGAAAATTATATCTAATAAAATGTATCATCTGAACTAAATATCTTGCAAATTCTCTGAGAATTAATTCTGCAATCAGTAAGTGCTGTATTATTCACACATAACAAAGAGGTTTTAAAAAATGCAACCTTAACTTTGGGGCCACTGTGGTATTCATACAAGAATATTGAACAAACACACACTTGCACACACACACAAAAACAAAATGAAAATCCTTTAAAATGTGTGATTCGTTGACTATTTCAATAGCATGTAATTTAAGGCTCTTCACGCAATCTAAAACTATTAGATTAAGCAAAATACACTCCGCTGGCAAAAGGAATTGAGTGAATTTAATCATGTTGATTACATGGCTTGGAACTGACTGGAATCAATTTAGAATTTCAGGTTCTCTTCTAAGTTTACAATATGTATATAGAGTTTTAAGTCACATTTTCCAAGAGTTTAGTGTTTGTTTAGCACCTCATGTAAACAAAGTTCCACATGCAAAGTACTAGCAGATTTGGGCCTTCCTCTTTTGCCTTGGATGTCAGTGGACAGATCAAGCCATTTCTGAGCAAGCCTGAAATGAGGCATCTCATGAAGTCCTAGTTTTAAACAATTCTTTCAAGTTTTACATCTGAAGGTCTAAGTGAAATGAAGTTTGGGAGGGTCTGTGTGCAATCCTTATTGGAGAAGTCTTCACATGTCAAAAACAAAGACATAACATAGCCCTTTGTTGGTAGTCTGTACAAAGAGGCAGAGAACTGAATTGACATTTACTCTGGGTAGAAATGATCACCCTTAAAAAAAGAACATAATGTAAAACACAAATTGTCCTCTGAGTGCCTGTGCCAGGGATAAATAAAGGACTTTAGTTTTCAATACTGGTATCATCCACCTATACTATATTAATATAAAAACATCCATTTTTAAAACAAGGTGAAAACTACACATGCCCATACGGATCCAAATGCAGAACCGGGGCCTATAACAATCAAGTGCAAGAAATACCCACTTGGTATTAAACACTCTTAACAATTCACTGAACTCACAAAATTAGTGAAAAGGCTGCATAAAAAGTTATTGGAGAATTCCCTACCAACTCTCTACAACAGTGTTATAGTGGCTTGCTTATCAGCGGTCACTGAGGTATAAGCACTCGGTCTCTCATTAAGGAGACTGTGTGGGTTAAAGCTCTCTCCTTTGTCTGGCAGTTAAAGCTCTGAGTTTCCTTTGAACTGTATTGCAAAGCAGCTGCACAAATGGAAGGCTGATACCCAGGCCCATCTTGTAATGCCATGTGATCCCAGAGAAGTTGATCTAGAGGGGTTGTCTGGACTTTGGAGCAGGAGGAGAAAACTGTTTTAAGGGTCTGGGTTGGCGTGAGACCAGAGAGAGTGAGTAAGAGCACACTTTCGGCCCAGGCCTGCAGTGACCTGAGGCTTCTGCTTGAGTGAAACCTGGTCTACACTATGCAGTTAGGTCAACGCAAGACAGCTTACGTTCGCCTAGCCATGGTTGTGGCTTCACTTAAATGTGGCTCCTGCTGATGTAAGCTTATGGTCGATGTAGTTAGGTTGACGCAATGAGGGTGTAGACACTGAGTTACTTATGTCTACTGTTACTGGTCTCCAACAGCTGTCCCACAAATGCCCCAAGCTGACTGCTCTGATCACTGTTGTGAACTCCACTGCCCATGGGTCAGGCTGGCTACACGCTGTAGATAGGCTCCTGCCTGGAGTACACAGCAAGTGTTGGATCTCCTGAGTCTGTGGGGAGAAGAGCCTGTGCAGGCACAGCTCCAATCCAGCCATAGAAACGTGGACATCTACGAGCAGACTGCTCAGTGGATGCAGGAGAAGGGTCATGAGAGGGGCCAACAGCAGTGGCACAGAAAAGCCAAGGAGTTGCAGCAGGCATACCAAAAAGCCAGGGAGGCCAGTAATTGAGCTGATGCTGAGCTGCAGATCTGCCACTTTTACAAAGAGCTGCACGCTATCCTAGGTAAAGACCCCACCCCCACCCCCAATAGCACTGTGGATACTTCTGAAGTGCCCAAGTCACAGACCCCCCCACCATGAACAATGAGGAGGAGGAGTACAGGGGACAGGCAACCATGGAAATCCAGCTGCACAGCGAACCAGGACCTGTTTTTGACTCCACCGCAGTCCAGCCAGCCCCTACAGTTCAGCACGGGTGAGCCTAATGCATAGGAAGGAACCTCTGATAAGTAGTTTGCTTTGAAATTGCAGGGGTGGGACCCCCCAAGATAACAAGACATATTTTGATTACTCATTTTTGCTTGTGCTAGAAGAAGTAGCAGAACAACCAAAAGAGGTAGAGTTGCTATCTGCTTTTCTTTCCCCTCTAGAGTCAGGCAGTGAGAGGCACACAGAACAGTTTGTTTATGTGCACCAGGATGTCCCATGAATTCTCCATAGAGATCGCGATACAAATTTCCTGGAGGTAGTCCTCAATCCTCCGTTGAAAGTTTCCTCCCCAACCCCCGGAGGGCCATACACACCATGGCTGGTGCTATGACTGGCACCATGCTCAAGCAATCCCAAACAGGAGTGAGATCATAGTGCTTACAACTTTTGGGAAGTAAGCAGAGTGAGTTCAGCATCTTAAGTTTCTATTTCTGTCATCAAAGCACTGACAATGGTACTCTCCGTGTTGTAGCTGCAGCTGCTGCCATGGCAGCCTTCACAGTCTCCCCCCGTGCACAGCTGCGGAATGCCTGAGCCAGATACGGAGGAGAAAGAGGAGGACTCAGGATGACAAGTTCCAGAAGATCCCACAAGCCTGTGCTGCATCAGAGAACGAGAACAGGGCCTGGACATGGATAGAGCAGAAAGGCACAGGGAAAGGGATGGGACATGCAGCAAGAGATGCTTGTGCTTCTCAGGCAGCAAACAGAGATGCTGCAGACTCTGGTGGACCTGCAGGTTCAACAATCCTGTGTCGCCTCCCTCTGCAGTCCATAGAGAACTCAACATGGGGACCTCCCTATATCCATCCTTAACATTTCGCACGGTGTCACGGATCGGTGCACTACCCCGACCACTCCACCCATAGGGACATTGAAGACAATCACAGCGTCACATACACTGACCTGTGAAAGCCACAGTTGGTGCATGTGTACCTGAAACGGAAATGACTGTTCTTTCTCCCTTCATAAGTTCTGTTCCCTTAGTTTGTTAAAACTGTATTAAGTTTAAAAGTTTGGTTTTTTTTCAATTGCCAGGTTCATATTACTGAATAAAATTTTATTTTTTGGAACAAAATCCATCTTTATTAGTTCACAGCACATGCTGGCTGATACGGAGCAGGCCTGACAGTGACCAATTACCTGTTACTGCATGGTGTCACACAATCCATAACATCATTCACAAACAATATTAATAGGCATATGGACAACATTCTATTCCTACATATACAGCAATCACTGCAAGATTCGTACCGGGCCGCATAAGGGCAAGGCCAGGTAGAGCACACTACAGCAACACACACTACTTTGACTCACTATTAAAATGGTCTTTCCAAGCCTCCTGAGCCATATAGCTCCACATTGAGTTCTTCTAGTAGCCCTGGTATCTGGCTGTTCAAATTCAGCAGCCTTTTCACCTCCACCCCAGCAGAAATCCCCCCCCCCTTTGCTTCACAGATATTATGCAGGACAGTGCAGGCAGCTATAGTCATGGGGATATTTTTCTCATTGAGTTCCTATCTTGTAAGTGAATGATGCCAGCAACCCTTCAGATGATCAAAGACACATTCAATTGTCATTCAGCACCTGCTGAGCCTGTAGTTGAAGTGGCTGGTGTACCACTTCATGAGCCATGGGAGCAAGGGATAGGCTAGGTCACGCAGGAACACTACTGACATTTTCAACATTACCAATGGTAATCCGCTGGTTGGGAAAGACGGACAGACAGACCTTGCTTGCAGCTTTCAGAACAGTCCTGTGTTCTTAAAGAGGCATGCATCATGCATCTTCTCTGAGCAGTCCACATTGATGATGGTAAAGTGTCCCTGGTGATCCACCGTGGCTTGCATAACCATAGATAAGTATCCCTTTCTATTGATGTACTCTGTGGCAAGGTGGTCTGGAGCCAAAACAGGAATAGGCATACCACCTATCACCCCACTGAAGTTCAGGAGCCCCATTGCTGAAAATCAATCCACTGTCTCCTGCCCAGAGTCACAGTTCTTGGTAGCAGGAGGCAATTAATGGCCCTGCATACTTGCCTAACAATGGCCCCAGTGGATTTCTTGACTAACTGGCAGCAATCTGGTGTTTCAAGTTTCCACAGTGCAGTCACCACTTACTTCTCAACTTCAGCGCAGCTCTCATTTTGGTGTTCCTGCACTGGAGAACTGGGGCAAGTTTGGCACACAGATCCAGGAATGTGGCCTTGCACATCTGAAAGTTCTGCAGCCATTGGTCATCATCCCAAACCTACATGATGATGTGATCCCACCAGTCAGTACTTGTTTCTCAGGCCCATAACTACCACTCCACCAACTCCAGCTTCTCTGTGACTGCCACCAACAACCCTGAATTGTTTCTTTCTAAGTCCCACAGCAATCTAGCCTCCACAGAATCATGTTCCCTATGGCTCCTCTTACAGCTCTGCAAACTGCAGGATCAGGTGCCCTGTGCTTGGACTTTGAAGTATCTGTATGTATATAATTGCTTTACCATTTAAACAACTCTCTTTTTGTTCTTCCTTTTTTCTTTATAATAAACCTTTAGTTTTAGGTATTAAAGGATTGGCTGGCAGCGTAGTATTTTGGGTAAGATCCAAACCTATACTGACGTGGTAATGTGGCTGACCCTTTGGAGTCAGAAGAACATTTTGTATATGTGAGCAGAATTTTTTAAATAACTTCTCACTGTACTGGACCTAGGCGCTGATTGGGAGCCAGAGAACTGGAATGCAATAAAGGGGGCGGTGTGATTTTTTTTTAAGTTTCACAATAACCTGTGTGGAGAATCAGAAGAACAGTTTGTACTGGTTGGGGAGTTCAGCTTCAGTGTTGCCTACCAGTCTTGGAGGTATCTACTCTCCTTTTGCAGTCTGCTCTGACTTGGCATTTTCAGTGAGGGCTACCCCAGGCATCATCAGGTCACAGCAAGTGCTCCTGATGAGGAGACACACTGCTGACACATGAAGCCAAGCACGCATATGCACAAGCAATGTAATAACTGTGGTTGCTGTATGCCAACGTAACTTAGTTCAAAATAAATTTAAAGTGTAGACATGACCTGTGTTGTCTTAGAGACGTTGGTTATGCTCACTATTCAAGGACACTGGACTTGCCTACATTTTGTAAAGACACAAATTACACTAAGAAAATATTTGACTTCACTGGACTGATTTTTGCTCCAAACAGGAAACTGACCAACATGGCCCCAAATTCTACCACCACTCAGCAAAACTGTCACCTAAATGCACTGCTTTAGACTGGACAACAAGAAATCTCCCTCTCTGCCCCTGACTGCACTCTTTGACACACTGTACCAATTTGGACCTCAATCTTGCTATCTGATCAGCTAGAATGCACACTCAAACCTATGGTGAGATCTGCTTAAGTTTACAGGGCTCCACACAGATGTATCTAACACCATGATCCAGGCCTTAACCTCCTGATAGTTTTCAGATTTTACTTTTCTATACCCCAAATTGCCATTTGGGAGTGAATGATGAAGCTTTCCCAAATGAGCCATAAGCACCTTCCACGCAGAGTTAGAATCTCTTGAGAACAAGCTCACTGTGGCTCTTGTATGCATCAGCCACAACGATCAGCTATTATTCCCACTAATGACATTTTTACAGGGTGAAGCCCTCAGTAAATCTATTGATGCCAACTCACAGGGGTACATTTTCCTCTGTGCTGCTCAGAAAATTAGGCATACAGATCCCATTAACAAAAACAGGAGATAGAAGTTGTATATCCAACTCCCAGTTCACCAGGCTGCAAACATACCCCATAATTTGAGGGAATTATGTCTTAAAGACTGCATTGTGATGGAAAAATCACTCATGATGAAACAATGTTTAATGGGGGGAAAATATCTCGTTTCTAATATTAAACTAGCTTAATCTTAACAAGGAACTTCAGGCAAGTATTAAAAGATGGATGAGTCCCACTTCAGAGAATCTTTCTTATTTTAAAGAATAGCTAAAAGTTTTGGTGCTCTAACTTATTAAACATGGTCAAGCCCACCTTTATGAAATGCCCATTTCCATTTAATTTTGTGCGAGCAATGCTATTCTGTTAAGAAAAAACTTTGATCTACATTTACTTTTTGTAGCAAGTATAATGACTATGAATGGAATTTTAATGCTGGTCTCTGCAAGAGGGGGTAGGGCATCCATAAAAATACAAAATGACCCACTTCCAGTGCCATTATTTTAATTGACATCTGTGAGCATATTTTGTTAGGTTGCACCAAGACAGATGAGGGCCTTTTGTGCCCTTCTGACAGTGATGGCAATCATTAAAGATTTACAGGGGGATCATTAAAGTGAGAAATAGCAGTAATGCAGAGCTGAATCTCAGTGTCCCATGTGCATTCAACTGAGGCATGAAGAACACCAGTGTAGAATTAGTTAAGATCATTCATTGCCCTAATCACCTTAACCCTATTTTATAAAAGCACTAACTTGCATAAAGCAAATTGGAGCTGTAAATTTAGCTTTATATGGCAGGTATTGCCAGTAAAAGTCACAATACTTCTATTTATGTTAAGGGCTCTTTGGTGCTTTTACAAGGTACACAGCTATGATGAGGGGGTCTGGGGAGGCGAGTGCAGGGTCACTGTGTTATAGCACCAATCCAAGGAGATTTTCTGTCCATCAAGACCACCACCTCTGGTTAACTGGGATGAGTGCATTCAAAGGCAGCTGCTACACTTGCTTCTTGGAGGTACAGCATACACTCCCCTATGCTAGCTGTAGTACACCAGTTGGTGATGAAAGAGTTGACACCGATTGGTCCATCCTTCTGGGATGGCCAGAACTTTGTGTGCTAGAGCACTTGGCGGGGGCGGGGTGAGGGGGAGCTCTTTTTGGACTTCTACTCTTGCTTTGTGCACTGAGGCAAGGATAGTTATGATCCATCTGTAAAGCTACTTACATTAGGTTTAGTCATAGTGTGTGGCAGGGGATGGGCAAGATCATCTGTGCCTCCTGCCATGCCCTGGCAAGTACCCCATGGAGACCTGCCAGCACACCCTCTTCAAGGGCCAGCAAGTGCTACAGCCCCGTGCATTACCCCCAACATCATAGTGCCACCTTCCACAGCAATCATTCACTGAAGGTGCTCCCTCTTCTCCCCTTGGGTTCTTGGATCATTGAGCTCAGTATGGACAAGGAGCAGAGTTAACTGTTTATCCTTAAATGGGAACACACCATCCCAAACCCCTTTGATATGTAGTCAGATGCACAGTGTAACTTGTTTCAATAGGAAGTATGAAACTTTTAAAACACAGTTGACCATAACTCTGGTGACTGCATTCGAAGACATGTTGCATGATAGAACAATTGTATGTAAATTCTTCCCGGGATTAGGGATGAAACTTTTTTTTTTTAAATCATCTTATCTCTGTTGAACTATTATTATACCTTGTGAACAGACATCACAGAAAATCCTAGGGGGGAAAGGTACAGGAGGTTTCTAACCTGTGCTTGCCTGGCTTTGATTATCCTGTTTGTTATAACAAATGGAACAGAAAAGTGATCTCCTATGGGAATCAGACGCTGCTCTTGTTTTAATCCACTCCCTTTGATTTCCCCAAGTAGCTCAGATTAAAGATAGGCCTTCTTTTCTGTCTGATGTTCTATCTCACTGTGGAGTTGTGAGAAGGAGCAAGATTTACAAAAGCCTTTGTCTGACATGGCCTCTTTAACCAGAGAAACAGCTTCCTGGATAGAATGCCAAGCTGTTTGATGTTGGCTGAACTAGAAAATGGTTCCTGTCAATCAAATGAAAAAATGAAGCAACTGGCAGCAGTGAGCTGCACAAAAAGAAAACAAATCATAGGCTAAAAGTAAACTCTCTATGAAAATCAGTATTTTTTCACCTTTGCTCATACAAGACCTAAAGTTATAGAGGAAAAGAATTGAAAGATAATATACACCCATATAAAGAATATTTTATCTGAGATGGTTACATATTATTTATTAGTATTATATATGTGTTGCATGTCTACTGCATTAAAGATGTTAGTATTAGGGCCCCACAGCTAAGACAGACCTCTGCAGACTTTTACCACTCTTGCAGAACTCAGTAGAGAACCAACACTCCATGCATCTATCACCTCGCAATTGGTGTGTTGGTACTTTGGAGCCAGACACCATTACGATTGCACAACACCAAACATGTTTTAAACATATGTTTTACACCATACAATCAATCAGAATTCAAATAGTGTGTCTAATATTTTGTATACAGCAATAATACACCCTAAGACTTGTGCTGTGGTGAGATAACACATTTACCAGGTCATTGGCGGCACTAATTTTACCTCATGCCTCATGACACTTCCAAGGAGTGTGTTATCTCAGAGTCACACACTCCTGCTTGTGCCTGACTACTTAATTATTATACACAAAATTCCAGATCAGAATAATCATCTCAAGTTACCACTTTTAAACTATTTTGTAAATGGAATGACCTTGAATAGAAGTTTACCCCAAAATTGTACCACCATAGATTTTTACAGATTTAAAGAGAAATCCAAACAAGCAAGAGAGAGTGCAAATTTTGTCCTTTCTTCTGTTCAATATAGAGCACATTTACAGCATTGTCACTTTTAAAATATAATTTGTTTGTTTGTTTTGAGTTTTTTGTTTTGTTTTTAAAGTGAAGACAAGGTTACACAAAGTATCACTTTGTTGGACATACAACACATCACACTGGCTGAGAAGAAACTGAACACATGAAAAACCCTAAAGATTGCAGCAAGGGATGTATCCTGTCTAAGGGCCTTGAAAAATGTGATGTGATCTTGACCAAATCCAGTTACCACCATACTGGGTCAATACAAAAGTGAATCTGTAAAAGTACTGGAAATCCATCACAAAGTACAGACCCTCTGACCAAATATTTCTAGATAACCCTTGAAGGGTTTCAGTGCAGAAAATAATGTAACATAATGCAGATTATCTACAGCTGGTTACTTGTAGGCCCCTTAATGAAGGTAATGCTACTGTTCAATTGTCTCCATTATACTTTATACATCGTAATTATTTACAGGGCCATACACAGCACACAAAGCTTCCATAATGTAAAATATGAATTTTGGCTGGGGCTTTCTAAGACCTGTAAGGGAATTAGGTGTTCAATTCCGTCGACTCAAGTGAACTGACCATTTAAACTCCCTTCAGGTACTTTGAAAATCCCAACCTTAGAAGCATTTAATATATTAAACTTTCTAAAATTACTTTGAAAAAAGAAACAAGGCAGGTCACATAACTGAAGTGTGATGCAAGTTCAGAGAATTATCATGTCTCAGAGTCTTTGAGATATTTAAGGCCTTGTAGGAATGAACCTAGCAACCTGAGAGATCACTTCTCAATCAGCAACCAGGGTTTCCTACAGCCAACCACTGGAACAATGACACTGTTGTGGAAGGACGAGGCTCGTCAGGGCAGGAAACAGGACATTCACAGGAGCTGAACCCAGATTAGGGAAACTGCTCTTGAGAGAGATCAGAAACACCACAGCCCTCGCTGAACTCAGGCCTAAGACCCTGAGCCAGCAGTGAAAGCTACAGGGCTCCACCTGCATGATTTTGTTTGCAACTTTGGGGCCTATATGAGTATCTTGTCTCTGACATAGGTTTCCCTCAATACAGTAACTCCTCGCTTAACGTTGTAGTTATGTTCCTGAAAAATGAGACTTTAAGCGACATGATGTTAAGCGAATCCAATTTCCCCATAAGAATTAACGTAAATAGGGGGGATGAGGTTCCAGGGAAATTTTTTTCACCAGACAAAAGACAATATATATAATACTGTATATAGCAATGATGATTGTGAAGCTTGGTTGAGGTGGTGGAGTCAGAGGGTGGAATATTTCCCAGGGAATGCCTTAGTGCTGAATGATAAACTAGATGAGTGCTAGTTTAATTGTTGTTAATGTAGCCTCACACTCTGCAAGGCAGCACAAATGGAGGGAGGGGAGACAGCATGGGAGACAGAGACAGAGACACACACCCTGTGTATGAGAAGAGAGAGAGATGCACATTGCTCCTTTAAGTACGCTGACCCCACTCTAAGTACATTGCCTTTTTAAGTAGATCAGCAAGTTGAGACAGCAGCTGCTGCTAGCAAGCTCCCTCTGTCCTGAGCCCTGTCGTGTCCCCCATCCCCACACTCTGTGGAGATGGAGTAAGCAGGGGGCAGGAGCAGGGGGAAGGGGGACACCCTGACATTAACTCCCCTCTCCCCTCCCCTCCAGCAAACAGGAGGCTCCCGGGAGCAACTCCAAGGCAGAGGGAAGGAGCAGCACATGGCAGTGTGGAGGAGGGACAGCTGAACTGCAGGCAATTGATAGCCTGCTGGGCAGCTGACGCACAGGGAACTTAGGGGAGTGGGGGGCTGCCAGTCCACCCTGGTTCCAAACCCCCACCAGCTAGCGCCAATGGGCTGCTCTTTCTGAAGGCGGTGGACAAAGCAGGCGGCTGCCAAACAACGTTATAAGGGAGCATTGCACAACTTTAAACGAGCATGTTCTCTAATTGATCAGCAACGTAACAACGTTAGCCAGGATGACTTTAAGTGAGAAGTTACGTACGTTCTTTCTTTCTCTCTCTCTCTCTCTCTCTCTCTCTCTCTCACACACACACACACACAAAGTCCCAGAACCTCCAGTAAATCAATCAAGTATTTTAGTTACAGGCTGGAAAGGGAAACAAAGCGAAAAAATATTATTGTTATTTCTATTTTTACATAGATCGGGAATCACTCAAGATGCTAAGATGACCAGAGCCATTTAGTTATCTAGTCAGATACAAAACCAAAAAAGTATGATTTTTTTTTTAAAGCACAAATCTGGTTCTTGGACATGCCGTGTTTCATATAATTGCTGTTCTAGTCTCTGGTGTCAGGTGGCACTATCAAGTTGTATTGCTACACCTGTAACAGTTGGCTTTCTGCTCCTGGTCACGGTGATCGGTCACTGTTATCACATATAGTATAGTACACAGTTGCACAGAACATATTCAGCAGCATCTTGTTTATAAATTCCTTGGATAATTAACAAAAATATTTAAAAAACCAAGAGAGATGGGCATGTGGCTACAGCATAAATGGAAACAACAATTCCTAAAATACAACTCAGCCTTGAAAACACAATGAAAGCAGCCAGAGTTTAAAACATTAAGAACATGGGAAAGGTGTATGAAACTGCTTGCAAAGAGCAACAGACAATTTCTACATTCCAGCTGGGACTGGATTATCTCATGTACCAAGAATCTTTAGAACCATCAGCCATCTAAGACAGCATTCATTAGCTTAATGTGTGTGTCACAGTTAAAGAGTGACTGCACCTCTGTCCCCTCCTGCGGTTTGCTCAAGGGATGCCTCTTTAGGTCTCAGGCCCCCAGCTGTCACCTTTCTATAGGCAGAGTATGTGACGTTGTGCAGTCTATATGGTTTTATAAAAACATGATAAGTTAATATAATGTAACTGGAATATGCTTCATGCAAAACGTCTCTTGTAAGGTATCATTACAAAGCTTATAATCTACTGAGTGTGATCATCCTATTTATATAAATGTACCGCTCTTGTATCAGAAACTAGAAATATGAAATATAACTCCGAGGGCCTATTGTAATTATGCAAAGTGTGGGCCATTAATGGTGGTTTGGAATCTTGATGACTCCCATTAACCAGGACCATTGTCTGCAGATGGCTGTGTTTACCTGTGAGTCTTCCTGTATATGTGTGTGCTGGCAAGTGGGTAATGAAGTCTTGCAGTGACATGTAATCATGTCACCTGACCTGGAATCCATCTTTAACCTGGTGCTTTTCCAGTAAGGGGGGTGGAAACCCAGAGGGACAAAGGGTTCCCGCCTTATGCAAAAGATATATAAAGGGGTGGAAGAGAACAAGGAGAGGAAAGAGCCATCATGAAGAATACCCTAGCTATCACCTGAGCTGGAACAAGAGTTGTACCAGGGGAAAGAATTGTGCCCAGGCCTGGAAGGTGTCCAGTCTGAAAAAAAACTTACTGAAGCATCTCTGAGGGTGAGATCATCTGTATTCAGTTTGATTAGACATAGATTTGCGCATTTTTATTTTATTTTGCTTGGTGACTTACTTTGTCCTGTCTGTTACTACTTGGAACCACTTAAATCCTATTTTCTGTATTTAATAAAATCACTGTTTACTTATTAATTAACTCAGAGTATGTATTGATACCAGGAGGACAGGGCCGGCTCCAGGCACCAGCTTACCAAGCAGATGCTTGGGGCGGCCACACCAGAGAGGGGCGGCACATCCGGCTCTTCGGCAGCAATTCGGCAGTGGGTCCCTCTCTCCCGCTGGGAGTGAAGGACCTCCTGCTGAAGTGCCGCAGATCCCGATCGCAGCTTTTTTGTTTGTTTTTTGTTTTGCGAGGGGAGGGGTGGCTGCTTGGGGCGGCAAAAACCCTGGAGCCGGCCCTGCTGGGGGAGCAAACAACTGTGCATATCTCTCTATCAGTGTTAAAGAGGGCGAACAATTTATGAGTTTACCCTGCATAAGCTTTATACAGGGTAAAACGGATTTATTTGGGTTTAGACCCCAATGGGAGTTGGGCATCTGAGTGCTAAAGACAAGCACACTTCTGTGAGCTGTTTTCAGGTAAACCTGCAGCTTTGGGGCAGATAATTCAGACCCTGGATCTGTGTTGGAGCAGACAGGAGTGTCTGGCTCAGCAAGACAAGGTGCTGGAGTCCTGAGCTGGCAGGGAAAACAGGGATAGAAATAGTCTTGGCCCATCGATTGGCAGCTCCCAAGGGGGTTTCTGTGATCCAACCCATCACAGAGTCCTGTGACTCTTCCCCTCCAGATTGGAGATTTAGGCTTGCAGTCCCATTTGAGGTCTGACCTTAGCTCAGTACCTGCAATTTCACTCTCTCTCAGGATGCTATGACAGTGGTTTACCAGAGACCAGACAGCCTTCACAAAGCAAAGTACATTTATTTAAAGGAAAAAAGCATCGCCAAGAAAACAATAAAAGACCTAAACACATATTAAGCTTACCCATCCTCTCCATGGGCGGGGAGTGGAGGAGGAGGTCTGTTAGGTGTCAGAGTTTTTAAATCCTTCCAGCTAGGCTTGCTCTCTTGGTTACAATCTTATATCCGTTTTTGGTCTCTCTTATGGCTTTTCTCTGCCCTGGTCCATTAAGCACCCTTTCCTGCTGCAGAGGAGAGGCAAACACACCCATACTGTGCTCTCTCAGAGAGCTTAGTTTTGTTCTTTCTTGTTATGCCATTTTCTTCACATAAACTCAAGGATGTTCTGACTGAAAGGACGTGGTTCCTATTTATATTTTTAAGTAGCCTACAATAGTCGGTCAAAAGGATGAGAGTTAGGTGAGTGATGCCATTCCCTTAGTAAATCAGAAGTTGTGAATCCACATCAATGTTCTTATTTTCCAAAGAAAACAGAAACCATAACAGGATTTTTACAAACACCTGTTGTTTTTTCTTAAATGCCAATTAAGAGAGATAATGTCATCTTTACTTTGTGGGAGGGAAGGCGGTTTACCCTTCCTTTTTTCATAATAAACGTTGTATAGAAAAGAGCTAGAGTTATGGCCATAGTTCCTGAAATATACTTTAGTTTATAACTACCCACCTATTTACTTTTTTTTTTTAATGGAGAACATATGGAAGTGCTATTATGCCTCTGAGTGAAACAGAGTGTTTCTGTAACAGACAACAAAGTTCACTGAAATTCATTCTAAGGAAAACATTCTTCCATATTTTCTGTCCTATCACACTGTGTATTCTTGTTATGCATTGTTAACTAGTTGCTACAATGCATACCAGTGGGAGGTGAATTGAGTTCTGTATGCAACTAATGTATAATAGAGCTTGCAAAATTTTTGAAGCACCTTTGGATCTGCCAAAATGAAAGATATTTACATTCAAAATATTGAACAATGTAAGCCTTACTCATTTAGGGCCTGATCCTGCACCCCGGAAGTCAATTGCAACACTCCTGTTGCATTTAGCAGTTGGACAATCAGGCCCACTTTTAGTGAGAAGCAAGATAAAAAGAGGAGAGTTTCAATTAAACTTACTCTTCCTCATCTGGCTTTGGAATTTATTCTACTTGTCTTTTTCATGCAGAAACTACGGCAATAAGGTTTGAATCTCTCTATGACTGCAAGTACATCATGCACACTCACTGCAGCTTCTTTCTTATGTAAAAAAGTTGGATTGAAAACAAATATTGCAAAAATAAAATCTGTACGTGGAAAGACATGCCATGAAATTGACGAAAGGAACAACTTGTAGCAATCCAACTGATTCTACATTGTAATTCTGTTCTTCTGCCATGTGCTGCTGAATGAATGCATGCAGAACACTATGAAATGATTTAATTCATATGTCAACAAGCCTGAAGCCAAAGAACTGCATGCCACCCTTGCGAGTTATCCTTGCTGAGCTGGAGTTCAAATTATGCTCTGTGATGGCTGCAGAGAAGCCATTAATGCAGCCTGACAATGACAACCCAGTTATGGGGGAAGGACAGAGGCAAGGATGGTGGATCTGCAACTTCATGGATCCACTGGCCAGTCAATTTGCAGGAAGGAAGGATGAGGAAGAGGACAAGGTAAGGAAAGAGAAAAAGAGGTAGAAGAAGATGGAAAGAAGAAGGCTGAAAATGAAACCTTAGACATGCTAATTGAGAGAGAGAGAAACCAGAGACCTTTCCACATAGTTTAATTTACTGTGGCTTTATAAATTTATCTGGCCATCAGATATTACCGAGATGGACCATGATTTAAATAACAAGAGAATGAATAAGAAATTAGATAGATTTGAAGAAAGCACCAAACCCTGTTCCCTGTGAACATTTTGGGTGACCAGGCTGTGTGAGGGGGAGGTCTGTCAGGGTCAGAGTCCAAGAATCACTACTCTAGGTCATCAAATAATCTAGAGAACTCTATGGAAAATCACAGTTTCCCTCATAGCTGCTGGGCTCCCCTCTCCAGAGGGACTGATCAGTTGTGAATCAAGTGGCAACACCCTTCCCAATTATACCTCACCCTCATTCGCCTTTCTTTGGCGGTGTGCAGAGCTTCCCCAGCACAGCTGTGTCCAGGTTTCCCAAATCCTACCCTGCACACTGTTTCCTTTGTGTTCAGGGCCCTCTGCTTGCCTGGAGGGACTTCCAAGATAATGAACAAGTCTATCCAAGTCACTAATGATCTGTCCAGGTGAGACTTCCCTTTATTCACCAGGTAGAAACCCAACCGCGGTAACATGAAGGCAGCACACAGAGTGACCTAGAATCTGCTCTGAGTTGTACCTATGCAACATCAGTGAAATTGATAAAATACACTGGGGTAACTCAGGGCAGAATCTGGTTCAGTGACTACAGTAAAGTTACACCAGGCATGAATTTAGCCCAGTGAGACCAGTCAAGTCATGGGGCACTTGGCTAATTAATTAGTTCCATGCTACTGCCTGACCATCAATTGACAGGAACAAACAGACTAAACATCAATGGTTGATTAGCTTAGCAGATACGGTCATGGGACCACCACAAGGACAAGCTTATAAATGCAGGCTATAAAATATTTGCACATTCTTCTCACCATTACAGGGAAGTCTGTCACAAAACCACAACATTTTTATATATCCCATGGATACATACTTCACATTTTACTGCACTAACAGCTGCATTAACAAAAATAACAATGAACAATAATCTTGAATACTTTGGCTATTCATATCTTTAACAGCAGCACTTGTATCTCTATTTGGTATGTAAATAACCTAATTATGTAATTATCTGATATGAAAGTAACTGAAGTAGCAAAACATGTAATCTAAAAGGGGCTGAACAGATCCAGCTGAATCCTAGACAGATATAGATTGTGCAATTAAGCATCATGCACTTAAATTGAGTGCCTGAACTTGTTTCCCTGGCTTATGTTTATGGTTTGCATTTTTTTGAGAGGAGGAAAGAAGATATTAATTCTGGGGCGCAATGAAGTTTTTACTGCTTTTCTTTGTCTTTCATTTTCTGAAATTTGTCTTTTTTGTAAAAAAAATTTTGGTCACTACTTAAAGAGCAGTTAACTAAAACAGTCCATTCTACTGATCAAGGATTCTCCTTTCTTTTTCTATGTTAAAGGAGTCACGATTCCTTCCCCTATACCTAGTCCATTTCAAATTCCCATTACTTTGAGTTTACAATTCAAAAATGGTTATTTCTGAGTCAGCTGCTTTACTGGTGACTTGTTCTTCCTTTATTTAGGCTGGCTCTTAACGCTATAACCCATACTCTCTTCTCCCTCCCCTTTGTTCCCTATTTAATTTTTTATTGTTGGCTGTTTTGAAATAGTAGCTGCTGCTCTCACCCTCACCCTGTTACTGGTTTCAGGCAATTTTCTTTTTGACGTTCCAAATAAAATGTATTCCACCTTAGCGAACCTCTGCATGCCTAGTACACATTTGTTATACCGTAATATATAAGGAGAAACCAAAAAAGTACATTGTCTTTCCATTTCCATATTAATAACTATGGTGAAGAAAAGAAAACAGTCAGATACATCTAGCCAGAGCATGTTTAGCTATTCCTAGTGCTAGGAAAAACTATATACTTTTCTTTTCATAGTTTTATATTGATATTGCCCACTTTAATTAAATGTGGATGAATTATTTTGCAGTTTATATGAATAATTTATTTTTTAGTATTGCATGTGGATATTCTGAAGGCACCGCTCAATAAGATCTTGTTTACAGGCCTTATGCATCTTCACATATTTATTCCTGTGCTTCAAATTACTTTTTTAAACGTACAATTCATTATCAGCGAAGGAAATTGAGGACAATGCCATAAAGCTATTTCTTCCTGGCATTTCCAATCTATGACAATTTTCACACTGTACAAATAGAAATAACAAAAAATCAGCTATCTGATACTGTATGAAATGACTAATTCCTGCAAGGCTGACACATATTTGGAGTCATATCATGTAAAATACTTGGGAGTACATGAAAACAGATTAACAGTTTAATTGTATTTTCTTTTCACAATCAGTTTATCATATTTTACAAATTGTACACAAGTTAGCAATTACCCATTATCAACTCTAGGGCCCTGATTCTGCTCTCATTCATATCCGCATAAATCAAGAGCAACTTTACTGAAGTTAACAAGGTTATCCAGGATTTACATTGGAATAACAAAATAGAATTTGGCAATGATAAAATAATCTTAACTATACCAGGTTTATCAGTGTGGTAGCTCTTGATTTGAATGGATTTACTCCAGATTTACTCCTGTGTAAGTGAGAGGTGAATCAGCCCAAAGGATTCCAATGCAACTGAGTTTTAAAGTCTAATGAAACAAGAGGGGAAGTGCTAACTTACCAGTGACCTGATCCAAAACTTTCCACTGAGTTCAATAGGCTTTGGACAAGGCCCTATCTGAGGATGAAGGGCTGCTGCTGACGAGGGTTGCTTATTTAAGTGTATACGAATAGGGTAGTATCCCTTTAAATCGTCAGAGAAATCTAGTGGCACTCGTGTTCTATGTTTGTGAAGCCACCATAAACCAGTCAGAGCACTGGTGTGTATGTAGCTAGACCCTGCATGTTTGTATATAGTTAGTGAACATGTATTTGGGACTCAATTTTGCCTGTGTGGTTTCTACATATTTTTAGTATTGTGTAAAGTGCACAAGACAGAGCAAGTAAGCCAGAGACAGGACAGGGAGTTCCTTCTGCTTTTAACAGAGAAGGGGGAACTGCATGCCTCAACCTGTCCATCCCTTTTACTTCAATCCCTGCCTTCAACTCTCAAACCCCTCTCCACCTACACAAAACAAGGGATGCCAAGAAGCAAAAGGTGTGCACTTGCTGAGAAGGCAGCAGTCAGAAATGGAGTTGAAATCCACATGACAGAAAGGAGTTAAGAGTATGAAAGTTTTGATTCCAAGGGAGTTTTTCTAACCTATAGTGCGTGTATTGTAGCAAGTACATTACTGCAGGTGATAACTCTTCAACTTTCAAACTCAAATCTTGTCCTTAGCTCTAGCTCAGGACATTGGGTTTAGGTGAAAAAGTTAATTGAAGAAGGACTTCAGGATCTGGCCAGGAGTTTATAATTACAGCTACATAAAGATAATCTATTTTCTGTCTGAGGAGAATCTGAAGGATAACTTTTCTAATGTATCTGAATAAATGCTATTAGGACATGATGGGAAAACTGACTATTGAATGCCAACATCCTGTATCCACTGTTTACATCGCTCACATGGGCAAACTGTGTGACTCTGGGGATAGGCTGTGTTCCATTACCATCCACCTAGATCACTAGGTTATAATCTGAAACAGACTGGTAGAAACCGAGAGAGAATGCCATCTAATTCCTGTCTAGTGACTTCTATAAATTAGTCTGTGGTCTCAGGCCAATTGCTGTATTACAGGTATAGTAACCACATGAAAAAGTGTCACCACAAGTGGCACTCTTTCTGGCAGTGAAAGCAGCAGATAGCCCAAGCTTATTCAATTCTTGGCCTACCTTCTCATCCTCAGATGCGATGACTCTGAACGAAGTTGAAATACTTCAGTGGAGCAATGAAAGGAAACCGGCGCTGCTGCTGCCTATGTACCATTTGTCTGGAGGCTGATGACTGACCATCAGTCTCCATCGCAACAGTATTGGCACCTTTTATGGAGAGAGAAATCACTACGTTTTCAATAAAAAATATGTACTCATATATAGTCAGCACAGATTACACTGTGCAGTAAATCTTATGGATAAACTGCTGATTCTCCTTACTGTACATATCAAATGAACTCTTTAATATCACTTGCCTGGCACAATGCAATTTCCATCTCAAATGAAGGAGAAGGTAAGTCAACCAGCAGCTGCTCTGACAGGAACCACTCAGATCCTTGGAGTGTTGTGCATCATCACAGGGAAAGGCACCCAAAATTAGTTCGAGGTCTAAGAGACCAGATGTCATTCAAAATCCCACTCTGCATGTTCAGAGCTAAGCAAATGAATATGCCAAAGTGACCCCAGGCTCTACACACCCTCACTCTAAACATATGTATTTTACAGTCCTTAAAAAATTAATGATATTGGTTTAAGATACAAAAAAATCTATTCAAAAACTGAAAGGGCAATAACCTTCCTAGCAAAAGAAGTGTTACAAACAATATCAAACAAAAACTTAAGAGAAGAGGCACAGTTAAAATACTCAGTAATGAGCTGAAATCGAGGTGCTGGACAAACACAGGTTCCCATCAGAAAACCTCACAAAAGAGGAGAACAAAGTGCAAACAAGTTGTATTCTTATTTAGGTTCTTTTTCGCCCGCACCCTGCCCCCAACCTGCCAGCAGATAACTGCGAAGTTCATGCAGGAAGAGCCAAGGGGCATACCATCCTGAGGCATAGCAATCCAAGCATTTGTGTGTACTACTGTATCCATATACCCCCTCACCTTGCAATAGCACTATGCTCCCTACTCCCATCTTCAAAGTAGATTATTCTTGCTCATAGTCGGAACAATTTTCAGGGAGGAGTGTTATGGTAAGACTATGGGTGAACAATAATCCTTTTGCTACATATTTTGGACCAGGTTTATGCAGAGATACATAATCTTGACCAATTTGTCCTAATAAGAACTATGTAACCCAATGGAGCTGTACCTACACCAGTTCTGATTTGAGTCCTTAATATAATATAATGACATCAATATGCTTACACAGTTTTAAGTGGCAATCGTATATGCCTGTCTAACACACATTACCCATGAAGCATCTGTAACCTGAACTCATGCTTATCAAGCAGCGATTGTTCACCAGCATCAAAGCTCGGTTGTTTCTATCTAGTTTATATTAATCCATGCAGAGTTGCATTTCCTGTACACAGAAATTCTTATATTTTACAACTGCTTTCAGGGTGTGATTTTCAAAGCCAACACTCAGCTCCCACTGTTTTCTAATGAAAACTGAGCATACAAATCCCCCTAAACTGCTTTGAAAAATCTCAACTTTAGCATTTCCAGCGCCATTCTTCAATAATATAAACAAGGCCATCTCTAGAACTAGAAAAATAATTGCACCCTTTCAAACACTGTAGCACTGAGAACTGAGAAAGAAAAAAAACCTCTCTTGTTCCTAAAGGATGTTTGCAGGCAGGCAGCTAGCGGCATCTGTGCTTGCAGGCATCATGACACTATCTGATCCCGCTCTTTGTAGCTATTCCTTACCATTGGCAGGAAGTAGTGCATATTGACACTGAAGTGTATTTCAGAGCCAAGCTCCTCAAAACCAGGCTTCAAGCAGGAAAATCCTTTAAAAAAAAAGAAAGAAAGAAAGAAAGAAAGAAACATACATTTCTGTTGACAGCACGTACTATCGACTCATTTCGCTGAAAAATCCTGAGCTGCAGTCATGGTAAGACAAAAGCATAAACTGGGAGAGAGAGCTGTAAAGTGGCTGTTTCTTTCATGGAAACTACCTGCTGTCAGTCAGGTTGGCAGTGGTTTTTTGGCAGCAGCTGCTCCCTGGGATAAATTGAAGAGATCGTTAAATAGATTTTACCCCTCCGATTTCCGTATTTGACATCTCATTGCTAGTGGGTTCTAGTTATGAAAGTTTAGTTTACCCGGACAAGATAGCTTTTTCTTCACACTATTAACCTGATCACTGGCCTGTGACAGAATGGCGGGGGGGAGGGGGAGACAGACAATGAGAAAGGAAGGCAGAGAGTTTGCTGTCTTCCTTCCCCACCTCCTTCTTCCTGAGCTAAGTAATGCCATTCTATACCAGAGATCAGCATGAATGTATTTCACACATGCATTTTCCTAAACCCAATTACTATGTTTTTAAAAGCTGTCCCTTTTGACATCTTTGATCTCAGAGAAGATAATTCATTGCATTCTGTATAACGTTACTGTGTTGTAGAGGGAAGCTGGCTGAACTGACTGCAAAGGTCACTAGATTAAATGCAGGTAATTCAGTTATGCATTGTTGGCCATAATTTACTCACTGCGGTGGGGGCACTGAAGCTGGAAGGGTTTTACAGCATGAATTAGTGTTCTCTGGTGAAACGAGGGTGCTTTGTGTTGATTAAATTGTAAGAATGTGCACCTGGGCCACATAAAGACCTAATGTTCCTTCAGTACAGGTTGACTGATAACATAATAGTGGACATCAATTTTAGCAGTATCTGAAAGCTTAATACATGTAATTGAGAGTTCCATTTTGAAAAAATGCAAACAGAGCAAAATTACAGGATTGGTCTTATTGATGAGTCATTGTTTGTTTGGACATCTACAGAGGGCTAAGCCACCCAAATTTACTATTATTTATTTCCATATGAGTTGTTAGTATGGCTCGGTGATTCAAAGAGAGCTCTGGGTTAGCTGGTGAAAAAATGATTTGGATTGCTAGCTTTTAATTGAAATTAGTTTGGTATAATTTCCTTCTTTCTTGCCAAATTCTATGTTTAGTGCATTTGAGGGGAAGAGTCAATCCAACAACATCAAAGTGAAACTGGTTAAAAATATAAAAATAATACATTAATTAGGAAAATAGCAAGCTTGTTTAGCATCAGCACTTCATTCTGTTATATGCCTGTTGGTGGAGAAATGTGGGGGAAAAAACAAAAACAGCCTGGAACATCACTGGATCCAATCTGTTGGAAGGATAGAGGTAAGAAGATCCTTTCCTTTTCACAAATGAGTGGTTGACATCTGAATTACTATGGGGTCTCCATTGTCAAATACATTGAAGCAAGAGGGGAAAAGCAATACCAATGCCATAGATCTGAGCTAAAACCATAGTCAAAACTTATTCTTTTCAGATGTTTTAACTCGAAAATGTAGATTGAAATAAACCCCATCATCCCAGTTTGGACATTAAAACTTTCCATTTTTGTTGTCGAATAGTTAAATGTGAAATGAAATCCCCCCAAGAGAATGTATCATCTCCTGTATGTAGAGTAGCATAAATGGTACTTACCATCTGGAAGAGAGAAAGCTGCACCATTTGCAAAATGGCCACATTAAGGCTACAACTGTTTCTCTCTACCAAATTTTAAAGACCAGACACAGAAAGGCATGCTGGGAAAAACTCTGTAACAGGGCAATCCTGCAGTATGGAGAAGTAAGAGAGAGTGAAAAGTCAATGAAACAGGTATTTCTGGGAAAGGAATTGCTTTGCTTTTGTTCCTACTTGCTGTATCTCACTTTACTAGCCTCTGGGGCTTTTGTTGAAAGTTTATAGGTTTGTTGCTAGTTCTGTTCTCCATTACACATTTTTTATACCAATATAATTCCTTTGTGTGGAGTTATTCTTGACTTACACCACTATCAATAAAAGCACAATCAGGGCTATTCTTATACACCTGGAAAAAAGTTTAGAGAGTTGTCCCAGTGTTTTCTTCTGTTTCCCTCAGCATCAGCAAGCTTGAGATGCTCCACCAATGCTGCCCATTTAACTGAAGGCTTGTACATCTTAGGATGCTTCAGAGTACATTGGATGATAACTAGAGAAGCCTCAGTCTGGGTGGGAAGTGTGTGTGAACCTGAAGAAAATTAACACTCACTGAAACTCAATATCACTTTCTACTGACCTTAACTCAATATATTCATATTCATGAAAACGGTTCACATCCTCTTGGAAATGCAGTAAATAGTACAAAACATTAGCACACTGTAGAAGCTGTGTCTGAGGCAGTCGTTAGTAACACAGCCAGACATGTCAAAATGTTAGGAAGTTCCTGAAGAGGACTTGGCTTCCTGGCAGTGAAGAAGTGAATTGGAATCTCATAATAAATAGTCTTACAGAAGCTGGGAGTAAACACCATACGAAAAAGACACATTGTAGCATTACCTTGCATATCTTTCAGCAACTGAGATTTTAGGTTTCTCATATCCAGCCAATGACACATACCTAATACACACATTTCACAGGGGTATGTAACATGATTTCCAGGCAGAACTGCAAACCCTCCTTCCCTGAGTCCTTAAAAGCTGAAACAAATAGGCCTCAGTTCCTCAAAAAATACAAACCTTAAGGTTTTTAGGTGTCAGGTGTGATGTCAAGAATAATACATTCTTGCCAAGCAAAAGACCTTGGAGTATACTGTGGTTTACATTAGCCTTTTACCTTTAGTGCTGGCCTGAGTAAAACTGATGGCCATTATTTCTTCCAGGTGAGTGAGAATATAAGGTGGAAAAACCTATATAGAATAGAATTGAGGTGGAGACATATACTTTAAACAGCAACTCTCCGAGAGCTTTATATTAAGCTGGAAGCCCTTACCACTTCAAGTCCTGACACATGAGGAGCAGTTCAGTCTGGAGTAAGTTGGTACCGCTCCCATGGAAACTCTGCGCCAAATGCAGCAGTAACATAAACAAGAGTGTAAGTAGCACACTGGATGTGAATTGATCAGAAAACTTATGTAAAAAGAAAACCAGGGTAAACTGCTCAGATACATTGGTTTGTGAAACCAGCTCAGAGGCAAAATGCTGGGCAAGAAGTTATTCACTGGACAGGAAGATTGTTGCACTTAAGCTGTACAATGCCCACAAAGACACACTAAATGACTATTTATTAGGTGTCATATTTTGCCTCCCTTCCTCTCACTACACATGCAGTCCCATTGGGACTATTATCAGAGTAAGTTACTATTCAATATAAATAAATGTGGTAGAGTTTGGCTCTAAGCTTATAGGAAGTTATTTATTTTAATGTGTTAAATTTATTTTTTAAATATATTATGTACAAGATGGGAGCAATTCTATAAATAAAGTTAATTGTTATTACTAATTACATGAGAGAAACATGAGAGAGGTTTCCTGTAATGCAAAAAATTGGGAAGGGACTTAGCCATTGTTTAATGTACCATGGAATCACTTCTGCTTGTTTGTGGTATAGCACCAAAAAGTACAAAAGAAACAGATCCTCTGGTTCATAAGCATAGTCCTGTTTTATATAGAGGAAACTATGAATGCGAGCTGATGCATAGCTCATAATACACAGCCCAGATGTGCGTACAATCAGAGAAAAGAGTGAAAGAACACTTGGAAGGAGCATTCTTTGTCAAAGTACAGTTCAGTGAATCTCATATCAAGGTGGAACACTGAATGATGAGCATATACACAGTATGTGGATATGGAGAAGGCAGAGGTAATGAACAAGACTGGAAAAATCTATTTTGCAACATCAGTAAGGTGAAATCTTGGGCAACTGAATGGGGATCACTCTCTCCAGGTTGTACATCTCAGAAGTGAGAAGATCCTCTGCTGTAAAGGGGGAAAATAGGACATGGTGAATTGTCTTACTCAATATTTAATAGCTGTGTGTGTAACTGTGTCCAGGAGAACAGATAGGAATTCCCTACCACCATCATTAACTTCCTTTCAAATGTCAAACTGTGCCTAATAGTAATACAAATAAGCACAAGTATTTACATCTTATATACAATTCCTTCATATAGCTCTGTGCAGTACTTGTGTTAGACATAGGACCTCAACCTGGTGGCTAATTATCAAAAGTTTATATTCAGAATAAATTTGCATATTTTAGCATTTAACAACATGAAAAGAAATCTTATTAAAATATTCCAGAAAAATTTGTCCATTCAAGCCAATGATAACCTAATAAGTCAAGACTCACCCCGAACACATACACGAATCCCTGTTATTACGGAGATACGGTCTATGATCGTTTACAAAGGTGAGCGTAGAGGTTATATCTCTGACAGTTCCAGATTGCTTTGTCTAAATTAATACCAACTCCGAATAAAAGGTATCTAATACACTGGCCTCCCTGGGGTCTCTTCTCATATCTCATGTTTATGGACGTGACATAAATGCCCCTGTATGCATCAGCTAAGATCAGTGGACATCTCTCTATCTCATCTTTTAATATCCATCAACATTATCTCCTATGATTACACTAAGATCATGTCAAAATAGAGCAAAGTCAGAGAAAGCATACTGAGATGATCCTACAAACCCTTCTCATATGAGAAATCCGGGGTATTGAATTAATGGGTAAGTGTTGCAGGCGTGGACTCAAATTAGTATTTGACAGGTCCTTATTGGTTTCTACTTAGCTTTTCCTTTTTGCTGCACAGCATGTAATGTATTTACATTGCTCATGAAAAAGAAAGAACATTTGGTAAAATAATTATACAACACTGATTAGCCACAGAGAGGACGGTTGGCCTTGTAGTTAAGACTATCTGGGTTCAATTCTGGGTTCTACCAAAGATTTCTTGTGATACCTTGGTCAAGATACATCATCTCTCTTAGATGCATCTTAGACCTGCATCTTTAACCTAAGGATTCTACTATTATTGCCTCTTTACCTATTTGCCCATTTAGGCTGTAAGCTCTTTGGGGCAGGAACTATCATCATCGCTTACTATAAATTTGTACGAGGCCTACCAAAGTCGTCCCTGATCTCTGGGAAGGGGAATACAAATCTTCAGTTCGTATAACTGTGACATTTTGGGGATCACCCTGAGTAGTATGGGGTTCTGTCACTGCCTGCCTTGTACTGTGTGTGCCTTAATGGGATGCTGCTACGGCTCAGAATCTTGACCCCAGCAGCCAGCCCACAAGCATGAAGGTCTCACCCTAGCTTCCACCAGCCTCGCTACTCCTTGCAGCGTGACCCCAATAGCTCTTCCAGTCCAGAGTCTCACCAAATCCATCTACCCCAAGCTCTGAACTACCCAATATTTGGTCCTTTCCCCTTTGGTTCCTCACCCCCGAAGGTATGACACCAGCCCCCAGTTATCACCTCACTTTGGCACACACATACTCCAGATTGTTTATTTTTATCCCCAAATCGGGGTCTGTTGTGAAACTAACATCTTATTTGATAGAAAAATGACAGATTCAAAGATGAAACAGTAAAGGAAGCAAACATATACAAGTTACACAGAAAATAAACAAAGATACAACTTCAGGCTTTACACTTCTACATCAGATAAATTATCCTTTCCAATAAAAATTACCTATTGCCCTTGAACAGTTTCCCAGATTATCCCCTGCCATAGAGGGAATCCAGCATTCATAGACAGTCCCCCTCCTTTGAGGCTGTCCCTCAGATCTGGATGAAGACTTCAGTTTCAAGCCTCCTTTTAAAAAGGGCTTTTTTCCCTTTCTTTATCTATCTCCTAGCATGGTGACTCCCGGTTATTTACGGTGGAGAAATTCTAATTGGGATGTCTCAAGGTTTTCCCATTAACCCTAATGGCCCATCATGTGCCTTTTCCTAGGTTGTACAATGCTAGGTGATTGGACCTAGTCTTTTCTGGTTGGCTAGGCAGCTTCTCCCTGCCTGGCTGTCCACAGCCTGCTGCGAGATGACGCAGGAGCAGCAGAAGCTCTCAAAGTGGGGGGACCACAGATGCCCCAACCGTGGCCCTGCCCCTGCACTGCCCCACCTCTTCCCCTGAGACCCTGTCCCCCACTCGGTCCTGTCTGCCCCCTCACCCCAATCGCTCACCCTTGCAGCTGGTAAAAGATGGGAGGGACCATGATCTCTGCCCCGCCAGTTCCAGCGCCCCTGCATGGAGGTAAAGCTTTATAAACCCTATTCTCTATATACATTTATTCAAAACCACAGCCTGTTTACCTAGATCATAATGATTAAGTTTTGAATGTTACAATCTTTCATAAAAGACCTTACTCAACATATTTTTATCCACAACAACATTGTATACAATCAGTTCATTCAATAGCTTATTCTTGGGGGTGGGGAGGGGAGTCAGACCCCCTGTTCTGCCATTGTGGTTTCTGGACCCTGACTGTCACAGTAACTCATAACTCTTGACTCTATAGATTGATCTTAACTGGAGTCAAATGCTATCATATTTTTGCTGCCAGGGAGGTGCTCTGTTGGAGGGGCTGTGGGGAAAGGGTGGCAGTTGCATCCAGGAATTAGACAGTTATGGGAGGAAATGAAAGAGTTTCATCTTATGACCAAATGCGAGCATCCTAGAGATCCCCTGACCTCCTTACTTAATGCTCCATTAAAGGATCTTCCTTTTAAACAGAACAAATTAATTTCTTTGTCATTGTCTGCAGCAAGACATTGTACAGTATTGCACATTACCAGAAAAATGTGACTCCTCCTCCTCTGTAATTGTGGTATAATAAAATATGGACTGTTGTATTGTAAAAAGCTTTCAAACCAAGTATGTACACAAGATAAGCACCAAAAAGGGGATAGGTGTTTCGAAATTTGGTCATCCTTTTTAGCATACTCACAGGAGGAGGACTCTCCTGGCTAAAGATTCTGGCTTGCAGGTTGATTCTTCTTACATTACTACAGGTTAATATTCAATGTAGCATGTTGACATTTTATTGTAATTTTGCCTTAATAGAGTTTCATATAAGGCCCTGAGCTTGATTGGGGCCTGAAGGTAGTGCTGTAATACAAATAAGTAATAATAAACATTTTTTAAAAAATTTTAATTATTTTAGAAAGGTGGGTAAACATTATCCCCATTTGACATGATTTCACCCTAAAATGGTTAAAATTTGATAGAGATTTTAAAAATGAGTCACAGTGAAAATAAACCATAATAACCATTCTAAGTTTCTGCCAATGAGCATACATCGTGCCCCTCAAGACCTTTGCTACTCTTCCTGTCAGGAGTTTGTCTTCAGCAGTGTTAATTATTTGTGTTCTATTGCTTGATAGCTTTATGATATGGACAAATGTCCATTTAAACCTAAGATGAGCTTATCAAACTAATTTCAATTGTGACCTATGCTAGTTATTAAACCTAGGTCTCTGAAAATGTATTAATCAATTGTCCCACACAACGACCCCTTAAGCACTATCAAATAATATTGAAGTGTTAAATCAATTTTGTCATCTATGCATACAAAATAATTAATTACTTTTTATGGGGGAGGGGAGAACCAAACATTTATTGTTCCTGAAGCTTCTGTTCATAAATTCAGCCTGTGTTAAACATACATTTCAGTGACGCATAACGTAGATGGGGGTTTGGTCAGGCAATAAAAATACCTTACAACCTGTAAAGTATTAGCCCTTATATAGACAGGAAAGATTTTTCAGTATGGTGTGTATTGAAACCACATAGCTATACTGACATAACTCAACATGTGGACACTCTTATTCTGATATAAGTGTGTCTTTATTCCACGTAATTTAAGTTGCTTGGGAAGGGGCTTACGGTAAACCAAAAAAAGCCACTCTCAGGGTTTGTCTTCATTTACAGCGCTGCAGTGAAGAGCTTTTCCTGTTGGTGTAGTTAATCCACTTCCCAGAGAGACGGTAGTTTTGTTCATCGGCGCCGACTACGTGGGTGCTCTGCGGCTGGAGCACCCACGGGAAAAAAAGATGGTGAGTACTCAGCAACCACCAGCAGCCCCTCACCAACTCCTCTCTGTCCCCCCAGCACCTCCGGTGGACCCCGCTGATCAGCGCCTCTCCCTCCCTCCCAGTGCCTACTGCCTGCGGCGGATCAACTGTTTCGCGGTGTCAGGAGGCACTGGGGGCCAGGGGGCGGAACTGGGCGGGGAAGAGGCGGGGTGGGGGCAAGAAGAGGTGGGACAGGGGTGGGAAGAAGGGCAGGGTAGGGCATTGGGGGAATGGGTGGAGTTGGGGCAGACCACCCCCTGGCAGATTAGAAACTCGGCGCCTATGGTTTTGTTGACAGGAGAAGCTCTCTTGTCAGCATAGCACTGTCTACACTGGAGATTATGTCAGCATAACTGCATCGCTATGGGGAGTGCTCAGCTGGAGGATGGAACCGGCAGATGAAGGTCCTTATGCTTCAGTTCTGAGTCTCCAATGGAACCGGCAGATCCTTCTTCCTACCCGCTTTATCCACAAGCCTAATTTTTTTTTTGTGCTGAGCTGGTTTCTTAGGGTCCACGCATAAGGCATGCATCTCGACGGGCATGTGTCTTTTATGGACAGTCCTTGACAGGTATCTGTCCTTACGCCCATGAGAATGTCCCTTGCTCTCCTGGGAAGCCCTGGAGGAAGAGTGTTTGTGCTTTGAATCAGCAGGTTCCTGCATGTGCTCGGAGGGGGGCTGCTCATTTGGTGAAGCTGATGTACAAGGGGGTCTCCCTGGCCCAGATCGGAGAGGGACCTCATAGCCTTCTCCTTTAAGCGTTTTTTAATGCAAAACTCATAGACTTAACAAGTTCTCAGTGGAAATGAGCAACAAATGCTGCACTTAGCCAAAATATGTCTCTCACCCAGACAGTAGAGGCAGGTCCTTCACGGATGGGAAAGGATCTAGCACAAGAGATGCAGTTTCTGAAGCCCGGGACTTGGTATAATCCGTGATCATGAAGGAGGAGTTCCCAGTCAGGGAAACAAACTGCACTAACTATAGTAAAATAACTGTCCCAAGCTAAAAATAACAACTATTTACAATTTTATTTACAAGTATTCTGAAAGGCTAAAGGAGATGACACTAGATTCTGACTCAGACCATGGGGCAGTAAGAAGGAACTGAGGGGGCATCGACCTGCACTGCCTCTTACGCCCTTGCTCAGGAACACAAGGAGATGTACTGCACATGTGCAACCCAACAAACACTGCCTGTTACAGTCTCTGGACTCTGGTGCTTCATGTGCATGCATATCCCCCATGTGTAGAATACACATATGGACCAGCAATTGAAAAAGTCTTCTCTTCCCCATTCTTTTTTTTGCACAGACCTGTACCTGCTGCTGGCGGGGAGGAGGGTTCAGAGTGAGGACAGTGGCTTCAGCAGATGTTACTGAGCATGCTCAGTACAAGCAAAGCAGCAACTCTGGATCACCCTCTGCCCTTATGTGTTCCAACTGTGGGGTATATTTCATTCACAAATTGGCTCCTACCTCGTAACTCAGATAGATGTGACTGCATTTTTGTGATTGTGATAGGATTATCTTGATCAGCATTTGTAAAGTACTAATTAAATGAATTGCCCTTTCACCGCCCTCCCCCAAACGTAGTTAAATTCAGAATCGAAGAAGTGGTTAAACCGTAAGGCACTGTTGTTCTAAACACTTTGTTAGGAACAAAACAATTAAGAATTGCACTGCTCTGACTGCAGAAAGAAGCCACACGAGTCTATCAATGCATTGTACATGTGCTACAGTATTGGAGAACAATCTCCAACCCAACCACCTTTAAATAAATAAATAAATAAATAAATAAAAAGCCCCATGCCCAACTACTCCAAGCGATCCTACTTTTCCGAGAGTGAAGGACTACAACATAGAAGCTGCATGAAATAAATGAGACATTAGGATCTCTATTTGTCATTAAGTCATCACTAGAAGAACCAGAGCAACATAAAGGAAGTACATGCTGCTGTGCTGATTAGGATTTATAGCTGTATAAAGCCCAAGAAAGAAAGAGGCTGGGCAAATCATTTTTAGTAAGCCGTTTACACCATGTATTCAGCCCTCTTTTCTGTTTGTGATTGTTAACAGATTCTACCCTCTTTCTTAGAGTTGAGTACTAACTTATTGCGTGTGTAAACCCATCAATGCAATGGAACTACTTACAGTGTGTAAGGTACTACTCAACATGAGCATAAGTGAATGTCAGCCCTGTAGTGATTGGTTTTTATTTAACTGTAGAAACATTTCATGCAAATCAATTTCCACCAAACAATGTATTGTTTGCAAACTGTTCGCTTTGGGTCTTTGCTATATATTACCACTGTCTGACCAATCATATGCTATTGTTACCATTCCCTGACTAGATCTAAGATAATTATCTAGCAGTTTTAGAATAATTTTAGAAAGTTTTTCATTGTCCCTTCAACCTTTTTTGTTTCTCTGCTATTTTAATAATTCCAAGTTTGAGACATCACTGCTAGACATATTAAACTATTAATATTGTAGGCTTGGATTAGACTTAATTTTTTCCACATCATTCACACAAACTGCATATAGTAGGTACATGCACAATCCAAGCCACAGAGAGTGTAGCCACATCTTTGTTGGGCTTATTTAACTGCCTTTGTGCCAGGGCTCTCTCAACCGGGGTTTCGCAAGGTCCCAACTGTGAAAGATGTCGTCACGTATCCTTAACAGTTATCTTCAACTACACTAGTGCCAGGGGTCTGACCTGGGCACTTTAGGAACAGAGTTCCCATGATGCCATATTCTTGTTAAATTTTTCATGCAGCATTATTAAATGTATACGTACAAGTGCATTTGTCAAATTTACTAGCCTCCAATTTTCTGTCACCTACCAAGGTTCATGATTCACCACCATCAGTCTCATGCACATTAGTAATTGCACCATGGATTTACATGCACACAGGTATGCTTGAGAGAAAAAAAAGTATTGCTAGAGCCCCTTAGTAGCCTCAACATCAGGACTACAGGAAACATTTAAACAAGCATGGCCATCTGTTGTGTTACTAAAGCATTGTTTTATTTGTGCCTGCCTTTCTATATCAATGGCATGCACAGTGACTAAGAGAACTAGCAATGAAAACACAAGGGAGTTTGCAAAAAGCCCAGTGCAGACACAGTGAGAGATCTAACCTGGGCACATGTAGCATAGCCCTGTTCTTACTACCTGTCACTATCAGAAGTGCTAAAGCACAGTGTAATACATAGGTTGGGAAAAGAGTGTCTATACATCTGGGTATAATGCTTAGATTATCCACAAATGCAAAAAGTGTTTTTAAAAAGTCATATGATACATGGAGTACATAATCAGCAATAACCCAAATTTAGGTGAATAGATTTAACAATACAGTTTAGATATTAGAATCCAAATACTCTGATACATCACTCATGAAAAGTTGTACAGAGATTTGGCTGTGGAAAGCAAAATATATCAATGAGTGGAGATTGTCCCTCAGTAACTGAGAATAAGGTTGTCCATTTAGAGAGAGAGAAAAAAACAGTCCATCAGGAAAGTATTTGAGTTACTGCACTTCTCATCGGCACTCCAGCTCATCCCTCCTGGTATTGCCAATGTCATGTGATGTGTTCTAGGTAGATGTCCCTCAAGCACCTGACAGCGTCCGACCTATGAGTTGCCGCATCAGCCGAGCGTAGCATTGACTGACTCCACATTCTCTCAGCACTCGCTCATTAACGGGGTCCCATGTGCCCAGGGCTCCGATGATCTCAGGGCATTGGCCCGAGGGACGTGTTTCTCCAGCTTTCGAGCTCGGGCATCATGGAAGGCCAGGGTCCTGTTTCCGAAGGGCACTGTGATGTCCACCATGATGATCTTCCGGTCCTCGGTGATAACAATGTCCGGTTGCAGTTGGCTGTCAGTTCCAGGGATGGCGGAGTTTATAGCAACCTTCCGGGGATGGTTCTCCACATTTGAGTGGGGAAAGCAGGCCATCTAGGATGGGTGGTACCCTTTTGAACACAATGCAGAGAACACAGTGGATGCTGTTGTCCGATCACAGGATGATAATGGAAATGAAGCCAGTGTAATATGGGGAGAGGAGTGTTCATTTGTGGATAACGTACATCACTGTTTTTCTTTTCAGAGAAAAGTTGAAAGCACAGAGCCAATTACTCCTGAGAAGAGAAGTAGGACCATGAGTTTCACAGCTGGGAAGAACAGGATACAGAGGCATCCTTTGAGCACTAATGGTAAGTACTGCATAATATGCCGCATACAGAAAACACATTAGGTGTTTGCCTTACTTACAAAGAGAGGATATACTGCTTTTTGTCTGAAGACCAATTCACTTCATTTTGCTGATAAGCAGTGAGGCCACAAACAGGGAGGAAATAAGACAGAAGGAGTGTTCTAGTGTCACAGGAAAGCCAGCACAAAAGCCAACCTAGCATTAGAGCTAGTCAACTTTTAGCGCTAAACCTGGTAAGAGAAAGGTGGGGCCATGATAAGTTATAAATGTGATAAAGATGAAGCTGCTGCAGCAACACAATTTATCATTTATTAGTCCACAGGTAAAATTTTCAAATGTGCCTAAGTGACTTAAGACCTTTAATCCTACTGACGTTCAATGAGACTTAGGCACCTAAACCGTTTTTGAAAATGGGACTTTGGAGATGTTGAAAATTTTATCTTTTGTTTAAATGGCTTTTACTACTTCCCCCTGAATCAAGTCACAAGATGTATTTCAGTTAAGTGCTCAAAATAGGTTTTCTGAACAGACCCTCAGTCACTGAAATATTTGCAAACAAACACAAAAGCGGTGGAAACATTGCAAGTTGAAATTCCGTTTCTAATTTGCTGATCATGAGTAACTTCTCTCCCTCTTTAGAAACAAACAGCAGCTGCTGCAGTGACCATTCCCAAGGGTTTCTGTACAGATAGCAGCAATACTTCTTAATGCAGCATTTCTGTAAAACAGTTGAGAATCTAAGTATCAAAAATACCACACAGTATATCCAGGAACTTAATTTGATCTCTCATATTTTGAAGAAATTAACTTATTTGCGGGTATATATTTGCTAATTTTTGTAATCAGCTCAAGAGCTCATTTCAAGTGCTGAGTCAGTAACTTAACTTGACGTTTTCATCTACCTGTATTGCAGCAGCTGTTATAAATTTCATGTCTACATAGAATCATAGAAGATCAGGGTTGGAAGGGACGTCAGGAGGTCATCTAGTCCAACCCCCTGCTCAAAGCAGGACCAATCCTCAACTAAATCATCCAATCATCTTGAGCAGAATTTGGTCCTAATTGTCACACTGCACAGTATAATGCACAGAGGATATAATAGTCTCTCTCTAAATGATTGTTTGTGGCAGGTCTAAAACATCCATTCATACAATGGCACTACAGCAACAGGTCCGGATCATCTGGTGCAGTGCACACACTATATTACAGCCCCAGTGGATTATGGGCCCTAGACCTAGCAGAGCTCCACATTGGGAGGATCATCTCAATATGGATGAATCCTCCAGTAGCATAATTATGACTCAGCACTTGAAATGAGCTCTTGTGCTGATTACAAAAATGCTGCTACCCCCTCTACAAGCATAGCAGTCGGTATATTTGCGGATAAAGGGGAAGTGTGTCCCTATACCTGCCATATCTGCTCTTTGGAGCTGAGGGCAGCTGGTTCAGATCAAGCTTGGCACACAGTTTAAGGATGAGAGGTCTGGAAAAGTCACCGCTGGGCCCAGTTTCTGAGTTGCCCTGTGCAATTTTTAACCATCGTTGAGGATCTGGGCCACAACATGCACTTTGGAGATACACCAACTACTGAACTGTGGGCTTTAAAACCGCATGCAAAGTTATCCTATAAGACTGTACTCATGCTGTGACATAAATTGGAGTTAATGGCTTTAGCTTTTTGTTCTCCTCCCCTCTTAGTAATGTCAGAAGCCCCATAATTCTGCTTCTTACTCTGTAAGACTTTCAGGGGCAGGGATTGTGCTGGGCATTTTATGGACACAATTTCCCCAGCTGTCTTTTTATTCTGTACAGCATTCTTGTTTTCTTTACCTGAAGTGTCTATATTTATTTAGTATAAGCAGGATTAACTCTACTGAAAAGCAATGCTGTCATTCTACTCAATTTGATATGACTGGGATCCCCAAGAGGATATTTTGCACAAGCCCCCTGGGAGGCTATAGTCAGCTTTGCTGATGGAAAAACCACGTGAGCTTTTCAAGAAGTATCTTGGATATGCAGCAAGGGGAAAGGCAGATGCATAAATTCTCTTACACTGTTGGCCTCAAGAAGAATTAATCAGAAAACAATCCTAGATAGTCTGCCCCCTGCAGTGTTAGCCCCAATGGGAAGTTTGTACAAAAGATGAGTTGAAGCAGCAAAATGCAGATCCAGATTTTGAACATCCCAAAGGTCAGGAGTGCCTGGCTCCTGGGTTTTGATTTGACTATTTATAAACTGAGCACAAAATAGGGATCTGAGATTTTGAATATTCCCAAAGTCCATCTTCTCAAACTTGTTTCAGGGATATTTGTGAACCATCCTGCGCTTTGAGTAAACACAATAAATGGCAAAAACGTAATGGGCTTTTTCTATGGCTGCTACAAGCATGTGCAGAAAGGATTATGCAGCAACAATTACATCCTAATCATGTAAAGAAGTTTCCATTAAAAAGACATTTGCCTCCCTCCTACCTGAAACCTACAAAAAAGTCACAGCAGTTTCTAAAGTCACAAGTTCGATTTGGAGCAGATACAGAATTCTCCCCCCTATAAAATGCGAAATAAATTGTTAGGAATTAGGGCTTGCATCTGAGTCTGGGACCAGCTAGCGTCACCTCCCTAAAAAGCAACAGAAGACTCACAACTGAATCACAGTTGGCTTGCAACACAATTACCTGATTAGCCAGACCACCCAACTGGCTGAAGCAACCAGACAAGCTCTTAAGCCCAGCAGCAGCATTCATCTGTGATTGTTCCTGTGCCTGCCTTGTTCCTGGCCCTGCTCCAGCCTTGTTCCTGGCCCCGCTCTGACCACTGGGCCCAGCCACCCTTCTCATCAGTCTGTGACTTAAATCAGATAAAAGGGTTCTTAGTTGACCCTCTAAAAATAGAGCTAGTGAAAACAATTTCAAAATTCTTTTTTGGCCAATTTACAGCAAAAAAAAACTCTGAAAGATAAAACCTAATTCACTGGATACTCAGTAGCAAGGAATCTGCCTTAGCCTATTATGTTCCTCCTCCCACAAAAAAAGCAAAGTATTGTAATAACAAGAAATACACCTTTCTAACTTTATCACTGAAAAGTAAAGCCCTCACCCCATGGATGTAAGCAGATATATGCCATGCACATGATGGTATACAAATACAGTTTTAAGCAGGCAATATATATTTCTTTAAGCTTCTTAAGAACATACTGCTATATATACATAGCAAACTATACCTACTGCTTTAGGGCCATATTCTGTCACTCACACCTACAGTGTGGCCAATGGGACCTATTCGAAGAGGATAAATGTGTCAGAATCTGGTCCACAGTGAACCCGCTTTGGGCACAGACCAACATTTCTAAACTTAGGTGCCTAAAGTTTGGCACCAAAACCAAGATTTGCAGTGCCCAGTGAGACCAGTGTTCAGCACCTCAGCATCCCCTATTACAATGCCTGAATATGAGCGAGACACTTACCGTATATACTCGTTCATAAGCCTAATTTTTTTAGTAAAAAAGCAAAGCACCAGAGTCGGGGGTCGGCTTATGAACGGGTACAGAGAGGGAGAGGAAGGACACAGCCCCTCCCCCCCACAGAGGGAGCAAGGAGAGGCAGCACCGCCAACAGAGCCAGAAAGGAAGAGGCGGGGCCAGAGTCTCTCTGCCTCTGGCCACGCTGCTCTCCCCACAGCCTCCAAAGCAGCTGCAGCTCCGGGGCTGGCAGGCTGCAGCCATGCCACTTGGCCCCATCCCCCAGAGCAGGCTGTGGACACACCGCCCAGCCCGCCAGAGCACACTGCAGCCGTGCCGCCCGGCCCAGCCGGATGGAACATGCTGCAGTCGCGCTGCCCGGTCTGGCCTGCCGGAGCAGGCTGCAGCCATACTGCCCAGCCTGCCGAAGCAGCTCCAGCCAGGCCAGAGACATCCTCCCGTGGCCCCAGATAAGGTGGGAAGGGATGGAATGGGGAAAGTGTGGGGGTCCTGGGCTGGGGTCACGTGGGGGGTGGTCACAGGGGTTACTCCCTGACTCCCAGCTTCTCCCCTCCAAAATTTCCCCATCAGTTGCTGTCCCAGCCCATCAGGGTAAGTAGCTGGCACCGGGACACTTTGCTTACTTAGGTTTACCTCCGTGCCTGCGGATGCTCGAGGTAAACAAACCATCTCAGCCCGCCAGCGGCTTATCCTGATGGCCCGGGAGCCAAAGTTTGCTGACCCCTGAATTATAGAGTTGGCTTATGAACGGGTCATACAAATTTTCCATTTTTACTTATCTATCTTGGGGGGAGGGGTCGGCTTATAAACGAACTGGCTTATGATCAAGTATATACGGTAATTTTATATTGAAAATTTTGGCCACAATGTCTACCAAAGGACAACATTTAAAGGTGGTATTTACATCATAAAAGTGAGTCTCCATTTAAACAAAAGCTGATAAGATATTAATTCAATAGAAGTAATTGATGTTGAATTCCTCCTTTATATTTAGATTGGAAGAACAAAAATGGCAGTAGGAAAAAAGGCTGAATCACAGTGGTAGCTCTACCATTACAGAAGCAGCGATTGTCCTGAGCAGAGTGCTGGCCAATTGGTGGCCATACACTAGAACAGCTAACGAACAGTCTTATATAGGGGCTGGACTCAGCATGTGCATAGGAGAGGGGTACAACACATCACCAGAACAGATGCTAAATAAGGGATAAATCTTGGATTGAGACAATTAGGGTTCTAGGCACATCCCCAGGGAGGCCCCCTGTGGCCTCACCAATGGGCCATGGTCCTACCATTCCTGGGTAGCAATCGCCATGGCCACCCACATAAGAGCCATCTGTTGGGCTGGTGAGGAGCCTACCACCATACTCTGAGCAGGATGGTCCTCCCCTATCCTCAAGCCACTGCTCCCCATCTTCAAGTGGGCCCAAATCCATCCTAGAGAAAGGAGGACTGAGGGAGTGGGAGGGAGAGAGAGCTGCTGATAGCACCCCTGTAGAGCCATGACTGAATGGCAGTAGCTAACTGTCCCCTTCCCTACCACAGAGTCCTCTGTGATGGAGGGATCAGCAAGGGGTCCTCTCAGATCAGTGGGTTTCAGACAAACTATTAAGATGAATGGAACATTTCACACCTCTCAGAGTTACTGGTCAGGGTTCTCTGCAGAGTTAGGCAGATGACACTGCACCACTACAGTCAGATTTTCAAGATTTTCTTCAATGAGGGTTTGAAACGTTTATTTTTATAGTTATCTCAGATTCTCATTTTATCGTGTGACTCCAGGAGCCAAGGCTCTAAGTGTGTCTCAGTGCCTTAATGAAGCCTTGCATAACTGTGGAATGTACAATAGACTGCAGGTCTACCAGATGAGTCAGCAGAGCATATCCCTCTGGGCAGAACTAGGAGGACAGTAACAATGTGTTAGAAGCAGCAAAGCATTTAGTATCAAGCCATCCAAGATCCCTGTAATTTAAACATTTTCCCACCACAGCTTCCAGAAAAACTTTTTTCTCACGCTGTGAGAAGCACTTTCTGTTCAAAATGTTCAGTACCAAAACTCTCACATTATTTATGTCGGTTCCAAGCGGCCCAAGTTTTGTGGTTCTCTGTTGGGTCAAGTCCTCAGGTCCAGCCAAGCATTGTTCAGTACATGAATATGTGAGAGGGAGTGCAGCATGTTATTTCACCCTCCCATTCCCACACACACACACACACACACCCCAAGTCTTGTGTGGGGGCAACCAGGGGCCAAATCAGCCCCAGGCAAATTATCCAAACAACAGCACTACAAGAGCTACTCCACCAGCCCAGTAAAGCCAGAGTGCTCTGGCCATACCCCTAACATTCCCTTAGCTCGGGGGGCCAAGATCAGGTAGCACCAAACTGGATAAGCTACCTTTATGTCACCAGGAAATTCCTTTACTCAAGGGGAAACTCCAGCTGTTTGTTTAAAATCCTGCTTTCCATCTCCTTTGTGCCATCAGAGCTCCTTATTAGTAACTATTTACATTTTGTTTCTTTACTGAAATTACTACAGTATAAAATAAGCAAATAATGAGGTACTGCTACATATTAACATTGGGATGCAATGAAAAAAGGGACATGCAAACTAGTATATCTGCAGCTAGAAAATAATAACTTCTTAATACGTGGCAAAAGAATAGATGCCTGTGACCTAAAATGTCAGTACATCATTTGAAGTGTTGTTTTTCAGGCCCCCCTTGAAGCGTATTAAGTCAGAAAAATCAAAGGGATAAAAAATAACTATCTCCTTCATTATTCTTTTCTAAAATGAGAGGAAATAGAAAAATCAATTAAAGACCTCTATCCCAGAAGTAGCCCACGGAGGTTCCAAAGCATATTGCTTCACAGGATAAGAGGACTATTATATGTGTTTCAGAAAATCTGGCCAAGAAACTCTGACAGAGAGATGGTGTTATGGAATAAATACAGCTGTACAAATAATAGATTTTTCTGTTTGCTGGCAAATCTGAAAAAAAATAATTTAAAGAATGTTTCAGGTTGACCCAAGACAATATTTTTTTAATTTTCAGCAAATGGGAGGGGGATGACATTGTAGGTTGAAAAATGGTTTGTATTAGGGAATTTAAAAATGAAAATTTGTTTTGAATTAAAAAATTAGAACGTTTATTTTGAAAATGTCAAAGAAAAATTATACTTTTTAAACAAATATTTTAAGTTTTTTCATTGACAAACATTTTGCAAATTTGTGTCAAATTTACCTAATTGCTTTGGTGTCACTGAATGTGCATTTTTCTCAAAAATAATTTTGGTCAAAAAAATTCACCCAGCTCTAGCATTCACTCAAGCAAGAATAGAAAACTGTCATGATCCAGAAAAAAACTCAAAATAGAACAGATGTGTGTCACCAGTAAGGTAAGTGCTTCTTGGATAGGAGCATCCAGGAGAAGTGCTGTGTCAGCAATCATGTCTTCATTCCCTAAATCTACGTCATGTCATGCCATAGCAAATGCTCTGGGCCTAACTGATACCTTAACCAAGTAGAAAAGAAAGACAGCCCAATAAGTAGGTGTAACCAATGTCAATCTAGAAATCAGAACATAGATTACTGGTAACAAAATACAACAATACATGGGGGATTGATTTCTTCAAAATTCTCTCAAAGCCTGTAATAATACAGCTGGGAATCTTTATTGTTTCTTCCACTCAGTTGCACATTTGTGTAGATACCCCCTTTATTACTGAGCTCCATTTCTCTACTCTCCAAAGTCTCACTGGACATTTTCCTACTTTGCCTCCCTGATCCTTTCCCCGGATAAACCAACCAATCAATCACTCTGGATGGGAGTGGGAGATATGTTCTGGAGTCTGCTTTGTCAAGAGCTTACTCCACCTTTTAATTTTGCTTTTCCTCTGGTGCTGTCACTGTGCAAACATTATATTGCATCTGAAGAAGTGAGGTTCTTACCCACGAAAGCTTATGCTCCCAATACTTCTGTTAGTCTTAAAGGTGCCACAGGACCCTCTGTTGCTTATTATATTATAGAAACCCCTTCAATTCAGAGTGGTGGTCTTAATTTAAATTTGACTTTGTGTCTTCATACATTTTGTTTCCAGATAAATTATATTTTGCAGGGAGAACCTGGAAGTGAACCAATTTGGATAAAATAAAATCCAACCCACAATATTCACCCAAAATTCAAATGCAAGAGTTTCCCTAAATGTTTATTTCACTTATTTTTGTGCTCCTCTGCACTTCCTGGTTCCACTGAAATTCCTGGGTCCAAACGCTACATAAAACGGTCTTCTCGGCGTATTTCTGATTAGACCAGAAAGTGGAAAAAACAGGAATAGCATGAAAGAGCCTATGATTTTTGGCAGTGCTATCGATGTATTTACATCACTTGCCATTTTTCTCCCACTCTGAAATGGTGTCTCTTCATGTATGCACGTCTGTCAGTATATGTAAGATAAATGTTTGTGTGACTGCCTCTAGATTTTTTGTATTGCACTATCCCTTTGTACTGACGTAGTGCTTCGATGCAAAACATTTAATGTATAAAATTAACTCAAGATACTGCAGTCTTGGAAATTGAATTTTGTAAGCGAGATCTGAGAAAAATAAGTTATGAATTAGAAATTTTGAACAAAACATTTGAGGATTTGAAAAAGTATTTTTGCTAAATTACATGGAATTTTGCTCACAGGAAGTAGCAAGAAAATACATTATTGTATATTAAACTATATTAAGTATATGTATTAGTACTATGTTACATTATGTACATTGTTTACCTTTACTGAACAGGAGAAATCTAAAAATGCTTCTTAGTTTTGTGTCTTTCATGCAAGAATTTTAATATATAGTACTAAGGTGTTTGGTCTTGCTATCTCTACATCATGCAAAGCTTCTTCATAATGAAAAATACAGGTATCTTTTACTACTAAGGTGACATTGTGTCTTTCTCCTTCTGGCTATACAGTCTGGTAACAAAGCTTTAGAAAGTTTTTGCAACTTCCCACAAATTCATTTTGCACATGGTTGACAAACTACACAGGATTTCACTGCATTTGAACTGCTTATAGAAAAATCTCTGCTTTCTTGAGATGCAGCACATTTTTTTAAAACAATACTTCCAGATATATTAAAACACTTTCAGACTTTTTTGTTCCATTTTAGTAAGAATTGGAATAAAACTTCACTGAAATGAAAAGTATCTTAAAGTCAGAAGAACAGCTCAGAACACATACTGATTGAAATGCAGCTAGATATCTTTGGCTTTTGTCATTGAGATATCTGTTATTTGCTATTGTTATGTTCAGGCTTTTGTTCTAGAAACCCCCAGTTGCAAAAGCTTCTCAATGATTTTGCTCTCCCTACACAAGAGTTGCTGAATTAAACTATATGATCTTTGACTGAGCCACTTAGTTCACATCCTGAAAGTGTATCTGCCTCCAAAAATGCAGGGGAAAATGCAAGATTTGGAAAGGGAGTTTGGCAGAGATTTCAACTTTAGTGACACAGGTTTATTCCTACAATGGCATGAAATGGGCATGATTTCCCAGGAGATTCCAAAACAGGTCACGTTATTGGAAGCTGTTACCATCAGTAGAGATGAGCAACATTTTTATTGGATACATATTTTCCAAGACAAATTGCCTTCTTCACAACTAAAAATTTCCCCCCCAAATTTAGTATTTTCTAAATATGTTGTTTTTGTTTTTTAAACCAAAATTTTCTAAAATTTGTTTTCTCCTCGTTTTCTCCTTTATAAAAATTTTGCAATAAAATTATATAATTTTCCCTTTTTTCTACCCTAAGTTTCCAAAATTTCCTAAACTTTGGAAAAATTGTAGAGTGGCAAAAGAGAGAAGTGAGAAAAAATGATCCATAAGTGTATTACAGTTCATTGCTTGTTGTAAGACATCAAGAATGGAATATCACAAAAGTGATAGAAAAGGTAGTTCATTTTAAATGCCATGAAAAACCTAAAGCAACTCAGCAGCTATTTGTTGTTTATATTTCATAGAATCATAGAATCATAGATTATAGGACTGGAAGGGACCTCGAGAGGTCATCGAGTCCAGTCCCCTGCCCGCATGGCAGGACCAAATACTGTCTAGACCATCCCTGATAGACATTTATCTAACCTACTCTTAAATATCTCCAGAGACGGAGATTCCACAACCTCCCTAGGCAATTTATTCCAGTGTTTAACCACCCTGACAGTTAGGAACTTTTTCCTAATGTCCAACCTAGACCTCCCTTGCTGCAGTTTAAACCCATTGTTTCTGGTTCTATCCTTAGAGGCTAAGGTGAACAAGTTCTCTCCCTCCTCCTCATGACACCCTTTTAGATACCTGTAAACTGCTATCATGTCCCCTCTCAGTCTTCTCTTCTCCAAACTAAACAAACCCAGTTCTTTCAGCCTTCCTTCATAGGTCATGTTCTCAAGACCTTTAATCATTCTTGTTGCTCTTCTTTGGACCCTTTCCAATTTCTCCACATCTTTTTTAAAATGCGGCGCCCAGAACTGGACACAATACTCCAGCTGAGGCCTAACCAGAGCAGAGTAGAGCGGAAGAATGACTTCTCGTGTCTTGCTCACAACACACCTGTTAATGCATCCCAGAATCATGTTTGCTTTTTTTGCAACAGCATCACACTGTTGACTCATATTTAGCTTGTGGTCCACTATAACCCCTAGATCCCTTTCTGCCGTACTCCTTCCTAGACAGTCTTTTCCCATTCTGTATGTGTGAAATTGATTTTTCCTTCCTAAGAGGAGCACTTTGCATTTGTCTTTGTTAAACTTCATCCTGTTTAACTCAGACCATTTCTCCAATTTGTCCAGATCATTTTGAATTATGACCCTGTCCTCCAAAGTAGTTGCAATCCCTCCCAGTTTGGTATCATCCGCAAACTTAATAAGCGTACTTTCTATGCCAATATCTAAGTCGTTGATGAAGATATTGAACAGAGCCGGTCCCAAAACAGACCCCTGCGGAACCCCACTCGTTACGCCTTTCCAGCAGGATTGGGAACCATTAATAACAACTCTCTGAGTACGGTTATCCAGCCAGTTATGCACCCACCTTATAGTAGCCCCATCTAATTTGTATTTGCCTAGTTTATCGATAAGAATATCATGCGAGACCGTATCAAATGCCTTACTAAAGTCTAGGTATACCACATCCACCGCTTCACCCTTATCCACAAGGCTCGTTATTCTATCAAAGAAAGCTATCAGATTGGTTTGACATGATTTGTTCTTCACAAATCCATGCTGGCTGTTCCCTATCACCTTACCACCTTCCAAGTGTTTGCAGATGATTTCCTTAATTACTTGCTCCATTATCTTCCCTGGCACAGAAGTTAAACTAACTGGTCTGTAGTTACCTGGGTTGTTTTTATTTCCCTTTTTATAGATGGGCACTATATTTGCCCTTTTCCAGTCTTCTGGAATCTCTCCCGTCTCCCATGACTTTCCAAAGATAATAGCTAGAGGCTCAGATACCTCCTCTATTAGCTCCTTGAGTATTCTAGGATGCATTTCATCAGGCCCGGGTGACTTGCAGGCATCTAACTTTTCTAAGTGATTTTTAACTTGTTCTTTTTTTATTTTATCCGCTAAACCTACCTCCTTCCCATTAGCATTCACTATGTTAGGCATTGCTTCAGACTTCTCTGTGAAGACCGAAACAAAGAAGTCATTAAGCATCTCTGCCATTTCCAAGTTTCCTGTTACTGTTTCTCCCTCTTCACTAAGCAGTGGGCCTACCCTGTCTTTGGTCTTCCTCTTGCTCCTAATGTATTGATAAAAAGTCTTCTTGTTTCCTTTTATTCCTGTAGCTAGTTTGAGCTCATTTTGGGCCTTTGCCTTTCTAATCTTGCCCCTGCATTCCTGTGTTGTTTGCCTATATTCCTCCTTTGTAATCTGTCCTAGTTTCCATTTTTTATATGACTCCTTTTTATTTTTTAGATCGTGCAAGATCTCATGGTTAAGCCAAGGTGGTCTTTTGCCACATTTTCTATCTTTCCTAACCAGCGGAATAGCTTGCTTTTGGGCCCTTAATAGTGTCCCTTTGAAAAACTGCCAACTCTCCTCAGTTGTTTTTCCCCTCAGTCTTGATTCCCATGGGACCTTACCTATCAGCTCTCTGAGCTTCCCAGTACCACCTCAGGCCCCAATTGGATTGAGCTCTAATATGCTAGATGCTGTATAAACACAAATACACGGTTTCTGCTCTGAAGTAGTTATTCAATATTGTCCAATAACAGATTGCCAAAAGACCAAGCAGCTTCTTAGAATTCTTGAATACTTCTCATTTTTATGTTGTTTGAAGCAGGTCAGTTTTTGCATGTCTTCTGTATTACATGAAATAGCAAACTTATGCAAAAATTATACTACATTTAGTGTGAAACATATCAAGACTTGAAAGTCATCATTTGAAATCTAAAATAAACTAGTTTTGCTTTTCATGTGACCAGAACAAAGTGAAAACATGCCACATAGACCATGTGACTCAGGATGTTTTACAAAAGTTTGTCAAATTACAAGAAATGAACATTTCAGGAAATGCCCATCTACTTATATTCTGAAAATAAAATTACATAAAATAAGAACTGAGTAGGCATTGTGTTTTGGAGAGATTTAAAAAAATGTTTAAACCTGTTGAATGAGTTCATAGTTTCATATTTACAGCTGGAGAAAATACTATCAGAAGAGTCCTTTGGGTGAATGTCTGCCAGCTCTAAACTAGAAATGATGCTGTAGAGGACAAGTTAAACAAAAGCACCAAATTACAGTATACGTTAGATCAACCATCAATTTTAAGGGCTCTTAACTTACTATTGACAGACCATATGTACTATAAAGGATATGTACTATACACACACACACACAACAGCTATCTCTTCACCTGTGTCCTGCTTCCAGCAGTTAAACAAGGCTGCCTGGTAGAACCAGCTCAGATCATCCCCACCCTCTAGGAAAGGAGTAAAATCTCCTGATAAAGGATCCTCTGACATCCTCCAGCAGAACTGGCCACTAGACTCACTCCCAGACTTGGCAGAACCCCAGGATGCTAGGGTTACCTATGTGTAGACCCTGTGCCTCTATGACCTCTGGTGGCTTCCACCCGGTGTCCCATGCTACCAGATACTACCCCTGGATGCAGCTGTGCCCAGGATGTCACAGAGTGAAAACCTCATCCGAAAAACTAATGCAGCCCTGGACAGTTTCATCTTTTCCAGATCAGCTCTATGGTATTGGAGGCATAGCCTATGCCCCATGCAGACCAATTTTTGCCCCAGGCCCAGACAATTTACATCCCCAGGCCATAGGCATCTCTTGGATCCTACTGGGAGGGAGTGAGCACCATTACTACAGCAGACCCTTCATTTCTGTGAGGTAAGAGAGAAAATTTGTACATGAAGGGTGCCTGCGCTGCTCAAATGTCAGAGGCACAATCTGGGCCACTAAATTTAACATACTAACTTCCAGTGAAGACTATTGAGTTGGTTTAAATTTACATGCTATGGGGACAGAAAGGAGGAGCAGAGTAGGAACAGCAAATACTAAAGCAGGATGGTATGCAATAATGGAGCAGCTGATATAGAACTTGATTAATAAAGAATTAAAGGAGGGTAACATAATTAATGCCAATCACTATGGGTTTTTGGACAACAGATCCTGTCAAACAAACTTGATAGCTTTTGGATGTGATTACAAGTTTGGCTGATAAGGATAATAGTACTGATGTAAGATACATAGCCTTCTGCAAGGTACCATGTGACATTCTGAATAAAAAACTAGAATGGTACAAAATTAATACAGCATATACAATAGATTAAAAGCTGGCTGATTCATAGGTCTCAACATGTAATTTGTAAACTAGTGTGTTTCTGGTGGGTGTGTGGAGGCATTGGTTCTTGGCCCTATGTGATTTAATATTTTTTATCCATGACTTGGAAGAAAACAAAATCTTCTCTGATAAAATTTGCAGATGACACAAAAATTGGAGGAATAGTAAAAAGTGAAGAGGTCACTGATACAGAGCAATCTTTACTATTTGTTAAACTGGGCGTAAACAAAAAATGGGTTTAATACAGCTAAATTTAAATATAAACATGGGGAAAAGCAGGGGGAAGAACTTAGGCCATACTTACAGGATGGAGATTATCGTGGGAAGCAGTGTCTGAGAAAAAGATTTTGGGGTCATGGTGTATAATCATCTGAACATAAGCTCCCAGGTGCAATGCAATGGTCAAAAGGGCTGATACAATCCTTGGATGCATAAACAGGAGACTCTTGAGCAAGAGTAAAGAGGTTTTTAGTTCTGTGTTTGGCACTGGTGTACCCCTGCTGAAATGCTGTGTGCAGTTCTGGCATCCACAATTGAAGATTGTTGATAAATGGGAGGAGGGTTCAGAGAAGGGCCACAAGAATGATTAAAGGATTAGAAAACCTGCCTTATAGTGACACTCAAGGAACTCAATCTATTTAGCTTAACAAAGAGAAGGTTAAGGGGTGATTTGATTGCAGTCTATATGTACCTACATGGAAAACAAATATTTGATAAGGGACTCTTTAGTCTAGCACAGACAGGTATAACATGATACAATGGCTGGAAGCTGTCACTAGATTGATTCAGTCTGAAAATAAAAACAACAAAGAGTCTGGTGGCACCTTAAAGACTAACAGATTTATTTGGGCATAAGCTTTCGTGAGTAAAAACCTCACTTCTTCCTATGCATCCGAAGAAGTGAGGTTTTTACTCACGAAAGCTTATGCCCAAATAAATCTGTTAGTCTTTAAGGTGCCACCAGACTCTTTGTTGTTTTTGTAGATACAGACTAACACGGCTACCCCCTGATATCTGAAAATAAAGTGTAATTTTTTAAGAGAGACAGTAATTAACCATTGGAACAGTTTACCAAGGGTCATGATGGATTCTCCGTCACTTGCAATTTTTAAATCTCAATAGTTTTTTTGTTTGTTTTTTAAGATCTGCTCTAGGAATTATTGCGGGGAAGTTCTATGGCATATGTTATAAAGGAGCTTAGACTAGATGAGCACAACGGTCCTTTCTGGCCTTGATATCTGTGAAACTAGTGCACTTTCAGGCTGTTGCTTTTCCTACTACACTCCTCTCTTTCAGTGCTTCAGTATGTAAGTTAGCCCAATTTAACAGCCTGTGGATGACAATCAGAGCTAATATGTAAGGAGGCCTAAATTACATATTGGTAAGTGGGAGAAAGTGTAATTGTTGCCATGTATATGCTTCAGAGACCAGGAGAAGGTGCCAGTTACATCACCTTGTACTCCATTAGATGCAGCCCTAGATTCACCTCTGAATTTAGCCTGGCATGTAGTGTCTATAGATACACAGCAAAATTCTTCCTTTCTCCAACACCTTATCCATCAGAGTGTAAGAAGTAGTTTGCCACTTCCAAAGGGATCTCACTCCAGTATATTATATTCATTTCTGATATATTTTTAAAAGGACCCTAAGGCAGAACCTGTACTTTAATAAATCAAGAAAGAATCAACAATGCTGGCACTTTTGGTGCAGCTATGGAGATCTCCACAAAAGTAGAACATTCCCCCCCTTAGTTTAATTTTTATTGGTGCCAGTAGTCTCTAGAAATTGTTCTCAGTTTCTTTTATTACTACCACTGGCAATATCTGAAACCATTGTAAGCACAAATAATTGTAGCTAGAAGGAGAACATTCATACCAAAATGAACTATCTTAGCAAAGGGAATACAGAAAACTACTGGCCTTCCACCCCACCCCACCTCCTACATTAATACTTGGATAGCAATACCGTTTTTCTTTCGGCTTAATCTTACAATTAAGTTTACCTGTGTGTCTGTGAAATCAGTGAATACGCTGTTTTAGTACAGTAGTGCTTAGAGGACCTCAATTAAGACTGGAACCATATTGTGCTAGGCACTAGATATACATGTAGTTAGAATCAGTCACTTCGCTGAAGAGACTATATAGAAGCCAGATAAAGGGTGGGGAAAGGAAATACTATTCTCCCCATTTTACAGAGGGGAGGTGGAGGCACATAAAATAAGTGACGTGCCCAAGGTAACTCTCAAAATCTGTGACACAGCTGGGAACTGAACCCAGATCTTTTTAGACCCAGGCCAATGCCTTCTCTACCACTTCATCTCTTATCATGGATATAAGCACATCACTACTGCTTTGCTGCAAAACCCAAATAGAAGAGATCAGCTAGCCAGCTGTTCAGCCCTAGTATAAAATACATCTTCAATAATTATTATTTGTCCCTTCAAGAAACCTAGAAGGTTAAGAAGAAAAGTACTAAATGACATTTCTCCTCAGATCAGAAGGTGGTAAGAAGAGATAGACCAAACTGAATTGTGTGCACACAACAGCAGGAGCAGGAACTTCTGAAAGAGCAAGGACCCTGTCACTCTGAACTACAGGCTCTATGGACAAAATATTTAGAGGACTGAATCCATGCCTGCCCACGTCACATTTATAAATTATACCTTGAAACTGAAGACATGGATTCAAGCCTTGTCTTGCCAACATGCTTCTGCATTGGGAAATTCTAATCTGGCCACTCATGGCTTGTCTGTTTTCTGCACATGCTCCCAAGGTACTGTGAAGGGGCTGGAGAAGGCATCTGAATTGGGTCTTACCATTTGATAGGACAATAATTTCACATATGCCAAAAAATAGCCTGTAAAATGCATAGGATCACAGCTGGGTGGAAAGCGATAATGTTTTTTCAAGGTAAAAATTTCATTAGAAGTTTATTGCAAACATTTTTTGGCCTTTTCAATAAAAAAAAGCCCAAACTGATTGTCTTTTTTTCCTCCTTTTCTTTTCTGTCTCTCCCCTGTGTGTTACTTGATATCAGGAGTAGGAAAAAAAAACAATCTTTCGTTTTGGGGTGGAGGTTCTCATCAATACACAGAAAATTTTCAAATGAAATAAAATCAAAATTTTAATGAAAAAGGTTGATAAAAAGGCCAGTTATAACCAAAATGTTTTCTAAAGTAAAATGTTGACCAATTCTAAACAGAGCACAGTTTTTCAGATAAAAAGTAAGACATCACCATAATGTTTATTCTGGGTTTACCCATTAGATTTAATTTGAGGATTATTAAATTTGGAAGAGATTATTTGTACTGCATTCAATTGACACTAAAATATTCTAACATCACTTGCTTCAATTTATCCAAATTTACTGATATTTTCAGTAAACTTCCTTCAGTTTTAACAAGTTTCCCACACTCTAACTTTCAGAAAAGTTGTATGTGTGTGGGGGGGATGGTGGAATGTTCGGGGGGGAGTAGGGTTTTGTTTGGTTTTCTATACAAGGCACACAATAGATTTGTGAATTATTAAGAAGAGACAGACAACTTTTTTGGCATATACTTTGGAACTTGGGAGTTCATTTATATATATATATATATATATATATATATATATATATATATATATATATATATATATATATATATATATATATATTCTTGTGAATGAGAGTTACTGTATTCATGGATAGAAGATTTCTCATTCACAACAAATTATTGTTGAGAAATAGGAACCAAGAAAACAGCTGCTATTCATGTTCAGTTAGATGCATGGAGGGAAATTCCAACTAGATGACATATGTCAGCATAAGCAGTATGGGTCTTCAAGCTATTTAGAGTAACCAACTCTTTCGCTCATCCTTGATGAGGAAACTTTTTGAGCTCTTCAGTTTACAGTTTAGCACATGGCAATATTTTAGCTAATTTTCATATAAAAGTACCACAATTAACATGTCTTTTATAAAGAGATACTAATAGATCACTGTTACCTTTTCGGGCATCTCTCACATCAAGGTGTAATGTTGGCTGATAAAAGTCACTGAGAATGTGATTCTGACACACTGCTTTCTTAACTAAATATATATTAATAAAATTTGAACAGAGCCGCTGAAAATCACACACTGGAACTCCTTCAAAATCTTGAGTTCTTGAACAAAAGTGCCATCTTTACTTTAAACTTATAAATGCATAAAATTTTGTGTCAACATTAGCCCAGAAGTGGATACACAAGTTGCACGTTACCCAATTCTATTCAGAGAAAAAAGTTTTCATTGTTGGAAGTTAGGTGTATCAGCAGGACCGTGGGGTTTGGGATTTTTTTTGCGCTTCGGCAGTTGGGCTCTCTGAGGTTTTTTTTTGGGGGGGGGGGGGGGGTGGCTTAGGGCAGCAAAAAAACTAGAGCCGGCCCTGTGTATCAGTCCACTAGAGAAGAACTTCACTTTCACATCCTTCCGAACGCCACCATCATCACATCTATGCATCTGTCTTTTCTCCCATTCATTTGCATACATTGCATTATTATCTAAGTAGTTCTCTTTCTTGCCAACTCCACATGATCAGGCTGAGTGACTGAGCTTCCCTATACTACAGACTCCAAAATTACTATCCAATATATTTGTGTTCCTTCGTAATATTCAAAGTACTCATTAAGAATCCTATCTTGTCAAGTGCTGAATGAGGTCTGTGGGCTGCTCACACACATTAATTCATTAGCTTTATTAAGACATTAGTCCATTAGTACCCTGCAAGAGGTGCTCAGCACCTTACTGGATCAGTTCCTACTATATTACATTTACAAAACTGTTTTCACATTTGTTCATTGATTACCCTTTAGTTGACTCAATTTGTGTCCACAAAGTAAACTGCAAATCAGAGTACAAAGTGCACTCAGGTAGCTAGAGGTACAAGCACCAAGGACTGGAGACATCGATTCAATTGTAAGTAACAATGAATATGCAAGAAGCAAAGAAATGATGTTGAGGCATAAACTGAAGTTCATTTTTGTAAGTGTCTGTCCAGGCCCCTCGCCAGGGTGGGGAGGTAATTAACAAACAGGTCTACTAAATTTTGTAGCAAACTGTGTTCAACTAAACACACCTTTTTAAAAAAAATCCACTATACCCACAAGCAATATTTTCTTTCTCTGATCCTAAACCAATGCCTGGATCCTGATCCAGAAGAAAGCATCCTGTTAGTTTCACAAAATCTAAGATATTTTTATTTATATTATTTATATAATATATATTAATTAATATAGGTCTGTGATTGGGAGGGAATAAAAAATGGTATGAATCAATTCAAATTTTTGAGAGTGCACTTGAGTGCTAATGCTGCATAAAATATGCCTATTAGTGTAATTGATTATAACTGTGTGTTTTTCAATACTGTGCATCCACATTAACTAAGCATATATAGTGCACAAACATTGTTACTTGGCAGAATCTCTAATCCAGGTTATACTAAGTGAATTTTACAATTGAGCTGAATGACAGTCCTTAATTACATATTTTCTTCTGCTGATTATGTTTCTTTTCAGTGCTTGTGAGAGGAGCCAAATTGACAATACAGGGAAAATGCAGTTTAGAGTGGGCCTAAATTAGGGGACCTTTGGGACACTGTGACAGGATCCCCGGGGTGCAGCCTGGAACTATGGGACCACTGTGCTCCAGTAACTCTCCTGCCTAGGCTGTCCGTCTCAATGCTTTGCTAGTGACAAGCAGCAAGCCCTCCGGGCACTGTTATCACTCAGCACAAACTCATGTGGAGCCCACGCCCAGCTATATTGCATGAATGCTCCCAGAGCCACTCATGAATCACACAGAGCAAGGTATCAGCCAAATCCCCCCCAGACCCCAGCCTGTACCTCAGGAATAGACCGTCTTAATACCTAATTAATATACATTGATTAATTGGTTCACCACTTCATCGATGAAAAATGGATATACACCAGCCTTTGTAAACCCGAGCAGATTTACCAAACACTTCGGGCAAACTCACTGGTAAAGATAAACAGTTAAACAAATTTATTAACTACAAAAGATAGATTTTGTGTGATTATAAGTGATAACCAAAAAGTCAGAGTGCTTAATAAATAAAATAAAATAAAATCACGCAGTCTAAACTTTCAACCCTATTAGACTGGGCAACGTCTCGATTAAGCAGTTTTTCTCACCCCATTGGATATTGCAGTTCATAGTATACAGGTTTCACCCCTGTAACCTGGGCCAGTCTCCTCTGTTGTAATCTTCAGTCCTCTGAGTGTCCTTGTTGCTTGCAGCATAGGTGGAGGCAGGAGAAAAGCCAAGCAAGCATGGTCCCCCTGTGTTCTGTTTTATACGCTTAGTCCATGTCCTTGGAGAACACAAGTCCATGCATGTCTGGTGGACATTGCTGAGTCAGGGAAGTGAAGGCAGAGCAATTCCCCTGGTATGGCCTTATGCAAGTGAGCCATTGCGTTGTAACTCTTCTGCTGGACAATGACTGGTGATGTCTGTTCAGCACCCACTTGGGTATTGGATACCTCCCTTGTCATTGCCTCTGGAGAGCTAGTATCTGGGCCCTTTCCAAACCCACAGCATGTTTTAGTGACAACCGTACAACAAAATTCTCATAACTTCATATGTATTAATGATATACATATTTAGATAGAATAGTGACTTTCAGCATATCATAACCTTTCCCCTGATACCTCACACAGCCTTCTTTCTATGCAATATGACAATTATATTTAAATGAGGAATATGGAGGCTACAGGATGCTCCCCCAAGGTATAGAATGTCACAGACATTACAAACTACAGCTCATAGGATGAAGAGTGATAGGCCAAGCTTCCTCAAACTGCCCTACAGCTGCTTCTCTATATATTTTTTTTTAAAGTAGGGATCATTTCCAGGCTCATTCTCTGTATTCATTCAGTCACTGGATTCTCTCTGGTTCAGACTACCAACACATGTGCCAAATAGTATCAAACACAATAGTAGCTTCCTGCCAGTACTTGCCCACCAGAAATAGGTACCTAAAAAGCAATCCACTGGTAACTACTTTAGGAAACTATTGATTTGAATCCGTGACATAGAGGTGAAACACTGTCTTCCCCAAAATCACTCCTCTGCAAAATCTAGCCCCTTTACTTTTTTGAGTTTTCCATTTTCCTGCTTATCTGCTCTATTATTTGAAATTCTCTCTCAGAAACTCAAAACCAACATTTTCTTTTTAATATCTATAGGCCAAATTCTCACCTCGCTTATACCAGCATAAGGTGAGTAACTTCAGTAACTTCAGAGTTGTACTGGATTTACACCAGTTTAACTGAAATTATGATCTGGGTTTGTACCTATGTACTGTTCTCTTTGACAAACACTTCTGGGATGTCCTTATAACTCATAGGGGGACATCTTGGCCCCTTTGTGAAGTCAATTGCAAAACTCTCACCGACTTCAATGGGGCCAGGATTTCACCCAAAGGTCAGACGTCCATATGACTTTGGGGTACTTAAACACATGTGATAAGCATCATTAACACATAGCAATGTGCCAATATTATCAGTATGGGATTTGTTGACCCGTTTTCCCTTTTCAGCAGCACCACAAATGTGGAAGGGTCATGCATTAGCTGTGCCTACTATTTTTAATTAATTCATTTTTCAGCATCAGAGTGATGGAAATAAAAAAAAAAGTTATTTCAAATGTCTATGGGAAGGGACCCTCCCCACCAAGGTCTGATTAAAAATCAGTCTGAAGTCAACTGAAAGACACATTGATTTTAATAATCAGGCCCTAAATTAATCATTTTAAGATAGGTCATATTCAGAGCCTTCTGTTTCACAGTGCCCTTTTAAGGATGCTCTCTAGAAAAGCAGAAGGTGATTTGCCATGGTTTTATTTTTTTTATGTTTTATACATGAAACTAATATTTACCTTACTGCTAGATCACTCAACCCCAGTAAGGATTGTAGCTACCTGATACCAATTGCGGTATTCTAAGTATAAAGTCATCACAATACAAGTGGCTGCACTTGCATAACTAGGTCTGCATAATATACCCCATAGTGTTGCAGATATATTATCAGTTTACTATGAAGATTTATCAGTTTATTAATCTTTGTCTGAATGTGCTCTCCCCTCAGGAATGAGAACGGGAAAATATTGAGGAGTTAAAAGAAGTTACTAGCTGGAAGAGAGAACTAGAGAAAGCAGCAGTCAGTTACTAAAGAACATTCTTTCTGTGTTTTATGTATTGTCACTATAGCATAACTTGTATTATTGCTATTGATTCATTTACAAAACAGTAGTAATGACTTAAGATCTGGGGCAGCTATTTCCAGAGTTCACCATGAGCTCTAGATTGCAAGTTTGGTACACAGGCTTCAGGATTTAATTCCCACACCCAGTAGAAAAAGGACATTTCCCTGACCTGAAAACAGCAAAAGAAAAGAATGTATGGAAAAGTGTTTTTAAAAGTTTTCAGCAATCAAACCTTTTTCAGCTGGAGTTGTAGGTTTTAGCTACTGAAAGGGGGAGCAAGAAAGGTGTTTTGGGGGAGGAGCAGTGGAGAAGGGGTTCAATTTGACAAAAATGAACAATTTTGTTGAGAATTAACATTTTTGGATGCCAATGGTTTACATTAAGTAACACCAGAGGCTACTTCACACTCTAAGGTTTAGCTGATGCAGTCCTGGAAAGTCAGCATAGTTCCTCTAAAGTCAATAGACTTGTGATAGTTGACCCCAGCTGCAAATCAGGCCCAAACACTTTATAACTGGAGATGAAAGCATTCAACAATAATAAAGAGTTTCCCTAAACAGTAATTGTGTTGTAGTAGGAAACATCCATTTGCGCCATCAGAACACACATACTGTAGACAGAGATGCAAATGATCTACATAAAACTGAAGAATTCTTCCAATCTGGTAATAAGCAGATCAAGTAATTTACTCGGTACCGGACGGATGTTGTGGCATTGATCTGTACAAGAAGCAGAAGTTGGCGACACGATCACCTGCTGGCAGCTGAGGCAGCCGCAACTCATTCTCACCTTGAGTCCCTGCCAGGCCCCACTGGCACAGTTCTCTCCTCTGTATCTCCCAGCAATTTTGGAAGGGTGGATACCTCAGTCTGGATGGCTAAATTCAAGCAATGAAGATACAACACTTAGATAACAAAGTCGGCTGTTCTGCCTTGCTAGAGCTGAGTGGAAGCCAAAACATAGCTTCAAACACTGTTGGCCTCAATGGATTATTATATGGATGTTCAAAAGCAGTTACTGAGCACCTAATTTTAATAGCTTTGGTATATTTCCTTTTCCATTAGCTAAGTGGACTTAGCTGGCCAAATTCTCAACATTATGTTGTTTGCTACTGCAATCCAGCCTCTGGCTCCACAACCACCAAGCCCAGGACACCTGAGGGGTAACCCGTTCTGCTAAGCAAGTGTTGATTTCAAGGGAGACAAGGAAGAGAGTGGGGATATTTTCTGTGATTGCAGGTTGGAAGAAAGGAGCTTGCTCACACGGAAGGAAGAGAGGAAGTTTCCTGCTAGAGAAGCTTTGCCGTCGGTTTAGATGTGAGAGAATTTGTCATTCTGAGGTGAGACCATACATTGGGGATGTATTTGATTGCTATTTGCTGGGAAAGACATTAACACTGTTAAGAGTGAATTGATTCTGTTTTGACGGCTTTCCCACAGTACCGCATAATAGCCTAAGAGGCAATGTTAGGAAAAGACGGTTACTCACCGTTGTAACTGTTGTTCTTCGAGATGTGTTGCTCATATCCATTCCATTAGGTGTGTGCGCGCCGCGTGCACGATCGTCGGAAGATTTTTACCCTAGCAACACCGGCGGGTCGGCTGTGGAGCCCCCTAGAGTGGCGCCTTCATGGCGCTGAATATATACCCCAGCCGACCCGGCGCCCCCTCAGTTCCTTCTTGCCGGCTACTCCGACAGTGGGGAAGGGGGGCGGGTTTGGAATGGATATGAGCAACACATCTCGAAGAACAACAGTTACAACGGTGAGTAACCGTCTTTTCTTCTTCGAGTGCTTGCTCATATCCATTCCATTAGGTGACTCCCAAGCCCAACTTAGGTGGTGGGGTCGGAGTGAGACATTGCTGCGTGCAAAACTGCTGATCCGAAGGCAGCATCGTCCCTGGACTGCTGCACTAGTGCATAGTGTTCTGTAAACGTGTGGACTGACGACCAAACCGCAGCTCTACAAATGTCCTGGATCGGAACTTGCGCCAGGAAAGCCGTCGAGGACGCTTGGGCCCTCGTGGAGTGGGCGGTGAGGTGCGGTGCTGAGACACCTGCCAGGTCATAGCAAGTCCGGATGCAAGACGTAATCCAGGAGGATAGGCGTTGTGAGGAGACCGGTGAGCCTTTCATTCGGTCAGCTACTGCAACGAAGAGTTGCGTCGTCTTTCTAAAGGACCTTGTGCGGTCAATGTAGAAGGCCAGGGCCCTGCGTACGTCCAGGGAATGCAAACGTTGATCCTGGCGAGAAGCATGTGGTTTAGGGTGAAAAACCGGGAGAAATATATCCTGGTTGATATGAAATGGAGAAACCACCTTAGGGAGAAAGGCAGGATGTGGGCGGAGCTGCACTTTATCCTTATGGAAAACTGTGTAAGGGGGCTCGGATGTAAGCGCCCTGAGTTCAGAAACGCGCCTTGCTGAGGTGATGGCTACGAGGAAGGCTGTCTTCCAGGATAGGTACAGGTGGCCAGTGGCTCGAATGGAGGACCTGTGAGCTTGGAGAGAACCAGGTTGAGGTCCCACGTCGGAACGGGCTGACGTTGTTGTGGGTACATCCGGTCTAAGCCCTTGAGGAATCTAACGACCATCGGGTTAGAGAACACCGAGGACGCGAGTTCCCCTGGATGGAAGGCCGATATAGCTGCCAGGTGAACTCTAATTGAAGATATCGCCAACCCTTGCTGTTTTAGGAAGAGGAGATATTCCAAAGTAAGAGGAATAGGTGCGTGCAATGGGGACGTGGCTCGTTGTTCGCACCAACAGGAGAACCGCTTCCACTTGGCCAAGTATGTGGTCCGTGTTGAGGGCTTCCTACTGCTCAGCAGAATCTGTTGGACAGAGTGAGAACACTGTTGCTCTGCCTGGGTGAACCATGGAGCAGCCACGCCGTGAGGTCTCAAAAGGCAGATCTTGTAGGGTTTGCTGCAGCTCCGGAGGCAAACCCGAAACCTGAAGCCAGGAGATCCTGCGCATAGCGATACCCGAAGCCAGGGTCCTCGCCGCTGAGTCTGCAATGTCCAAGGAGGCCTGCAAGGAGGTCCGAGCCACCTTCTTGCCCTCCTCTACCATGGCTCCAAACTCTTCCCTGGACTCCTGGGGAATCAACTCCTTAAACTTCCCCATAGAGTTCCAGGAGTTGAAATTGTAGCGGCTCAGTAGCGCCTGTTGGTTCGCCGCTCTAAGTTGTAGCCCTCCGGCTGAGTAAACCTTACGGCCAAACAGGTCGAGCCGCTTAGCCTCTTTTGATTTAGGCGCTGCAGCCTGCTGGCCGTGGCGCTCTCGTGCATTCACTGATTCCACCACCAGTGAGCACGGTTGGGGGTGGGTATACAAGTACCCATAGTCCTTAGAGGGGACAAAGTATTTTCTTTCCACCCCTCTCGCTGTGGGTGGAATGGAGGCAGGAGTTTGCCATATCGTATCCGCATTCGTTTGGATCGTGCGGATCAGAGGTAACGCCACCCTCGATGGGGCATCTGCTCCAAGGATGTTCACGATCGGGTCGTGCACCTCCACTATCTCCTCCGCCTGCAGGTCCATATTACGGGCCATCCTACGCAGGAGATCCTGGTGAGCCCGAAGATCTATCGGAGGGGGACCCGTACATGAAGTGCCCGCCACTGCCTCGTCCGGAGAGGAGGAAGAGGATGCCTCCGGCGGTACCGGATCCAAGGGGGGGTCCTGATCCCCTTGCTCTTGGGCCGGGGCATCACCTGCACTTGGGTCCCTGGTGTCGGGTGGCGTGGACACCGAAGCCTCCATGCCTCCTGGCGGAGGCCGAGAGATGGTGGATTCTGGGGCCCTTCTGACCGAGTGACCCGAGCGAGAGGTCGATGGTATTGGAGCCCCTTGCTCTTGGTGGTACGCCCACGGGGTCCAAAACGACCAGTGAGATGGTCCATGAGAGTGGTCCTCTGCCATCTCTTGCCAGTGGCCGAAATTTTGTTCCTCGGCGTGCCCTTGAGGGGGGTATGCCGATCTCGACAGGTCCTCCGAGGAACGAGACACCGATCTAGACGGCCATGGCGGTGCCGAGAGAGATGAAACCATCCCGGTGGGCTGCGGTGCCGCACGGTGCCGGTCCGGAGATGATCTATCTCTGCGCGGTGCCGGCGATCGGTGCCGGGACCGCGACCGGTGCCGATGACCTCGTCGGTGCCGGGAGTCGGATCTGGACCTCGACGAGGACCTGGTCGGGGTGACGCAGCCGGCCGTGGTTCTGCGTGATGAGATCCGGATACAACGGAAGCGGGATCGGTGTCTGAACCGAGAGTTCCAACAGCGTGGTGTACCAATGTTGTCTCGGCCACGCTGGAGCGATCAGAATCACCTGTGCCTGGTCTCTGCGCAATTTGAGCAGTACCTTGTGGACCAGAGGAAACGGAGGGAAGGCATAAAACAGGTGGTCTCTCCAGGGAAGGAGAAACGCATCCGAGAGGGAGCCCGGAGCTCGACCTTGCAGGGAGCAGAACACATGGCACTTCCTGTTGTCTCGAGATGCAAACAGGTCTATCTGGGGAAACCCCCACTTCTGGAAGACGGAATGTATGATGTCCGGACGGATAGACCACTCGTGCGTTTGAAAGGACCTGCTGAGTCGGTCCGCTAAAGTGTTCTGGACTCCAGGGAGGAACGATGCCGTGAGATGGATTGAGTGGGCGATGCAGAAGTCCCACAGGCGAATGGCCTCTTGGCATAGAATTGACGAACGTGCTCCTCCTTGCTTGTTGATGTAAAACATGGCCGTGGTGTTGTCGGTGAGAACTAACACACAGCGGCCACGTAGGAGATTGAGAAATGCCTGGCACGCCAGGCGCACCGCCATCAGTTCCCGAACATTGATGTGTAGGGCTAGCTGAGGTGCAGTCCACAGGCCCTGGGTATGGTGCTCGTTGAGATGGGCGCCCCAACCCAGAGATGATAGCGTCTGTGACCAGGTGCAGAGAGGGTTGTGGGGCGTGAAACGGCATCCCCTCGCAAACCACATTGTGATCTAGCCACCATGTGAGGGAGGTCAGGACCGAGTTCGGGATTGTGACCACCATATTCAGGCTGTCCCGATGTGGGCGGTATATTGATGACACCCAGGTCTGAAGTGGGCGAAGCCGAAGTCTGGCATGCCTGGTTACGTACGTGCATGAAGCCATGTGACCCAGGAGGGTAAGGCACGACCTCACCGTGGTAGTTGGGAAGGCCTTGAGTCCCTGGATGAGGCTTGTGATGGTGCAAAAGCGATTGTCTGGAAGGATGGCTTGTGCGCGTCTGGAGTCTAGAACCGCACCGATGAATTCTATTCTCTGGGTAGGTTCTAGAGTGGATTTGTCCTTGTTGAGTAGGATACCCAACTTGTTGAATGTGCGCACTATTATGTGGACGTGATCGCGAACTTGTTCCTTGGTGCGACCGCGTACCAGCCAGTCGTCTAGGTACGGGAACACCTGTATCCCTTGCCGACGAAGGTACGCTGCCACGACAGCCATACATTTCGTGAAGACCCGTGGGGCCGAAGATAGTCCGAAGGGAAGGACTGCAAATTGGTAGTGCACCCTGTTTACCACGAATCGAAGGAAGCGTCTGTGAGGCGGGTAAATAGCAATGTGAAAGTATGCGTCTTTCATGTCGAGGGCGGCAAACCAGTCTCCAGGATCGAGGGAAGGGATAATGGCCCCCAGAGAGACCATGCGGAACTTCAACTTTACTACGAATTTGTTGAGTCCGCGCAAGTCCAAGATGGGTCGCAGACCTCCTTTGGACTTGGGGATGAGGAAATAACGGGAATAGAATCCCCTGCCCCTTAATTCCACTGGAACCTCCTCTATGGCCCCCATAGCGAGGAGCGTAGAAACTTCCTGTATAAGAAGTTGCTCGTGAGAAGGGTCCCTGAAGAGGGACGGGGAAGGGGGGGAGGAGGGGGGGATAGAAGAAAACTGGATAGCGTATCCCCTCTCCACCGTGCGGAGGACCCAACGGTCCGAAGTTATAAGGGACCAAGCACGGTGGAAGTGGGAGAGGCGATCCCGAAAGGAGGGGGCTGGATCCTGGGGGATGACTGGGGCGCCGTCCTCGACCGCACCTTCAAAAGTTCTGCCTGGGGCCTGAAGGTGGTCGAGGTGGCCCCTGGTTCTGGCCGGGTTGAGGGCCGGTCCACCTTCTTCTACCACCTCGCCCTCGCCTCCGGGCCGAGTCCTGTCTCTAACGAGGCGGGGGGGGGTAGAAGCGCTGAGGCTGCGGCCTAAATGGCCTGCGCTGGGGGCCCACAACATGCATCCCCAGGGAGCGCATGATTGTTCTCGAGTCCTTGAGGCTCTGCAGGCGAGAGTCCGTCTTATCTGAGAACAATCCATGACTATAACTATAACTACAACTATGATACAACAAGATAAGCTAGGGAAAGTGGAGAACAGCTAAGCAGCGCTCCACAGTTCCAACGACCGTCAGGGGCGGTAAGAAGGAACTGAGGGGGCGCCGGGTCGGCTGGGGTATATATTCAGCGCCATGAAGGCGCCACTCTAGGGGGCTCCACAGCCGACCCGCCGGTGTTGCTAGGGTAAAAATCTTCCGACGATCGTGCACGCGGCGCGCACACACCTAATGGAATGGATATGAGCAAGCACTCGAAGAAGAACTGAAAGATCTAGCGAGAGTTCCATTAAGGTTACATGTGGAACTGCTGGTAGATGGGAGCCAAGAAAGCATGATAATTCTATCAGGCTGAAATACTTGAAATAAATTTCCAAGAGAACGGAAAAATTAAAACATTAGTGGGGGGTGGGGGAATGGGTTAGCCTTTTCTATGGTGCTCATCACGATAGTACCCAAGTGACTCCCCAACATCAATGTAACAACTCCACAACACCCCTTGAAAGTAAGGAGATATAATTATTCCTATTATATATATGGAGAGTCAAAGGGAGATTATGTATTTTACCCAAGGTCGCAAAGGAAATCTGTGGCACAACCAGAAATGAGATGTGCATTTCAAGTTCCAGGCCAAAGGCCTAACCACAAGACCATCTGTCCTCTCCCTACCTGTGTTCAACCAGTCATAATCCATAGTTCCTGGACCTGTAGTGCTCACCACAGGCCCCTATCTGTCCCTGTCTCAAGCCCTTGCCTGGGCCATCAAAGCCTACCTGTGTTTTATGAGACACACATACAGACTGAGACCATGCGCAGAGATGAAGGAAGAGCCAGTGGAGAGAAGCAAAGAGAGGGTGATGCAAGATGAGTCATGTGCCAGCAACATTATTTTAGTAGCAGCATTTTGAACGAAGTAGGCACGGTCATAGCAGTCAAGGCTAGAGAGAAGGAAACTGTAGTAAATCAAGATGTGAAGTCATGACTGCTTGGATGAGAGTTTCAGCTACATGAAGAGAGTGTAAAGGAAAGCTCCTAATCCATGGCTCAAACCAGGGTCTCAGGGCTTTAAACTCCCTACCTCCGAGTCAGGGGCCTTGGTTCCCAAGTTCTCAGTCTCCCAGCTCAGCCATGGCCAGAACTTTTAGGCTTCCAGCTCCCTGGCAGTTCATTAGGGCAGATGGGGTGGCCGGGAGCCTTGGAACCATGTTAGAACTAGCAGCTTTGGTGCTTGGGCTCCCCAAGCTCAATGATAATTTGCAATTTTGTGGAACAAAATGTTTTGATTATTTCAAAATGAATTCTTCTCGGTTTTTCCCTTCTGCGGGAAATTTTGAAAAAAAGTCTACTTTTTCTTCAGAAATGGAACACTTTTTTTCAGAATTCCGGAATCTCTTGTGGAATGGAATTTTTTTTTTACCAGCTCTAGCAGAGAGGCAGATTTGTGAGTGGTTGTCACAAAGATGGGAGTCAAAATTGCATGTAAGCTGTCTGCCAGGTTTTGTCAGCATCAAAAAGAGCTGGGTTCAATATCTAGGGGTTTCTCTTTAAATTTGCAACCCAGCACTAGCTTGAGCCTCAACCCAGAAACCTGGGAGGGAAATTAAATACCTTCCCCTTAACAGGCTATACTTCCTCTCACAAGCATTTATATGCAACAAAGTAAACTTTATTAAGGGAACATGGAACACAGTTGATAAATCACTATATTTATACAAATAAGCAGCTAACATTCACATGGACAGTATCTCTGATATAGCCCTTGATCTCAGTTTCCCTAGCTGGTGGAATAAATGAATAAATGTCCCTTTAAAATGCCACTTCCCCCCTTTCTCCTCCTCCAGCCCATTCATGGCTTGACATCACTGGTTAGTAAAGCTCCAGAGTGCTCTCAGTCAGGTTCATCTCCAGCCCTTAGGTGGCATAATGTCTGACTTCTGTGAAGACATGCCTTGCTGCCATCTCTTTCCATATTACAGAATCTATGTTGATCTGGTCATCCAAGGTTCCACCACCTAGTCAGCTATAGTGACTTCAGCTGTAATGGAGATAGGCTGTAGGATCCTTACCAGAACTCACTCTACTCTGTGGCTTCAGCAAAGAGTCATCTATAGAAATGGTTCAATGGCATATAAGACCCTTCAGCAGAGCCCTTGCCACCAGAGCCCTTGCCACCAGGGAGTCACTCCTTACCAGAAGATTAGAGTTCCTTTCCCTGTACTGTCTGTCTGATTTTTATCCAAGTTCCTCTATTCAGCTGTGCAAGAGTGACGATTTGGTGATAGTAAACCCTCACTGAGGGCCATTAGGTACAGTTGCATGGTCTCTTAGTCACATAATAAGGACAATTGTTCATTAGCTCTGTGTCCAAAATGTAACCAAAACAACCGAAATGTTCACATTGGGATAGTGGGTAACCAACATGCAAATGAAGTCTGGCTCATTCAATCTCTTCCTCTTGTTCACCTGTAGACAGTGGCAGAGAGCGCCTTCCCTCTGGCACCTCAGACCACAAGCTTACATGTGTTTGCAGGAATGAGCACCTGGAAATAGAGTCTAGAGAAAGAAGAAGAGGGGAACCAAGGACTGAGCTTTAAGAAATAGTAACAAGTGGGGGCAAGGGGAAAGAGGATGACCCACCAAACAAAACAATGGAGGAGTGATCAGAGAGGCATGAGCCACGAAAGCCAACAGAGAACAGGACTGCAAGAAGCAGAGATTTGCCAATACTGTAGATGCTCGTTAGTAGCAATATAGCGGTGCCCATTTGCTCTGTAGCCCCTAAGCTGCCGTTGCTCTTATGCGGAGTGTTGGCTGACAAAAGGCAGCCTGCTTTTTCTGATGCATACAACAGCTACAGTATTCGCTAACCATCTATAATTGTAACAATGTGCTGTATGTTTATTATTGCTAGGGTATTACCTTAGTATACACATTATATATTTTACACACATGCTCTGTTCTACATTTGTAACCTACCACCACGCTGTATCAAGAAAGCGGTATTAATTGAGTTAATGTTATAAAAGTATCAAGTTTTATTTTTATTTTAAGATCAAACATCAACCATTACAACAAACTCAATCTCTTGCTCTTATTGTAAACATTTTTTTGTACTTCACTGGAATACATTGTATGCAGTATATGTCACCCTGGATAAGGGCATCTGCTAAGCAAATAAATACTGTTATAACCTAAATTAAGTATTATTCCACATCAAAGTGTATTCTATTTATATGGTATCCACTTGTAAATTAAGAATGGAAAAAACTCGCTCATTTTGGGTGAAAGAACTCTGTGAATTTGCTCTGCTTTTTCTCAATCACAATTTTGTTTTGAAGATCGGATTCAGTGTCCCAAAGAGACCTGTAGACCCTATCACCAAGTCCTGCTAGCTGTTGAAGCACCAAAGTGTGTTCAAAGCCTTCAACGGCTCAGAAGTCATCGGAGGTGGAACTTCATCAAAATCAGTCTCAATCTCTTGATGAGGATATGTTTAATCAACACAACCTCATTTCTCAGGCCGTGCAGCAGTTGCAGTACTCAGTAATTCCTTATCAGTTAGCTCTCTGAACATGAACAAATCCTCATCTACAGCTGCTATTAAGTGCTCTTTTTCCATGTTGACTGGAAGCAGAACATTGTTCAGGGGGTCATTAAACTCTTCAATATCCTCGTCTTGCACACCTTCCACTAGCTCAACAAATTTCCACCTCCTGAAGCAGTTGGAAATTGTTGTTGACTTTACATCTTGCCAGGCCTCAGCATCAAGATAAGCACAGTAAAGCAAATGTACAGTTTTCAGGACTGTTTGAACATCTGTGTTGGAGTCTACATCTGTGTTCCCTCTCAGGTGTGCAGCTGCGCAGCCGCACAGGAGGCCATCCAGGGCCAAGCAGGCACACACAGAGATGAGCATGAAGCATGTGTAGGGTGGGTGGGAGCAGTGGGGGGGCAGTGATGAGGATTTGGGGGGAGCTTGGGGTGTGCAGAGCTATGGGGGAGAGACGCCTCTCCCTCCCTCGGCCCCCACCTCCTCTCCCCCAGTCAACACAGTATCTTGATTAGCAAAATGTGTTTTGTCACCATCTGAATAGCCAGGGGATAATGCCTCAATAAAACAGAGTCTGCCAGAGAGATGCTTCTAGCAGCTCCACACCAGTTGATAAATTTTAACTTCATGTAAAGGTCTTATAAACATCATTCTTGGCCATTACTTATCATTTAATTTTTTACTCCATTACACTATCTACATTTTTTCCTCATACTTTTCAAAATGGCAAAAATAGTATTTCACTGTCCCCGGTTTACCATTGCATTACTTGGATCAGCTGGCAGAAATTTTCTTTGAGGTTAGTCACTGGATCAATATCATTTTGTCCCTCAACTTGAACTGTGCTCTGAATTCAGAAGTAAGAGCATATATTAAGCATTCCATGAAAGCTTTAAGTATCAGCCTGAAGGAGTGAGCCTTTCCCATTTATAGATTACAAAGGAACAGTCTCTAGGTAAGACAAAGAGAAGACAAATTCTGATGATAAACAAGTTTATTTTGGTTGAGCTCGCCTTGGGAAAACTACAGGGTCTGATTGTTGCCATGTGCAACCCCCTTTAAGGTTAATGTCAGCTGTGCCTCACTTTTGTTGAAATTCACCCAGGAACATAGATGGCCACAGAAAGTCCCCCAATACAGCAGAACTGTCGTGGTTACACTACATATGAATGGGTAATTTCCGTGGGTGCACAGAAGACACTACCTCCTGCATCTGACAGAACTGGGTTCTACACTAGCGATGAATAGGCCACTACAGAAAGGGACTTAAGGAATGGGCCAAGGAATGGAAAAAGTCCATGGTTACATGTATCCAGTGGGCATGGCAAGGAATGTTATTAGACTAGTGTGCAGGAATCACAGGATCTGGTACTGCAACTGCGAAGAGGGTATGTATCTGCTCTGGCCACAGGTTGGGGTGTTTATTCTGTATCCCCCCTTGCCCCACAGTGTGCCTCAGTTTCCCCATTTTCCAGATGAGAATAATGATATTGACCTTCCCCTGTAGAACATTTTGATATTTATAAATGAAAAGCACAAATATTGTTGGCTTTTTGATTTCTGTTTTAAAAGGAAATTACCAAAACTAGGACTTAATAGAAATATTTTTGTGACTGTTTTTATCTGATTTCCAATGGCAACAATTCCCTGTTGTGGATTAAAACTTCCCCTAGCAGTTTTTGCAAAGCTTTTTGTGGGCAGTGTCCTGATATAAAAATAAACATTTACTTTCATTTCTAATATTGTGGTATTATATTTTATATTCAGATGAGACCTTTACAGATGAAGTCCTGTCTGAACATTTAATATCTCAAGCATTTTGCATAAGAGGAAAAGATTGTTCCTATCCAAAATTCCCCTTCTCTTTCCAAACTATTGCACAGTGCTCTCTGTGCTCTTGGCCTAGCTGGCTGCTGACTTTCCTCCCCTCCTGAGAGGTGGCTGCATTTCAGTGGTGCATTTCTATATATCAGCATGTACTGATCCTTGTGAAAGGAGGCTGTAGGAATGAACAGATAGTTACTGCAGACGTCACCTGAAGACAGACCTTCCCTAAGACCCAGCCAGGTACTAGCAGTACAACATTGTGAGCTCTTGGTGGGATAAGGGTTGCCGTGAAAGTATGGAGTTGATGGCACACATCCGCATATTACCCCGATATTGGTGCTGCACATAACAAAATTCATTCCGCTCATGGTTGGAAAAAATTAGTGGGAACACCAGTCTAGATCAAGAACAATAATCCAGTTGGCGATTTTTGATTGGCTCTTAATTACACTTTGGTTCTTTAGGTTCTTAATCACACTTTGACCCATAGATTGCATCAAAGATATAGTGTGGGGGTAAGAATTTGGGCTGAAAGTTAGTTAGGACCACTCCTTGAGGGTGTGCAGAGCACTTATCCCACAAGAGGCATATCTTACAGTTCTGCAAGCGAAGCTGACAATCCCACTGTTTTAGCTAGTTGATGAAAATCTCACCTGTCATCCAGGCATTCGTTGAACTGACATAATTGAGGGGAAGTTTACTGAAATCCTTTGGAAAGCATCTGGGTTGTTTTGACTTCCCAATCATGAACAGTGGGCGTTCGGCACAGATGAGCACACTTACTCTGTCCTTTGAAGCTTTCCCTCCCTTCCAGCTTTTCATTCCCCACACACACACACCCCCCACATGTCCTCTGTCACAGAGCTCTTTCAGATAAAGTGCTGTTTCATCAGCATTGTAGATGTCAGCCAGGAAAAACTTTTCAAGAATGTGAGGAAGTATTTCGCACTGCCACTGCTCAGCTGGTTTGTCCGCTGACTGTTTTTCACCATGTTCTTTTTTGTAAGCGACACTGAAGCATTTCTTCCATCTGGTAAATCAACCATCACTTGCCTTAAAATCATTCAATCCAAGCAAAGTGGCAAGCTGAAGGGCTTTTTCCTCGATTGCAGGTCCAGCAAGCAGAGCTCACTGCGGTGCCTTCTCCTTGAACCATACAAAAAGAGCATGGTCAGCATCAGGGGCTTTTCCTTCACATCCATGCTTATGGCAGCTTTTCAACTGTCCATCTTTGTATTTAGCCAAAAGCGTATCCTTCTGCCTTCACATTCTGTATACAGCTGACCTATGCAACCCCCCTTGATGCAACTTGGTTTTGAGCAGCCCCCAAAATTTGACAGTCTCAGATAATCTGTAGTTTTTCTTTCTGGGAGAGACTTCTTGGCATTTGGTCTGTTTTGCCACAAAATAATGATGCAAGAAGGCAGAGGATGTCACAAATCTTGCTCTTATGCAGCAGCTATGTTGCTGGTACTGAGTGGGCAATTCATGGTAAGGAAAGTGTTCCCAGAAGAAACGTTGCTCGTAAGTGGTGTTTGCTTTTATAAGGCATTGCTGCAAACAAGCGTCTACTATAGTGTCAAAAGTTGCCAAAAGGTCAAGAAAGATGAGACCCTGAGATCTGGACAGAAGGTGGCTAGTTTCAGTAGAGTGAGGGCAGTTTCAGTGGAGTATAGAAGGCAGAAGCCAGATTGGAGAGGGTAAAGAATGGAACTTGTGAGAAAGAACTGCCGACAGCATTTGTAGATAAGGATAAAAGAGAGGCTAGTGAGATTACTAATGTGCTAGGCGCTTTACTGACAGATTTGAAGATAGCATCCCTGCCCCGGAGAACTTACACTCTTCATAAAATAATGTACAAGAACTTTTCACACAGTCTGGAGCTTTTCAGAAGTTCAATCTGCATTACACATGGATCAAACTCACAAATGAGCATAAAGTGTGAAAAATTCCATACTGCTTGTAGCACTCATCAACCTTTAGACAGAGATAATAATAATGTGGTGAAATGGGATATGCCGTGCACCATCTGGCAGCTGTGCAAACAATAAGAAGAACCTTATGAAGAACCTTATTACAAATTTGGGAACCTGTTGATTACATTGCATGTCTAACAATAGACATTTTACTGTGTAAAACGTGAGAACACAGTCTAAATCATGGATTATTTAATTGGTTACACATGGATCTTACCATTGGTTTAGTCATTCCTTTTATTTAACAGTACATCCTTCTAAAAATGCTGCCTTGCTTCCACAGTGAATGAATTAAAGAACTGTAGGTTACAATCCAAAATATAAGAAACTAAAAAGAGAGTCATTGTTTTTCTGTAACAGCGGGAACCCTGATAGTGGTCTGATTCTGTAAGGATGTTTAGTACATTCATGTAGCTGACAGTCTAATATTTCGTATTAACACACCAACTCTGCAGTAGGCAAAATGAGGTTAAGGTTTTTTTTATTAATGTGTTTTTTCTGAATTATGATAGAAAACAACAGAAAGTGATTAAGAAGAGTATGTGAATAAAAAAAGTTCTTTAAACCAACAAGCTCATGGATTTTGAAGGACTGCCAGGAGACTCATTAACTGGAACTACTCAGAAGGACACTGAAACATGTTCATCTACTTAAAGAGATGAGTTTCTCACACATCAGGAGAAAAAACAGAACAATGAAAACACAACAATTAAACTTTAAAAATCATAGGCCCCTCTCTAGGGTGGCCAAATCTCCTCGGTATGATTGTTCAGCTATGCATTTGATTATCTATTCCAGCCTAGATGCTCCAAGCAACTGTCTCTTCACTTCCAAGGGGTAGTGCACACACTCATCCTTTTTGTCTCTCTCATTTTGACCAATACTGCTACCAAAGATCCAGTCGCCTCACTGTTAAAGCTCTTCTTCTGTCCCTATGTTGATGGCTTTGTGTGCCTGCCTCATACCATCCACTCTCCTTTTTTAGTCACCTCACATTCCTTCATCCCAATTTCCACTCTATTCTGTTTCTCTTGCCCTCTTTATACTCAAACTGTTTTGTGAGCCAGGGCGGCTCCACGCACCAGCGCAGCAAGCGCGTGCCTGGGGCGGCAAGCCATGGGAGGTGGCCTGCTAGTCCCTGTGAGAGCGGCAGGCAGGTGGCTTTCGGTGGTGTGTCTGCGGGAGGTCCGCCGGTCCCGCGGCTTCAGCGGCAATTTGGCAGCGGGGACGCCGATGGTGCGGCACCGGCGGACCACCCACAGGCATGCCGCTGAAAGCCACCTGCCTGCCATGCTTGGGGAGGTAAAAAACATAGAGCCGCCCCTGTTGTGAGCAAAGGAATAGGGTACACAGTTGTGGTGAACAACAGGCTTGCGTCACCCAAGCTCAAATCCAAACTTCCCCTAAGTACAAAGTCTGTCTGGACCAAGAATTAGGATGAATTCTAATTGCTTTGATTTTCAAAGCAGAGAATCCCTGTGGATGGTACCATACACCTATTATTAACAGGCCACAGTCAAGATTATCATCTACCAGGACAAATGGGAGCAGCTCTCCCCTCAGCACATGCCCTTTTGTTCTCTCCCGCTCCTCCCAACTGTTTCTAGTCCCTCTTCTCTTGCACATCCTGGGCCTTTTAAAAACAAAAACACAACCCAGCTTGCATCCTTTTTTTAAGCCAGGTAAAATAACTGCTGTAGGGGCAGCATGGCAGGCAGATGAACATGACAAAGTCAGGCGCCTCCCATTGAAGGTGTGAAGAAAATACACAGCACTCCTTGATCTCTCCCCCATCATCATTTTCCCCAGTTGCCCTATGAATCAGTCACCCCAGTTTGCCATCCCCTCACTTGCTCCCCAACTCATCCCTTTTATCCATGCACTCACACGTCACATGCACCGTGCCCAAGTCACTCTTGATACAAAGAAATTGAAGTTATGGGTATGTGGGGCGTGGGGGAATGGCTCTCTCTCATCAGCTAAAAGCAAAAGGAAAGCTCCTCCTTTCCATGGCTTCAGGGGCTTTGCCCCACATCTACCCCTGCTTGTTAGATGAGGTTGTAAACATTCACCAAGCAATCTCTCTGTTAAGTACCACACGATGGAATGGGGGATTTGAATAAGCTTTCAACTTTTTCCAAGGGAAACTGGAAAACAAGCCAATTTGAATCAGAATTAAATAGGTTCGCATTGTGAAAGTGAAATAAATTATATTAAAGAAATAGAATGAATTGAAGAATGCTGTATGTGCCTTTAAGTAGAAATGAGAAATGCTGCGATCCAGGTGTCAGGAAAGCAGACATTAAGATAGAACAATTGCTCCACTTAAGGGTGATTGGTGAAGTATTAGCCTTAGATCGATAAGAATTAGTAAGGAAGTAGGATATGCATGTTGTGCCCCAGGTAAATTTTACAATTTTGCTCTCTTTGTCCCTTTGTTTAGTTCGCGCCCTTTTATCTGTATAAATAAGACTGTTTGGGTCTTGCATGGGGGCTCACATTATCTGAATGTATTAGCAGAGTGCTGTGCTAATAAAACAGAGTGGTCTGACAAACTGTGAGTCCTGAGTCTAACTATGACAACGTCAACTCCGGAAATCAGAAACCACAGAGTTTCATACAGTTCCAGTATTGAGTTAAAAAAGTCAGCGTTAGATGGGAAATAAAGGAGGGGTGTAGAAGGGCTACATCCTAAACCAAATGAAGTCAACAGCAAAGCTCTCACTGACTTCTGTAGAGCCACTATTTAGTCCCTAGTTTACACTAAACAACAACAAAGTATCCTAAATTCTTCTTTTATTAGGAATTTCTCTTAAGATACCCAGTGAACTTGTTAACATGACTTTATTGTTGGCACTGAAAGAGAATCCATTTCAAATTTTCATGAGAAGTTAATCTAAAAGCCAAACTCAGTATCCCATCAGAATATTTTATTTGAGCATTTGAGCTGTTCCAATCACAACTAAAAGACAAAGGCAATGCTTGATGAAATAGCTTAACATGAAATCAGTCAATCCCAGCAATTCCTATTTCTTTTGTAAATGTGCAATACATAAGAAGAAAAAAAGGCTGCAGAACACTGGATCATAGTTTCTTGATCATGTAACATTCACAACTAACATTTAAGAAAATTTGAAAAACTGGAAGGTTAATTATTTTTAAAATAGTGAAGGTGGTTGAAGATTTTGAAGAATGAGGCAAGATTCTCTAACCAGATTTTCCCTCTTCTTTCTCCAGTCAGAAAATAATTCAACTGAAAGGAAAATTTACAAAACACTATAGTTTTTGCTAGGTGAAGTCATTTTTGTGAATCCCTAGAACCCAGCAAAATATAGTCCTCTCCTGATTCATCACATTATTGACAGAACTCAATGTACAATGGAATGAATGGTACAAAGTAGTGCAAAATAATGAATGGAGAGGTATGACTTAATGAGCTTCTTCAGAAGTTACATGTTGTAGTTTCAACTCGGTTCAGGCCAGAAAGACATGAATCCTAAAATGTGTCTCTAATTAAGTGATAAAGCTAATTGGATCTGAGTTTGTTCCCTGATAATCGCCTGTGCTGCTGAGATAAATGGTTAGACAAAGCCAAGAAACATTCTTTTCCTCTCCTTTAAATGATTATTAGGGTATAAACTGTGGTTTCACTGACATGATCCCAATACTCAACGTAAAGGTTATATTATTAAGTGTGTTATTTAAAAAAAAAGAGCAAGAGATAGAGACTGCCTTTTGTTTCATGTATTTGAAGAACAGCAGGAACTAGAGAAAATGGGATAAGAGCAACTTTCTCTACCTAACTCCTAAAGTGTAAGCTCTCTGTGCTACAGGGGCTCAGTGGTTCTGGACAGGGTTGGGTAGAATCATGAGGAACAGCTTTCCTCTTTTGTAGGGTGCAGATTATCATAGTTTCAAAACATAAAAAGGAGATATTTTTGTAGCAACATTTTTTAGGTTTGTGAAAAAAACATACAAATGACAGAAGGGCACTCTTTTCAGGGCTTGGATCGACCAGTATGTGCTGGTACAATATACTAGCACCTCTACCATGTTGCCGTCTTGTGTTCTAGAATCTCCAACTGCATGTTTTAAAAAGGTGAGGGAGAGGAGGGGAAGGGATGCTCAACCCCAAAAGGCACTAAGCACTCTAGCCTGATTCAGCAATGTGTGCAAATACATTCTTATGTGTGTGTAGTCCCATTGACTTTCATGTTTAGGTATGCATGGTCAGAGTGTTCAGCACCCTGCAGGATCAATGCCTAAATCTCTAGGTATTATGGTTGTAATATAAACTTAAGATTGTGAACTGAGTGCAACTCACACAGCATCTGCCTGAGCTCTGAGTAGTGTGAACTACTCCATAATTCAGAATGGGGGTTAACTCAGATGCCTAGCAAAGGTAATTTAAATATCAACACTGTTAACGAAAGCACAATTGGTGCACAATCTACAGTGATTGACAGCTCATTCTGGAGACACATTTTGGTGGCTAATTCCCCCCCGCCCTTCTAGAAGAGTCCAAGTCTAAGGAGCGTATCAGAGCCAGTGGGCCAACTGAGCCCCCACTGATGGGAAGCCAAGCTCAAAAAACCCAGAGGAACTCAGGGAGCAAACACACAATCATATTTTCAACATCTCTGCCATCGATTGTGAGCAATGACTCATTTCGGCAACTCCAATGGATAAATCTTATTTTGTGGGCAGTTTGGGAAGGTAGCACCACCTACTTCCCCACCTCAATTTGACCATTTTTTAAAAATGAATACTGGCACTACTAAAGCCAGCTTGCCAACTTGACAGCAAAACATGATATGTTTCTTGGAGTGGAGGATTTTTCCCCCCTAGTAATTTACTATTCTGAATGAGTTTATCATGAAACAATCAAGTAATATCAGTAACATTCACTGAGTAAAAGAATAGCTCTGATAGAATGCACACTTGTTTGACTTTGCTCTTCACCTCAAGCTCTGTTCTTTAGAGCTGATAAAAAAAATTCCATTCTAGGGAAAACACTAATAATTTTGACATTTAATTTTCCTCCCAAAATGAAACAAGACATGAAAGTACCAAAACTTCTTGTGGAATGAAAAGTTTTAAAATTTTCTATTTGGGAATGTCAAAATGTTTTCTTTTGACATTAGCAATCCAAATGAAACACAATGTCAAAATGTTTTAGTTTGTCAACTGAAAACAAAAAGTGTTCTATTCTGGATCACATCAACCCTAATCTGCATTTGCCTGAGCAGATGCAGTGCCTCATGGGAGATGCAGTCCAGTCCATAAGAGATTATGGGGGCATGAATTACCTAAACTATGGGTCCCCTGAAGTATAGCAGCAGATGAATTAAATAAAGAGATTATTGTTGAACTGACCAAAACCAAAATATTTTGTTTAAATTTTCCATCAAGAAAATTGAAAAAAATAGTTGGCCAAACTGACATTTTCCCTCAAAATATACATTTCATGGAAGCCACAATTTCTGTTGAAAAATATTGAGATAAAATTATTTATCCATTCTATTGATAATCACACTGAGCACTCATTCCACTGTACTTTTTGGTTTTGGTCAACACAGAATAGGTTCTAATCCATATAGCATTATATCTTGTAGAAATATAATATCTCATCAAAAATTCAAATTTTTCATGGAGGAAGTTTCAAGCTGATTTAAAATGAAAATTTTGGTTTAAATTGACATTTTGAAAAAAAATTCATTTGCTTCAACTAAAAATATTTTAATAAATGAAACAAAAATACATTTTATGTCAAAATGTAAAGTGCCATTTCAACATTTCCTGTGGGGGGAGGGGGAAGAGAAAAATCAAAATTCCCTTTTTCCCCTTAAACTTTTTTTTACTTCAAGTAAAAAACATTTTTTCAGCTGGAAAACTTTCCACATAAATAATGCTGAACATCTCCAGCAGTTAAACGACTAAGCCTTATGGTTGATGAAATGAAAGCCCAAGACATTTCAAGCATTCTGGGGAAAGTGCCTGAGAAATTGGAAAGGCTGAGATAGGCACTGAGAAAGGCACTCGCCTAGGATCCAGGAGACCTGGGATCAATTCTCTACTAAATGATAGTATAGGGTTTGGTTCTCCTTCATACCTCAGTTTTACACACTGCTATTACTCCGCATGTGTCAGAATTGCTCCTGATTCACCCCAATGTAAGATAGAAGAGAATCAGACCTATACTACTTTAAGAGGTACAATTCATCAACCCAAGGTTTGGGTTTTTTTTAATGATTTAAAACTTCAAGGATAGCTTTTGTTTGTATTTTATTTTTGATTTTGTAACAAGGATTTATAGCTTTTCTAGTCCAACTGCCAGTCTGTAATTCCACCATTAGTGGAACCAAAAATGTGTCCAAAACTGTCTTGGTGAAGCAGAACGATATGAGCAGGGCTTGTCTACATTGGCAAGTTTTGTCGCCAAAAACTGCCTTTTGGTGACAAAACAGCAAGAGCATACACACTACAGTGGGACTTTTATCATGAAAAATGCCCAGTTTTGGCGACAAAAAACTTCCACCCCTATGAGAGACTTTTGTCTTTTCCCCTCCCTTTATTGTCGAAGAAGAGCCAGTGTAGACACTGCTGATTGTTTTGTCGACAGAACTGGCTTCTGCCAGTATCCCACAATGCCTGCCCTGATTGCTCTGCTCAGTGTTTTGATCTCTGCTGCCCTGCAGGCATACACCCCTCCCTTTTCAAAGTGCTAGGAAGTATCTGTGTGCTGCTCAGTTTGGGGAACAAAGAGCAAATCATTGGAATGCTCCTGTGCTGCCCGGCACTAGGAACACAGCAGCACGCAGACTGCTGCTGCAGGGGGAGGGGGACAGACTGCTGTGCTGCTTTGCCATTCCTCAGCACGGAGAGATCACACAGCTACTCATGATGCTGCTCTCTGCAGCTGAGGGAGCTGTGGGAGAACTCAGAGAATCCCAAGATGCACAGCAATCAGCTTTTACATATTCATAGTGCATCGCTCACCCTGTTGATGATGGTGTCCCCAATGTGGACATGATCTGTCGACATAGGGAACAAGTGTGAACACCCTCGGGCAATTTTTGTTTTGTCGACTTTTGGGTGTCGACATGAGTTTTGTTAATGAAACCTGAAAATGCAGACAAGCCCTAAGCTTTTCTGCATCCTTCCTATTATCTCAGTGTGTTTTCTGACTTTTGGACTTGAAAATCTCTCTTGCACTGTCTGGATTGCTAATCTCACTTGAACCCATATTTAAATGCAGAACAGATTAGGGTGACCCCTTTGTGTTACACAACTACCAAAGTGTCATGCTTTCGTATTTAAAAATGTCATGTTTTTATTTGTGACCTTGAACTGCAACAAGCACATAACATATTAATACAGTCTACTTTACATTGCTAGATGGGAGATTATTGTATTCCATTGGCATCACACCATAAAGACAGTTTATCAAATCTTCCAGCCAACATTTTGAAATATTATTTTTTGCAAATAATTTCAGCTGGCACATTCTACAGTATACGAGAATTGGAATCAGACACCCAAGTTACTACTTATCAAATGATTCTGCCAACATACAACCAGTGTATAAAATAAAATTCTCTAGAATCCTTGTTTCTTTAAAAATACAACACTAGTAGTATGCCTTTTGTGGTATTGCAGCAAAACCATGAACTCAAGCCATTTTTCATTAGGTCACTTTAGGGTTCGGCCAGAATGAGATTCAGTCAAATCCTTGCTTTTCATAGTCTGTACGACATAAAGCAACCAACTGCTGTAGAGTTTTATCCAAGCAATGGAACAATAATTTCTTCCTTACATTTGAAGTGGATATAAAATATTTTATAAGTCAATATTTTATAAGAGTGTGATTATTTTTAGGTATATATGCAAAGTGTCAAATCAAAAACGTTTTTAACAATATAGAGAGTAGGAGAAAGGAATGAAGACAAAATAAGAGGAGTGAATTACTCCTATTTTCCTTGGCATTATTTTGAAGTGGAAGAAATATTCACATTTGATGTGTTCAATATTTTACAGCCAGAAGTGCATCATTCCAGGTTACACTCACAATGAGAATCTGAGACAACTGTGGGACTGAGTACCATAGGGTACAATATCCAAATTAACCTAATTTATCTAGTTATCCACAGAGTTACAAAGTACTTGCTGCAGTTGACGCTGCTTTGACATTTTGACACTCACATTTTCTATAATCAGAAGAAAGGCAATTGTTATTAATGCCGACATTACAGAGCATAGAGCAACATTTATTTCTGTGGTCTTTATGCTTAGCTTTTGCATATCTATGTAATGCCGTGTGCAAAGCCAAAACTTACTTATAAATTAATCTAATATATTATGCTCCTTCTTAAAAGAAGTTATCCAATTTTCTTGAGAAAAGTAACAGATTTTAGACAGACATATTTGATTTTAGGAGCTCAATTACTGCAAAATCATCAAACCCATTAAGTGGACTCTAACCAAATTAAGTATATATTTACACCCAAAATTATTGAATTCTTAGAAATTAATTCAAAGCAAATCTTACTACATCAGGATTTTATTGGCAATCACAACTTGAATAGTCCTTAATTCACAGTCCATTTTGACAAGTGCAGCTAGTGGGGATAATCTTTAAAGGATATTTGCTTATTATTGCTGTACAACCAAGTTTATTATTCAATTTGTGACATAAGTAAGGGAACTAAATCCATAGACTGAAGTAGCCCAGTTCTCTTCATCTGCAAACCATTTGCAACAAAGAACACTGGTGAGATATCAATCTCTAAAACTCTGATTTTTCTGAATCAAAATACACACACAGTAATTACTAACAACCACCATTAGCACTGCTGTTTCTTAAAATAGGATTCATAGTTTAACATTTGGGGAGGAAAAAAGACAACTGAGTAGTATTTTTAATTTAGTTTGATTCATTTGAAAAAAAATAAATGAAACTTACCTTGATTAAAAACCAAGAGGCATAGAATAATTAGAACAGGAACTGCATTGTAGCCTAATTACAAATTAATTAAGCTGTGTTTATAAGAGAAGTACTTTCTTCTTCTTATACAATACAAATCAGTTTGATCACTCAGTACTTGCTACTAATCTCCTGAAAGTAAGGTTGACAGGATTACAGATATGGACTATGTGCAGTTTTTAAGTACCATAATTATATAATATTTTGAAGACTAGAAGAAACAGCTGGAGCAGCAAACCTGAAATGAAGAGTTAAGGAATCACTCATGCACATAAATATTGCTACACACTAGTCTGTGTTTCTTTCCATTTCTGTAGCTTTTCTAGAGAAAAATTAGTTCTTCTATTTTAGACATATTTAAACATAAAATTCTAATTTACCAGTGCACCATAAGACATTTTCTGATCGTGTATCCCTTGAATTCTATTTGTATTTTATAATATTTTTGCTTTTCTCGTATTAACTGTTGTTCACAATTGTGTTCCGGCTTTGATAAGCTTTACTGTAAGGCTCTTGCAGTTTAATTGACAAGGGATGATTGTAAAGGAATATTGCACCTTTAGGCTAAATGCTTTGTGAGTGTTATTGCATGAGTGCTATACAGATATAATAAAAAAAAAAATCACATGTAAACCGGGAACATTTTCCCCCCATATGCAGGATGTAAAGATGTGCAGCACTAGTAAAGCTTGGGGCGGGAGAGGTGGAAGAAATCCTATTCTCGTTATGTTGCCTAAAAACCTCTCCTTGCGTGATCAGAACAAAAAGAACAAGCACGACAGATAATCCCTGAATACCCAAGCTTTAAATATGCAAAAGCCTTATGCACGCAAAGGCAAGTTAGGTAACCACATACATTACCCAAATTGGAGGTGTGGACACACCAGCCAACAGACACCCACACACACCCCTAACCACAACTTTCAAGCTACTTCTTTATAAATAGAAATGTAACAATTCAGAGGGAGCCATTTCTCAGCTCTGTGGGTGAAATGGGTAAACAGGAATAACTACAGGTACACCTTAAAAGCAGGGATGTGACAAAACCACTTTTTTCCAGTGTTTGATTACTAAGAAGTAGCTACTAGTGCTCACTGATATATCATATTTGTTTGTCTCTATGATCTTCACAATCTCTTTGGTATAAAAACAATGTTTTTCACGTCTCAGTTTACATTACATTTAAACAGTGCTTTTGAAACCGTCACATGAAAATGATTCACGGCATGTATTTTATCTAGTGAAACTAGAACATATATGAATAACCATAACTATTTTATAAGTACACTCTACATAGCCGTCTGGTGGCTGCACTCAGCAATATGCTACCAGATGGATGTGTCATGCATTATAGGACTCAGGGATTGAATGCAATGTCACCAATGAAAGATCACTAATATCCATGTGATTATTTAGTACTTGTATTCGTTTACAGAGCACTATTGAGTGAATATGTGTAGCCACAAAATGGCACTATTCTTATACAAACTGAATGGCAATTTGTCACGCACTCGCTTAAATGGGCCCATTCTTACACATGAAGACTTGCTTGGCATCTGCCAGTTAGGGAAGGGCGTATGATCAGGTCACCCCCCACATCTCCTGAGCAGCCCCAGCCATAAATTATAGCTACTGCCTTCCTGGAGAGCCTCTTAAGGGAAGGAAGGAGAAATACCACTGCCTGCCCCTCAAATCCATCTTGCTTAGTTCATGTGAATAATCCCCTTTGCTTGCAGTCTCTCTCATGTACCACTTGCTGGGTAATAACAACATGAAAGGACTCCATGCTTGTAAAACTAAACTGATTGTTTACTAAAATAATTATTTACAGAGATGTCACAACTGCAGCTAGTATTCTAGCCATGTGCACACCGGCTGGCTTCCTGGTGCCTCCTCCAGACTCTTCCCTCTTGCAACCTGTGTTCCTCCCTCCAAATTCCATGCAGGTTGCTACACAGTCTACCCTTTCTTTTCCCAAGTGCGCCCACCCATTTGCACACCAGTACTGCCAACTCTTACCATTCTCTCAAAATGGTTGATGTTTTCTTAACGCCTCGCTCCTTGAGTCTGGTGAATCTCAGCTTTCATCTTAATAAAAATTAAGTTGTTCAACCCTCATGGTCCTCAGGAAACAGCTTGAAAATGTGAACCCTAGAAGCTCAAGAAGCAGAAGGTAAATAAAAAAAAATGTATTTTAAAATCTTGTTTTCTAAACCAGTCTCATGCTGGGGACTGGATTTATGATTTCTAAATGCTCGGAGATGGCAATACTGTGTGTCCGATCAATGCACAAAGTTTAGTACTAAACCAAATCAGCCCTGCAGTCCCTACTGAGGCAAGAATTCTATGGGATTTCTGCTTAAGAAAGAACTATAGGAACTGGTCCCTTGTATACCGTACTACCTAGGCACAAGCAGGGTGACCCAAGGAATTAGCAACCCCCACTAAATGAGAGGTCCACATTGTGCTATTGATCTGTGAGCAGAACTTCCCACTGATAATAAAGGAGAGTGCTCATTTAAAAAAAATCAATAGCATGAAATGGCCTAAAGTTTCACAGTTACTTGTTTATGTCAGCTAGTGACAAAACCTTTGTTACTTACATTAGTGTGTTGGGTGAAACTCAGAGTTGAGAGGTTGTTAAGCACCTACAAGTACATACCTTGACCCAAATCTCACACTACAAAATAGGATCTTTTAAATCTCTTGATTCCCCCACCCCCAAATTTCTTTAGTAGAAGGTAGTTGGAAAGATGGGAATGCATGCAAATTTGTTAAGTTTTTATTTCTCTGAAATTTAATTTTATTGAAGTTTTTTGACTCCTTATAATAGCTGGGACGAAAACGTACCATGAAAATGTCTGAAAAACTTCATTTTTCATGAAAATTTGATTACATCAATTTTCTGACCAGCACAATTGGGTTTCAGCTCAGATTGATTCCACAGGTATAGGGATAGAAGACAGATAATACAGTCAAACTTGCAAGTGGTGGAGAAATAGTTCGGAGCAAAAGACAACATCTTACTATATGCAAACTATTCATCCTATCCCCAATTTAAATATAATTTTGTAGGATTAATCAATGTCTCCGAGTATTTCTTTCCAGGTAAAACAAACATTTGTATCTCACTTCACTGAGAAGTTCAGAGTTGCAAATTCCTATTAGTTTGATAGGTTTTAGGTTTGATACTAACATACCACAAGATACACATTCACTTAAATATGTATATCTTTTGAATAAAGATATACAATATAATACAGCCTATTTAATTGAAGTATAGAGTTCAAAAATAAGTACATTACCATTTCAGCCTGCAAATGTGGTTTTTCATGGCACAAGTAAGGAAATTTCCTTCTATGGAAATTTATTTTTCTTTTCATTAAAATAAGCATAGGCAAAAAAAGATGACCCTTCACAGTTCCTGTCCTGAACAGTCTAGACAGCAACTTTCTGGTGAAACCAGAATAGGGACAGTCAGTTTCTTGTCTACACTTCAGTTGCTGATGTAGGTTTTCAGATGGTTGCCTCTGTACAGCACCTTCCCAATTCTATCACATATAACAAACCACTCATGCATAAAAAGAGTCAAATTACAGTTTGCAAGGTGAACAAAGTCTCTGAGTTGCTTGACTTGTGAGTGTGTTCAACCTCAGTTTTTATTAATTTGTGGGGGTTGGAAGGCATGAGTACATTTAACAGCTAATTAAACAAAAACAGTGGCAACACAAAGGCACTAGTCATCACAGTCTCTCTCCATTTATTTCTGTGTTCGACAAAAGCAATAACAATAAAAAAAGCTTTATTGTCAGAGTGCCTTTTTATAGTAATTTTTTTAAACACACAACGAGGCATACACCATGCACTTCACAGAAGGAACTTTCTCTTCCACATTAAAATTCAGTCAAGAGTTCATCATGATTAATGATACAATACCAACATATATGAGCAATTTACGACAGAGTTAATCCTTTTTTTCTAGGGTCTCAACCCTGCAAGAGGCTGAGCACTCCCAACTTCTGTTGAAATCCCAACCCCTGGGGCAGAACCAGCCCCCCTTTCCCATGCATCACAACGCCAGGCCAACCAAAGGTTTTAGTGGGTACTATGGTCCTCTACTACCTTAAAGTTGCCCACACACCTGCTTTACAGAATAAAATGTATAGTATAAGAAGAAATCTTACCCAATCTCACCAAAGATGGAGACCATTCATATTAAGATTCGGTCATGGCCCCGTCATGATTAATTGATTAATAGAATTCAAACTCCTTCATCAGATTTCTTTTTTAAATGCTGCTGCTGTTCATATTCTGACTGGATCTGAGCTATGTTTAATATCTTCTGTACAGCAAATTCCTATCACTTCTAAAATGAGCAACAAGGATATAGAGAGCAGCTGGTAGGACCAGACCGTGACTCTCCAAGACAAGGGAATGTGCACTAGCAAATGTTAAGAATAATAAAAATCTCTCTCAAGCTTATTACTTTTAGAGTCTTACAGAAACAGGAGTACAAAAATAGATCAACCCAGCCATCAGGTGAAACCACACCCTAATGAATGAGAAGGCTGAACACCACTACTAAAAGAAAGATTGAAACACACACGTAACATATATGATTGTTGTCAGTAGAACAGTACCTTGCAATACAGAGAAGTAGTACTTTTCTATATATTAACAAACCACCCAATCATGGTAGTATTTAAGTGCTAGGACTCAGCGGATTATGACCATCTATTAGCAACATTGCCTTGCAAAATACCTTACATAATAATTAATTCATTATAGTTAAACATATGCTTGCCTTACATATTTGCTTTGTGAGAAGTGAGAGAAAAGCATTTGGGGACAAATCCTGCAGTCCTTATTGAAGCAGTATTCCAATTCACTTTGATGGGAGTTTTGCTTGAGTAAGGAATGTGGGGTTAGAAACAAAGACCCTGATTCTGTACAGCACATAAGCACGTACTTAATGTTCTCTTGACTTCAATAGGTTTTCCTAACAAGAAGGGGAAGAACTGCTGTCACCCAATGGTACTAAAATGGAAAAACACAATTCTACTCATATTGGTGTTACATGTGACAAAATCTTAAGATTTCAGCTATTGATCTGGCTATGAATACTATTTCAATAAAATTCTTCATTATTAAAATTCAAATATCACTTGACTAGTCATTTGTGATAAACATATACACAAGTACAGGGAGAGAGAGAAGACAAGTCTACACATTTCACAGAGCATCAAGAACAGTATATTTATGAGCCCAATCCTATCAATTATACTGATGTAAATCCAGATGCACATCACCCACACCCAAGAACAGAAATTGGCATTATATGTAGCTAACAGGCATTTATTTATGACAATGGCAATACTGAAGTGTGCTTAGGCTTCTCTTGTTTAGTGGATCATGATGCATCTAAAGACCATCCCTTTACAAATGTACCATGTATGATTGTTTTGCCTTTCCTTTGAATAGACTGCCATAGAAAGAATACTTCCTTAAGGGCCAAATTCTGCTTATTTACAGAGGAGTAAATCTAGAGTAATTGTCTTTAGATTAATCTAAAACAGAAAAAAAAAAAAAAAAGAAAATTTAGCCCATAATTCTCCAGTTTATTCCAGCAGCCTCTAAATGGAATTGTCACAGGTCACTATTAATTTGTGGTATGTCTGATAGTATTCTGAAGTTAAAATTACTATCTTTTTATTTCCTTAACTACACAAATGCTACTTTAAGTATTCCAATGTCATGCATTATTATAGGAGCTTGGTTCAAAGCAGGACCAAATCAAAAATTTGGATCACTGTAAAACAAGTTTCAAACCATTGTTACGGACCCTAGTATGCCTTAACAACATTAATCATGGTAAATTCTTTTGGTGTTCATGCGGATATAATGTAATTAGAACAAATTCCTGAAGCTATTTTCTTATTCCCATTAGGCCATGATCTGAACATAAAAATGGGAGGTTTCTACTAAGGAAACAATAGTGCAAGAACCGTTCTCATACAATAAAAGATTATAGAATAAGAAATAATGAGAGATGAGGAACAAATAATAAATTTAACTAAAAGTGTGGATATTTTTTCTATAAAAATGATACACAGTTAAAACTAATCAATCATCAAACGGGCAGTTCCTGGGTTTTTCATCTTTTAATACCATTAATGAAAGTGACAAAATCTTGAACATATTTGCCTTGAACCACAACTGCAGTTACTCCTAAAATGTTGACAATGCAAAATTAATGACTCACTTTTAGAAACACATGGGAAAATTGAGAAATATTTAAACTGCAAAAAAACTGAAATTCATAAGCACTAGAAACATACATGAGATTTATTCCCTCTCCCAAAGAGAACCTAATAATTTAATACTCCATTATATATTAACTAGTTTGACAAGTATAAATAGTACATCAGTGATTTTTTTAAAGACACAAAATTTAAATACAATGTTGTAACAATTTTTCCTCTATGTGATTGTTTTTATGCTGCTGTGTGGTTATTATGGACTTCATACTGCAAGTTATTCAATGTGTGCGCAGGCGGGTGGCGCAGGGGGTAGCACACCCAGAACAACTTGCAGGAATGGGGCCCTAAGATTTTAAATCTAATTAATTGTTAGGGCACTTAGAGTTTTTGTAGAGGCTTTTAAACTCATTGTTGGATCTAAAAGAATTATTACATGTATATTTCAGCATATTGAGTATACTTTTATATAGAAGTACAATTATTAATGTTCACATACCAATTATTGGATACAATCCTTCAAGCACTCTTTATGCACAATTTCCATTAAGTCAAATGTTTTGAGCATGGAACACTTGCAGGATTGGGTTATTTGTTAATACACTATAAAAGCACAATCATGAGATTAACTTGTTACTTTTGCTGATTTAATTAATTAACATGCAAAAACATATTGCTAAGGTCTGGTTCAACTCTTATTTAAAAAAAAACTTCCCAGATTACCCTGTTTTCACACTTTGAAACAGAAAATAGAGAATAAATTCTGTACTTACATTTGTGTAACTACCACAAGATACAATGAAAAAAATATGCCCCATGATTTGTTGAAATATTTCTCAACTATTGTTTTTATTATGGAAGCTTGGACATGTTTTTTGTTTTAAACGTAAATCAATAGAACCTTCATTGTAAATGTACACAATGAAAATTTGGGATTCAAAAAAGCACAAGAATATTTTGGTTACAGCAACATTTGCTAATATATTAAGGATATTAAAAGTATATTCCAGCATTTCCATTATAATCCCTAATTGCAAATGATTAATAACTTGTTCAAATCAACCCATTTTTGGAAGCAATTCAGTCAGGGAGCAAATAAATCAATTATGTTGTTTTCAACTTAGAAAAGTAAAGGACAGAAATTTAATTTTTTCAGATGCCCTTTAGCTAGAAGACAATGTGATCTGAAAGATTTTAACTAAGGACCTGGTGCAATTAAATAAAAAATGTCTAGCATACATTTCTTGAGCTTTGATGTTGCAGAAGCCAGACTCCTCACTCCACAGATCTATCTCCCTAAGCAAAAGAATTCCAAATGGAATTGAAGTGCCTGGAAATAATTGAAGAAGCTTTTTTCATGGCTTATCTTCATTGGTAAAAAAACTAACAAAATAATGTCATGTTAAGGTGATAACACATAAATTGGGCCAGATCCCACCACTGTGTCTTGTTGGGATTTAGGGTTTCCCCCTGACCAGAGTAAAGGTTACGGTAAGCACCCCAAACCTCAGGGATTCTGGGTCATCTGTGAGTGGTCCTTTCCCATTTCATTTGGAGTTACTCCAGATGTATATTGTTCTAGATGAGGCATTCTGACCCAGACTTGAAAAGAGGCACAAACTTGAAAATGGAATTTCCTTCCTCCTGATTGTTGAAAGTCTTACCCTCTTCCTATGATTGTGCTCTTAACTTGCCCCACTGATGCAATACAAAGCCAAAGTGTAATCAGTGGGAAATCACCGGGAACAGATGTGAGTTTGGGGTAACCACAGAATGTAGGATCAGGCGTATAGTGATCTGAGATTACTGCAATACTTAAAACTGAATCAGCAAAATTGAGGTCAAGACTTTTAGAAATAAGTGCCTCAAATTTGGCTCTTAAGCAGCATAAAATAAGTGGACTATTTTCACAAATGCTGAGCATTGAACATCTCCCACTGTTCTGCACTTATGAAAATCAGGCCACTTATTTAAACTCCTAAACCCATATTCTGGAACTATTTTAGATGCGGATTTTTGAAAATCTTACCCACCCAACCCCCATTCTTTTTGCTGTGTTATTGTTTTATATTAAATCTAGTATTGATAGCACATGGAAATGAATGTGAATTATTAATAGCTTTCACATGGTATTCTGCTGGAAATTACCCCAAATCACAATGATTTTGCAAAGCCCTTAAACTGCTTATTGAAAAGTTAGTATATTCAAACTGTAGTTAGGATTAGATAGTTACAGGATAAATCAACAGAATCTTTAAACTCTAAGATTGTAAACTTTCCAGGGCTGGAATTATGATTTCACGTGTATTTATACACTGTCTGCCATATGGGAGCCCATTCCTGATCACAGCCTGTGGACATTACTGCAACCAAACATTAAATAATAGAAATATTTGCCTTTGTAAATAATGTCTTTGTTGATAAGAGCAACTATAGTTAGGGAAATAAACAGTATGTTTAAAAAGATCATTGTTTGCCAGTCATGTTTATTTTTAATATGTTGAACAGCAGCACCATTTTTAATGTTTTGACAATACCTCATTTACATCTTCTGTTGCCACAAATATAAATGTTGTTGATAGCAAATGTTGTCTTTTGGCAGTTTTCACGAGATCACTCGTGGTGGAGTACCCTGCATATTTTCAGCTTTTTTAAAATCAACCCTCCGCTCCCTCAAGCAAAAACACCACAACATCTATAAAAGTGTGCTTGAAACTATAGCACAATTCAGATTGTAACACTACAGAGCAGCCAAAATATAAAATACTTTCCACAAAGATCGCAGATTAGCCCTTTCTAAAATAGACACCTTTGTTGTAAAGGGAAAAAGTGACACTAGAGAATTTTAATAAGCTGAGAATTCCTTTTCCAGCTCTTTGCATATCAGACATCGAAATTTTCAACCACCAGTCTATTTCATATGTAAAGAGCTAATGTAACAAAAACCAAAATCCAGTATTAAAACCTGAAGAATAACCCTTGCCCCCCAGACCCTCCAATTCCCGCACACATTTCCAATTATTTTAAATGGAAACACACAGATGCACGAAGCTCAATAATACATTCAGAAATCTTCATTTCTAGACTTAAGGGCCACTATTCATCCTTCGTTTCTTATTTCCCTGCTCTTTAGTTCATCTGCTCACTGTTGCTTGGGTAGGAGGGGGTGCGGAGGGTTTTGGGGGGGGGATGGAAAGATGGAGGAGAGGTAAATATTGCAAGGTTCCCAGACCTCCTTAAACTGCTCAGTGCAGCATGGATAATCTGACCACGCAATATTCAGAACAAGTGCTCATACAAGGAACCTTCCCTTTTTGTCTACACAAAGCACCCCCCCACACACACACACCATTAAAAGCACTAGAATTCTATTTCTTACTTCCTCCCCCCCCCCCTCCCCATTTCCAAAATCCTCTTAGATACGAGCAATGTTGTAAGGTCTGAATCAGCAAATATTTGCACACAAGAAGAACTTTACTCAGAAGAGTAATCCTCGTGAAAATGATGGGACCACTCGATTGAGTAAAGTTGCTCAAATGCCTAGATGGTTGCAGGATTGGGACTAAAGAGAATAGACGAAGTGCATGCAATATTTATTCTCTGGTTTTAACATGTAATGTGATTCAAACATACATACATCTATGGACAGGTTATTTACTGTGTTGCATCCCCCCCTTCTACCAAGCAACTTTTTCCCCACCTTACAGCAGATTCTCATGCTGCTCCTTAGCTAGCTAGGATCCTTATGTATTAAGTGACTTATTCCTGCCAAAAGATGAAAATACAGGGAAACCTCATCTGCTTGAGGCAATTAGACACTTGACAAGTCCGGCGACCAAGTGGCATGCATCCTATACTTATAATTCCAGTGAATTTAACGCGCTGTATCGGATGCCGGCTGGCAAAGGGGGTGTTTTAACATCACACAAAGTGAATGGTTCATGTAGTTCTGTCACCATTTTTTTCTTCCAGTGTTTCAGGGATGTTAGTAAAGGAGAGGTGGCTCTTTATAGAGAAAGGGGGGGGGGAATGCCACTTCATTTCTATCTGGGGGTTTTACTTAATACCCATTTGTTCATCTGGTTCTGTTTGCAAGAAGTATTTTTTGATATAAAGGACATTGAATAATTTATGAAATATTTAATAATGCAGTAAACCAGGGAGAGTTCAGCAAGACAAGCATGGCACTCTAAATTATTTGCCTGCCTTGCTTTTCCAAAAAAACCCACACACTTAAGGACCATTAGCATACACAAAATAACAAAAAAAGAAATACTGGCTAATTTGGAAATTAAAATAAAAATGGCTTGTTCCAGTTTGTAGGATGAAACAGCAGCCTTCCTAGTCATGCATTTTTAATAGTAAAATAAAGGCTCAAAGAACAAAATCAAAATTAATGGAACAGGATTTATATCTACATTCAGATCTAGAGCTTTCCATCTGAGCCTAGCAGACATATGAACTATGAAGTAGCAAGAGCGTTAGGGTGATAAATGACTAATGGCTCTTTAGTGTACTATACAGAATGTCTTGGCAGCAAATACATTTTAAAATACCAATAATTGTATTAAAACCACATACAAAGCTTTGCCAATATTGTATAGGCCTCAAGACTTTTCATTGTTGAAACTGTCTTAATATGCAGATGAAACATACCATTTCATGGGGATTTTTGTTTGGTTGGTTTCTGTTATGCTTTTAAAAGATGACATTCCAATGTTGCTTTCTTCCTTGATATTCTTGTTTCTAAGCTTTTGAGCTTTCTTTCCTTAGCATCTGCTTTAAAATAAAACCAATATGTATCTTGCTTTTCAGAATATGCTGTTTTGTTGGTTTTGGGGGGTGGAGGGCTTAGGGAAAGGACATTTTAAACATTTAACCATAAATTATATTTACGCTTAAATGTTTAACCAATGGGAAACAGGCAGGGTGAACATCTACAATATTTCTTCCAGGCAGAGATTTTCAAAACTAACTCTTGATACTTGGTACTCCCTTCACAGAGGTCTGATTTTTAGAGGGGGTGCTGAGCACTTTATGAAAATCAGGCTTCTAAGATGTTGGAATTGAAAACCCAAAAGCCACTAATCAACTGTTGAAAATCTCTCACATATTAAAAAATGTGTAATTTAGCATAAACCTACATTCTAGATCAGTGGTTCTCAAACTGGTGACCCCTTTCACATAGCAAGCCTCTGAGTGCGGCCTCCCTAATAAATATATAAAAATGTGTTTTTAATTTAACACCATTATAAATGGTAAAGTGGGGTTTGGGGTGGAGGCTGACACCTCATGACCCCCCCCAGGTACAACCTCGCGACCCACTGAGGGTTTCCAACCCCCAGTTTGAGAACCCCTGATCTAGATAATATGGTTTTTCCTTGTAGAATTATTTTCCATAAACTAGGATTTGTTTTTCTAAGTGAAAAATAGCTTTAACTATGGGTTAGTTAGCTGAAATGAAAACAATTCAGCATCTTTTAATTTAGTCTGATCCACATTTACTAATTTATCATTTACATACTGCAAACTATTGAAACCCATAGAGGCAAAATAAGTGATATAACGCTGTCCTCGGGAGCCAAAAAATCTTACCGTGTTATAGGTGAAACCACATTATATTGATCTTGTTTTGATCCACTGGAGTGCGCAGCCCCGCCCCCCTGGAGCACTGCTTTACCACGTTATATCCGAATTTGTGTTATATCGGGGCAGAGGTGTATTTAAATTATATCCACTCGTGTTACATAAAGAAGTTTTATGACACCGTGAGATCATAGACTACCACATATTTGTTCTCAATATTTTTCTTTTTACATAATGATCTTTAAAAGTTCTAGAAATAAAATACTGCCTGGAGGACATCTCTAGTTTACCAGGTATGCTCTCACCAAGCAAAAGTTTGAGAAGGCAGGGTTTTGATGATAGCTACCTCTCTAATGTAGGATCTTTATGATCATCCACTTAAGCAGAGATACCTACCTTTATATTCAGTGAATCACAGTTTGCTATTAAAAAAAAAAAAAAAACTTACAAAAGTTAGGTTAAGTTCTAAATTATGTTCTACACACAGATACCATTTCAAATCAGAATTTCTGTCATTTGCTATGTAGTGCATTAAGACATTTGGAGAGTCTCCCGCTTTCCCATAGATTTATTGATTTAATCATTTTAAAGGGATTTCACTGCCTCAGCAACAACAAGTTCTCCTATACCACACAATGGCTCAGAATCTTGGTACAGATTCTGGCACTAAGGAACTCAACGTGTCACTGCTGTTACAGTTGTTGCGGAAGCTGGATATTGTTTCTGCTTTTATCAGTTTTGATTATACCAATTGTTAATTTTAGTGTTTAGTGGGTATACTTTATGAGCAGTGTAAAAAGTTGATAATGCACATAACAGATAATTAATAATAAGCTCCTGACTGTTCACCAGAGATTAATCATGGGAGTAATTAACCTACCGGAAGATAAAACACATCTAGACAAAGAAAATGGGTTTTGGACTATTAAATGAGTCATTTAAAATTCTACATACCGGTCTAGTTCTAAGCTGTTAAATTCTCCAGTAAGGCTAAAGCAGATGAAATTGTGTGCTAAAAGTGTAATCTTTGCTAAACAAATTGAATATGTGCAACTGTCTAAGGAAGGGGGTTTATAGTTAAAACGCCTTATTACGGTTCATGCTGATATTTATGGAACAAATACCACAGGTTTTTAATGGAAGAGCTCAATCGTTTGGCTAAATTTCACATTTGCCTATTTATCGCTACACCCACTGTTAGTTGGTATTTACAGTCCGGAGGTGGGGGGGGGGGGAAGGGGGAATGTCAGGCGTAAGAGACTGATCATATTGTGTGAAGACAGGCACATGTATTGCCTTGTTCTATCTAGACTCCTAGCAGCCAGCTTGAATAGCAAGTCAAAGCCTGCAAAAGGCCTCTTCCATTTTCAGCAAAAGGTAGGGGGAGGAGGGAGAAATGGAGCGGGTAGCTGCTGAGGCATAGCTAATCTGAGAGGACAGTTCATGCTTATTATAGACCCATTGCTGATAATAAAATCTGAATCCAACCGCTGACTGAAATCCACTTGAGACTCTCAGCTTCTTTAAAAATTTAAGTTATGGAGGCACTTGACACTGAGGTGGATCAAATATCACTAGTTTGCGTGCAAATACTTACTTAAGCAACCCAGTGTGCCCAAATCTGTGCAGAAATTTCAGGTGAGCACCCGTATAAAGGCAGCTAATTATAATGTTCCATTACCCCTTTCTAACTGTCACAATTGGCCCTGAGTGGTCATGGCTGATTTATTTCAATTAGTTTTCACAGGCTTAAAGTTATGACAAATTTATGTTTTGGCTGCAGGAAATTGGTACCAATCACGAAACCACCAAAACATCAAAACAAAAGGGAGTGAGCTCCTGTTAACATGCAGACTGCTCAAATCCCAGGACAGAGTACAGCTTACTACAGCTCAGTGACTGCATGGAGGCAGAGCATTGCCTACAGGCCACTTACAGCTCTTCAATTGGCACTTTATGTTCAAGGGATTTTTGAAGATAGCTGGCTTGTGTTACAATGGATATTTCCTGTGCTTTTAAGTAGGATATTAAATAATCCATCTCCTCTAGATGGCAGCAGAAAAAATAGGTTTTAATTAAGTACTTTATTTTATGTAAAGTCTGCCTTTTGAGACTGACATAAAATTTCTCTCTTTTGCCTTTTCCTTTCCTACGGAGAAAGAAGGATATCTGAAAAGTAGCTCCACAACACAACAGCCCATCACATATTTTATATGGCTGGTATCTAACACATTGTACATTATTGGGTACATTTTAAAGGCAGCATATGGGACTTTAAGTAAATAGTTCCCACTGAAGCCAATTAGAAGAGAACAACACAATTACAAAACAAATTTGGACCTGGTTCATGCATGTGAAGTCAATAGGAAGTCATGTGCTTACTTCATGCCTGACTTTGGCCCATTAGCTTTTTTTTTTTTTAATGTTACTAAGAAAAAAATCCATGTTTTAAATTGTTTACTATAAACATTAATTTAGTCATCCCCTGAGGTAAACTAAACTGATTTAACTCTCCATGCTAAGACAATGATAAAACTTACTGGTTTTCTGGTGAAAATTAGAAAACATTTTTAGATTTTCAAATAAAAATTCAGAGACGTTTTCCACACACACAATTTTGGTCAAAACCCCAATTTTCTGTTAAAAAAGGCCCTGGAAAATTGGTGGTCAGCACTATCTGGTACTCAAAACCTTGAGCAGCCAACAGAGAGAGAGAAAGATTCTCCAATTTGAGGAAAGATGTAATAGTGTCCCTGAAATCCCAGGAGTATGAGAGAGTATAAGTGGTAGGTTTTCAGTTTTATGGGGTTTGGTTTTTGTTTGCTTGGGTCACAGGGATATTAAGGAGACTGTCTCAATTAAATGGAATGAAGAAGTCATCTGGAGATGAATGGTCAGTCTTAATACCACCGTGTATGGAAAAAATTAAAGTAAGGCCAAAGTGTGTCTCTATGTATTGAATGTTTCCAACTACTGCATGTCTCTAGAGAGTTGAACTGTAAACCAGAAGCTTCACACCTTCAGAGCGGGATGCTGGGAGATGATATATTTAAGTGCAGGGGAGTCTGAAGGGTCACCATTGTGCCCAGGGGCTAGGGAGTTGGGCAGCAGATTCCAGCTCTCAGGGAGGCAGTGTTAGACTGCAGATTTGCACTGTGTGTGTGCCCAGGGACCCAAGATTGGGGCAGTGGCTGTACTTCGCTCAGGAAGCATAAAACACCCAGGGATCCTGGAACGTAGAGGCCTGCATTCCCCTCAAAGTAGCCCAGTGGACGTGACTAGCTTGAGTAACCTGTTTTCTAAGTAAGAATTGGTATCGGACACAGGAAATTAAGTTGCAAAAGGCTCGGGTTATTAAAATGACAATATCAATTTTTGAAATAAACAGTTTTGCTTCAAAAAAAATCAGGCTAAAGAGTAGCTGGCTGGCTAGGACAAAAAAAATCCCATCTTTCTTCTCTGCTCCCAGAAAACCAACATTTTGTGCAGCAACTTCAAGACCACAACTTAGATTTTTAATAACTGCCAGCTAGTGCTCAAAGCATTCTACTGTTCCCGGGATGTTGGCACTTGCATCCCATGATGGTTTCTGGGCAGCTGGCTCATTAGACCCAGTCCAGAGGAGATGGCTAATTTTTCCACAGAGGTGTTTAGAACTGTGACCCAGGTGACGCAGGAGTGCTAGGCCTCTCTTTTTTTGATCGAGCCCCATGAAGTGGAGGCAGCTCATGAGAAGAGACTATGGAGGGAACCTCTATGTGGTGAAAGCTATGGGAGAGGTCTGGAGGTTTTCAGGAAGTTGTGGTGGACAGAACTGACCAGCACAGACACCTCCAAAATAAACCATGTCTTGCTTTTTTGGATGAACACCCAGAGCACATAAATGTCCTGATCCTTTAGGAACTGCCAGTTAGGAGATAGGACTCAGTGCCTCTGAGACATGCTGTTGTTCTGCAAGAGTTATGAGCAGGACTATGCAGCATGGGCCCAACTAGCATTCACCAGGGAAACGGTGAGCTGATCCTGGGTAGTGGAGCATATTGTGGTATTGTCTCTTCAAAATTAATCATATGTAATTTTAAGGAGGGGGGGGAATCTCACACACGATGCAGACACACTCTGGGTCTGACTGCTCAGAGACTGTAGGAGCCATCTTGTTAAGTATCTAATTAAGAGAGCTCTGGTTTAAAAACTTTATATCCCTGGTCTCACTCTGGGTTCCTGAACTACAGAGGCTGCAGCATACTCACAAGGAAGATACTCTCAGCTGTTGATCCACCTTAGAAAGCAAGACAGCAAGTACACAGTTCTGTGTGGTGTCTATCAGCACTTGTTTGCTGTCACATATCTAGTCACATGCCCCCTCTTGGACTCTCACCAGACTGTTGTGAGGGGATCCAAACATGTAACCCCCATGCTCTTTAAGCCTCCGAAGTCTGAATGGACTCCAGGTGTTAGCCCAGCTAGGGTCCTAGGCATGCTCTTAGAGGTTCAAATCTTCTATCTAGCACCATCTCCTGAAAGCGCAAACCTTGTTCCAGTGGCTGGTGAGTTGGACCACAAGTTCTGACCTCCCCCAGATTGCTCCATAGGATTAAACACCCCCCTGTCCCAGAACTCCAGCCATATGGGTACTCTAGATCCACAGATTAACTCTTTAAGGGTACCTGACAGGTATAACACATACAGTCTTTGCATGGGATTCTAAAACATCTTTCCTCTTTACTTAATAGCATGAGAGAGAACAGATCATTTAGAAAACATACACCCTGAACGCAGTGCCCCTCACTCTAGCTTACCCTCTCCTTGGAGAGCCATCTCTGTGTTCAGGTAGTGAGGGTCTCCCCGGGCTCCTGCCTCATCAGGCTCCTTCAGTGGCTTTGCTTGGTCTGAGCTGGTGAAAACAGCCAAAGATCCCAAATAGATCAGCTCCTGACCTTTTATAACTTTCCACTCCTTGATCAGCCTCCTCAGGTGATCCCAGACCTCTACCCAGGTGCCTTCATCACCTGGTGGTCTCTCCACTACAAACCAGTTCTTCTGCGTGGGATACCATTTATTATCTAGGATGTTCATATTTGAACAGTGAACCACTTCAATTTAAAAAAAGAACTATTGTTAGCTATGTGCCACTACCCCCTGGGAATGTCAGTCCAGTGCAGAGGTGAAAGGAAAAAGAAGGCTAAAGGACTGTGCTTTCAAAATGGAGTTTGCAGTCTGATAAAGATATGCATAATCTCCCACCAAATTCATAAATTGTATTGATTTCCCAGATTATCATACTTCCGATAAGAAACTTGCAAGATATGCAAAGCAAAAGCTATTCTACAAAATATTAGCTCACGTTGATTATTCAACCTGCCAACAGCCACCAGTGTGTGACGGGGATTATAATTTCTAAAAGGAACAATCTATTTCAGTCACAAGTTATTGGCCCTGATGAAAGAATTCCTGGATGAAGTTTTATAGCCTGAGTTATGCAGGAGGGCAGACTAGATGACCCTGGTAATCCCTCCAGGCCTTAAAAAAAAAATCAAAAAATCTACCCATCTATTTTTGGTTATTGATCAGTGGTAGTAATTTTACAAAAATAATTTTAAAACATGGCTGTCTTTGCTGTATGTGCTTATTTTATCATTTATGATCACCACCACGATACACTGCACATGATCATCCTAATAAAACCGAAGTTCAGCATATCAGTGCTATCAAAGCACAAGCTGTGATGCAGTAAACTAACTCTCTAAAATAGCTGTCAGTCACACACGTCAGGCTCTCAAATCAGTCACTGTTAACTTGTCTTTCTAAGGTATTCAAAACCATTCTGCTGTTTGTGATCAAATTATGGAGCTTTTCAATAAAGATTTTATGCCTTTCATTACTTTATCTGCCAGCATGCCTTAATAAACAAGAAAGATGGCACTGCAGTACCAAGTATTGCAGAGTGTTTAGCCAATGTAGGAAATTCATCAACCATTCTTCCAGAAGAAAGTGTGCTACTAACATTTACCCTTTCCTAAATACATAGATGTTACATTTTGATAAGAATTTGGGTGGCCTCCACCTTCAGTTAACTAGACACCAGAGTGCCCCCACCTCATCCATACCCCATGCCACACAGACCACCGAATGCCCCTCCCAACCCTCCATTAGCCCCCCACTTATCCTGACAGCTCCCTCACACATCTCTGGAGCCCTGATATACATCCACCCACTGCAGCCCCAACCTCACCACCCACAACATCCTCCACTCTCCCCCCAGGCCCTTCCTGGCCACTCACTGCCTCAACACTCCAAACCCCTCCATCTCTCTGTTATGACAGAGGAGCCGCCAAGCCAAACTCAAGCGAGTGGCGTTGTGACCTGAAACACGGAGGTGCAGTGCTGCACAGGCTTTTTTGTTTTAGTTTTTCCTAGCGGTCAGGGGGCACCACCACGACCCGAGATCGAGATTAAGACCTTTGCAAATGACCAAGCAAACACTGGTTAATCTGGGCCTGGAAGCCATGATTTGAGGCTTTGCTACAGACTTACCATGTGTCCTCGACCAAGTCACTTCAGTGCTCTGTGCCTCAATTTACCTATGTGTGAAAGTGGCAGAGACGTAGTCTTTGCTGAGCACTCTGTCCTCCTCAGAAGATGCTAGAGAAAAGCAAGGTATTACTGTTATTACTAGACTGGAATATTAAAATCTCCCTCAAAGTTGGTTGTGTGTATACCAGTCTTCAAGTCCCTTTACAAATATTAACTCTCACACCACCTATGAGAGGTAGCCTTAATTTTACAAATGGGAAAACTGAGGCAGGAAGTTAAAGGTCATTTTAGTCTAACTTATTTTGGAATTAAAGGCCCTGAGAACAGAGATTAAAAATAAAGAGATGGCTGTCTCCTACCCCAATAGTCAGACCTCATTTTATTTTATTTTTTAACTGCATCATCATGCTCCAATAACTCTATTTCCATGGTCTAATTTGAATCAGGAGGCTTTAGCTTGTACCCATTCCAAACCATATCCTGATCTCATCTAAATTCATGGGAGTATTGCCATAGATGGCATAGAGATTAAAAAAGAAAAAAAGACACATAACTTCCTTAAGTATCATATGCCCCTCCGCTTACCTGTGTGATATTCTCCTGCTTGAAGGCATAAAGTTAAGTCAAAGGGGTTGTTAAGCAAACCAAGCAACAAAGACAAGACAATGACACAGGAGTATGTCTGCAATGGAGCTGGACAGTGTAATTTCCAGTTTGGGTAGACATACCCTCACTAGCTCTGATCAAACTAACAAACTAAAATTAGCAGCATAGCTGCAGTGGCACAAGTGGTGGGAGGATGTAGCTGGCCTGAGTACGATCCCTTCTGAAGCCCAAGGTACACATTTGGGTGGCTAGCCTCTCCAGCTGTTAGTGCTACTGTCGCTGTGATGCTATTTTTAGTACACTAGCTCAATCAGAGCAAGTGTTGGTATAGATTCATAGATTCTAGGACTGGAAGGGACCTCGAGAGGTCATCGAGTCCAGTCCCCTGCCCGCATGGCAGGACCAAATACTGTCTAGACCATCCCTGATAGACATTTATCTAACCTACTCTTAAATATCTCCAGAGATGGAGATTCCACAACCTCCCTAGGCAATTTATTCCAGTATTTAACCACCCTGACAGTTAGGAACTTTTTCCTAATGTCCAACCTAGACCTCTCTTGCTGCAGTTTAAACCCATTGCTTCTGGTTCTATCCTTAGAGGCTAAGGTGAACAAGTTTTCTCCCTCCTCCTTATGATACCCTTTTAAATACCTGAAAACTGCTATCATGTCCCCTCTCAGTCTTCTCTTTTCCAAACTAAACAAACCCAATTCTTTCAGCCTTCCTTCATAGGTCATGTTCTCAAGACCTTTAATCATTCTTGTTACTCTTCTCTGGACCCTTTCCAGTTTCTCCACATCTTTTTTAAAATGCGGTGCCCAGAACTGGACACAATACTCCAGCTGAGGCCTAACCAGAGCAGAGTAGAGCGGAAGAATGACTTCTCGTGTCTTGCTCACAACACACCTGTTAATACATCCCAGAATCACGTTTGCTTTTTTTGCAACAGCATCACACTGTTAACTCATATTTAGCTTGTGGTCCACTATAACCCCTAGATCCCTTTCTGCCGTACTCCTTCCTAGACAGTCTCTTCCCATTCTGTATGTGTGAAACTGATTTTTCCTTCCTAAGTGGAGCACTTTGCATTTGTCTTTGTTAAACTTCATCTTATTTACCTCAGCCCATTTCTCCAATTTGTCCAGATCATTTTGAATTATGACCCTGTCCTCCAAAGCAGTTGCAATCCCTCCCAGTTTGGTATCATCCGCAAACTTAATAAGCGTACTTTCTATGCCAATATCTAAGTCGTTGATGAAGATATTGAACAGCGCCGGTCCCAAAACAGACCCCTGCGGTACCCCACTCGTTATGCCTTTCCAGCAGGATTGGGAACCATTAATAACAACTCTCTGAGTACGGTTATCCAGCCAGTTATGCACCCACCTTATAGTGGCCCCATCTAAATTGTATTTGCCTAGTTTATCGATAAGAATATCATGCGAGACTGTATCAAATGCCTTACTAAAGTCTAGGTATACCACATCCACAGCTTCACCCTTATCCACAAGGCTCGTTATCCTATCAAAGAAAGCTATCAGATTGGTTTGACATGATTTGTTCTTCACAAATCCATGCTGGCTGTTCCCTATCACCTTACCACCTTCCAAGTGTTTGCAGATGATTTCCTTAATTACTTGCTCCATTATCTTCCCTGGCACAGAAGTTAAACTAACTGGTCTGTAGTTTCCTGGGTTGTTTTTATTTCCCTTTTTATAGATGGGCACTATATTTGCCCTTTTTCAGGTATGTTTACCTGAGCTGCAAATTAACATCTCTATGTAGACATACCCGCAGGCTAAACCTTGGATCAAAGTGGATCCTAAACATTAAACATTAAACATTAAAGATGCTGGTCTAATGAAGAGTGGGTGGAGGGGCTGCCCAGAGAGCCAATGAGAGCTGACAGGCTGGCAAGGACACACTGTAGGCAAGGGCAGTCTGCTTCTCACAACTCAGAGATCGAAGTGATTGGGCTAAATGAAACATACATGTTTGCAGGGAGAGATTAAAGGTTAGGTAAAGGGAAACATGTACATAGACCAGGGATCAGCACCCTGGCGGGCCGGGCCGGTTTGTTTACCTGCCGTGTCCGCAGGTTCGGCTGATTGTGGCTCCCACTTGCCGCGGTTCACCACTCCAGGCCAATGGGGGTGGCAGGAAGTGGCAGCCAGCACATCCCTCAGCCTGCGCCACTTCCTGCAGTCCATCACCTGAGGGGTGCCCTCAAGAGGCATGAGAGAGCCTATGGTGTAGTTTTCCCTGTAACTGTGACAGATGGACTTATATAGGAGCAAGATGGGACCTTTATGAGCCCTCAACATTAAGGGTTTCAATCCTTTATCTCAGTTTGGCCACAAATCCTACTACTATTCCTTTTGACAAATTATACTCCGTCGTGGGCAACTAAAATGCCTACAAGCCTTATAAAGCCTTAGCCTCCTGTTTTCCTTCTCTCCTAGATCTTTCATCAGATCATCTCTTATTTCTAAAATCTCTTCATTTGCCAAATCTACCTCTTCAGAAATAACAGCTTTTAAGCTCATAGGAAGGCTCCAACTCTCTTGCAGCCATTCTATGCTGCTGAATACAAGAACCACCATTGTACTTCTGATCCCGCTCAACTCCTTCCCAAACTCTTTATACAGAGCTTCCCTCCGACTCCCTTCAATTTCATTTCAAGAAGCATTAGGGTCATGTATACAGTGTACACAGCAGCCTTAAGGCTGCTAAATTCAGCTCCTAAATAGTATACTTCATGTTCAGAAAGTCGTATTAAAGGCTGGATTCATTCGGTTAATCCTACAGAATCAATCTTGTCTAATTTATGCCAGTTGGCAATGATCTCTAAGGGACCGTATGATAGAGGAGCATAGTCAGCATGCAACAGGCTCTGGCCACATTCCACTTGTCTAACCAACTGTGACCAGTTACGCAGCACCGGAGAGCTTCTGCAACAGCAAGGGGATTTTCAGATGGCCAGATCCAGCTTCTTTCCATCCCTTTGGTGATGCAAGAGAACTGGACCACATTTTTTTTATATTTCATTCATTGTTTAAAGGACTCATGATGGGATGGACATCTGTCCAACACACACAGGAGGAAAAAGTGTTTCTTACCATACAATAAGAATAGTTCTTTGAGATGTGTTGCCCACATACATTCCGCTGTTGGTGCACATGCACCATATGCACTCAAGTTTGGATTCTTTTGGACAGCAGTGCCCACTGGGGCCACACCTGTGCTGAGTGCCCTTGTGCTTCAAAGGTGGAGCAATCCCAACCACTATAAGTTCATTAACCAACACAGAACTCAGGTGTTATGGGACTCCACAGTAACAAAGAAGGAGGGTGGGTTGTGGAATATGTTGACGACTACAGTTATTGTAAGTAATTTTTTTGAGTGCTTTTCCATATATATCCCACGGTTGGTTACGCACAATCAGTGACCTACATCACCAGAAGTGGATGCAAGAAGTCTACGTAAATAATGATTGTAGGACAGCCCTACTGAAATGAGCCACAGATCTTGATGTTTCTGCTATGGAGAAGTGCTCAGTAAACCTATGCACTGATCCCCAATAGCTGCCCTCCATCTCTGTATTGGAACATTTCTCAAAGAAGCTGCCTGACATCTCATGGATTGGCCTCTCTCAATGGCAAGTCTAAGTTGGCTATTTGATAGCACAACATAATTCATGTAGAAATCCAGTTAGAAAGTATTTGCATTGAGAGGATGAACGGTTAGGCCATACCCCTGTAAAACACAAATAATCTGGGAGATGCCTGAATTGCTTAGTCCTGTTGAGATAGAAGGAGAATACCCTAAGAACATCTAGGGTGTGAAGTTTAGCCTCTCCTTTGCTACAACATGGCTTCATAAAGAAAACAGGTAGATGTATTACTTGGTTGAGATGGACTACCTTCAGGAAGAACTTTGGGTGAGGTCTCAGGGTTACTTGGTCTTTATGAAAAAAAAACATATGTGGAGGTTTGCCACAAGACCTTCTATCTTCTCTAACCTTCTGGCAGATATTATTTGCTACCAAAAAGTCTGTTTTAATGGATGGAACAGACAACATGCAGTTCAAAGCATGGACCCATTAAATCTGTTGGTACAATGTTTAGATCCCACAGGGAGGGAGGCTCTCTGACTAGGAGATATAGCTAAGTACATGAAGAGCCTGTGTGTCTTAGGATGTGAAAATGTGGAATACCCCTAAACTGGAGGGTGGAAAGTAAGATGGCTACTGGGTGGACCCTCTCAAGGAGCTCACAGATCGTCCAAAGTTCTTTTAAGAAAGACTGTATTAAATGGTGTCAGATACCTAGAGGTTAAATGGAGACTATGAATGATGTTGAGCCCAGACAGTGAATCTTCTCCACTTGGCTGAGTAAGAGTAGAGTCCTCTATACTGTGGGTAAAGGTGTTTTGTACCTCAGATGTTAACCAGCCAGCATCCATGTCACGAGGTGCAAGGAAGGTGGATCTGGATAGAAAATCTGTTCTTGTTTGGGGGATTTCACATATGGTTGAAGAGACGATTGAATTGGAGATTTAATTAAGACATTCATTAGATCTGAGAACCAGCACCGTCTCAGCCATTCTGGTGCGATCATGATCATCCTGGCTGAATTTGGTAAAGGACATTCCTTACCCACATAGTAACCTGTTTCTGGAAGTAGTGAAAAGACCTAGATGACACTGCAGCTTTGTACAACTGCTGATACTGCCCTTGCTTAGAGTTCCTTGAGATGTTTCTCCTTTCCTTCTGTCATCAGTTCTGTGTTTGTTGGATTAAGTTTGAGCCAATGTTCTACCAGGTCATTTATGCCTTGGTCAGATGGATGAGTTTAGTAACCTCAAGGTCTTGCTGAAGTTCCCTGGAACCAGGAGCTCGAAGCTCATTAGTTCACTTAGATCCTTAGTCCTGAGATCACTTTTATCTGTTTTAAAGGAGGGTGGAATCTTGTTCATGCATCCAAAATCTAATCCCAAACCAAAAATTAACAACGGGCATATGCCTGATGGTGCAAGTGGAACCAGAGATAACCTAGGAGAAGCCTTTGGTCATCAAGATGGGTATCAGTTCTTGGGTTAGTGTGTTAGGTGTGTACTCTAGTAGTTCTTCTAGAATGGAAATTCACACCCCTTTTCTCCCCTTGCTGCTACTTCTGTTTTTCCCAACATATACCCTACATCAGGGGTTCTCAACCTTTTTCTTTCTGAGCCCCCAACATGTTATAAAAACTCCATAGCCCAGCTGTGCCACAACTGTTTTCTGCATATAAAAGCCAGAGCTGGCGTTAGGAGGTAGTGAGAAAGGCTATTGCCCAGGGCCCCACACCACAATGGGTCCTGCAAAGCTAAGTTGCTCAGGCTTCAACTTCAGTCCCTGGTGGCAGGTTCAGGGCCCTGGGCTTCAGCTCCACATGGTGGGACTTCGGCTTTCTGCTCTGGTCCCCAGTGAGTCTAACACTAGCCCTGCTTGGCAGACCCCCTGAAACCTGTTCTTGGCCCCCCAGGGGGCCCTGGACCACTGGTTGAAAACCACTGCCCTTCATAGGTCAGATGCATCAAGAGACATAAAATGTATGCCCAAATGCCTTCAATCACTTCAGAAGTGTGGATGTGTGTTGTAACTAAATTACATCAGTACAGAACGTAGGTAAATGCATTTATTATAAAATATATCAGCGTATGTTAATGAATTGTATTAAAACAACTTATTTTGTCCTTGCAAATCATTGTTTAATATGGGTTTCCTTTATTATTATAATGAAGCCCTCACTTTCAGGTTTCAGCAGGCAGCCAGCAATTGAAATCTCACCATGAGACCTCTCAGTCTCAACCACTGACTGCCAGCAGCCCATCAACTGCCAAACAGAATTGCTGATCCAGCCCCCTTTCTCCATAAAAAACATGAAGGTTTCTTTCTTTTTTTTTTTTTTGAAGAAAAAGAGAAGACGACATCTATATTTTACATCTTCATATATTATCACCGATTTGAAGTTCCATTTCCATGGAAACAGGGACCAGCAGCTAAATGGCAAACTCCTGTTAATTTCATCTCTCAGGTCAGACGCTTTTTTGAGAGCACGAAATGGGATGATAGTCTACTGGCAAGACAGGATGAATTCAAGTTAAGACTTGATTCCACTTGAAAGTTAATACTAATTAAGCTCGTATATGAATTTGAAGTACAATGGCGTTATTCAAGAACAGCTATGTATGGATGCTCTTATTCTGGATCATGAAGGCCTTGTCCTCTTCAAAGTGAGATAAGTTGAGTTTGTTCTGGAATATGAGCATCTACAGATGAAGTTAATCAGGAACAACTGTATGCGTCGAGAAGCCCTAACAATCTGCACTGTAAAGGAAACTACTGTACTTACAATCTGAGTATTTGCAATCTAAGGCCAGGTCTATTTTAAAAAGTTAGATCAACCCAGCTATGCTGCTCAGGGATGTGAAAAATCCACCCCCTGAGCAACGTAGTTAAGCCAACCTAAACCCTAGTGTAGACAGCGCCAGCTAGAGTTCTTTTGTTGACCTCGCTACCACCTGTCAAGAAGGTGGATTGTTTACAGCAATGTGGGAACCCCTCCTGTTACTGTAATGTGTGTTTATATTGAACAGCTGCAGCATTTCTAGTGAAGACACCACCTGTGAGGCCAATCCTGCCAGCACTTACTACACAGTACAGTGTCTATTGCTGAGAGTTATCCATTAACTCTCATCCCATTTCATGCTAAAAAACACTGTGGACCCGAGACATGAAACCAATAAGAGTTTGACTTCAATGGGACTTCTCATAGTAGCAGGCACTATACTCAATGTTAATGGTTGGCAGGATCAGGTCTTAATGCAAGACATAATTGTAGGCCACAGTTCAAGAAAGCAGTTAAGCTCATGTTCAAAATTAAGCATGTGCTTAAGTAGTTTTCAAATCAAAAGGGACTTACACATGTGCTTAAGTGCCATCCTGAACAGGAATGAATCTAAGCTTACACCTAAGTGCTTTCTTGGCTCCTGGCCTTAATGAATAATGATTATAAACGCCACAGGACAGGCAAAATTAACTTAACAGTAGTTAAAAATGAAAGATACAAGAAAAAAGTTGGGTGACAATGTATCGATGCTGAAATCTGTGTCTCTCCAATGCTTGTTGCTCTCTTATTGTGACTCTGGTCACATGCAGTGTGTTCATGTGGGAAAACATTACAGTACTTTAGTACTTTTGAGTGATATCAATCATCCAATGTAGGGGTTACAATCTGCATTGTGAAAGTAAGATACTTGCCCTTAGACACTGACACATTTTTAAATGTAAATTAGAGCCTCCAGTAGTATTACATTCTGAAAAACCTCTGTAGAGAGCTGGGGAATGGGGTGGTTTAATGTGCGTCACAACCCTTGGCCATCTCCTCTCCTCACACAGCATCTATAGAAGTGGGTACAGGAAAGTGCTGAGGAGATATCTGCCTCACACTCCAAACAGGCAGGGAGCAATCCACACAGAGCAGTTTTTTCCCCCCAAAATTGAAAATGTTTGGAAATGGCTGCCAAAATTTTTCATTTACCAAAAACAAGTTTTCAATATAAACAAGTGGGTGCATTACAAACCCTTCAAAACTAGAACAAATTTGTACTGCATTTATAAGTCATATCCTCTGTAGTAAAGTGGTCATGATAGGGTTAACTAGGTTACCCACAGCATTATGGGACAGCCATGCTCCACACTGCCCTTACACACTCTCTTGTGACACAGCTAAATCAAACAGCAAGTTCCCAACCTCCAATCTTAATAGATTTATTTTTGTTGCACTGAGGGGTCCTTAAAAAAAAAAGGAACACTACCCCAAAATCAGAGCTCTTTATGCACTGCATGCTTTGACATTGATTGTTACACAGTGAACTAAAGAACCACACACTTTTCCTACACTCTCTGAAGACAGGATATCCTGGGGGAAGCACACTTCAACATCCTAAAATGTACAGGCTCCTTCACCGGACCAAAATGAAAGACACCACAAAGAGTATAATAGAATTTAAAAGTGGAGAATGTTATTGAAGTCAGACCTTGAAAACTGGAAAGTATATAACATCCATCTTAGAATTAAATGTCAATTTTTCATTAAAATACATTTCTATAGAAAGAAACTATAGGACTGTATATCAAAGTGGAGTTTAAAATATTAATATCAGCCAGATAGCAGGTTCTGGTCTGCTTAACCCAAAGATTTATTTGTGTAATTTTGGGACCTAGAGAACTTTTGCTTTCTCCGAGGGCTTGAAAGGGAAGTTTGTCAGCTTTGATCTTTAACAGTTCTGCTTATAAAGGTTTTCTGTATAAATGTATAATTTCTCTTATAAAAATGTATTAACTGTATTTAGGAAATTATATAACTATATTACATAAGCTGAGTGTATATGAACTGTAGCACTCATTCTGTAACTTCTTAGAAAGTCAAAAGAGCACTCTGCATTGTAAGGAACAGAAACAACTACACAATACGAAGGGACATTTAGCACATGGAACGTTCTAATTGCATTACTGTACGAGTTACAATTCAGGGGAATGTCCTCAAAAATTTAGTGGGAATAATTAAATAAATCTGAAATATGACTTTTCTCTCATTTTCTTTGAAGTAAGTGAGTTAACACACTATCTTTTGTATTTTTCAGCCAGTATTAATTTTCAGGACTGTGAGAAGGGGAAGGCCTGGAGGGCGAACTTGAAAAAGATTAGTCAAATTCAAGCCCTATATACAGAAGAGAGAGTTTTATCTGTCAGTTTGAAAGAGAACTTTAAAGACGCTGTGATATGAAGCGGAATTATCACCACTATTAATTGCACAGGCATATTAAAAAGACCCCGGAAAGTGACCTCCTCTAATACAGAGAATGCATGTAGAAAAATATGTCTTAATCTTCTTTTCTGCGGTTAGATAAATGTCAAGTGTATCTATCACCTCAATTAACCATAGGAAAAAAGCTGTCAAAATCTAATTCTTTTTTTGACAAGGCGTTTATTCTGAAACCAGCAGAGGGAGAAACAGGCAGTTGTATTAGAAAGAGATGAGTGTCAAAGGGTTCTGAGACACATGGTGAGTTTTCCATGTGCAAAATGCTGATTAGAACCATGGTAAATCAGTGCTAGTGTGTTCTGGGTTTGTTGCCTGAGCTACAGTAAAACGAGGGGCTTTGTGGCACGGTTTACTTTAGCATTGAGGTTATGTTAACAAAAGAATGTTTTTCAGCTACAAGACCATGCAAAATGTGAAAGAACTGATGAAATGAAAGAACTTTAACTTCAGGAACATTAAAGACTTTTACAGGATATTGTAAGATATATTTATTGTAGGAGTATGTTTATACTTTGATTTGTTTCTTTAAACAGATTTGAATCCTTTTTTGTTCCTTCCCATGCTCTAGCAACTTGAACTAACCAGAATATTAGAATGAATTCATTCTTCATCAGAGTTTGATTCACAAACTTTGTCTACGCTACTCTTCTGATTTGCAGAAAGAGCAATAAAAGGTACAGTACTATCTTTCCTCTGCTTCTGTTCCATTTTTCATTCATAGGATTTTTAAAAGCAAAACCACTGGTAAAGCATTACCCATCAGAATTGTCAGTAATTAGAAAAAAAAAGATACCCTATTTCTACATGTAGATAGCAATATAACAGAATCAGTTTTCTCGTCCCAAACATTTGAAAAATATGCATCAGGACCCCCTCCCCAAATCATGAAATGCTAAATAAATTCAGGGTTCCTTCTTTGTCTTCTGGTTTCTGAGATGTCAGGGTACACACTTGGATCACATTTGCAAGCTTTTCTCCACAATCAAAAAAGCTAGAAATTTACCTAGATTGTTCAAATGAAATCAAGATTCCCATGCATTCTTCTGACTCCATCACCTGGGAACACATACCAGGTATCACAAGACTCACAATAAAATTCCAACTCAAAGCTCATGCAGTCACTGAAGATGGGGGTACTTGCCAACCTGGGAGCAGCTTACGCTGCTAGAGCTGCCACTCAAACAGCGAGATGTCCTTTGCCACCCCATTCTACAGCTTCCAGATGGAAATATATTAATGTACTGAAAAAGCTGCTTATTTACAGTGGAAGGAATAAGGCACCAGTATTCAAAGGCAGGCATGGGTACCTGGGATTCAAATTATCTTATCTTACAGGGTTTTGTCTTCACTAGGGAAACGTGTTTAAAAACAGTTCCCTCGAACACAACTCCAAGACACTCTGGGCCAGATTCTTAGTTTGTATCAGTTATAATTCTATTGACTTCAGTGGAACTCAGTTTACATAGACTCTGGCTCTCTGAATCTAAGTTGGTAGTACACGCCAATAACATAAATGAAAGAGTCATGCTATGACTTGTGACTGCTGTACCAGGCTTCTCCTGAAGGTTAATCTTGACCGAGCCTAAATCACGTCATCGCAACATCTGAACAGAAGTCATGGTTGTGTGATTACAAATAGGGTAATTAGTCCTTCAAGGGCTGTCCTGGCCATTACAAATCTATGTATTCATCAGTCAGGACATCAGAGATCACCAGAAACAGAATTTAATATCTGCCCAAATGTTTTTGAAGAGAAACGATGGAAATTAAATGGTAACAAACCAAGTTTAGTAAAACAGATACCTGGATAAAACACTTGAGTAAATACTAGCCACCATAAATCAGATTCACACAGACTTGCATGGTCTCATTGTGTACATCCCATCCACAAGTCTCAGGCCTAGAGCAGTATCATGCAATTCTCCCACTCAGACTGGGCGCTAGCTGCAGTCCCGTGGCAATAATCAGTTACCTCAGCAGGTCTGACTTCAGCTCAGATGCTACAGTGCTATTCCCTCTGGGGCAATGATAATGATAATCAGTGATGAAAACCTCCTTAAAGCAACATATTATTTAACATTAAAGCATTTCAGAGACAAAATACCTGAAACACACCATGCACCGTACGTGCATTTAGCTTTTCCCCAACACATACCATTCCTGGGATCTTGAAAGGCCCAATTTCTTTAGACTCCTTCTGTGGAGCCTCTGTTGGCTTGTCTCTCTGTTAGACCTTACTGATAACACCCTGGCAACCCAGCCCATTCCCCCACTTCCTACTGCCATCTTCCCAGAAATCAGGACGCTAACTATAGTGCTTTTGATCTGTCAGCTCCCAATTTGGGCAAAACAAGGCTTACAGTGTGTTGGAGACTAGATACATGATCTCCGAAGCCCCCACTCTCAAGTGTCTACCTAGGTGTTCTTATGTGAGAAGTCATTGTATTGCTTCCCTGTTTGTTCTTTGCAGAGCCCTCTCTTGCTAGATCAAGGCATTCACTGAGGGAAATCCTATGATTTCAGTATAGAGTAACCTCCACTCATTGGCCAGGTCATATACACAATTCATAAAATGGTTACATCTCATTATTCATAGCATTACATTGCACTCCACTCCCGTCACACCTCGTTTCCCTGTGTATAAAATAAGCACAAGAGGCTTGCTGAGGAACAAATATCAATTCCTTGGCAGAACCTGGAATAGAACGCAGGTAATCTAGCTTCCACACCGGTGCCTCAACCCCTGGATAACATTGTCTGATTGAATTGGATATTTGTCCCTTCCGGAAATGGATTTTGGCTACTATTCCAGTTTCAGCTTCAGAACAGAGCATAAACTTTATATTCTATAGACTTCATAGGCCATCAAAGGCATCAACATGACACTAATTACACATTATAGCCTGCATGAATTAAACCCAATTGGAAACCTAAAGTGGCATGTATAAAGCAGAACGTTGTGTTTTGATTATTTAGAAATTGCATGACCTGTTACCATATAAAGGCTTATCAAACAGTGCACTCCAGCCTACAGTAGCATGACTTGTTACACCGTAATTAAAGACTGACACATCTGTTTCAATTTAATTCAAGTTCTTTTGAACATAATTTCATAAAGCTTCAGGAACAGAAATTCAATAGCATCTGATATCCACTACTGAAGCCCTACTCTTGTTAAACACAAAGTACATAGTTCAAGAGCATTTTTTAAAGTGATGTGGTCTGGACCTTTCTCACCCCCTCCCACAGCATGACAAAGATAAGATCTCAGGTTTTAAAGACAGCATTCATAAAGCTTAATTAGCTAAAAGTGCTTGTGTGGGTAAGAATGCACACTAAGGGGCTTCTCTGTGGAGAAGCTTATAGTTGTAGGATAGCTGCTTTTCATCACCACTATAGTTTCCAGTTCAAAGCACTTTGGCACTGTACATGGTAAAAAAAAAAATGGGGGGTGGGGAAGAAATATACTGCAACAGCAAAAGAAGGAAGATAGTCTAAGCAGACTTTGAACTTTATAATTTCCAAAACTAAAAACTCAGAGCCTTCAATCAGAATAATCTGATGACAACTGCATTATAGCAAAGCTTGAATATTATGAACAATGAGTGCTTAGTAAAAGATAGCTGCTTCACAGCCAGGACAGTTCTGTCCCATCGGACGACTAACCCAGTACAGAAGTAACAGAAAGAGGGTTTGATTAGGCCTTTTAAGTATTTCTCTAAGGTGTTGGAACCCATAAACATTAGCTGATGATTTTTCTCAGGCATTAGCCAAAATGAAACAGATGGAAGAATCTATCTGAAATGTTCAGTGTTTGTCTTCCCTATTTATGTTTTCATACCCTGAACTGGAAGACATAAAAAAGAGAGAGACGTGTAATCAGGATTAGCAAACAAGTAAAATCTTACAGTGAACAGGGAATCATTAAGATTTATATCAATATTTGCAGGAACTGAAAAGAGCAGATGCACTGTGAAATAATCCAGACAATGTGTGGGCATTTGCTTTTAGAAGAAAACAGGACTGTCCAAAGCCAAATAGAATTAAAGAGAAGGCTTATCAGCCAGAGAGCTCCCAAATCCTTCAGCATTCTGGAATCATTACAGAAAATATAACCAAGGTATAAACTAGCTTTTTTGAAAGATGTTTCAAAACATGTTCTAGTCCATATATGCCTAAAAAGACCAAACTGAGTAAAAGAATCTAGGCCACCATTAACATTCATACATAATAAAGCCGCAAACAAATTGTAGTTACAAAGCAGAAAATAAAACAGGTGAAATTTTACAGTTTAGGGTTTCAATGCACACTCAGAACTTGGCTTCATCAAGAGGCTGTGCCCAGTTTCAAAGAAAGACATCCAATTCATGTGATTGCATCATAACAGTTTGTAAACATGTTTTTGTATAGCTTTGCTAGTTTCCACAGAGTTTGACAGGACTTGGGGGCATGAAATCACATCAACTAAACGAGTCATAGGAATGGTTTGCACAAATCTCATATGACCAATGTGGTAACCCATTTACATACTATGTTACTCCCATTACTAATAATAGTAATTAAGTAGGCAGGTGATGGATTAAACCTCTTGGTCCTCAGATGTGCATCAAAGTTTAAGCTGTGCTGGATCTGGAAGAGAATTGTGATGTTGTTCTGTATTCATAGAGCTGTTGCAAGCTATTTTACCCCCCTCCACTCCCACCCCTTTCCTCCTCTAAACTGTAGTGAAAGGGACTTGTCATTCTTGGACAGCTCACACTAGAGCGAGCATGCTCGTTATATAGAGCATGCTCGATTGAGTGGAGTCAAGATTTCATGGCAGTTGAAGAAAGTAACTTGTCTGTCAGTGAGTGCCAATCCAGACCGGTGCATGAGGAAGGACTCTAGTGACACAGACTCTAAAAAATGGGATTGTAGTCGTCTTCTCGACACTTTGTGAAGCTCAGTCATGTGCCTGTCACTGATAGCTCCAAATCTGTCCCACTATGGATGGTAAGTAGGAAAATGTGGAGCTCCTTCCTACAGACAGCCACGATGATGGGGGGTGGGGTGGGGATGGCATGGGGAGGGGCACAAAGTCTTTGTTTTATCATCCCACAAGGAACTTTAGGTTAGCAGCTAAAACTTGTTAAATTTCATATTCTTTTAAGAAACCCATATCTCTTCACTGAGTTCAATATATGGTATCACTTTTGTTAATAATAAGTTTGATATTTTGGCTTAATGTTTCCATTAACCACAGATGGTTTAGAAGAATTTGCTCCATAGCTGAGGCCCTAGCTAGTCAAACTATTAGTTGAACCGAGTAGGGTTGTGTGCAGCAACCTGCACCTCTACTATGCTTACAAATCTAAATATGTGTGTTTTGGATTAAGAGGAAAACCAACCAAGAACAAAAAAATCTCCATGAGAGAGCACAGTGTGCTCTCTCTGTAATGGGGTGCATCTGACTGGAACACATAATAGCAGCTGCCAGCAACAGACAGAGTCTTAAAAATGCACGGCACAGAAAACAAGATCAAGAACAGTTATACTGCTAAACACTGAAAGATTGGGAGTACAGAAAATGAGTTTCCTGTTATGAAGAAATAAATTCAAACAATTGTATTCAAATAATCTCCCCAATCAAGATGACCCATACTTTTTTTGGTACAAGTTTGAACACGTTTCTTAGTTCTAGTTCATTTACACCTAGCTTCAAACAGATAGTGTGTGCAATTAATGATATCAGAATGCTCGTTTAAAAAAAAAAAAGCCAATAGAAAATAATTTTAAAGTCACTATATTTGAAGTATCACTTGCAAATTTCAGATCTTGCCTGATTAAATCCATCCTCTACCACAAATATCTGCCTCAAAGACTTTATAATTAGTTCTAAAGTAACATGAATGGAAGCTCCTGAAATGCTCCAGGACTAAGATACTTAATACAGGCTTTATAATTCATTGACACCAGGAGTCATGATTTCCCTCCACTTGTATTAACAAACAATGCACTTGTATTAAGACAGAATCTTGTGACCTGTGAGACACCATTTGAACCAACAATAGTATTGCTCCAGAAGCTGTGAACTTATGCCTATGTAGCAGCTGTGACTATTGCAATCAATCAGTTAGGAAGAGGTGTAACAAATTGCACATAAAATTATTTTTCTTTTAAGTATTAGATATTTATCTAGAGATGTAAAAGATTAAGCGGGGGAGGGAAAATCAAGAATTTTTGGTTGCACAGAAGTGATATCTTCTGGCTTCATCTCCTTTCCATATTTAATTCTGTATGTGCTGTGATATATCATGGAGATAAGACAGCATCTGGACACAGATTAATGACTGCCAAGGAGTCCTAATGTATTGTATAGCGCAGCATGTACATACACAAAAAGAGTTCTGCCTTCTTCCACACAACTCAAAGAAGTGTTCAATTAGCTTTTATCTGCCAATACAAAAAAAGTATGATGTATAGACGAGCTATTGATATCATCGGGATCCTGTCTTCAGTGCAATGAGTAAGAGCTAATGAACTGCTCCAAGATCCGTGCCACTGTTGACCTTCCAACATGCTTCTTTTCTTACTTGGAGCCCAGTTTAGAGAAGGAGGCAATCACTGTCACTGATGTCTGGCCACATTAAACCACTCCTAAGATTTAATACAAACTAAGTTTATTATTAGACTGGTCTACAATTTTTGAGAAGTCGTCTGCTTCAGTGATAAAATATGCTATTATGTATTTTGATGTGCTGAATTCAAATATGACCATTAAAACAACTGATTGGCTACTGTTTCTAAGATATTTAAGTTTTTACATTTTATGTCTATGTATATTGTGTAGATAGTAGAGTTTTAATCATAAATTGTAAACCTAGGTCTTTTCATGTGTTTATGGTTGCTTTACATGATAATATTTCACCTGTCCTGTTTATGTAACACTTTAAAAATCAGCAAAAGGGTTATATAAATAAACTTTATTATGAAACAAAAGGCAAAAAACTATTATGTACATAGTTTAGTCCTATTCAGTGTCTACTCGGCGCTTCTTGGCTTGTCTCTTGTATCACTGCTCTACAGCCAAAATGCTTCTGAAATAAATGTAGTCAAATTTTACTAATTCTGGGTCACCGAGAACGAAAATGATGCTTAAAATTGTTGATTGGCTCTAGTTTTCAAGATATGCAAGTGAGTTATAAAGGGAAGGGATCTCAATTTAAACCAGAAATGACTAAAATACATCTTTGACTGGATCTATGAATAAATCTATGACTGGGTTTGGACAGTACTTGCTTTTTGGGCAAAACAATGAATGATGCAATCTGAAGCTGGTATTGTGTCATACATGATATGAATTGCATCATGTTATTCCTAAAAGTCATGGATGATGCAATCATAACGAAGCTTACATCACTCTGCTGAACAAATTGCCCTATATCAGCTCTAGAAATCATATAGTGTCGTGCTCTCTTATTTGTCAGTGTTTGATTTTGCAAAGGGACACATTTCTGTTTAGCCAAAGTGAGCAGAGATGCCTCGTACTTGTGTGAACAGTGCAGATAACTTCTGCTATGTTTGTGGTGAAGTGACTTTTGCATCACAAAAGCGCAGTATAACCACTATGGTTAAGAAAGCCTATCCCCTTTATTTTGGCTGCAAAATTGGAGATCAGGACAAGAGGTGGGCCCCACACATATGCTGCAACACTTGTGCAACAAATCTTCGCCAGTGGTTGAACAGAAAAAGGAAATCTATGCCTTTTGCAGTGCCAATGATTTGGAGAGAGCCAACAGATCATACCAGCAATTGTTACTTCTGCATGGTGCCTCCAGTTGGGAAAGGTGTGTCAAAGAAGAAAAAGTGGACTGTGCATTATCCAAACAGTCCATCAGCTATATGCCCAGTACCCCACGGAGAAGGACTGCCGGTTCCTGATGCACCAGAATCATTCTCACTTGAGTCAGACGAGGAAGAGGATGAAACTTCTGGTCCTGAACCATCAATGTCACAGGACCCACATTTTCTCCCATCCTCCTCCTCTGAACCACACCTCATAACACAAGGTGAACTGAATGACCTTGTCAGGGATTTGGAACTACCCAAGAGTAAGGCAGAGCTGTTGGGCTCCAGACTACAGCAGTGGAATCTCCTGGCAGGTGATGTTAGGGTTTCTATGTTCCATGACCGTCAAAAGGATCTTGTCCCATTCTTCTTCATGGAAAGTGATCTTGTAGCCTGCAACAACATCGATGGTGTGATGGCAGCCCTCAACATCGTTCACGATCCAGATGAGTGGAGACTGTTCATTGATTCATCGAAGACGAGTCTTAAAGCTGTTTTACTGCATAATGGCAATGTTTTGCCATCAATTCCAGTTGGTCATGCTGTCCATATGAAGGAAACCTATGACAACATGAAACAACTTTTGAGGTGCATAAACTATGACCGACATCAGTGGCAGCTTTGTGGCGATTTGTTGCTCTCTTGCTTGATCTGCAGACTGGATTCACAAAGTACTGCTGTTTTCTCTGCGAATGGGACAGTCGTGCAAGAGATTCCCACTACATCAAGAAAGATCGGCCACTCCGACAGTCATTGGAGCCTGGGAGGAAAAGTGTTCAGCATCCACCACTTGTTGAATCAAGGAAGATTTTGTTACCACCCTTACACATCAAGTTGGGTCTGATAAAGAACTTTGTCAAGGCCATTGACAAAACACAAGCAGCTTTCAAGTACTTCCGTGGAAAATTTCCAAGGTTAAGTGAAGCTAAGTTAAAGGAAGGTGTCTTTGTTGGTCCTCAGATTCGTGAACTTCTTCGAGATGATGCATTTGACCATACAGTGCGTGGCAAGGAAAAGACAGCATGGAAAGCCTTCCAGTTAGTGGCAATAAATTTTCTCGGAAACAACAAGGAAAAATTAACCATCCCCCCTCCTTCCTCCCACCAACTCCTGGTGGAGCAAGATCCAACCCCCTTGGATCTAAACACAAGGAAAAATCAATCAGGTTCTTAAAAAGAAGGCTTTTAATTAAAAAAAGGTAAAAATCATCTCTGTAAAATCAGGATGGAAAAATAACTTTACAGGGTAATCAAACTTAAAGAGCTCAGAGGACCCCCCTCTAGCCTTAGGTTCCAAGCACAGCAAACAGAGATAAACACTCTAGCAAAAGGTACATTTACAAGTTGAGAAAACAAAGGTAAATTAACACGCCTTGCCTGGCTGTTTACTTACAAGTTTGAAATAGGAGAGACTTGTTCAGAAAGATTTGGAGAACCTGGATTGATGTCTGGTCCCTCTTAGTCCCAAGAGCGAACAACTTCCCAAACAAAGAGCACAAACAAAAGCCTTCCCCACACCAAGATTTGAAAGCATCTTGTCCCCTTATTGGTCCTTTGGGTCAGATGTCAGCCAGGTTACCTGAGCTTCTTAACCCTTTACAGGTAAAAGGATTTTGGAGTCTCTGGCCAGGAGGGATTTTATAGTACTGTACACAGGAGAGCTGTTACCCTTCCCTTTATAGTTATGACACCTCCTTCTCGATCACATCCTCTCCCCTTGAGGCCCAGGAGCTCCCTTTTCCCGGATTTCATGACCTACCTCCAATAAGCCTTGGGGCCCACTTTTACCTACTGTTGTCTTAGGGAAGTTGGCACCCTGTTTGCATTTGAAAAATCTATCCTTTCCAATGTCTTCAGGAAGTGGTGGTGGTAGGTAGGTTTTCCCTCCAGGGACAGAGTTTTGGAAGGAGAGAGAAGAGGCTTTAAAAGCTCTGGCTGCAAGCTGAGGTGGAAATGAGTGACTTTCCCTTTATTTGTGCATGATCCACTGGACCAGACAGAGCTAGCTAAGCTCTAGTCAGTGGACAGCCAAAGGTCTGTGGGCCTAATATGGACAAAATGATAATGCAATGCAAGCTATGTTTCTGCACCAATGAGCCCTGTTGTGGAGAGAGGGAGCAGATCTAGGGTGAGAAGTACAGTTCATTCTCCATCTCTACCCGAATCTTGATCCATCTGTCTACAGTGCCAGATGTAACGTGTGGCTTTAGTAGTGTCCACGTTTTCCTACCAGGAATGCACTAAAATAGCCCACTCTTTTCCATAAATCACTCATAAAAAGCTTTCCGTGATTATAGACTTGAGCGATTTCGGGCCACTGACAAAATGGTGAGCAATTTGAATCCATACCTGGTCTCTCAGCCTGCCATTCCTGCAATTAGTCCTCCATTCTATCACCAACAAAAAACTATTTTCATATCCTCTCTTATTATCCACTCCAATTCCCTGTGTGCCTACGATTATTTCTTTATTTTTGTTATTTTACTTGACTCCCCCTTGTCAGGTTACTTATTGTCTCATTTCAACTGAAGGAAAAAATTATGCAGGTGTAAAACTGCCGTTAAACCACAATCAGACCCATATAAGTGCAGTTCTATGATGTTTAAATGGAAATATACATATAAAACATACCAATATCAAGTTGCTTTATTGCTCAAGCACTATATAAACTTCATAGTTGTAACTTAACAATACAAAGTCATAATTACATGAACTAGAATCTGAACCAACCAGCTTGAAGGACATATTTGTTTGTGAAACAAATTAGTTTTGAACAAACCTCAAGGTAGTTTTACTACAGCAGTGTCTAAATACCCCAGCTGAGATCCAACCACGTTGTGCTAGGTATTGTACAACACACATAGTAAGAGACAGTCGATGGCCTGCAGAGCTTGGCATCTTACGGTGCGATGCTGCAACTCTCCACATAGGCAGATTCCTGAGCCCTTGCAGAGTCCCATTGAAGCCTATGGGACTGCGGACAAGTTCAGCTATCCACCTGCAGTATCAGAGCCTAAGGAGGCTACATACAAAGGGAAAAAAATCCTCTTTTTACAAACAGAAAATGGAAGCACAGAAAGATTATGCAACTTCCCCCTTGCTACACATGAAGCCTGTGGCAAGGAATTGAAATCCTATCTCCTGAGTTCCAGTCCAGTGCATGAACCATAAGAAAATTCCTCTTTTAAGAATATAGAATGTTTTATGAATACAAGTACATCGTACTTCAAAACTGCTGTGGATAAAATAATCTCCGATTGCGGAATCACACAAGTCTATTTTCTATGTTAATCAGAGTTTAGAAAAGGACGAAAGGTAGAATAAAGCATCTGTAAAAATACATTTCACTACTATTCAAATAGAATAGGTATATTATACAAAGATCATTTTAGGCCAATAAATTTGAATACTCTAACTTACTGGCATGTGTTGAGCCAATAAAAGGAATAACCATGTACCATGTTCATATTACATCTACTGATCAATCATTCGGAGTAATAAAAATAAAGTCATTGAAATAGAATGTTGTCACAGGATCAATGTCTCCTGAACTGAAAATAAATACCTAGCCTTTGCCTTGACATTTATTTTCTATAAACATCTCTGCTTCACCTTGGTATTTCTCATGCAGCAGAAAATTACTAGCCTGTGATCACACTTCATTCCACTTATTTCAATCAATAAATACATATTTACTGTCATTAATTAAATATAGTATATACTATAGGACTGAAAAAATTGTCCATATTTAAGCGAACGCATCATTTAAGTAAAACCACTTACAGTTCTATAGCAAAGATTAATCTTTTTTGTGGCATTTTCTTTATTTCAAGTCTATCTTGCAACTGTGGAGTTAATAGAGAGCTCCCTAATATGTTTTCATATGAACTGGTAAAGTGATAACACTTCAGTGACATTTAAAAAGGAACACAGCAGAATCCAATTTTAAGCATTAAATTGGCCAATGCATCACATAAACTTTAAATGCATTGATACCAAGTTATTTATTACTATATAATTTTGGTTCGATGGCCTCAAGGGATGTCTCAGAATCTTATTGAGCTTCAGTGCTCATATACTGATATCATATATCAGTGAATAACATCAGTATAAGTGTATAAATTTAAAATAGCAAAGCTGTTGGGTGATAGTGCTAGACAAACTAGACAGTTTGTACCAATTAAAAAAGTTCAAGCAGTTAACTAAACACCTGAGGCTATCTTTTGGCCTTCAAAGTTGGAAAAAAGGTCTACTTCATCACCAAAGAGTAATTATATCCAACCTCATGATTGGCAGTTAAGTTACAAAAAGGTTAAGAAAGCCCTATGGGTCAGCATAGCCAAATAACACTGGGGTAACCGCACTGAGATTCCTCAGAAGAAAACAGCAAATGAGGAATAGAAATGTCAACACTTAATCAAAGTCCTTACACCTTTTACTAAGCTGGAAGAAGGCATCTGATGCCAAGTTACCAAATGGCATTTGTATATTGATGTCACTTACATTCAAACTACTCTAGATTAGATGCATTGTGTCACCATTTTAAAGCACACACTCATGTTCAGATTTTACCAGCACCAATTATAGAAAGCATCAAACAATAAGTAATACAAATGTTTAGGCTCAGGAATTTTATTCGAAATGGAGCAAGAAGTTCAATGGCAATTTAATGTTAGACTTTTGTTGTCATTACAATAATAGTCCAAACACATTTCCCACTAGGTAGGCATAAGCTTCCTGTGTGTTTTGTCTTTCATTTTAATTATGTTTTAAGTAATGTATTGCAACAAGCAATTATTAATGTTTCTTATTAAGGGCCTTCTTTGTGTCAGGTGCTATATAAAGACAAAAGGGTCATCTACACTACAGCTTTTTCCCCATGGTTTGTAATGAGGGTATGACGAGGCTGACTCCAAGCGTAGTTTATGTTGACAGATAGCACCGTTAACACACTGTTCCTAAATTTGTTGGTGGATTTTGGTTCTGCCACCAGTCAAGGATCTAGCATGATTGTCACATCTAAGCATGGTTATTTTGCAGAATAACCAGTCCTGCCTGCTTACGCAGGCCTATCTACTCTCAGCTGTCTCTGGAAAAGTACACCAAAGTCCTCTACAAGATGTGTAATGAGTCATTCTGTGTATGTCCTGTCCATGCCAGTCTTCCCACCAGTCTTTGCTGGTCAGATCAAACAAGGGTAACCTCACTTGACCTCTCTGGCACCTCCTTTTGCTGGCTAGAGTAAGCAGCTGTGTCCACATCAACCGGACATCTGATTTCTGATCTTGTGCCAAATGCTACCTGCTGCAATTCATATGATATGAGGAAGCCAGAAGAAAGCATGTGTGTCTGGTCTGATAGGGAAGTAAGGTCCAGGCTGCAACCTGGAGTAATCAAAGTAACCAGGCCAATCTGACTTTAAACTGGCATATATACTACACCTGACCTCTTAGAGGCTGGATGACGGTGGTACCATCCAGAGGTCCTACTAGTACTAAGAGAAAAATCAAGGCATTGAAGGTGTTTAAAAGAAGCAGAACTTGCCCCTTTAAAAATAAGTTAATTTTTTATTATCCTAAAAATAACTATAAAAATATAAGGTATTTAAATACTTCGATTGCTAGAGTTGAGATCTCAGCAATGCTATAAACTGCCAAAAACTCCAGTGGGCACAAGGACCTAGATGAATTAGGAATTTATCTTGATTTCAATCTTTCTCCAGTCGTGGAGTAACATTACATCCAATCTTTTGGAGATTCACTCTCCAGTTTCTGTCTAATCATAGACTCATAGACTCTAAGGTCAGAAGGGACCATTATGATCATCTAGTCTGACCTCCCGCATGATGCGGGCCTCAAAAGCTGACCCACCCACTCCTGGAAGAATTCTCTCCCTTGACTCAGCTGTTGAAGTCCCTAAATCATGATTTAAAGACTTCAAATCGCTGAGAATCCTCCAGCCAGCAACCCCTGCCCCATGCTGCGGAGGAAGGCGAAAAACCTCCAGGGCCTCTGCCAATCTACCCTGGAGGAAAATTCCTTCCCAACCCCAAATATGGCAATCAGCTGAACCCCGAGCATGCGGGCAAGATTCTCTAGCCAGACCCTCTGGAAAAAGTTCTCTGTAGTAATTTTTAATATCCCATCATCGACCATTGTTGCTAATTACCAGCGATGCCACGTTATTGACCTATTGACTAAAATCACTTTATCCCATCAAACCATCCCCTCCATAAACTTATCAAGCTTAATCTTAAAGCCAGAGAGGTCTTTCGCCCCCACTGTTTCCCTCGGAAGGCTGTTCCAAAACTTCACCCCTCTGATGGTTAGAAACCTTCGTCTAATTTCAAGCCTAAACTTCCCGACGGCCAGTTTATATCCATTCGTTCTCGTGTCCACATTAGTACTGAGCTGAAATAATTCCTCTCCTTCCCTGGTATTTATCCCTCTGATATATTTAAAGAGAGCAATCATATCCCCCCTCAGCCTTCTTTTGGTAAGGTAAACAAACCGAGCTCCTCGAGTCTCCTAATCAACCTACCTATTTTAGGGATTTGCAGAACACTGCTTAGTTTGGAATCTAGGTCCGGCACAACACTAAAGGAAAGTGCTCTGTTCCCATCCATCTAAGGTAGTTCGTGTTATCATAAATTTAAGGAGAACAAAAGCATCCATTGATAAGGCAGCATGCTGCTTCAGAACTTTGAGCTCCAAAAGTTCTAATCATTGTGCCATACAGAGGGAGCAAGGATCAAAGAGGGAAGGGAATCTATTACATCAACTTTGGAGAACATAGACTGTCTGAATCGGTTCGCCTCCTGCTCAGAGGAGCTCTGAACCAGGATACACTTCCCTGCAGGGGAATGGGGATAGGAAACAGACATTTTCCCCTTTCCTCCCATTAAACCATACAGTAACAAAGGGATACTCCTGCTGAACATCTGGAGGGAGATGGGGAGAAAAAGTTGACAAAAGTATTAGTGACACTTGAAAACATCAGAATGCCTGTTCTCACTTTCAGGTGATGTTGTAAACAAGAAGCAGGCAGCAGCATCTCGTGCAAATGTAAACAAACGTGTTTGTCTGAGCGATTGCCTGAACAAAAAGTAGGACTGAGTGGACCTGCAGGCTCTAAAATTTTATATTGTTTTATTTTTGAATGCCTTTTTTTGGTACATCATTTTACATTTGTAAGTTCAACTTTCATGATAAAGAGATTGCACCACAGTACTTGTATTAGGTGAATTGAAAAATACTATTTCTTTTGTTTTTTACAGTGCAAATACTTGTAATCAAGAATAAATATAGAGTGAGCACTGTACACTTCGTATTCTGTATTGTAATTGAAAAATATATTTGAAAATGTAGAAAACATCCAAAATATTTAAATAAATGGTATTCTATTATTTAACAGTGTGGTTAATCGTGATTACGGTAATTTTTTTAATTGCTTGACAGCCCTAAAAATAAGCATATCTTGGCTCAAACTGCAAGGATTATTTTTAAATGGAAGTTCACCTGTCAAGCTATGACATGTGGACGAGATGGTTACAGGCACAGAATAAAATATCCCTTTCTTCTTACCCAGCCTGCATGATACTTTCAGCCTCAGGTAAAAGGAGGGGAGAGGGAAAATATATGTAATAGAGAGGATATAAGTAACCCCATAGGAAATAAGCATTTCCTAGAATGGCATACTCAACTGATTTATTATCCTGAAAAGGCAAAAAAAGATCCCCCTCATTCTAGATGAGGAAATTAGGTGAGGAAATTACTATTATAGGATTTACTTAACTTTCATTGATCTACTTCAGGAAAGACATAGCAGCAGCTAGAAGTTTAGCATCTGTGGTTTGCTGTATCATTCCTTCAATGCCACTCAGAAAACAAGGGGGAAATTTAATTTCTGCCCTGAATTGTTATTAATACTCACCATCTTGGCTGCAATTTCAGATTTTGCCGTTCAGAATTAAAAATCTGCCAAATGCCATAGGGTGGCATCTCCATTTTGCAATGACAGAACAAGTCCATGGGGCAAAATATCATGATGCCTACTGTTTTTTCCCCAGTTTGCTTTTTTAAGGGGTTGGGAGTGTCCCAGGGAATTCTGTTTGAATACCTAATAAGAACCCCAGGCACAGAAGACAACTGCAAGTTTTAAAAGTTTGCTACCCAGGCCACTTAGCCCATCTTTTGCTCTTGGAGGGAAATTTGCTGCTTATTACCACAATGAAACAACACTTCCCAAGGTAATGTGTTCCTTTCAGAGAACATATCCAGAGGGGGTGATTTAGCAGAGACAAATTGGTGGTACGGATACAGCAATTTAAGCTTCATTTAAACAGAATAAAGAAGAAACAGTAAACAGAAAAGATGAGAAAGCAGCACTTGTAGGCCTTGTCTAGACTAAAAGTAAGTCATGCTGAAAAGTGTGTTAGCCAACATGTTTTCACTAATATAATTCAAACCTCCAAGGGGTTGCCTATGACCAACTAATATGTATTAAGGTTTTTAAAACTCTGTCTATATCTGTCTTTTAAAAACATGTTAGCTAACTACCTATTTTCTTCATTTAGACATAACCACACAGAGAATAGGCTGTCACCAGCGTACTAACGTATTTCCCATTTCCCCTCCTCTTATATACTAAGCACTTGACCCAACTCACTGAAGCCAATGGAAAGATCATCAGTTACTTCAACAGGAGTTGGATCTGACTCCCAGTTAGCCAGTGGGTTGTCCCACATACAACAAAAGTAGGTCTCATGTGTGAACAATATCCAGAGTTTCTAATATATAATGATCAAAAACATCACCTACAACCACTTTCCCTTCTGGATCTATAAAGTGGCAGAAAATACTAGTGAAAGTAAAAGAATTTATTATTATTACAAGCCCAGTTTTGCCAACTCACAATTGTATTGCAAATCCCACAATATTGAATATTTTTCTAAAAGCCCCAGCTCTTGGAAACATATGATTAGTTGAGAATCTCATCTTTCATTAAAAATAAGTTTGTCACAGTTGCAGAGAAAAGTTTGGAAACATATTCCCATTGTACCCTAAATATTCAACAAGCCGAATAAAGAACACCAACATTATTTTTAATAATCTGATTTTTAAATCAATCTTATAATTGGGGGGGGACGCTGGCTCACGATATGTAAATGCTTAGGGTTGGCAATACCAAAGCCCTTCTTTCAAGTCCTTAGGACTTTCTGGAAAAGTTAAAAGCTAAAGTGTCTCCTGCAACAATATTTATAACTGAGACGTGCAAAACAAAAACCAGGAAAATCTGACCATGACTATATCTTAGACGTACTGTATATTTTTTCCTTATTTTAGCTTTCAATCCAACTTGTAACCAGCCAGGCACTTGATCAATACATATTATAAGCCCCCCCTGAACTTTACGGAAGGGGTATACATTAAGTAAGGGGATGCAAAATTATGATTTTTCTTTTGTACATTGTTTCACAATTTAATTTCAGGCAATTTAACTCCCACAAAATGTTGCTTTTTCAGCTCAGTTCTACAGGCTGGGATTTGCTTTGCCAAGACCGCAGACTGAAAGATAACAGGGAGACCTTGTGGTGTTCCAGCTCTTTGCAGCCATCCAGGTCTGGTAAGACTCTGCTTTGCAGCCAAGACAGTGGGACGGGGAAGGAGGGATAGGGCAAGGGACTGAGCGAGCAGAGGACCTACTTGTAAAACTACTCTCAAGCTAACTATTCGCATCCACAACCTAAACCATTTCAGCTTCACTTCAGATACGGTCAATACGTGAGTAATTACTCAATGTTAACTTTGTAAAATAGAGCATGAAAAAAATATTTCATCTGATGAAACCAAGGCTCTTGCAAAACTGAATTTTAACCCATTAATGCACCTCATGGAGTGGAGTATGGAATGATACTGGCTCCTAAGGAATCAAATGCAGTGCAGGAAGCTTTAATGGTTCTTTCAGATGTCCAATATTATGTACAGGTGCCATTACTTCTTTTATATGCACCAAGTGCCCCCAGAGGGCACCCAAGTGGCTAGACACATTTTCTTTAAATTATCAAATATATTTTAAATACATCTGCAGTATATTTTATTTTGAAAAGATATGTAACCAAATCTACTGAGCGTGTATATTTTATTTGTCCATATGGCTATAATTCAGATGGAAGGGATGATAGTTTGGGACCCCCATTGTTATATGAAGCCTTAAAAATTAGCCGGCTTTGGTTCTGGAGGATTAAAGTCGAAATCGCTCCTCACCATTTCATTAGTTCAGGTGGGAGCTATTAGGTTTCCTTGAGCTGAATACCTCTAGGGAGCGAAGGGAGGGGGAGTCCTCTTTCTGGGATAAACTTTCGCAAGTGCTGGTCAGGCTTGATAAAATTGTTTACAGTCCAGACTTGCTTTTTCACACTAGCAAGCATGTGCGCACGCACATGCACCCCTTGTTCGTGGTAGACTTCATTTTCCCCATTGTTGTTTCCCACCACCACATCTGAAGCAATGGCAGCAATGCTAATGTAGGGTTTTGGTGACTGCCACTAATTTTAACCATTATGTTGCCTCCACCTAGTCAGAGAAGGTTTTAAAACACGAGCACCTGCCTACATTAGCATTGCTAATTGGAGCTGCACCAATGGGAAATTTTAGAAAAAATGGCTAGTGTAGACACCCTTTCACTGCCCCATCCAGCCAAAAGGAAAGAATACACTTCTCAAATACAACCAGCAAAATCATGTTTTTACAAAAGGAACTGAAAAACTTGTTAACTACTGTATGTTTGGTCAATGTAACTTGTTTTAAAATATACATTAGAACATTCTAAAAAGTGTCCAGTTGTTACCACAGCATATTCACCTGCACACCTGCTGAGAAGCTCACCGCATTTTGATTTTGTAAACTTTTACTATGAAGAAAGTTTTGAAATCAAATTCAATGTATTAGTGCTCTGGAGAGAATTAACATACCTGTTAAAACATCCTTCTCCTTAACCCTCCAGGGCAGCTTTAGTTTTGGTTGCATGACTTAAACAGGTAATATCCATACTGCACATATGTTAGGAACACTGTGTGGATATTACCTGTTTAAGTCATGCAACCAAAACTAAAGCTGCCCTGGAGGGTTAAGGAGAAGGATGTTTTTGCGGTTGACACAAAGAACTGGGAGCCAGTTTGGGTGTGTTCTATTCCCAGCGTTGCCGCTGATTTATTGTGCGGCCTCCATGAGTTTAAATAATTTTCCCATGTGCCAGCTTCCCTATCTAACAACACATGGATAATAGTTCTTACTTCTCTCATATAGGTGTTATGAGAATTAATTACATTAATTAATGTCCTGGGTGAGTGGGTGAAAGACCCACACACAAAACACAGAAGAAACTGACAAACTGTCCTACCAGGGCTTTGTGAATAGTCCCATTGAGGCCAGTGAGACTATTCATAAAACTTACCAGGAATTACCCTACATGTCCAAAACCTTCCACCACTTAGGTACGCGAGTATTTTTACACTAAATTCAGTCAGATAACTCGCATGAGTCAAGCTAGTGCTGGGCGTAAGTGTAACCCACTGGTGAGTGTGTATGTTACAGGTCTCTCTGTGACCAATCCTTAGAGGATACATGTCTGTTATAGCCCCAGCTAGAAAGCCTTGGCTCTTTAGCTCAAGTTGTAGCCATTCATAGTTCTAGCTTGGTAGAGCCCTGGCTCCATCCCCAGTGTGTCTGCCAAGCTGGCGGTTGCATAAGTAGTGGTGGATCTGGCCCTACATAACTGTGGAGAATGAGGTAGTTATTTGTATTTTTTTTTTTTATAAATACCTTATGTTCCCCAGGTTACCTATGTATTATCCTGCCTAACTCCAAGGAGTTAAGTTAATGGAGGATGCTGGGGGGAAAACCAACAGGAAACAAAACAATGGCAAAGATTAAGTACAGTCCAGAGAATATGGACCTTGAGGAAACCATGGGGAAGCTATTGATCAGAGAATTCCCTGATTGTATCCCAGCAAGCTGGGCATGTTTATTCTTCCCACGCCGGAGCCCAGGAGCAAAAAGGATACTAAAAATTGTTAGAGAGCCTCACACCTAGAAAAGGAAATGGGGCGGGTAGAGTGAATTGCCATGGCTACTCGGGGAGCATCAGTGAGTGCTGACAAGGACACAAGAGGAGAGTCACAGAGGCCACACTGTGGCAGGGCAGTTTGCTTCTCCCAACACAACTAGAGGTAGCTGGGCTGAATGGAACTTACAAAAGCTTGCAAGGAAAGATTGTGTGTTAGATAAGAGAAAATATACATGTAGTCCTTCATTGTTTTAGTCATTTTCTCTGATTGCTATGTACCTTTGGGGTGAATGAATAAATAAGGTTTTATTTTGGAGAAGTCATTTTTGAATCATTTTAAGCAGCTGCTGTCACAGGTTCCTGGAATGAAAGGCATTACAAGTGCCAAACTCACAGGAGCCTGTTGGGTTAGCACAGTCAATAAACAGGGACAGCATCTCAGAGATTAATTTTAAGCATGGTTGGACCACATGGATTAACTCAGAGAAGAGTGAAGATACTGAAATCTATCCCCAAAGGGGTGTGCTTGAGGGGGGTGAGAAGGTGTCTAAAAGGAAGTTTGCCTGCAAGCACATCAGCCACCACCGGAAAAAAACAATTATACTGGTCTCCAAACAGAATGTTGTCAAATGCACAAAATACACAAATAAAAACAAAAAAGGAGCAAAACTACATTTTTCCTCTCATCTGTTTCAGATACAGTGATCTTGTGTGTTAAAAATATTTTTACAAGGAATTCAATTTATAGACGACTTCAGGAATTTTTCCTCTCTAGTCAAATGGGTTTTTTGGTGATCATAAAGGCAAAGACAACTTAATTACATTTCTGTCTGAAACACACTATTTACTAGAATGAAAAGTTCTTAATATTGTGGCTTTTTTATTTTTAGATCTTCTGTGAAAGGTTATTCTGATGTCACTGGGTTATAACTTCCACACACAGATAAAATAAATGCTGTACACTGATATATGAAAAACACAACCAAAGAAGAGGGTTGAGAATAATAATTAAGATGTAGCATTTTTAATCCTCTGGAACTCCTTGCCAATACATCTGAATAGGAAGGGTTTCCCTTCTCTATTCTCTTTGAAACCATATTGCAAAAATCTCTAGACACCTAGCTTTAATTTCTCCACGTAATATAGATAGAGCTGTCAAAGCAATGCACCATTCAAAAGATTGGGATTTTCTAACAGGATTTTAAAGACACCCCTACAATATGTATGGAAGCTGTGAAAAGATAGAAGCAAAAATCAGCTAGACTACAAAGTAAAGCTAAGCAAGAGTTGACAGATCTAAGCCGATTTTACTCTTTAGAGTTTCCCATCCAAGTATCAAAGTCTTTAATAATTATATCAAGAACCAGATTTCTTTGCCAAATATGTTTCAGTACCCAACATCCCCTGTATAAGAAGCTACCAGGGTTTGGTGGTTGTTTATTTTTTTGTTTTGTTTTAAAAAGCTTGATTGTTCTGACAAAGATGTAAATAATACAAACCTAAAAACAATGATTAACTCCACCTTATGAACTACAAGGAGGGATTTGTGCATAATGCCCAAAATGGTAAGAGGGACATTAGCATGTAAATGATTTTAAATCTGCCTTTATTGTTTCTTGCTCTCTTGGGGTCTGCCAACATGGTGCATGCTGTGCTGTTATAGCAATCACAAAATTGACCTGGTGCAAGGAACTGGTATAGATACTGGACGAGACCCTGTTATAAAATGTGCCTGTTTTATCCAAGTTTCATTTTTTATATCTTTTCCTTAAATATTTACACAGCTTATTGTTAAATGAAACTTTTAGCAAGGAAAAGGAATAAAACATGTGTGCATATATTGAATTACAGTTTAGTAATATGTGCCAAATTCTGATACCCTTACCCCTTGGAATGAATGGGGCAACTTGTGGAATAAACTGCCATTCAGCACGAGAAGAGGTAGCAGAATCTGGCACTACATCAATATATAAAAGCAAGGAAAATAGTGGAAAGATAATTATCTTCACAGTTCGCCAACATCAAAGTGTAAAAACAAGTCTGTGAAGGCCATTCTAAATATAAAGCTTTGTTGAACATATATGTGGTTTACCTTACCCTGGAGGTCTGTCATACTCCTTGATATATCCTATAAAGTGTTTGCAAACTATTGTAGCTGTATCATAGACATACTATAGTCTCAAAAAAAACCACCCACACACACAATATCCCAGATACAACTCAGCACAGTAGTCTGAAAAATCATAAAGTTAAGTGCATCATACTTGGAATGACCTGTGGATTTCGTTTGAAAAATATAGTTTTCAGTTGCATTTGGTATTATCATGCCTCTGGCTGGTATGGCCAACTTGCTGAAAAACTGAGATCATCTATATCATAGAGCTTACTGTCACAGCATAAACCAATTCCAACCTGTTTATTGGAATCAGCAATGGCAAAAAGAAGCTTAACATAATTTCAGATCTGGGACCAAATTCATCCCTGGTATAGCTCAAGGAACCTCAAGATGTTACAATGCCAAGTAACTCATCGTCTTGCTGTGACCACTGACTTTCTTTACCGCTTCACCTTATTGCTTAGCACCCTCACTCACGTGTCACTGATGTAACTTCAGACCTGATCCATACATGAGCCAAGTCAATGGGAGAGCTGATATGGAATATAAGTAAATTTACACATACCAGTGTTTTCAGCACTGGAGCCTTGCAAGAGAGGGACCTTGTCTTTGTCTATGGGGCAATGACTCAACAATAGTAGAGAGTGAATTTTTTTCCAGTTCACTGGCAATTCTGAAAACAGTTTTGGGTCAAACAAAACATTTTCTTTGACTCAACGTGAAACATTTTGTAGATTTTGAGCATGTAAATTTGAGGGTGGGCTAAAATAAAATTTAAGGACATTTTTAAAATGTCATTTAGAACCAAAATATTTTATTTTAAAAAATGACAAAACATTTTAATATTTTTTTTTATTTCAACTGAAACCATTTGGCAAAACTGACATGGATTTGCAAAGTGTTTCAGTGCTGCCAAATCTGCATTTTTTGCTGAAAAAAGTGTAAAATGTCACCTTGCTCTAAACAGTAATGACTGACATCTGTCAAGCCAATGGTGTTCCACCACGCATAAATTAGGGCCCTTATTTGAATACTAGTGGGTGAAAGCCCATACTATTGCATAGGTTAAAGTAAGTCACTTGCATAACAAAGCCCTAAATGGCTGAGAACTTAAAAATTGGATGGTAACAGACATGAATCCCAATGATGATTGAACATGGTGACATTCTGAACAAAGAGAGCTCTCAACCATGCTTGTAGCGGCTTTCTTCACTTCACGTGGATTCAGACATTTTAAGCTTCAGAATGACACACACACTAATATTCCTGCAATCTTATTACATAGATTAACATTTTAAAATCACCGTTGAACAAAAATAAAATGTTATTTACTTAATATGAATTTTGATTAATAAATCCCCTCTCAAGCTCTACAAACTACCAAAATGTAAACAAAAAAAATTGGACTAGCCTATTCAACCAATTTACAGCGAAACCTTCCAACAATGAACCGGGTATAAAAATAAGCTTCCTTTTCTCTAATTCACCAACTGTCTGATCTCTGTCTTTTCAATCACCGAGAGAATAGATGTACCTTGAGGTATATCCCGAAGTCAACAACTTCAGGCTATTTAAAACCATGCAGGTTTTGGGAAACTAAATTAAAAATGAAACTGTACAAAATAATAGCAGTTAATAAAAATATAGCACCTACTTGAACTCATGTGTGCTGCCCTCATACTCCAACCTAGCTCTGTGGTAACTGTCACCTCAGCAGCCTGTTGCAGAGAAGGCTACACTGTGAGGAAAGTTTATCAAGGATCTGAAAAAAAGGGGAGTTTTCAGTTAATAATGTGTTAGATATCATCCTTAACTTGGGTAAAAGTTATCTTCTTCTCTTCCCTTCCTTGAGCCAATGAGGGAGCGTGTCTTGTGGTTAGAACAGGGACTTCTTTCTGTCAAGAGCATGAGTTACATCCGCACTTCCACCACGGACACCCAGTGTGAAATTGGGAAAGTTACGTAACCTCTGTGCTTCAGTATTTAGTCCATGTTCATTTGATGAAAATCCACACATTCACTTTGACATTATTCAAAACTCTTCATTTTTTTGACACTGGTTTGTACAAGCAATTTGTTGTTTGCAAAAATGTTCATGAAAACCAGTCTCCAAAACATGCAGAAAAATGTTCACACAAAGACTGACAGGAGAAATCTTCATGAGGTCAGTTTGAGATCTAATGGAGGAAGGTACCAGGCAATGCAACAGAGGATGGCAAAATCAGGCCCAAAAGTAATATAGGTGGTAGTAAGGACAGCAAGAAGCGGACACCATACAGCTTACTTACAAGTACCCCCTAATTACCTTCACACATCAAGTCTCTCCACATGACACGTAAAGAAGGTTTGCTAAACTGGCTGCATCCATCTTTAATGGTAAAGATATTGGGGAGCATGGTTCCAGGACTTTTAATTTATTATTTTAGAACAGGGATGGGCAAACTACAGCCCGTTGACCGGATCCGGCCCGCGAGCAGTTTTAAGCCAGCTCCGAGCCACACCAAGCGGCTCGGCCCCGCTCCAGCCAGGGCGCTGGGGCACGTGGTGTGGTCCCACTCCGGCCAGGGTGCAGGGTCATGGCCGCACCACGTGGCTCGGCCCTGCGCCAGTGCTCCGACCCCACTCCAGGGGGCACTAGGTTGCAGGCAACACCCCTGAGCCTCTCCCCATGCCCCAACCTCCTGCCCCAACCCTGATCCCCCTCCCACCCTCCGAACCCCTAGGTCACAGCCCAGAGCACCATCCTACACCCCAACCACCTCATCCCCAGCCCCACCCCAGAGCCCACACACCCTCCTACACTGCAACCCCAATGTTGTGAGCATTCATGGCCCTCCATACAATTTCTATTCCCCGATGTGGCCCTCGGGCCAAAAAGTTTGCCCACCCCTGTTTTAGAACATGGCCACACACACACACACACACACACACACACACACTCACACTCCGAATCCCATCTACTATCAGTAGTTAGTGGAATGTTTATTTCAGAATATTCGGAAAACAAGAATGGGAAGCAACAGAGTGTCCTATGGCACCTTTAAGACTAACAGATGTATTGGAGCATAAGCTTTTGTGGGTGAATGCCCACTTCGTCAGATGCATGTTACACTTTCCTAACCTAAAAGGGCATGATTCTGCTCTCAAGTATAACTTCAACAGAATGATTCTTGATTTCAAAGTGGGAAAAACAGCATGAGATCAATATCAGGTTTAAGAACCAAAACAAACAAAATGCGGTATTGGCTTTTATTTTTTGTGAGGGTTTTTTTTTTTTTTTTTTTTGGGGTGGAGGAGAAATAGGATGGGTTTATTGTGGTAATATCAAAGTTGGCTCCAATTCAGCGCTGCTTTCTCCAGGAAGCAATGATAAAAATGATACCACTTAAAGATTCCTTTGTTGTATGTTTCTTCCAGATTTTTGATACAAACTCCATCATTTCATGACATTTTGGAATAGAAAATGCATTTGAAGATAATGTAGTCTAGTCTGAAGATTTTAGTAGTTATTGAAAAAGCTTTTATGCTTTAAGGACAGAGAAAGCACAATATGTTATACTCTAGGTACATTATCTACTCTTCACAATTTTACTTATTTATTGGAACAATTTGATATATTTCTTGGCCTTAAGACAGACTTTTGAGCAGTTCAGAAGACTGTCAGTTAACCAGTTCAATACATCTACTCCACTGCTCTGCTGGTTCACCACTGTCCATTAAATTCCACTGAAATAAGTGGGATGTAAAGCCTATTGCACTTTAGGCCATATTGTTTCTCAGATTCAACAGCATGCCCTAGAGAAGGCCATAGATTTAGTCTTTGCTTGTTCCTGCTGACTGGAAACTACCAACAATGGAATCAAGCCTCTGATTCAGTCTTCCAACCTGACTGAGACAGACCAGGGATTGTTCATGGCACACAGAGAAATTAGATTAAAAAAAAATAAAAACAACCAAAACACAAATACAAAACAGGCTGCTCCCAAAGGCAGATAGGAACAACTCACCCCCCCGTTGCTCTAGGATGGTTCTTTCCAGACTGACTTTGTTGGCACACTTCCCTACAGGTCCCCTTAGCTGGCAAACAGGATCAGGAAACCCGCCACTCTTGAAGCGATAGCTTACAATTCCAACACAGTGCACAGTACACCACAGATTCTATTAGAAATGGGAGGGAAACAATTTTCCATATTGTGAATATCTTTAGGAGCTCAAAACCTTTTCCTGGCTCGAACTGGGATGAAAAGACAAAATCCCCAAAATATTTGCCAGCTGAAAAGAAAAATGTATTTCCCATGTCAGGTCAATTAAAACATTTAATTACTATTCTGTCTTTTTTTAAAAAAACCTTTTTCAATCTAATTGTCTTAAATTTCAAAACAAAAAGTTGCTCTGAAGCAGAAAAGCCAGAGTCTTTCCTTATTGAAAATGTCAAAAACAAAAACATTAAGACAGTTTCAAAACTTGTCTCAACATTTTTTTGAGTCGGGAAATTCAAACCCAACTTGGTTTTGCGTAGTTTCAGTTTTGACAAACTGCATTTTTGACAAACAATTGATGTAAAAATTCCTGCAGATTCTACTATATGAAGATGGCTGTAGAAAGGAGCATTCTCCCACAGCACACTTCTTTTGTCTTCTTTTATTCTTTCATTGTCAAGGAAAATGAAATTTAACAGTTTTGTGATTGAAGCCCCTATTCAGCAAGATACATGTTTGTGACTTTAAGTATAAGAAACTCCCGCTGGCCTCAGTGGGACTACTCCAAATCTTAAAATTACTTACATATTTAAGTACCTTGGCGAACTGAGATTTAAGCTGAGAGTTTTGGTTCAAAGCCAGTTAACGTAACATTTAAGTAAGAGAAAAAACTGGTCTCGTACCTTGCAATTTTTCCTGCATATTAAGTAAATAGAGACATAGGACCTGATTCTGTCCACATTGATATTATTTATACTAATGTAATCCCTGTGACTTCAAAGGGCTTTACTCCTGATGTAGAATGCTGAAAGGGAGAGCAGAATCAAGTCCACAAGGCTGAAACCTCAAGAGATCTCTGCATTTTAACACTAGCCTTTTTGCACCAAGCAACATGCAATTAACCCTTAAACCATAACAACTAAACAGATTTCTGTTGCTGCTGCTGTTTTCACACCTAATTAATTTGCAAGAAAAATGCGGCAATTAAAAAACAGATGAGAGTATCCTAAAAAGCTTTCTTCGCAAGATTCAGGAAAAAAATCCATCTTGGAACGCATTGACAAGGCTCCCACTGAAATAAATAGAAGCCAAGCACATGAGAGCAGATGCGGCCCTTGCTTTTGTGTTTAAAAGTGCTATGGGGTTTAATACCCAGTTCACTTGCACTTCTCTCAAGTGTAACTCAACTGACTCAGAAGTTTTATTTCAGACTTACATTAGTGTAACAGAGCAGGATGAAGGCCATACAATGAAACTCAAAAGATTTTGCTCAGCTCTACCTCTGAATTACCCAACAGCAACTGCTGCATATGTGCATATTTACCTGGCTCTTGCAGGAATCTTTAAACAAACACCGACTCCTTCCAATTTGGAGCTATACACCAGGTTTTTTCCAAACTCAGTTTGTTCCCCTCTCAATTATTCTCAGAATTAACATTGGATAGATACAGCCAGATTAAGCAACCCTTATTTTGCAGCACAGTTTTTACTGACCACTATAAAGTAGATTTAGTATCTGTTGCTGATACAGTGTTCATCAGTCATGAATGGCCTCCTCTCTGACAGTGACTTTACTCACTATGCCTAAGGAAGCTGAAATATATCACCTCTCTGAGGGAGCTCGTAAAGAAGATATTTATGATGTGTAACCTAACCCTTAATATTTTAAATAATAATAATAATAATAATAATAATGAGTGGATGTATATTACTGGAGTAACTCAAGTAACCAACAGCAACCCAAAAAGCGTTTTTAAAAACATAACCAAATAATTTTCTTCCTGAAACATACAATAGTGAGAGAAGCAACCATTGGTTCCTAGAGCTCACCACTTGTGTTACGCTTAGGTTTATTCCTGTATTTACTGTAATTTAGGCCCCCATGCTATGAAGTGTCAATTCACTATCTTTGAGGATAAAATAGCAATATAAATATAATAGTGTGTGGGGGGGTTAATTTGTATATTTTCCTATATTCCATATATAGTATGCAATGAAATCAGATAACCATTTTCAGCATTTTTCTTTGAAGACCTCCGTATTGCATCTATGCACAAGTGTCCCCAATACTATATTATTCACCAACTGACACATTCAGCAAATGCTGACACTGCACTGAGTGCATTCCTCAAAGTGACACCTCAGTAAGCATTTCTGTACAAGAGGGTGTAGCATAATCACTAGCAAATCATCTACCACCCAGCAGCACCCCAGCAAACAGTGCAATTATGAACATTAGGTCAGCTCAGGAAGAAAGAAATACAAAATTATCCATCCTGCCTGTAGATCGCAGAGTATTCCATACTTACAAGTACATTGACTTTTTTCCAAATATACCCTGTAAATACATTCCATGATCAGTATATTTCTCTGCTTAATATTCTACATGGCTTTCTCACATCAGTTGCCTGCTGTTTTCATTCAAGCATTGTCTTATTTTGGAATGGAGGGAAAAAACAAAATATGAAATCCAAAGCCTGATTTTGTGTTTTTCTTTTTCTTTTTTTTTTTAAACACGTCACAAAAAATGTGAAAGCCTCATACTAAGGCCAGATCTGGGGAACGCAAATAAAAATGGCCAAACAACATTTCTCCTAATGTAGCAATTTCGGGGGAGGGGGGGTGGAGAGGGAGAGGGGGAAACTGTAAAGTGGTTCAGTGATGAAAGAAACTGGCATTGCCTAAACCAAGTACAACGTGTAGTGATGTAGGGTAGTTAATGTCCAAATTCACTTGCAGATTAGTGATTCTAGGGAATTCAAATTTGGGTAGTGGACTTTGTATTGTATCTACTACAAATTAGCTAAAATTTAAGGCAATAAAACTAATCTCAACATGTACTATGAACTGGTACATTCCAGAATTTACTCATTACAATACTGATTCAACAAGCTACTAAAGCATGCATTACGTTTAAGCACATAGGTTATCAATGGAACTACTCATATGCTTAAAATTAAGCATTTACTTAATGGTCATGCTTGATCAGAGCCTGAAGGGCAAACAGTTTCAACATGAGAACAGCCAATAGCAAGTAGTAACTAATGAATAATATCAGATATAGCTACTTGGACTATTAAATCATATGTGCCAAAATTCTTGAAATTTTCAGGATCAGTGGATATGCTCACACATGGTGTGGTCAACTGAATACACCTCTACCCCAATATAACACGAATTTGGATATAACACGGTAAAGCAGTGCTCCCGGGGCGGGAGGGGGAGGCTGCGCACTCCGGCAGATCAAAGCAAGTTTGATATAACACGGTTTCACCTATAACGCAATAAGATTTTTTGGCTCTCGAGGACAGCATTATAGAGGTGTATTTGCAAACACTTTGTATGATCCCATGGACATAGTGAATTGACTCAGAGCTTTTATTCAATTCATTCTACTTTCTATTTCCCTACAATAGCCCAGAGCTGAGGGAAATGGTCATCTCATTTTACCTTTCAAAAAAAAAAAAAATATATATATATATATATATATGTTTGTGTGTGTGTGTGTGTGTGTGTGTGTGTGTGTGTGTGTTTGTTTATTTGTTTATTTATTTTAAGGCAGGCAGAAATCCTAGGAGATTATTAGAGCCTACATGTTTATGTAGGAGTAAATTAGAGGGACGTAGCCTAGCTGTTTGAGTACAGGGATTAGAGCTGGGAATGCCCAAGTTCTAATGCTGGCTATGAGACAGATTTCCTCTGTATGCTTGGGCAAATCACTTTACGTCCTCTACCAATTTCCTCATCAATAAAATGGGGGTATAATACTGTCTACCTAGCTCACAGGAAGGTTCTAAGTCTTAACTCATTTACGTTTGTGAAATCCTTCAAAAAGGGTGAAAGACTGTAGGTTAATCGGCAACTCTATACAGGAGATCACTAAAAATGCTCATTCTATTACAACACAGGAGCTCAACACACCCTTGCAAATGTATCTCAATATATAAACCCTGGTTTATTAGGCAACTGTATGCATACTAAAAGGATTGCAAAAGCCCTGAAAGGGAATGTTTTATGTCATTTATCTTTTGAACTACACAACTAACTATTTTGACCAAGTTTAAACTGACAAAATATTCTGGCCCAAATTATCTAAGAGGCAAAATTCCACTAAGAAAATTGATTTTTAAGTCACAGGAGCATAAAAAAAGCCAGAATTATTCAACTCCTGTTTTATGCAGTCATGTAAATTATGGTATCCCTAGAGACTTTGTTTTTAAATCTACATTATATTCTCCCTTAATCAAAATAAAATTCTCCCTTTCCCATACCCTCATACTAAAGCAGGGGTTTCTACAAGAAATATTGACAGACTACAGGGACACTAGAATGCACTGGTTTCATCAAGTGACTTTGGATTTGTGTTTGTTTTTTTTAAGACAACTAAGAAGAAGAGATTTTTTCCCCCTACATTAAAGTGTTAGGAGGATTGTACTTGTGTTAATGAGAAACATTATCTTACCAAAGAGAGCTTAGTATCCTCATTTCCATTTATATAGGAGATTGATTAATACTTAGCTAATTGGCACATTGAAATAGGGATTAACTGAATTTGCTTTTCTTCACAACCCAACAACTATAATTTAGATCCTTATTTAGATTTCAATCTTATTATTTTTGAAGGTAATCATCTTCCTGTTGTTAGAAATAAAATATCAAAGTACGACATTAATTGTATCTTACTTATGTTTCAAATTAGCTAATTAACATTACCAGAAAATTAAGTACAGTGTGCAAAGCTTAAATCCCCAATTTTGGAGTCAAGTCTTCTACATAATACAGTAGAAGGAGGTATATGTTCTTGAGTGGCGTAAGGTCAAATAATTAGGAGCTGATATGAACTGTGATCATATGTTTATAGTACTGAGGTAATGGGATGATTCCTGACTATGTTTCATTACAATACATCTGGAAGATTTTTTCTAATATTTTGCCTCTAAATCCACAAGTTGGCTGAAGATGTGTAAAAATCCCTTTAATTGACACATTTAAAGAGATCTGGGTCTGCACAGTTGATTGCGGCAAAGGTTTAACCCAAGTAACTGCAAAGGTTTAGCCCAAGTAACATGTATTATATTTGTTCCAATATTCATATCCTACCACCTGAAACAAGCTCAACTGGTGAGTAGGAATAATTATTTTGGTCTAGCCATGCCCCATTTTGAAGCTCGTTAGACACAAAGATGCAACTTTATGTAAACTATGTGTGTGACCAGCAAGCTGTCAGGGAATGGTGGGATTCCATCAGAATAGTAGATTTGAAGGGCTAGAAAGAGACTCTTCACCAAAGCATCAACTACTCCACTTTGGGTGATAAATACAAGTTTAGAGGCAGAATCAAGTCCTTAAAATTAAGGCCACAGGATTCCACCCCCACCACCATCACCAAGCACACATGCGCACACACTTGTTTGAGACAAGAGGGCAGGTGGTTTGATGCGGAAGTTCAGAGAGCCTATATTACTAAAACCATCCAGAGAATCCTGCATAACTCTTAGTAGTAACAATGTATATGTTTTTGTTGATTTCATGACAATGCACACATTTTAGGTAACTCTTTTTTAGAGACCTCTCCTCAGTCTTCCTCCATGGTTACCATGATCATTAAGATTTAAGTGGAAAAGGGGAAGCAGTGTTGCCTAATGACTTAGAGCTCTGGACTGGGACTCAGGAGACCTGGATCCTATTATCAGCTCTGCCACTGGCCTGCTGGGTGACCTTGAGTAAGTCACTTTCTCTCTCCAAACCTCAGTTCCCCCATCTGTAAAATGGGGGTTAATGATTCTGACTTCCTCTGTCAAGTACTCAGATCTATTTATAAAAATGTTACATAAGAGTTAGATATGATTATTACCATACTTCTCAGAAGGGGTTTGCGTGTCTGAATTTTTCTCTTTTTAAAAATTTATTTTTTATTGAATGTTTTCCACAAATACAAGTAGCCCAAACAAACAGTATCAATTTGGCTTCAACATTTAAGCTCCTATTTAAAGGTTTTGAGGGCAATCTTAACTTAATGCCCTTCTAAAAGGGTCTTGCATTAAATGATCATAACACTAGGTAACGTGATACACTGCTCAGCAGAAGAGGTAACGAGGTAAGCAGAGGTAACAGGCATTACACCAAACACACACTGGTAACCTGTAAATGATTCAGTGCCTTGCAGACCCACAGTAGGATTATTTTAATTTCCTTAAATACGATGTATTTGGAGGATTCAGCTACAGTTCCCATCAGTTCCCATTTTTCACAGGGCAGTCCTACTGTAAACTGGAGCATCCTACTTCCTATAAACCAACGACCTCAAACTGCAACCCGGTTTCTATTAAATCCGACTCAGTTGGAGTAGAGGTTGGTTATCAGGCCCTAAATTAAGCTCATAAGAGATTGACCACATCCCAGAACATCTTCTAAGCCAGCACAGTTTAAGGCTCTCCCCACCAGTCTATACAAACACAGCCAATAAGATCATTTTTTTTGTCCATTAATGCAAAATTCACATTGCCCCTCTCTTGGAATGCCTCCACTAACACATTTGTCCACTGAAAGAAGTTCAAACTACTTTTCCTCACCTTCACAATATTGTCAATCTCTCCCCCGCCCTATGCCTCTGCCCTGGTCTCTTTCAGTGGTGCATCCACCTCCTCCACTCTGTTACTGATGCCTATTCAGGATGCTCCACTTTATCTTCTTCCAGTACAACCTCATGGCTTTTTTCCATGCGACCCAATAATTTGGAATGCCCTTCTCCTAAGTTGGACTACTAGGCTATTAAGGAGAAACTTAAATGAGAAGTTACCACCCGTTTTCCCAAGTTTTCTTAATATTTTGCCTCCAAATCCACAAGTTGACTGAAGGTGTGTAAAAAAAAAAAAAAATCTCATGTGGTGAGAACTCCCTTTAGTGGACACATTTATATAGTCATTAACAAGAACACAGTCCTCAAAAAACAAGCATGAAAATAGTAAATGTTTACTCCACTGCTGAATGACTTCATCACCCCTAAATCTCTTCATCCAGGCAGCACCCCTTCTTCCAGTATTTGGGGTAGGGGTAATATCACAGGATAACTCAACCTTGTTTTAGGATGCCTAATTTCTCATATACACTTATACCTTGTCCACAAAACAGCTTGGGAACCATCCTTCTACTAGGCTTCCTGTTCGATTAGATTCTGCTTAACAGAAACCAAGAATGCAGTTTCAAGGTAACCAACCCAAGGTTCTTGAATTAAACAGAACACTCTAATTAAAACCACAGCTGTAAAACATAACAAGAAGCATGTGAAACAGAACACCCATATGGTTTGCTTCCTGCAGAAAACTCCGTACACCCTCAAGGGTTGTGTTCTTCTCCCTAGAAGATGTTAGCACATATCCATACTGCCCCAGAAATTTACAAGAGCCATAATTGTGCCACCAGGGAACAGAGGAGAATTCTCTCAAGGCAGTGAGACGATAGGGCTGGAGTACTGAGCCTTACTTTGCTCCCCACAAAAGTCCCAGGATGGGAAGTATCGACAGCAGAAGGAGAGAGTGTCACTATAGTGCAGGGGTTCTCAAACTTTTGTACTGGTGACCCCTTTCAAATAGCAAGCCTCTGAGTGCGACCCCTCCCCCTTATAAATTAAAAACACTTTTTTATATATTTAACACCATTATAAATGCTGGAGGCAAAGCGGGGTTTGGGGTGGAGGCTGACAGCTCGTGACCCCCCCCATGTAATAACCTCGCAACCCCCTGAGGGGTCCCAACCCCCAGTTTGAGAACCCCTGCATAGTGTATGACGCTACAGAGATCCTATACTGTGACCACCAACAGGCAGCTCTTGAAAAGCTACCAAAATAGACACAACAACCCATAGGCCCACCCTAATTCACACCAAAGGCAACACCTCCCCCAACCCCCATCTCAGAATCCAGGCTGCATAAATATGGCTTAAAACACATCTTGGCCCCCATCCCTCCAGGAAGCACAGCACCGAATCAGAGCCCAGTATTTAATATTGTTGCCCACCCATCCCTACACATTATAATCTAGTAAGGATCAAGCACAACCAAATGATAATCGCCTCAGGGTAGAGATTATGTTTTTGATTGACCAGTAAAGTAGCATGCACATCTCTCTCTCTCTCTCTCTCTGAACGTCAAGCACCAATTGTCTTGGCTCACATCCCTTTGCCCCTCTTCTGCTCCCGAAAAGGTAAGCAGCTTATGTGGCACATAGGTACAGTTCTATAGATAAAGGAGTTCCAAATAAAATACCGGTAGTTTATTTCCTGGTAAATGGGAAAAAGATAAACAATTCAAGGGAATTAGAGCTAGACAGAAAGTAGAGATCCCATTCAGCTTCCATACACAATCAGCCACAGGCTTGATCCAAATTAAATTCATGTGTCACAGGTATTCAGAGCAGATCATATCCAAACAAATCAACTCCCTTGAAAGTTCTCAAGTTTTCAGGAAAACACACATGGGTTTCCTTAGAGCTCTTTAAAATTAAGTAAGCAATGAACACTGAATAAGAAAAAAGTCAGAATGTGTCAAGAAATATTAACATATCTCAGAATGTGCTATTGTACAGTAATCTTGCTTTTGTTTGCCAGGTAGTTAACAATTCGAGTTTCTATTCTATTACTTCAGGCTTTTCTAGATGTTCTTATATCTATGACAACAGCAATTCAACATGAGGAGTAAGAAAGAGCAATGTTTTATCTCCTATTTAATTTCATTTTTTTTCACAATGCAGTCTACACCTGCTACAAATTTAATTAGGATTACAGCAACTCAAATAAATATATAATAGTATTTACATTGTGTACATTTGGGGGATCAGTTTTGTGTACATCTAGACAATAGTAGTTTTTTAAATATTTGGGTACTAATTTAATCAAGTATTTTCTCTCTCTCTCACTTCATTGAAGGTTATTTGATAAACCTGCGTCATCATATATCATTTAAAAAGTACGTGTTTCATCATTAATTTTTGCTGGGGTACATTTTGCTCCAATCCCACAAGTGCTTATGAACTTTAATAAAATTAAGCACATCTGTAGTTTTTTTCATGTAGTGGGGTGTATTTGCAATATTTAAGAATTAGTTAAACAGACTGGAAATTAGTAGGTCTCTCGATGCCCCAGGCATGCTAACAGATACTATCTATATATGCACACACACACACACACACACACACACACACACACACACACACAGAGCCAACAAAAGGCAGGATATTCTACCAGGAAAGCTATCACAGTGGTTTACAAAACATCTACCATATGTGTGAAACTGATGTTCAGTTGCACCTCATACTGTCTATTTCAATTCTTTTTTTTGTCTTGAAGGCAGGAAGATTTTGAACTGGTCAAATGGCAGGGAAGACCAAACGAAAAATCATCTACAGAACACAGAACTGACTACCCATAAGTATCTGTGGTACAGACACCATATCCCCAGAGGTTACAGGGCAGCTTGGCTGATAAGTCATGCACTTTAAACCTGGCCATAATTTATTACTATTTTTTCTGGGAACCTGAATCCTGTGGCTGTGTTTTAGCTCTCATTAATTGCACTATAAATTAGAATGAATAAATGGTTAGTTAAATAACTTGCTAGAAACCATCGGGGCCATTAGCCAGATGGCAGGGTTTATAACCTTTCCTCTGCCTCTGGGAACACAATATCAAATATTGTATTTTATTATCTTCTGCTAGTCGGATATTTATTCAGCTTTAAACACTGGTATTCTAAAGGTTGACAACAAGCCAAAAGATGATATATTCGGTCATTGTCTTATAGCCAGCTGTATTCACTCCACATTTAATAAAAAAAAAGAGAGATAATTCAATTGACTTTAAATATTTTAAAAGCTTCCTTCCAAGATCTAACTACTAATTAGATATCTCATGTTTGTTTATTAATAGGAAATATGGTGCATGTTAGATGACAGGTTGCTATAGAACTAAACACTACCACTTGATTTTTGCTTTCAGACTATAACACAGGAGAAGATCAGAAACAAACAGGTGTCAGTTCTTATTAGCATCACACTCATTTTAATGACTGTTGAACCAAATACTACTCAGCACATTAAGGGTAAAAAAAATTTCAATAACATGTAGCCTAAGTTTAATTGAAAGTCAGTGGAACTTGTGTATTTGAAAATGTTTACAGTATACTTTTTTTAAAAAAATACACACACTCTGTACATAACCTTGCAAGCACTTACTACCAGACATAGTACTTATTACACTGAGCAGTTCCATTCACTTCAGTGGGCTTACTCACAGTAGAATGCACTATGCCTTGTAGAGTTGGCAGAATTGGACCCTTTGGAAGGAATCATGCCTCTAGAGTCAAAGAACAAGTAACTTCAGACATAGTTCAGGTTTGAAACAATGGTAAGCCAACGCAGGGAAGAGCTTAGCAGAGTGCATGAGCAAATAAAGAAGGAAATGGTGCCAATGCACCAGAGGGCAATATCTTCACAGAAAAAAAGGGGGTGGAGGAGTTGAGGGGGGAGGTTGTTTGACATCATGAGAGCTAGATTAAGCTTTTGTTTTTTGTTTCACCCAACAAAACAAATATTTCAGATCAACCTGAATTATTTTTTTGTTCCTAATTTTTTGGTCTGGCCACTGAACCAACCAAACAGATCAACATGATGGTTATTTGCACAGATCTACAAAATGATAGCTTCTGGCAATATTGAAGAGGAAGTGAAGACTTGTTGGGAAAACTTGCTGGAGGAGGAGCTGTTCCACTGCTCTTACTGGCTGTCCCCAGCTACTAGCCGAAGGGACCTCTACCTACCAGCCAGGCAAACAACCTGGAATTTGTTCTTTCCTCTTTGTGCATTATTGCCATTAAGAGATGCTGTGTACCTTCACTTACATCAATCCCATTAATTAAGAGGTATATAAAATCATGAGTGGTGTAGAGAAAGTGAATAGGAAAAGTTATTTGCTTGTTTCCATAATATAAGAACTAGGGGCCACCAAATGAAATTAATGAGCAGCAGGTTTAAAACAAATAAAAGGAAGTTCTTCACACAGCGCACAATCAACCTGTGGAACTCCTTGCCTGAGGATGTTGTGACTATAACAGGGTTTAAAAGAGAACTAGATAAATTCATGGCAGTTAAGCCCATTAATGGCTATTAGCCAGGATGGGTAAGGAATGGTGTCCCTAGCCTCTGTTTGTCAGAGGGTGGAGATGGATGGCAGGAGAGAGATCACTTGATCACTCCCTGTTAGGTTCACTCCCTGTGGGGCACCTGGCATTGGCCACTGTCGGTAAACAGGATACTGGGCTGGATGGAACTTTGGTCTGACCCAATATGGCCGTTCTTATATTCTTAATTTGAATATACAAATAAATATAAAACCAAATTCTGCTCTCCAGTACACCCATCTAACTCCCATCCATAAACTCTGATTCCAAGACCAGAAGGTACTATTGTAATCATCTAGTCTGATCTCATGTATAACACAGGCGATAAAGAATTCTTTTGGAGAAGAGCTAAGAAAAACAATCTGGATATAAAAAATTGCACATGATGGCAAATCCTCCACGACCCTTTGTAAATTGTTCCAATGGTTAATTACCCTGTTAAAAGTGTACACCTTATTTTCAGTCTGAATTTGTCTAACTTCAAATTCTAGTAATTGGCTTGTGTTATACTTCTCTCTCTTAGAAAGGTATAACTGATTTCGATGGAACTGTACCAGTGGAACCAGGAGCAGAACCTAGCCTAAACAATATTAACAAACACTCCTAGCAGTTAATTGTTGGATTAAGGTTCACAAGGGTCTAGGGTGACCAGACAGCAAATGTGAAAAATCAGGACGGGGGTGGGGGGTAATAGGAGCCTATATAAGAAAAAGACCCAAAAATCGGGACTGTCCCTATAAAATCGGGACATCTGGTCACTCTACAAGGGTCTAACAAGTATTTGTTAAAGGCAAAACACTCAGTAAGTAGTGATCAGTTATTCACAAGAGTAAAGTTTAATCAGGAAAATACCAGTGTCACCTTAAACAGCAGACAATACAGCTTCTGCTTCCCTTTGTTACAAACTTATAACTTTTTGTTATTTTTTTTCTACCTACGTATTAGTCTCTCATTTCTATATTAACTCTCCTCCCCCATCAGTACAGGTTTAGTGTTAGTTCAAATGGCTCTTTTCTAGCTTTAGTTACTTTGTCTTTTCTGTTCTCACAAGCAGGATCACTCTGCAATTTCTACACATGTGCAACAGTAAACATGATTATTCTGCAATTTCTTACACATACCCAGGTCTGCTTATACTTACATTGTTAAATATTATCAGAACAGACTCCTAAAATCCACAGCAGGCTTCTGTCAGGCCTAAATATGCCTTTGCTCGCAACAGCAGTGTTGTGTTTTTAGAGTCTAGTTTAAAGTAGAGAAGCTGCTTCTAGCAGATATTAAATTCTGCCTGGTCACTTGGATAATCATTTAAGACAGATATGAGAGTTACAGGACTGAAAATACTCTTGCACATGTTTGTGTATAAATATACAGCATGCTGTATACACACACACACGCACACCCCAATAGTTTTTATAGACAAGATTTTCTTTACCCTAAACATTCAATATTTGTCAGGTAACGTCATTACAAATATTTCATATAACATCTTATTGATAGTATGTTCCTTGGAAACCAAACTAAAGTTACACAGGGAGGGAAAAAAAAAAAAAGTTTCATATACAAAAAATTCTTCCTTCTGTTTTGGGTGTACCCTAGGGATGGAATGTGGGAACTAGAGACACTCTCATAGCACAGTGCGAGGGCACAAGTCTGTTTTTAATGCTTAAGTCAGCACCAAGAAGAGAACGGGTTACAACCCAATGGTGTGTGAAATGCTGACTTGGGAGCATAGTCAGTTCTACTGAATGTATGGTGCTATTTGCAGAATGTATTGGAGGAAAGGGCATACTCAATCATTCTGGAGCTACAGTACAGTGCACTTCACAAACCCCACTGTGCTTAGCCACCCTGCCCTGTACGTGACAACAGACCTGCAAATCTGATCTATTTTGCTGCAACCAGGCACCAGACATTTTGTTTTTGTCTCTGTGCCCTGCTGGGACCTGTATGCAGTTGCCTCTCTCTCTCCAGCTTTCCCCACAAGAAGGTGTTAAGTTGATTTACAGAGCATGCTTCCTACACTGATCTATGCAGCCAGCCAGAAGCGGATCAAGGAGCCAGAGCTGGAGCCTAGCTTCCATCCAGTGAGCAGGATGGGGAGCCAGAAGTATAGACTGGAGAGCTAGACTAGCAGAAGCCTAGAGAACCAGCGAGGGGAGTCCATGAAGCTGGCTATAGTTTCCTCTCTTCCCTGTCACACAGAAGGAAAGGAGGGGTTCTGAACTCAATTGGCTGGACAACATCACAGGAGCATATGGTCTAGGCAAAATGGTTAAGATAGGATGGGAAAACCCCCATCCTCAAAAATAATTACTTTCAATAAATAGGCAAATTTTACATTAGTATTTCTGAGAATGAGCTATAGTTATGTGTGTTTGTGTGGAGGTGGAGAGGGTTGGGAATAAAGTGTAATTTCATGGCAATATAATAATGTATTACTGCAGAGGAATTTACGGTTCCTTACAGAGTCTCAAGTACTGTATAGCAAGAGTAGGATTTTACTCTGTGGTGTATACACTGTACATAACAGTATGTTTGGAGCCTGCGGGAGAACACAGCAAAATTAGTAGAGGTTTGTTGTTCTACTGCCATCACATTTCTCTACAGCTCACAACTGGATGTGCTGTTGGTATATTTTTGCAGTTACTCAATGTTGGCGACACCTTTTTAATGTCAGTTTGCTATCCTCATTAGTATTCACCAATGCATGCAATGTTTCTTACCCAGTTAAAATATATTTCTGTCTATGGGCAAAATGATGTCTTAAGTCTCTTTGCTAGCATGCAGTAACATTCATGTGAGCTTCAGACTGCCTAAGAGTGAAAGTAGGGCTTGTCTAACTCTGTGTTAGTGCACACCACTAGGCTGTAAATTCTAGCTTACACCAGCTTGTTATGCACTAACTGGTCCATGTGTACCCACCTGGCCCACATTAAGAGAGTTTCTTAGATGTGTTAAAATAGTACTGTTTGAAATGGGTCTATGGGAGAGGTGAAAGTCTCAAAAAAAAAAAATCACAGGACTCCAGGAGTATAAGAAAAATGCCAATTACTGCAAGGGTTGCAACAACATTCCAAGAGTTAGCAACAGTGCTTTGTATAGTTGCTGTCTATGGGTCTCAGTAGCTGTTTATGTTTGATATATCTAAGTTAACAATATTGCAGTTGTAGTGTTCACTCACAATTTTCCAACAGTGACATTTGAGATATAGCAGTTATTTCCTGTTATACCACAATATTTCCATATTCTTACCTCATAACCACAAGTGGTATCTCTAAGCAACACAATGACCTTTCAATGGTGACCATTGTGACACAGTCATAGACCTAAAAATGTCAGATTTCTCCTTCCTCTCTGTCAATTCACAGAATGGGGCTCATAAAAGTTATAAAAACCATTAGTGAGGAACAGAGAAATTGCAGCAAACCCTGGACAATGGACATATTGAAAGAGGAAAAAAATCAAGTTATTTTCTTCTCTCTCAGAAGCTAATACATGCAAATTATTCATTGACTGTAATGGGAATTGTGTCAGCATAACAACTGAAGGCTTGGGCCCAAAATTAGTCTAAGGGCATGTCTAGACAGGAAATTTAAGCTGAATTAACTAAAGGTGTGAATTTAAAGTACATTAGTTAAAGTACATACTCCCCTCTGTGGATGCTCTCATTCAGAAATGAAGCAGGCTTTCGTTCACTGATACTGTATTCCTAAGAACTGTTCATTTCTTTTAGGTGTCACTGTAGTTTATAGGGAGTAAAACAAAAACACAAACACAACAAAAATAAATCCAGATAGGAACTTCTACGTCTTGTATACCATGCGCACCATGTACATGGTAAAAATCACAACAATTATTAGAGCTGGGCAAGACAAAAGTATATCATGAAAGTCTTTTAGAAACGTGTTTCATTTGATCTTTCCATCAAAAAGTTCATATTTTGACAACATTGAAACTTACTTCATTTCAGTAGAGGAAAAATATTTTCCTCCTGTGGATAAAAAAAGTTTTTTGGTTTTGGGTTTTTTTTTTTGTTTGTTTGTTTTAAAGGGAGAAAAAGTAGGCTTCCCCCCATCACCACCACAAAAAAGGGGAAAAAAATAAAGGTAAAAAAAAATTACAGGGGTCTACAAAAAGTTACACTAATTTTTTATTTCAAATTGTTAAAACTTTTTTTGCAAAGCACTCATTTCATCAAAACACCATTGCTGAATGATACTCGCTCTCCCACACACAAAAATATTTCAGCCACTTCTACTAAATATTATTATTCCCTATGGTTCCCTCCACTGCACAGCACAGAAGGGAGCAAACATGACGTGTCTGGTGGAAAGCATACAAAGTAGGGGAGTATGGCATTCACTGCCTACTATCCAATTCCCCAGGCAGGCAGAAATCCTCCCATGTGAAATCCACTTAGTTAAAATGTTTAATTGGAAACAGCATGACCATCTGGATGACTGGTAGAACCAGAAGCAGCTACTGTAGATGGCATGATTTACTGGGATACTGCATTCTCACCTACTGCACAGCTCCTCTCTCGTTGTCTCCCTAGTTCAACAGCAAAGCTCCAGGTCTGGCTCCTAAGCTGGACTCAGCCTTCCCCCTTCTCACCTCTCTTTTCCCCAGAGAGGGCGTCTCCTTGACTTCTCCCCTACTATTCACCAGCCTCTCTCCTTACCCTGGGGTTTCTCTCGGATTTCCCTCCTCATGCCCTTTGCTAGGGCCAAATCCAAACTTGCATGAAGAGATACTCCATTGCACTGCTGTAATCCCAGAGGCAACCACAAAGTCCAGGTGCCACCATGGTTTTGGCAGTTTTCTGCTATGTAGGGAAGCATGCCTCACGTCCACTCTGCAATCAAACAGCTGATTGGGGGCCAGCAGAGCCAAAGCTAAGTAGTACATTATCTGAAAAACATCTGTAGGGAGGAGGGAGATCAAGGGCTGGATTATATTTTTGATGGCTTGCAACCAGGATCTGAGGAAACTCTGAAGTCATCTTTAAGTCTTGGGCCTCCAGTATCCTGGGAGTTGGAGTGTATGTATTCTATGCCCATAGATACAATATTCAATGGCTATATGTGAACCATGACTCAGAGTTTGTTCAATAGGCATTTTGTACATTATGTTTTTTCTTTGTAAGAGTGTGTGCATTGCAATGCAAGTTTAATGTACAGCATAGCTCTACAACTAGGCATAAAACAGCACAAGGAAAGTCTTAACTATCCCTCTCATCTAGTTAGTAGAAACAGCCACTTTATCTCAGCTCTTTGCATGAGCAAGTCTCAAACATCTTTTCAGATAATGAGTATTTACCATTTCACACTTCAATCACAGCTGAGTTAGCCCAAAGCTAAAAGAGTTATCATACAGATAAGCAAATGATCCAGAACCATCTTAGACAAACATCTTAACAACATTAAAAGTTAAGAAAAACTTTTTCCTTTTAGAATGCCTTTTAAAAATGAACTAGCAAGTTCCTCATTAAAGATTTACTTTGGGGAAGAGTATAATTTCCAGTGCTTTTGCGTAGCAAATTGGTGACCCTATATAAGGTGCCTGGTTCTTCTCTCACTTATCTAAGGATCAGGACCCGGTCCTGTCTTGGATCTGCTAGCAAGGACCTTCACATCCATGATTAGTTCCATTGATTTCAATGCAGTTCCAGAAGTCTGCATTAGTGGATCAGAGTACAGGATTATGGCCAGTCATGCAAGTAAGCCGGTACGGTCAGGTACGCTGTGCCATTAAGACATTTATTGTCGGTACACCATACCGGAAAGACATTTTCAAGAATGAATTGTAGAGCCCAGTGTGGATACAAATTTATACCCATAGATGCGGATATCTGCGGATAGAAATCTGTATCCACTGAACCTCAGGGCTCCCCTGGGAACCACAACAGTGAAAGGAGCAGCACGTGGGCCCACCGCTCCTAGGAGCCAGTGCCCCGCACTGGCAGCTCCTCCGGTGCGGCTGTACCACCCCAAGCCCTGTCCTTCGTCGGGGCTGCACAGACTCCAGAGAGGAGACGGAGCTGTTGGGGGCACTACAGCCGTGCTGAAGGAGCTGGCTCCTGGGAGCGGCAGCCCCACGTTCTGCTCCTTTCACCATTGCAGTTCCCAGGAGAGCTCCGCAGTTCAGCAGATACTGATTTCTATCCACAGATATCCACGTCCGTGCACAGAGCTCTAGTCACAGAACATTTTTTGTGATGGGGACCAGAGGCAAAGGGGCCGGGCCGTACCGGTAAGAATTAAAATCTACTCGCACCACTGATTATGGCCTAAACTCTAATTCAAGATATTTACACCAATATAACCCTTGTGCAAATAAAGAAATCAGGCATAATTAGTGGGCACTGAAACAAAAATTTTTTTTGGAAGACCTGGATCTTTAAAGGAAAGAAGAATAGAGAATACAATTGCAGTTTCACTGAAATGTTCAACACCACAATAGCATGATGATATCAGTACTGCCCCCCGATTAACCCTACTACACAGAGTCTGCCGGTGGAGATAAGGCAAGACTTATTAACTATTAAGCTGTCTTTTTGTTGTTCTTGAGCTGTTCAGGTTACCATTAATTTACTTGGCAGTTCTGCTGCTCATCCCAGAATTGGAACCCCCCCCCACCAGAGTTCACATTAACCTGCTTTAGTTTCTTTTCTTTAAGAATATTCAACAGGCCAGCTTCAAAGATTTGTTTAACACATAATATATGGACAAGATAAAGTGCACCAGAAATATAAATCTGTTTTGGCATTAATTATCGATCTCTTTGGTTTCTATGTTTTTGCTGTTGTGTCATAAACTGACAGTTTTATTTTGTTTTTTAAAACAAGGTTCATTTGGTGCCCTGCAGCATATTTTGCATGACTGAAAAGGAATCCATAAGATATATATAACTTGTGGTCAAAGACTTCCTGACAATGAGATCTATTAGACTGCGGAATATTCTCTTGAGGGAAGTGGTAGAGATTCCATCACTTGTGACATTTAAATGATGCACTAACAGCAGGACAACAGAAATTAACTAATAACTACATGCCTACTTCTTGCAGTAGTTACTTTTGAAATGTAAAGTTTGCCATGGTTATGCTAAATGTAGGGCCTGAGTAAACAAACACTGTGAAAGCCAACTAGAGACCACAGAAGCCCACATAAATTTATTTCATAGTTTCTACAGTCTAATAGGTTTTGTAGAGTAGGAACCAGATGTACTTTCATTTTATTGAATTGGAACCTTAAATACTGTGTAATCTGTATGGCCAAAATAGCCACATAATAGTGGAATTACTAGGGAACAAATCTATTTATGATATACAAGCAAAGGCTAGCCACTACCGTCGTTTTCCAATTTTTATTTTCATACATGGAATGAAATGTATGGAAAGTGGCAGCATGACCTCAAAGTGTGAAGGAGCTAATTATGTTTTAGAAAGAGAGGACACTCTGGATTAATATTGCTGGATCCAATCCTTCTGCCAAATGAACAACGAGGAAGAGACCTTCCTACCCACCGCATCCCCACACACAACTCCTTCCAAAAATCCATCTTCCCCTTCTTGTGCAGGGGAGGCATGTCTCTCTTTGCAGCACCATTCCTCCTCTGGCCTGGACCCTGCACAGAACCCTTTGTAGAGTTGGGCGACAGGGAGCGTTATTTGTATTACCTAACACCTCGATGCCCCAGCTAAAAGACTGGGGGCCCCATTGTGCTAAGCACAGTACAAACACCTTAAGAGACAGCACCTACCCCAAAAAACTTACAGACTAAAAAACCAACCAACTAACCAGAAGAAGGGTGAGAGGGGCAACTGGGCAGAGAGAGAGAGAGAGAGGGAGAGAGAGATGAAGTGACTTGCCCCAGGTCCACAGCAGAGCTGGAAACGGGTCCTGGACTGGGAGTTGGAGAACATGGACCTAACCCAATGGACCACAATGCCTTCACGGCGTGCATAAGGGTTGGCCCGTCATGCCATATCCAGCTTCCTGGGGAAAGCGGCAGAAAGTTAATACCACCCTGAGATTGCCTACACTTTTCTACCAGATCCTGCAACCTCCTGGATCATCGTACTTGAAGGGGGATTTCTACAGCAGCCACCGGCTCAGGGATCCGAAGCTGCAGGACTTCAGTGGGCTCACAGGGACTCCACACAGCCATAGCATCCAAAGTGCTTTGGTTCAGAACCTTGGCCCTTCCTGCAACAGAGACAGTGTTTCTTCCCCACCTTTTCCCTCTAGGAAAAAAATATATATCAGGGAAAACATCACAAGGAGTTACGTGGGGAGTCTCTCTCCCCAGGGCTCTGTCATGCAGATACTTCTGCAGAAGAAGGCAATCCATGTGCCTCTTAGTTGCCAGTCCACGCTCTCTGGCTTATTATTGTTGCTCTTTGTGGGATATGCAAACTTGCTTTCTTCATGTGCTAAGTTTTTGTACAACTATCTAGAACTACCTATCTAGTTCGAATGAGCCTCTTATTTAAACTTTTAAATCATATGATATTAGGCCTCTACCCACCATTGTCTCTGGTTTGGTGCATACCTCCACGAGGGGTTCCCAAACACAGGTCAAAATTGCTAATTCAGTTACATACACGGGGCTTCATCTAGAAAATCTGAGCTTTTTCCCTTTGAGTTGTCTCTGATATTAGTATGATTTGTCATAGACTCCCCCAGATTTGACTGAAAGCACAGAAGTTTAGTCAATATCACTGCATTTGTTTTTATTTTACTTTTCAAGTTACAAAACAGCATTTTTTACTACCAAGTTATTCACTTTGGGCCTAATTCTGATCTCACCCACATTAAGTGTCAATCAGGAGTAAAATCACTGAAGCCAATGCTTGAGACCCATGCAACAGAGCAGAATCAGACTCTAGCTCTTTGGAGATCCTTCTGCCCTACTCCTTTCTATGATAATGAGGACTTTCAAACCAGTTTTTCCCCATCTGGATCCCCGAGTTCACAACATTTTCAAGTCACCAGAGGCCTGACTGATCTTGCCTTCAGATCTTCACAGGCAGGCTACTGCCCCTAGGCAGGTTCTGCACAAGCATCTACCCATGTAGATCCAATTCCATAATCAAAGCCTAATTCTCTGAAGGGTCGGGCATCTCTCCAGAGCATTGAGTGCAACCTACTTTGTTATACTTGCACAAACCACATAAGGGCAGAAAAGGCAAAAGAATTTGCCTCTGATATTTCTCAGCAGCGGGGGGTTTGTTAGAGAGTCAACACCCTTGCAGGTGGGAGGGGGTGTATGGTGAATACACAAGAAACCCACCACTTCAACTTCAAAATGGGGAACTACACACAACATGAGGAAGCTAGTTAAATGGAAATTAAAAGAAACAGACAAGAGCAAAATCCTGCAAGCTCTAAATGTCTTTAAGACACTATTATAGACTATGAAATTAAATGTTTATCTCAAATAAAAAAAATTGTAGTAGGACCAAAAAATGGCATCATGGCTAAACAAAGTAAAAGAGGCAGCTAGAGGCAAAAAGGCATCCTTTAAAAATTGGAAGTCAAATCCTACTGAGGAAAACAGAAAGGAGCATAAACTCTAGCAAGTCAAGTATAAAAGCATAATTAGACAGGCCAAAAAAATGCTAAGAGTAACGAGAATCTCAGACAAACAGCAAAAAACCCCAACAAACTAAGTACACCAGAAGCAGGAAGTTTGCCAATCAATCAGTGGGACCATTGGACGATTGAGGTGCTAATGGAGCACTCAAGGAAGACAAAGCCATTGAAGAGAAGCTAAACTAATTCTTTGCATCCGTCTTCACTGCAGAGGATGAGGGAGATTCCCATACTTGAGCCATTCTTTTTAGTTGACAAATCTGAGGAACTGTCCCAGTTGATAGAGGTTTAATGGTAAAACATAGTAGGCAAGGAAAACCAAGCAATGGTAGGTAAATAGTATAATGGCTAACAGGGGTCAGGCTGGAGACTCTTGCCTATATGCTCGGGGTCTTACTGATCGCCATATTTGGGGTCGGGAAGGAATTTTCCTCCAGGGTAGATTGGCTGAGCCTCTGGAGGTTTTTCGCCTTCCTCCGCAGCATGGGGCAGGGATCACTAGCAGGAGGGTCTCTGCCGATTGAAGTCACTAAAACTCAGGATTGGGGACTTCAACAGCAGAGTCCAGGGAAGGGGTAGGGACGGTTTTATGGCCTGCAGCATGCAGGGGGTCAGACCAGATGATCATAATGGTCCCTTCTGACCTTAAAGTCTATGAGTCTATGAGGAGATTTGAGGAAAATTGTTAAATTAAACAGTAATAAAATCACCACGACCAGATGGTATTCACCCAAGAGTTCTGAAGGAAGTCAAATACAAGATTGCAGAACTGTGGTATGTAAGCTAACGCTTAATTCATCCTCTGTACCAGATGACTGGAGGATTGCTAATGTAATGCCATCTTTTTTTAAAAAAGGCTCCAGAGACTACAGGCAATTACAGGCTGTGACCAAAAGCACTATGCATTCACACCCTACACACTGTAGTAATCTTTGTGCAAAATAGGCCTTGTGGGGTATCATTTTAAAACTATCACCACAGTGATCATTAATATTCTTGCATAATGTATATACAAAATGAGTATTAGGAGTTATGAACATAGGATGAAATTACTAAAATGTATTTACCAAACAAGTCTGGAGCATGAATAAACCTATTTCTCAAAGAAAAAGGACACACGGACTCTCTAGTCAGGTGTCATCCAATTTGATTGGCAATCATCAGTCAAGTGGCCCTTCTTTGGCAATGAAGGTAGGCAGGAAAAGATAGATCTGCATTTTTAGCAAACATGCTCCATCTTTCACCATGAGACTCCATGTCTCTGTCCTCACCGCTGGAATGAACTTTTTCTAGGAGTAAACATCAGGAAAATGCATGTCAAAAGGTGACTGGACTATAAAAGGGAGCGGCAAAAACACCCCAATTTATCTGTCTCATACACACCCACCTAAAATAACAAAAGAACCAGCCCTTTGACTCTTGGGGGAGATCCCAGCACTGTTTCTGGGAATATGTGTTAAGGCTTTTACCTTTAATCAAATCTAGCTTATTAAGTTTTAGCTACTAGGAAGCATTTTATCTTTGTTTTTCTTATAAAGGTATTTAAGTCAGAAATAGTTACATTTGTACTCACTTCAAATCTCTCTTCACAGTTAAATAAACTTGTTTTATCTTTTAATCTAAAGCAATCCAGTGTTATGTTTAAACTGAACTGTTTGGTAACTCCAGTTAAAGTAGCAAACTGTTGAATATGGACCCTTTCAGGGATAACAGACTTTTAATATCTGAACTGTCCAGGAAAGAGCTGGATAGTGCAGAACATAGGTTTTGGGGGAAATTTGGGACTCTGTGTGTGTTGGGGTCACCCTGCAACTAGTAACCAAGGCTGCTAGAAGCCAAAAAGTGTGACTGGTGTTTGCTAACTGGCTGCTGGGGTCAGAGTTGCTGGACCAGTGTAGTGGCTATACACAGACACTCATTGTGTGACCTGCATACTGTTAGGCTGTTTGAGAAGTTCCCTGGCTGGGAACAGCAAAGCGTTGTAAGGCACCCAAGGTTGCAGTGACACAGGCGTAACACAACCAGTTATGGTTCTGGACTGTACCCCGGAAAGCGACACATACCAGTAAGCCTAACTTCAGGACCAGGCAAATTGGTTGAAACTAAAGTAAAGAGCAGAATGATCAGACACATAGATGAACATAATTTGGTGGGGCAGAGTTAACATGGCTTCTGTAAAGAGAAATCATGCCTCGCCAATCTATTAGAATTCTTTGAGGTGGTCAACAAGCATGTGGACAAGGGTGATCCAGTGGCTATAATGTACTTGGACTTTCAGAAACCTTCTGACAATGTCCTTTCCAAAAAGGCTCTTCAGCAAAGTAAACAGTCTTGGGATCAGAGGAAAGGTCCTCTCATCGATCAGTAATTGGTTAAAAGACAGGAAACAAAGAATAGGAATAAATGCTCACAATAGAGAGGGGTAAATAGCAGGGTTCTCCAGCGATCTTTATTGGGACCAGTGCTGTTCAACACATTCAGAAAATGATCTGGAGAAAGGGGTAACCACTGAAGTAACAAAGTTTGCAGTCAATACAAAAGTCTTCAAAATAATTAAGTCCACAGCGGACTGTGAACAGTTACAAAGGGACATCACAAAATTGGGTGAATAGGCAACAAAATGGCAGATGAAATTCAAATGTTGATAAATGCAAAGTAATGCACATTGGGGAAATTTGCAACTGTACATACAAGATGATGGGGTCTAAATCAGCTGTTACCACTCAAGAAAGAGATCTTGGAGCCATTGTGGATAGTTCTCTGAAAACATCTGCTCAATGCACAGCAGCAGTCAAAAAAGCGAACAATATTAGGAACCAATAGGAAAGGGATCGATAATAAGCCAGTAAATACCATAGTGCCATTATATAAATCCCTGGTATGCCCACACCTTGAATACTGCTTGCAGCTCTAGTTACCCCACCTCAAAAAAACATATATTGGAATTGGAAAAGGTACAAAGAAGGGCAACAAAAATGATTTGGGTTCTGGAACTTATTCTGGTGGATGAGAGATTAAAAACCAGAACTGTTCAGCTTGGAAAAGAGATGACTAAGGGGGGATATGATAGGAGGTCTATAAAATCATGAACGGTGGGGAGAAATTCAATAAGGAAGTGTTATTTACCCCTTCACATAACACAAGAACCAGTTGTCACCCAATGATATTAATTGGCAGCAGGTTAAAAACAAACAAAAGGAAACACTTCTTCACACAACACAACACAGATAACATGTGGAACTCATTGCCAAGAGATGTTGTGAACACCAACAATATAACTGGGGGTCAAAAAAGAATTAGATCATTTCATGAAAAATAGGTCCATCAATATCCCTGAGCTTCTGACCGCTAGATACTATGACTGGATGATAGGGGATGGATCACTTAATAAGTGCCTTGCTCTAATCATTCCCTCTGAAGCATCTAGCATAGGCCACTGTTCAAAGATAGACTATTGGGCTAGGTGGACCATTGATCTGATCCAGTATGGCCAGTCTTATGTTCTTAACATTGCAAGCTAGCTCCCATTTATACCCACAGTCACAGTAATGTATTTTCAAAAATGAGAAGTATACAAGCAACAGAGAAGTTTTGAAATAAAGTTGAATTCTGTACAAGTGTTTAAGAATAGTTTAGGCAATTAAATTAAGATTCAGCACCCAACCTACAAGGCAAGTCTATTTCCTCTTGTTTTATTATATAATTAACTTAAACTTTCAGTGCATACAGTAATATATTTTGAGATGCTGCAAATTAAGGTGTCAATATCCTGCTGTAAGGCAGACCAAGAAACTGAGGTACTGACATCACCACCATTCACTCAGATCCTGTTTAAATGACACATAAATACTGACTTAGCTTTAATGTGGTGCTTGTTTTTTCCTGAATTCTTCTGGGTGAGCCACAAAAATTACGTGAACCTGACAGGATGGGAATGAGCTATTTGTAAAGCAACTACAAGCCACATTTTCCCCTCAGTTACAAAGTTACAATTCCCATGGAAACCAATGGCAGTGGCATAGGAGTATCTAAGGTGACAATTGGGCTCTGACTCTCATGTGTGTTCCGAAAAAGTGCATGTTGGCTCACATCTTCAGTGTCACAAGCAGTTCAGATTATTCCACTGCAAAAAGAAACCAAATTTATGCTTTTGTTTCAAATTATAGGCTAAAATGCCCCAGCTGTATTTTCCTCATTTAGATAGCAATCCTAGTATGTCAGACACTTAGCTTTCTATTCTTCCTTGTCCCTTTTTACTTACTCTTATGGACATCAGTGGAAGGTCTTTTGGTCTAGAAGTAGTGACTACATACTAAAAAAAATTAGTATATTTTGCCAGGAATCTTCCCTTCCCTCACCCCCCCCCCCCCCCAAATGCATAAAGGTGCATCCAAATCGCTAGATGCAATCACAGTAAAAGCATAAATACACAGTAAGAGTCAGCTGAATTGGCAAGATGCCAGCACTAAGGAAAAAAAACTTTCCCTCACCATCTACAGAAACCAAGCCTTCCCACAAACTCCATCAACTCTGGGGGAAAAAAAGAGAGAGTAAAAATATAAGCTTTGCAATATGCCCTGAAATTACAGAATTCTGGTCAGACCAAGAAGCAGAGGCAGTATGCGCCTGAGGTAGGGTTCTACTCCAAGTGTGTCCTGTCACCAGCTCCCAACTATACAAATGTAAGGAAAGTCAGCTCAAGCACCTCAGGATGAGTGATGCATCTTCTAACATAGCAGGACAAAAACCCCAGAGAGCTTTATATGTCAAAGCCAACACCTTGATTTGTTCTCCAAAACTAGTTGGAAGACAGGGTGCCCACACCACTGGCATAATTTACTCCACGTGAGAATCATTATTCAATAATATTTTGCATTCACAGCCTTATCCAACTCCCATAGAACTCATTGGAAAGTTTCCCATTAGTTTCAATGTGAATTGGATGGGTCCAAACGTGCACTGTCAGTAGTCTTCAAATGAAGCCCAAGGTAGAGTTCATCACAATAATCAAAGCTGGACATGAGAAAGGCATGAATAACTGCAGAAAGGTTCACCTCCAAAAAGTACATTTAACGCTCCAAACCAGATAGAGCACTCTTAGCTACTGCTGCTTTCTGAACATCCAAAAATAGCTGAAGCTACAAAGAGAACCAGAAATTAGTCAGTGTTACTTTTTTTTTTAATCAAATGTAATCAGATACAAGAGTATTTACATATCTCCATCTGAAACTGACTAAAAACTCTAAGGTCCACTTCCTCCTCCCCCTCTACTCCCATTGGTATGAAATGTTAATTTCTTCCTTTTTATTGACCGCACCATTCCACTGTGAGCTAAAACTACTAAACCAATTATTGATTTATTTCTGATTTGCTTTGGTTTATTCATTTTATTGAAACTAAAGTGAAACATTCTGACAATGAAGGCTGTCAGAGATCCATTGTTGGATGAAACAGATTATGAAACTAGAGTCATTTCTTAGAAGGTTCTTTTCTAGTATATTAACAATGTTTCCTCTTTAAAATAAACTTTGGAACATGAGTGCCCACAAAAGGGGCCAGATTGACATAACTGACAACTGAACTCCTCTATTTAACCATGGAAAAGATAAGGCCAGAATAGGAGGAGTGCACATTTCCTCATGCTGGTCTATCAATCTGCCTCAATCCTGACCTAAAGACACCACCTTTACAGTTTATTGGATAGTCCAGTTTCCATGCTGACTCGCTCTTTTTTCTCCCTGTTACACTACCAATAAGGATGCCATCCAACTGTGCCAAGTGTGGTGTGGCTACACATCTGCCATGAACCAGACATAGATCACCAGCTCATTTCACACAGGCAACCAAAGAGTCATCAATAACTATTGGTCACCTCACCAACCCAACTGGCTCGGACTCAAGAAAGCAGTCAGGAGGTAAAAGGCTCTTCATCCCATCGCCACTCCCCCTGAGCTAGCTGCTCCTGCCAACAGCCACATATTTAATTGTGCAGCAAACACACACAAGAGCCTGATTCTTTGTCACCATTCAAAAATCAATTCCACGGAACACAACTAGACCTTCTAAAGAAAAGCTACTTATTCATTCCACATCAATGCCCTTCCTGCGAACGCCCATACATCACAAAATGTTGGAGGCTTTTAATCAAAGTGCTTCATTATCATATTGCCATGTATCACTATTTTAAAAGGATGACATTTTTATAGCTGTAACCTTAAACTATTCAGCTATGCATCTTACTTGTTAAGATAGTATTACAACTGATATGGTAGTAAAATAAGTCCCCTTTTAAGTGAGGACATCCATGTATTTTTAATCATAACAAAGGACAGTGGTGAATCACTTTTGTTCATCACCACTGGAGTTGTTAGGCAGGTGTTATTGATTTTAACCTAACTTCCCCCTTTTTTCCTTGTCTGACCAGGCTAACGAATTACTGCATCAGCAAGGAATCAAGCCACAGACTGAAAACAAGGTAAGCCCCTGGCAGGCCGGGCCAGTTTGTTTACCTGCCGCGTCTGCAAGTTCAGCCAATCGCGGCTCCCACTGGCTGCAGTTCGCCGCTCCAGGCCAATGGGGGCAGCGGGAAGCGGCGCGAGCTGAGGGATGTGCTGGCCGTGGCTTCCCGCCGCCCCCATTGGCCTGGAGCGGCGAACCATCACCAATGGGAGCTGTGATCGGCCAAACCTGCGGACACGGCAGGTAAACAAACTGGCCCGGTCCGCCAGGCAATGGCGGATTAATAATTTTGCCGCCCCTAGGCCAGGAAATAATTGCCGCCCTGGCCCCGCCCCGACTCCGCCCTTTCCCCGCCCCCATTCCAACCCCCTCCCCAAAGTCTCCGCCCCAACTCCGCCCCCTCCCTTCCCCTATTGGATCCCTTCCCCAAATCCCCGCCCCTGCCTCTTCCCCCAGTGCCCGGCGTTCCCCCTCCTCTCCCCTCCCTCCCTGCCCTGCGAAACAGCTGTTTCGTGGCGCAAGCGCTGGGAGGGGAGAGAAACAGGACGCGGCGGTGCGCATGCAGAGGAGGTGGAGGTGAGCTGGAGCAGGGGGGCGGGGCGCGGAGGGGAGCTTCCGCCCCTGCAAACTTGCTGCCCTAGGCCTAGGCCTTGTCGGCCTAGGCAATAATACGGCACTGCTGCCAGGGTGCTTACCCTGGTGAGCCGCGTGCCAGAGGTTGCCGACCCCTGTTCTAGGAACAATGGGGCTGGTAGAGTCATTGCCTTAAGTGAGTAATGAGAGTGTAATTTGCGTAATAGAGCTGTGGGAGCAAAAGGGCTGTTTTACATGCATGAGTTGGGATATTCAGCCTCAGTGTACATTCCTCCTGACCACCAGACCCACACAGCCTAACCATTAGCTTCAAAGGGCTTCTAGCTACAGGAGAACATGTCACCTAGCTACCCAGGCCCCACTCCTGCAAGATATTTCCATACTTTTTAACTTTGTGTTTGACGCAGGGGTGGAGAGGGCAACTCACAAATTTACTTCAGAAGACTGATACATTTGCTTTAATTATTAGAATATGCACCATGTGAGCAATAGAAAACAGTGATTATACTATTTTTCTTTTTCAAAAGCATATCATAGATTAATATTGCTTTGAGCAACATTAACTTGGTATAGGCAGAGTTGTGCACTGCAACATGGCCATCTGTAAACACAGGGTGTTTGACCTAAGTTCACTTCATGTTACTACAAACCAGGGTAGTCAATTTTTTACCAAGGTCCAAATTTCTTGGTCAAGGTATAGTCGAGGTCCAGACTCCAAAAGAAAATAAAAAGATTCCAGGGTTTTAGAGTGGCTTCACTACAGAGTTTATGGCAGTGCAGCCTCAGATTGACTCCCACAAACAGGCACCCAAAGTCACTAGTCAATTTTGAAAAACTTGGCCTAGAATTGAAATTTGTCACAAGTATAATTTGCACAAGAAATGTGACGGACACTTTTTGCATTGTAAAAATCATGTTTTTTTCCCCCCATCAGAGTCTTCCACTAATTTGAGCAATTTGTCTCATTTTCAGTGGAGATTTTTGCTACTTTTATATTCTTTTACACTATTAACAGCTACTTAATGCTTTTCTAACAGAAAATAAGTGTAATTGAAATAGTGTACTATGACTATTCTTTTTTAAACTAGAATTCTTACTTTCCCTTTTTTGGCAGAGCAAATAGCATGCAACAGACACACTCCTTGAATGTGAATTATCATTCATGTCCTTCACGACAGCCAGAAAACTCATCAGTAGACAATAATATTGAAACCATAGCTTTTCAGCTCCATAAGATTATTAGAATACTGAAAAAAAAAACAATATTTAGGCTGGACTGACCTGTTTATTAGAGCCACTGAAAGTAAGGGAGTACAGAAATTTTTTCTAATTGTGCTGTAGTCCAACTCCCCCCCACCCCCCACCCCACACTTCTTCCCCAGGGAGATCGATAAATGGCACTTTACTTCCAGGCAATGATATGTTGCTTAGAAAGTATTTTGTGGGGCTGATTATGCACAGAATCTGCATATTCTGACACTTTGCTAAAGTACATGGCTTTTGAGCATGTTACAACAGAATAACTGGTGTTCGCTACTATGTTGTACCATGTCAATGCAAATTGTAGATCTGTGAACAAGTAGGTCTTTGACATAATACTCTTTATAGCCATTGTGAGGTGCTGTGGCAGTCAGCACTAGAGAGCCATTACAATGTGGATCTTTGACATGATCCACCACAAAGGCTCTGGAGAAGCCATTACAGTATGCCATGTAAAAGCTTTCTAAGGAGCCATAAAAATAGATCTTTGACACAATACACTGCTATGGGTTTGACCTCGGGGACACATAACAAACCATCACCTGAAAATAGCCTTCTGTTTAATAATGGTTTTAAATCAGTGACTATCAAACAGTAGCTTAATAAAGCAATGGAAACAGGCTGGAGCCAATACAGAAGGATTTGAAAAGTGACCTGCAAAAGGAAAAGAGATGAATTTGTGCCCTTTTTCCTTCTGTACGATACATAAAAATGTGTTATGGGGTGTGTGACGGTACCTCCCATAAGGCTTTATGGAAATATGCTTAGAATGTGTTTTATGCTACATATGCCATGTAACATATCTCCGTAAAGGTTATGATCTACTGAATGTATTAATCCTATTTGTATGCATGTATCATTTTTGTATTCGAAGTTATGAATGTTGGCTGTGTACTGGCTTGATTTCTAAATAACCTTAGTAGAGCATTTGGTCAGTTCCTGGAGAAAGGAATGTTGAAATAAAGTACCTAATCAAGAAACACTTAAAGGACAATGGATCTTGTAATGCTCCAATCCACATAAGAAGTCTACTTGAGGACATTCAAGGTAGCATGTAAACATTGGATGCTACCTGTAAAAACTGTGAGTCATGCATGGACATGTGAGTTGCCCAGGTGACTCCTAATCTCCATCTTGGAGCTGGACTTTGCATAGGAGTGAGGAGGGGGTCTCCACCCACAAGAGAAAGTCTATTTAAACCCCTGGGAGACCCCTCCATTAGGGTCTTCAGCTGGCTAAAGAGATCCTCTCTACTCCCCAGGATACTTGAAAGAAACTGGAACAAAGGACAGTGTGCAAGGGTTGTGAGTGATTGCTGGATCCAGGCTAAAAGGAGATTAGTCTGTACAAGGGAGCATTCTGGAACTGGTGAGGATCTTATCTGTATTCAGTTTGATTAGACATAGATTTGTGCATTTTATTTTATTTTGCTTGGTGACTTACTTTGTTCTGTCTGTTACTACTTGGAACCACTTAAATCCTACTTTCTGTATTTAATAAAATCCCTTTTTACTTATTAATTAACTCAGAGTATGTATTAATACCTGGGGGAGCAAACAACTGTGCATATCTCTCTCTGTGTTATAAAGGGCGAACAATTTATGAGTTTACCCTGTATAAGCTTTATACGGGGTAAAACGGATTTATTTGAGTTTAGACCCCATTGGGAGTTGGGCATCTGAGTGTTAAAGACAGGAACACTTCTGTTAGCTGCTTTCAGGTAAACCTGCAGCTTTGGGGCAAGTAATTCAGACCCTGGGTCTTTGTTGGAGCAGACGGGAGTGTCTGGCTCAGCAAGACAGGGTGCTGGAGTCCTGAGCTGGCAGAGAAGGAAGGGGTAGAAGTAGTCTTGGCACTTTGGGTGGCAACTCCCAAGGGGGGGGGAGGGGTTCTGTGATCCAGCCCGTCACAGGGTGCACTGACTGCCAGAGCACCATCTTTATCAGCACTCTGCATTGCATGAGTTCATCCAGTCTAGCACCCCCTTGTCTGTCCTTCTCGTTGCACAATGGTCTGCAGGTTCCATGGTCTAGCCTTCCAGCCAGGTCATCTCTCAGTCTGGTCTCCTTCCAGAATTAACAGAAGAGTCCTAAGTAGGAAAACCCAAAGTGTGGTGGCCTCCATGCCAGGCCTTCGGCCCCCGTCTGGGACTAGTCACTCTTGGCTTCTTCTGGTCCTGAAACCTGTTCTCCCTTTCCTGGTCCAGGGGAGCAGTAGGGGAACACAGACTCACCTTGTCCTCTGGGTTCCATCACAAGGATCCTAATTTAAGCAGGTAAAGACTATTCATTCAATTCCTTGCCACTTTCCTGGGCTACTCCTACCTTTTCACTGCTTGTCAGCATCTTCCACAGGTTTGTGGACTCTATTGCCACCATGGATTTACAGCTCCTCACAACTTGTCAGGCTTCCCACACACACACTCTGAAGTACAGATGTGGTGACCCACATGAAAGACCCCCTAAGTTTATATTCTACCAGCTTAGGTTAAAAACTTCCCCAAGGCACAAATTCCTTTCCTTGTCCTTGGATAGTATTGCTGCCACCACCAAGTGATTTACACAAAAATTCAGAGAAGGGTCACTTGGAATCCCTATCTCCCCCCCCCCCAAGACCCTTCACCCCCTTTCCTGGGGAGGCTTGAGAATAATATACCAACCAATTGGTTACAATGTGAGCACAGACCAGACCCTTTGTCTTCAGGACACTTAAAATCAATCAGGTTCTTAAAAGAAGAACTTTATTTATAAAGAAAAAGTAAAAGAATCACACATGCAAAATCAGAATGGAAGGTAACTTTACAGGGTAAATAAGATTTTAAACACAGAGGATTTCCCTGTGGCTCAGCTTCACAGTTACAAAAACAGGAATAAAACTACCTCTGTAGCATAGGTTATCTTTTGTTTTGGTTTGTGAATTTTCCTAACACATTTCCTTGCCCTACTTACAATTGCTGTAATTTTAGATGGATCATTCCAGGTATATTTTCAGGAGATGTTGTACCTGCTTGGCTTCTCTCTCCGTCCGGAGAGGGAACAACAAAGAGAGAGCACAAACAAAACCTTCCTCCCCGCTTCCAGATTTGAAAGTATCTTTTTTCCTTATTGGTCCTTCTGGTCAGGTACCAACTAGGTTATTTGAACTGATTAACCCCATACAGGTAAGGCAATTCAGTACAGCTGCCAAGGAGGCATTTTATGCTACCCTTCTCTCTATATTTATGATACAGCTTCTTCCCAGTCAGCTGCTGAGGAACTTCTGTCATGCTGCCTGGAGTGGCTCATGACTGAGCATGCCTACCTCAGGGCAGACTGTTCGAAACAAGTCAGAAACCCCAAGCTGGTGGTGTGTTCTATAATTAGATTTCAACAAGCCAGTAATAAATGTGAATTTCTGGATCATTATAACAGTCTTACCATGGAGTCACAGACAGTCCCCTTAGACTTATCCAGTCTATCTTCCCACCCAGACAAACTGGACTTAGTGATAAATGGTCACTCACACCAAAACAAAAAACAAACAAAAAAATTCAGGTTCCTTCCAGTCTCAAGAAACCAGCCACAACTGGTACTCTAGATCTTACGCCAAAGACAATGCCTATAGCCAATCCTGTAATAAACTATCTAAAGATTTATTAACTAGGAAAAAGGAATAAGAGTCATTTATAAGTTAAAGGAAACAAACATATACACACAAATGAGTTACCATGTGTAATTCCTAAAGATGACAGATGTGGTAATCTGTCAATTCAAAAGGTCTTCCAGGGCAGACCATGGGATAAACCCTTGGGGATCTCTGCTTTTGTTTAAATGTCTCTGGCCCTGCAAGCGTTCAACCAGCAAAGAGATGACAAATTTTCTTGTGACCATGTCACATTTGACCTTCCAGTCCAGGAGGCAAGCTCCCTTGCACGTAGCATTTCCAAGGCATGATAGGGCCATTCATCAGTCCTTTGTATTATGATGTTTCTTAGTGGCATGTTTAATCTTGATAGGCCTCCTTAAATCGGCAGCAGGGGAGATAAGAGATCTTGTGCCTGAGTTCAGAGCAAACATTTTGAAAGTTGTAAAGCAAAACTTTCATGCTATAAGGAAATAGGTAATACAGGCATTACAAGTGGCATTAACACATGCAGCAAGTTAAAAGCATTTCACAGAGTCTAAACACTAAATACATGCTGGTAAGACTAATAGCTATCTGAACAAACCTAATATGGGGTGATCTAGTTTGGTTTCCAGCTATGAGTTTGTCAGTTCTTAGCCAAATAACATCCTTAAAGCCATTCCCAGCCTCTCTGGCAGCAGCTGGGATGTATTTTCCTCCTTAAGAATAAAGTCTACCCCGGCCCTCCTCCTGGAGCTGGGGTTGTGATTCAGGCAGTCCCTCAGTCTCTCCCTAAGGCAGGAGTCCCCTCCAGTTCTCTTTCTTGAAGCTGGGGTTGTAATTTAGCCAGCCTCTCTTTCAGTTGGCCCCTTTCCCCAGTTAGCCCCCCGGCTCAGAAGGTTCAGCCGGCCAGCCCTTCTCCTGGTGTGCTTTGAGAGATAAAGCAGGATATTATGCTGGTCCCCTTCTCCCAGCTGGTCTTGGATGGAAGAGAGGGGAGCCTTGCCCTAACCATTCTGCAAATTTCCTGGCCCCAGGCCTTAAAGAAAGAGTAATGGGATTTCCTCCCAAACACCATTTACTCCTGAGACTGTTGCCTCTCTCCCACTCTCTCTTAGGTCCTTGTGTATATCTATCTCCCCAAACCTTAAAGGGTCACGCCACATGATGGGGAAAGATTGATCCTTAGGCACCACTGCCCTTAAGGGGACAGACCACCCGATCACAATGACATGAAGGTGCCCTCACACCCTTTCCTCACAAAAGGGGAAATATCAGCAATTTTGAGGCTGTTTCCTACTTGATCAAGAACATCAAAACTGGTCTTTTTTAGGTTTGCTGGGTGATGCGAGAAACCACACAACATGCAACGTCACTGAAGACGTGGGTACACTATCTTTAACAGAGACCAACTGTGATGTTGTTTAATTAAAATATAACCATGCAAATCGTTATCGCTACCACTGTTATATAATCGCAATGAATCTTATACAAAGTGTAATACATGGCCAGAAAGGGTTAAGCATCCTGCAGGCTAGTTGACCCAGAGTCAACCTTTAGAGACATATTAGAAAGGCATGTAAATGGTAATTAGTGCCATTACATGTTAGGTAGGCTAGAACTTTGAAATGCAAACCTATATTGTTAGAAATTAAAGGTCATACTAATTGTGTGTGTTTACTTATATCTTGTTTAATGATTAGCCATGTAAACAGACAGTTCCTGGCTGTCACTATAGCTATTGATTCAGAGATCAGAAAGGGAATAGTAACATTTAAATGAACTGTAAACATAGGGTCTCACTGTGTTCATCTCTCTTTGAAATGAATAGCAAATCACCTGAGAATGATGAAAAACAGGCAATTGCCTTATGTTAATCTGTGTGGATAATTACCAGCTATGCTTAGGAAATGGGTCCACTTCTAAGTCCCCATGAGGCCTATTGTTCGCCTAAGGACTCCCAGCTATCACAAGGGGGCCTAAAACTGTATAAGAGACCCCTGGGTTCTGTTCCTGTTATCTCAGATCTGCTTGAGGCTTCGTGCAGGGGAAGCCTAAGCCATAAGGACTGAGATCCCAGTCGTGACTTGACCACCCTGAATATAAACATTGGACTATAACCTATGAACTATTTCTGAAATAACTCTTTGCAACTACAGAGCTCACCATCTCTGCTATGAATCTGAATCTCAAGAATTGTATTCATGTCTGTATGCATACTGATCTTTTAACCAATGCTCTCTATCTTTTCTTTTTTAATAACTTTTAGTTTAGTTAATAAGAATTGGCTGTAAGTGTGTATTTGGGTAGATCTGGAATACTCATTAACCTGGGAGGTAATGTGTCCGAACCGTTGGGATTGGTAGAACTTTTTTATATGATGAATAAGATTTTCAGTAATCCTCATCATATCTGACTTGAGTGTCTGGGTGGAGGCCTAAGGCTGGGTTGCTTTAAGGGAACTGTGTTGTTGACTTCTGGGTAACCAGTGAGGTATTATAGAAGCTGTTTTGTGCTGGCTTTGTAAATCTAAGTACTGGAATATCCACCAGCTTTGGGGATTGTCTGCCTCATTCTTTGCACTTCACCCTAATTGAGTGACCTCAGTTGGCTCCCCAGGGGCCCTGGTCACACCAACTTTCTCCCAATCTGGTTAGGTAATGGAATTAAATAGGTGTTCACCACCACCACCAAAAAAACCCTTTGTTCTCACTGATAAACTATTATTTGTCTGAGTAGTCCCATGGAAGTCAATGGACTACATGAGGTGAAAACAGGGGGTTCAGAGTGTGCCCCACCGTGTATCCAAGAGTCCCTCCTTCCCCGCCATGTGCTAAATGTTTACAACAAAAAATTCTGCTGGTATTAATTTGTGTTACAAGTTATGTGGAGAGGCACCTATTTACACCAGATCACACCTAGTCCATGGTCTTGTGTCCCTTATGTTGTCATCATAGTAGTATTTCTCCAGTCAACCATAGATTTCAAGACCGGATGAGATGCAATGTAATGTAAAATGCAAGCACAAAAATTACTAAAAAAAAAAAAAGTTTCAGGCTCTCTCTTTACATCTTGAAGTAGCAAAAACAAAGCACAACCCTCCCTGCACTTTGTAGGTCACCTTTAAAAATATGTCATGATCCAAGATTTGAAAAAGGACAGTTAAGTCAAGTCTAATAGTTATGTTACAGGTTTAGGTTTCACGTGACTTCAAATACTCAGGGTTTTCCCTAGAAAGCTTCAGCGCAGACTAGCCTAAAAGAGAACACATTCAATAAGAACGCATAGTGGCATTTTTTTGTACTAATTAAATTACATTTCTACTCTGGCAAAGGTCTGCATTTCCTAAGGACCTGAAACAGATGTTAAGACAGCCAGACCTGGAACCTGTTGGAATTTGATTTCATACAGTGTTCAAGCAAAACAAAAATTAGTCAAACATTAATGAGGGCATTTCTAAAATGCTCAAGGATTTCACACACAAAGTACATCGTTTACAAGAATAAATAAAATACTTCAGACAGGAGCAAAATAAAGCAATTTACAGAACTATAAAAAAAATCTATCATCACAGGTAAATTCTGAATATCTTCACACCAATTATCTGCATTTCAGGTATGTCCCTGAATCTGGGATCACCTGTACTTTGCACTTTACACAGTGGCTTCACTCAAAGATCTCACACTGCTTTAATAAAGGAAGGTGGTAAGCATTATTGGACAAAAATCATCCCATATGTATGTTAGCTACTGAGAGCATAAGCAAAGGAATAGTGCCCAAGGCAGCAGAAAACATCACAAGCGGAAGGTGGCGGTGGCACAAAACAACTTTCCTTCTTCTGGATTAGCCCAATGAGCAGCTAATGTACCCTCTCAAGTATGCTGTGCTGGCTAGGGAGCACAGCCAGGATCTCTAGGGGATTCAGCCCACATCCACAGCAGGCTGAATTGGCAGGCCCTGGCAGAACTTAACTGCCTTCCAACTGATATAAACCCAGAAGGCAGGTGACTGTGGAATCCAGAAGTCAACCCCTCAACTGCAGTCAACCCCTCGACCTGAATCTCTGTGTTAGAGGGCTGAATTCAGTTCCTTAGCCCCGTTTTACAGACTAGGATGAGTGGTTCTTTCAATGGCACCCAAGAAAGTCAGAAACAGAACCCAGATCATAGAATCATAGAACATCAGGGTTGGAAGGGACCTCAGGAGGTTATCTAGTCCAACCCCTGCTCAAAGCAGGACCAACCCCCAACTAAATCATCCCAGCCAGGGCTTTGTCAAGCCTGACCTTAAAAACCTCTAAGGAAGGAGATTCCACCACCTCCCTAGGTAACCCATTCCAGTGCTTGACCACCCTCCTAGTGAAAAAGTTTTTCCTAATATCCAACCTAAACCTCCCCCACTGCAACTTGAGACCATTACTCCTTGTTCTGTCAACCTCTCTAACCACTAGACAAGCTGCCTCCCTAACATGTAAATAGGGCAGATGGAAAAATTAATGTCCCATTCTCCCTCAACTACAGGTGGAGGGAGGAGGGAAGAAGAAGAAGAAGAGAGGAGAAGCTGCCCAACCAAACAAAGTTTAAATAGCAGGCATGTGGCCTCTTGGCATCTAGAAGTTGTGGGGAAAATTTCAGAAAATGTTTCTCAGTGTTCATTTGCGGCTTTGCACTGGCCCTTGCTAGGTACCTTTTAGCCAATCTAGCCCTAAGTATTAAGATTTGTTTTCTTCACATTGTTACTTTGAACACCAACTTCAAGCCCTGATTAGTGACTCCTTCAGTGTCTTGAGCATCCTTAGCAGAAACTGACCTTAATACTTTTTTAAATTGTGTCAGATGAACAAAAATAATGTTTCATAACCTGAAAGAAGTTGCTACTCAATGAAGTACACTTTTTAAACATTGAGTTCTGAATCGTAAGAGGTTACTGCCACAGAACTGAAACATTAGATGAAAGGTCAGCTCACCAATTACTGTCTGCATTTATTTTGCATTAAATGCTGCTTTACAGCTTACATTATTCATATCTTTTCAGGATTCTCTTCTGATTGCCAGGCAGAGGACTATGAATAATTTTATAGAGTGTAAGGCCAATTTTCAAATTGTTAGAAGATTTTGATGGTGAAATTCTGTTTAGTAAGCAATGATCCATAAAATATTTATATAATTGAGCTAAATCAACTGAAAAAAATCTATTCTTCTATTTTCTCTCACAATTAGGTAAGTCTGGCAGTGTTAAGGTTTCAGAACAGTAATTAGATACAAACACCAAACAGTACAGAAGTAAGTCAAGGAACCAGAACATTTGTTAACTCCAGATTTTGGTTTACAAACCTCAACTTCACAATAACTAATTATCTAACATTGTTTAGCTGCAAGTTCCTTTCAGATCAACCTTCAAGTGCCATGCCTGTAAACCACAACTAAGACTAAGAGTAGAGACCCATGGGAAATGCATGCTATTACTTGATCTCAAATTATTTTAAATTATGTCTTGCTGTCCCAATAATTTGCATCCTTAAAATGAATTAAGGGCATCATCATCAATATAAAGCAGACTTGCGTCGCTATTATTAATATAGCATGTCATAAACATACAGCTAAGGGTAGCATAAAATCCCTCCTTACCCTGTAAAGGGTTAATCCCTCCTTTACCTGTAAAGAGTTAAGAAGCTCAAATAACCTGGTTGGCACCTGACCAAAAAGACCAATGAGGGAAGAAGATGCTTTCAAATCTGTGGGGGGGAGGTTTTTGTTTTGTGTTCCTTTGTTCTCTCTGGGTCAGCGAGGAACCAGGACAGGGAAAATACATCTCCCTAAGGCATATCTGAACTAAGCATCTAATATTACAGAAATAGTAAGTAATAGCAAGGAAATGCGTTAGATTATCTTTTGTTTTAGCTTGTGAATTTTCTCTGTGCTAAGAAGGAGGTTTATCCCTGTTTTTGTAACTTTAAAGTTTTGCCTAGAGGGGAAATCCTCTGTGTTTTGAATCTTGTTACCCTATAAAGTTATCTTACATCCTAATTTTACAGAGGTGATTCTGTTATCTTTATTTTTAAATAAACTTCTTTTAAGAACCTGATTGTTTTTCAGTGTCCTAAAGACCCAAGGGGTTTGATCTGTGCTCACTTTGTAACCAATTGGTTAGGATATTATTCTCAAGCCTCCCCAGGAAAGGGGGTGTAGGAGTTGGGGGGATATTTTGGGGGATAGGGCTCCAAGTGGCCTTCCCTGAATGTTTGTTTAAATCACTTGGTGGTAGCAGCGATACTAAGGGCAAGGAAGGAATTTGTGCCTTGGGGAAGTTTTAAACCTAAGCTGGTAGAAATAAGCTTAGGGTTTTTTTCATGCGGGTCCCCACATCTGTACCCCAGAGTTCAGAGTGGGGAGGGAACCCTGACATAGCATTTTAAACATACAGTGTTTAACAAAACAAAGAACACAAGGTCTCTCCCCTGAAAAGCTTATGGTGTGTAATTGTTTATTCAAATCCTCTTTGTAATGAGCAAGACAAAGCCTTTGATTTCTTCCTGTGTTATAAGGCTTTAACTATACTAACTAAAAATGTATTTTACCTTTCACTTAGCTAATGTGTAGTAGAAATGCCTTAGATAACTCAGTGTTGAGATCTTGCAGCCACTTCATACTTTGGACATAAGGTATTTTTTGTCTATTTATACCTGAATGTATTACACTCTCTTATCAACTGTATAGTGCATAAAGCTCAGTATTTGGGGAAACTTCCTGAGATAATTGGATCTGTTTTGCTGGAACCTAGTATATACCCCCTGTATGAACCAACAGGAAAAAAAATTAAACACTACTACCACCACCCAGTATATTCTTTTGACTTGAGATGGCTATTTAATCTAAAATGCATAAACTCCAAGCAGTACAAGGAAAAATTACCCTTAAAAAAAGGTATTTTTCAAACATTTTGCCTTCTTTAAAAAAAAAATCAGAAGATAAAACTGCACTCAAGCCAAAAGGTTAGCGATTGGTATTTTTAAAGTGACATGAAATGTGACAAGCTTATCAATCAGTAGAAAAGACTGCATGTGTCTCCTCTTTTATTCATCCTGTACTGCTTGAGGGTTAATACAGCTATACCAAGTCCATTATTTTTGATTATAGTAATGAAAAGTGTCCTATTTAACAAAGTGAACATCAGCATCCTGAAGAGGTTCCACAGCTATCTGTCTTCCATCTTTAACTTTAATTAACAAAACAAATGGACAGTAAATTCAAAGCAAAGAATCAACATTAATCTCTAAATCAAAAGGATTTACGTTGAGATTACAATTAATCACATGCACGAAATATCGTATTTAATAGGGTGATGCCCTCAGTTACTTTGGTAAATCACTAAAACAATTCAATTTCCAAAATTAGAATTTGGATCCCTTCCAAACATATCCCATTAAGATTATCAATTCAGTAAGAACAGTGACACTAAACCTTTGAAAAATAAACTCTGCAAAAACTTTTCCCATTTGATTAATGTGCTAGTGTAAAATATTTTCAGCCACAATGGTCCTCAACAAAACAGAGCCCAAACACCTAATAACGGAGGAGCTGTCTTGACCCCATGCAGCTCTCTTGTTGGTGGCACATTAAATGCATCCCATTGGACTTTTGCCTCAAGCACCACACAGACAAATTTTATAGGACTAAGTTTATCCCTCATGTAAGCAGACAAACTGGTATCAATGGAATTCCATCCATTCAGCACTGAATTTGGCCAATCGACTTTGATAGGATTCTGCCTGCATAATGGGTGCAAGATTGGGCACATCATTTATTAATGTGAGGTATAATTTAGCTCTACATGCTATGTAGAACATTACATTGAGAAAATAATTTGGCCCAGTTACACATACCTCAGTGACAGCTGAATTTAGCCTTCTATGTATTCATATTCCTTCAGCAATCTGGTATACTGTTATTCTTGGGAGCATTTCATTGTAACACCTGCCTGTTTCCGAGTGATCTTATCATTCAAACACAAGTGGGAGAATTGCTTTCTATGCTCTTCCCCTTCCCCTCCCCCCCCCCCCCGCACCTCCCCATGTCAGAAAGGCTAGTGCAGTAACCTCATGAACTCTCTTTTCTGTACACTGACACTAATGTCAGATTTTACAAGCCCAGAATTGTTAGCATGGCAAATACATGAAAGGGGGCTGGCTTTACCAATTGCCAGTATAGGCAACTACTTAGTCCACCACTTCTATGGGTGGCCCTGAATAGCAAGTTCTCACAATAAAGTTTTAGTTTTTACACAAAATATTAAAATAAGTTCTTTTACACACAATAAAAAGATCCCTGCCTTCACCCAAATGCCCCAGAACTCTTCATTCCTTTGCATCAGTTGTTGTGGTACTGCCTTTGGAACATCAATGCAATATCACGTCTTACCAGAACAATAAGTCTGCCCTTCTTTCAGCCTTTGTTACTTCTCTCCGCCTACTTAACTTGAGCTCTGTGGAATGATTCATTTCTTAAAGGTACAGTACATGGTGGGCAAGATTTATCTGATCATTTATAATCTGTTCTTGTACTCTTAACACCATGCCTTTTGTTGTGTCAACTGGACATTTGATTTGTTTAGTTCTGCTGGGGCCACAATCCTGGTGGTGATACAATTTTACATTACCTGATTGAAAAAGCACTCACACATATAGACTTAAACAAGCAGAATACTGGGACTCACTTAAACTGTATTTCTGCTCTGAAAGATAACTTCTTAATATCTGCCAACTTCAGTAACTAAAGTTAGTTTTTACTACTATTTATTCCTGTTTGGCTTGCAGAGTCCCCCCAACTGAGGAAAACTCAGCTGGATTCTGACTCCTCCTTATGCTTCATCAACAGCATTGTTTATTCAGTTCCAGTCAGTTACAAACCACACAAACCCACCAAGAGCAGCAGAGTGACATGGGTGTCAATGAGCATAACTTGAATGCAGTGGGGTATAAAGACGACGGCATCATTTGGCCTGCAGAACTTGACATGCAAGTAGTAAAGAATCCCGCTTGATGCAAAATCCCATATATCAGGGGCTTGATAATAACATGCCAACCCTTTCACCTCTAGGTCACCACAGTTCAAATATAGCACATGCCGTAGTAAACAACAGTTGTTACCAGAACCATCTCTTTGACGGTAGAAATTTAAATCCTGGTGGATGCAGCAAAACACACTATTCTAGTTCAACTATTAGCAATCTCATTGTCAAGAACTGACTGGATAGGGACAGTTAACTACCTTCAGATGGTAGTTCCACAGATTTAGGCTGGAGGGAAATTTGCTGAGTAGCATGAGGAAACCAATGCTGCTCTCTAAGCTTTAACTGGTTAGTAAATATTGACTTCAGGTTCCAGGGATACAAATCTAGTATGTTTCTTGAAAACACAATGAAAGCTTCTCTTTCTTTTTTTCAAATGGTTAATGAGAGCGCACCTCTACCTCTCTTCCAAAATGGGAGATTTTCATAAAGGCACAACACTTACCGTGCACACATGCGCACACACACACAGAATACTAGCTGTTCACCACATCAACCTATACAAATTGCAAGAGGAGCATGAGAATTCCACAGGTGAGCTGGTTAGCAAGGTGGCAGTTAGGCCGCCAGGCAAAGCTTGTTTGCTTCAGGTACAGGTGCAGTGTGACTGCCATTACATTGCTGAAGTTCCATGAGTAATTAAAACTTTTCCTTTAGTTTGATTAGATTTGGGGAAAATACTATAGTTTATTTGTAAATCATAGTTGCCTCTGGAAGTAGATTCAGAGGGAGTTACATACATTAATATGATGGAAATTAAATAACTCTGGGATGTAGCTCCAACAAACTATTGAAATCCTAAAACGGAAGAGAAAATGGAGTTTTCTTGTACAATATTGTTAATATAGCATTATAGGGTTTCTCTCTGAAACTTCTGTTTATTCTTGTTGCTCATTAAAAGGTAATTAATATTATATGGATACCAATGGCTTTCAGTACCATCCATTATGGAAATTTTCAGAAGCCACCTATGTTCATATGAGGAATAAGATTAATTACTACTACTAGAGTGGATCAAAAAAAAATATCCAATTCTCATCTCCTGAGAAATTCTGGGTTTTATTGTTTCATCCTGAATCAGAATTCAGTCAAAATATCCAAAGTTTAAGTGGAATTAAAAGTTCTGAAATGAAACTTTTCAGAAGTGTCCAAGTGTTTTATTTATCTGGGTCAACCTGAGCTCCTGTAGTGCTGCACAGGAGTTGCAGTTTCAGGTCCCCCAGATCCCCATTCTCTTCAGCAGGACGGTGCCTCACATCATGCATCACAATGTCTCGTGAGGCTGATCCACCACAGTGCCTCATGTGACAGGAAAGTACAGCTTCCATGAGGCACCATGACAATGCAGGCAGATGGAAAGACAAGTGGCAGTTTGGAAATATATATTTTCCCAATGGAAAATTCTGCCTATAGTCTTATCTTTTACTGCAGAATACTTCAGTTTCAAAGAAGCCCTGTTTTCCAATGGAAAACACTTGGTTATAAATTTTTCACCCAGCCCTAATAATTACAGTAGGTATACGGATATATCATATGCCCTGTGCGCATTTCAAGTTATGAAAAGGTCAAGTGACTTGTGCTTCTCAGGTGGCAGAAGTATCTGGACTACCTCTCTTCCAAAATATAATGCGCTTTACTGTCATCACAAATTGGCTGGCTTTTGTTGTCATATCGGGTACCCACAACACTTACCAGTCAAATTAGTTCTCATAACACACCTTCTCCAGATGTATGTACCACTGTGCCCATTACACAAAGACTTAGTTAGCCCTTTTGCTACTGTGTTCTGCATCAATGGAATAGGCTAATGCTGTGTCTTCATTCTAAAGTGTCAGTTCATTAGAATGCAAGTGATTCAGCCATATACGAGTGGTGTAACAAGGGTGCCGCCTACCTTGTACTCCACACCATATCATGCAGTATGTATGGCAGTGCTCAAGGGGTTAATGTGAAAGCAGCACTACCAATGTAAGAATATGAAAGAGAAGAGAGGCTGGTCTTTTATGTAAAGCAACTTTCACAGCTACTCTGCAGCTCGTCTCCCTGATGCTTCAGCCATCAGGCTGAAAATAAAGAATAGGAAATATATCAGATCCAACAAACCCACCCTTTCACATGCTTTTTAGAAAAGACAGTTTGTTAACTGCTTCTTTTTTGCTGCTAAGTTTTGGATGCACAAAGGCATGAGCACAGCACTTTGGGGTGCCTTAGAAATCACAAATGAAACAACGGGGGTTCAGAATCATAAGCCGCATGGGAACAACACGAGAGAGGCATGAAATCGAGGCTCTGGGAACCTTACCAATCCTATGTCAAATCCAAAACTGAAAGGGTCAGTGTGGTCTAGTGGACAGGGCACTGAGCTGGGTCTCAAGACCTGGGTCCTAGGCCCAGCTCTGCCACATGACGCTGGGCCAAACCTCTCTGTGCCTCCATTACCCCTCCCAACTTTTGCCTGCCTTTTATGAGGATGCAGTAAACCTCTGGGCCAAGACTAGCTACCTCGCTTTTTAAGTGCAGTGGAGCCTGCCTGCATGGTGAACTCTGCTAAAGGGAAACAGTGCAAGTCCTCAATTGCCTTGCCATTCACTTTCATTCTGAGCAGGTTCATGTGCTAGGAGTGTTAATACCTTTATAATGAAGGGGCTTTGTTTCTTTGCTAGCTTTATGGGGGGAAAAAGAAACTTCATGCCAGGGGAATCTCACCCTTCTTCACACTGGAAGCAACCAGTGTTTAAGGAAGTGAAGGGACTAATGGAGAAGAACTGATCCCCCCAACCTTTGACAGGCAGCCTTATACATAGATTCATAGATTATAGGACTGGAAGGGATCTCGAGAGGTCATCGAGTCCAGTCCCCTGCCCGCATGGCAGGACCAAATACTGTCTAGACCATCCCTGATAGACATTTATCTAACCTACTCTTAAATATCTCCAGAGATGGAGATTCCACAACGTCCCTAGGCAATTTGTTCCAGTGTTTAACCACCCTGACAGTTAGGAACTTTTTCCTAATGTCCAACCTAGACCTCCCTTGCTGCAGTTTAAACCCATTGTTTCTGGTTCTATCCTTAGAGGCTAAGGTGAACAAGTTCTCTCCCTCCTCCTTATGACACCCTTTTAGATACCTGAAAACTGCTATCATGTCCCCTCTCAGTCTTCTCTTTTCCAAACTAAACAAACCCAATTCTTTCAGCCTTCCTTCATAGGTCATGTTCTCAAGACCTTTAATCATTCTTGTTGCTCTTCTTTGGACCCTTTCCAATTTCTCCACATCTTTTTTAAAATGCGGCACCCAGAACTGGACACAATACTCCAGCTGAGGCCTAACCAGAGCAGAGTAGAGCGGAAGAATGACTTTTCGTGTCTTGCTCACAACACACCTGTTAATACATCCCAGAATCATGTTTGCTTTTTTTGCAACAGCATCACACTGTTGACTCATATTTAGCTTGTGGTCCACTATAACCCCTAGATCCCTTTCTGCCGTACTCCTTCCTAGACAGTCTTTTCCCATTCTGTATGTGTGAAATTGATTTTTCCTTCCTAAGTGGAGCACTTTGCATTTGTCTTTGTTAAACTTCATCCTGTTTAACTCAGACCATTTCTCCAATTTGTCCAGATCATTTTGAATTATGACCCTGTCCTCCAAAGTAGTTGCAATCCCTCCCAGTTTGGTATCATCCGCAAACTTAATAAGCGTACTTTCGATGCCAATATCTAAGTCGTTGATGAAGATATTGAACAGAGCCGGTCCCAAAACAGACCCCTGCGGTACCCCACTCGTTACGCCTTTCCAGCAGGATTGGGAACCATTAATAACAACTCTCTGAGTACGGTTATCCAGCCAGTTATGCACCCACCTTATAGTAGCCCCATCTAAATTGTATTTGCCTAGTTTATCGATAAGAATATCATGCGAGACTGTATCAAATGCCTTTCTAAAGTCTAGGTATACCACATCCACCGCTTCACCCTTATCCACAAGGCTCGTTATCCTATCAAAGAAAGCTATCAGATTGGTTTGACATGATTTGTTCTTCACAAATCCATGCTGGCTGTTCCCTATCACCTTACCACCTTCCAAGTGTTTGCAGATGATTTCCTTAATTACTTGCTCCATTATCTTCCCTGGCACAGAAGTTAAACTAACTGGTCTGTAGTTTCCTGGGTTGTTTTTATTTCCCTTTTTATAGATGGGCACTATATTTGCCCTTTTCCAGTCTTCTGGAATCTCTCCCGTCTCCCATGACTTTCCAAAGATAATAGCTAGAGGCTCAGATACCTCCTCTATTAGCTCCTTGAGTATTCTAGGATGCATTTCATCAGGCCCGGGTGACTTGCAGGCATCTATCTTTTCTAAGTGATTTTTAACTTGTTCTTTTTTTATTTTATCTGCTAAATCTACCCCCTTCCCATTAGCATTCACTATGTTAGGCATTCCTTCAGACTTCTCGGTGAAGACCGAAACAAAGAAGTCATTAAGCATCTCTGCCATTTCCAAGTTTCCTGTTACTGTTTCTCCCTCTTCACTAAGCAGTGGGCCTACCCTGTCTTTGGTCTTCCTCTTGCTTCTAATGTATTGATAAAAAGTCTTCTTGTTTCCTTTTATTCCCGTAGCTAGTTTGAGCTCATTTTGTGCCTTTGCCTTTCTAATCTTGCCCCTGCATTCCTGTGTTGTTTGCCTATATTCATCCTTTGTAATCTGTCCTAGTTTCCATTTTTTATATGACTCCTTTTTATTTTTTAGATCATGCAAGATCTCGTGGTTAAGCCAAGGTGGTCTTTTGCCACATTTTCTATCTTTCCTAACCAGCGGAATAGCTTGCTTTTGGGCCCTTAATAGTGTCCCTTTGAAAAACTGCCAACTCTCCTCAGTTGTTTTTCCCCTCAGTCTTGATTCCAATGGGACCTTACCTATCAGCTCTCTGAGCTTCCCAAAATCTGCCTTCCTGAAATCCATTGTCTCTATTTTGCTGTTCTCCCTTCTACCCTTCCTTAGAATTGCAAACTCTATGATTTCATGATCACTTTCACCCAGGCTGCCTTCTACTTTCACATTCTCAACGAGTTCCTCCCTATTTGTTAAAATCAAGTCTAGAACAGCTTCCCCCCTAGTAGCTTTTTCAACCTTCTGAAATAAAAAGTTGTCTCCAGGGCCCTACATATAGTGCAATTGTGCATTAACACAAATCCCCACACAATTTACAATTCCCCCTTCCCCTCCATACATGCCCTCTTTGTTTAGAGATGCCACATCATCCCCTAAGGGAATTCCACTTCTGCACACTTCTCCACAGAGAAGCAGCTTATCCATCCTGTACAGCTTCTAAGATCTACAATGGAGAAACGTCCCTTTCTCCGATCTCCCCATTCCCTCCAAGTTCACTAGCATTTCTATCCTCTCTTCCCCAATTTCCCCCATTCAGTCCGTGTGCAGAAGCTGAAAGGGTATTTCCACACCCTCCAACTAGGGTGACCAGACAGCAAATGTGAAAAATCGGGACGGGGTTGGGGGGGTAATAGGACTCTATACAACAAAAAGACCCAAAAATCGGGACTGTCCCTATAAAATCAGGACATCCGGTCACCCTACCGCCAACATTTACTCCCCCTGCTTCATCAGACCCTCCACTTTGACAGAAGTCAATGCTCTTTCTTATCTTCTCTCATCCCCCAGCATGCTCCAATTTCACAATGCTCAGCATATGCCAAGATGACCACCGCTACTACAATGCAAATCGAGGTGTTACATCCTCATAGTGTGGTCTTAGAATCATTGCCATAAAATGGAAGAATTAGGAATAAGTAATCAATTAACATGCAAACAACACTTTTATGGCATTTGATATTTAGAGAGCTGAAGATGTCGTCCACTCTCACTGTCTCGGAGACGGACGAAATTATGAAATACTTGCAGACGGTCAGAAGAACCCAGAGCATCAGAGGACACAGAAAGACTTGAAGAGATTGCAGAACTCCCTCCATGTCAGAGAAGAAAAGATAGTATATAATGAAGGAGCTGGGTGGCAAAATTTATACCCTACAGGACTGTGAAGGTTGTACAGTGCCAGCACCTAAACAAGAATAGGAGAGATATTCCCCTTTCGGTAACATGTATTACATGTCTGTGGAATCTGTATGATTTTTTATCTTCCTGCAGTCTACTATAGGGATAAATTATACTGTCAAGTAGCTTTTGTTTTTTAAATTGCCTTGGGAGGTGGGGGAGGGAGAGAAGATCACCCCTTCACAAACACCTAAACTCAATCTCCTTCAAAGCTGCCCTCAAAACTCATTCACTCCAATAAAACCTTCACACCACAAGAGCATGTATTATCTCAGAACACACACACACACACACAAGCACAATAGGGAAGAGATTTTTAAAAGCCCTCAGTACTGACCTAATGTTGCTCCCATTGAAGTCAATGCATGTATTACAGGAGGAGCAAAGTTAGGGCAACACTGAGGGCTTTTGAAAACACCACACTAAAGAAGTGTAGTTACATACACAGTCTCTGGAATCTGTTTATCATTAAAGTTAACCTCACCTGAATAGGAAAAATAACACCTGGCTTTTAAAGTAAGTTGCAACTTTTCCCATAGCAACTCCCCTGTGTTGAATGATGTTCTAAAAATATACCAAGACAGTGCTAATGTTGAAGCATTTCCTTCCCCAGCTGGGCAGAGGTATGATCTGTTTCTCACAAAGGACTGACATATGGTGCTGATAACTAATAAACATTGACATAATCAGAGAGCTAAGTAAAAATCACAAATCGTCTTTAAAGGAAGGACCCCAGATGCCTCCAATTAATATTTTTCAATACCACTGAAGAGACTGTAACTTAATTCCTAATGTCTTTACTTTAAAGAGCTCAAAACTCACAAATTATGTCATTAGGAACAGCAATGGCTAACAAGAGGGTTCAGTATGATGTATTTTCGTTAGCTGAGGCTAATTGGAGCCAAATGAATAAAACAATGCTGTAAGGGCAAGCAGCAAAAATCCTTGGGTCTTTAGGAGCTGAAATAAATTAGGGTAATCAGCGATGTATGCAGAATACAGCATGTTCAATTAATATAAATAGGACAGCAGTCAACTGCAAAGCTCCACCGATACACAGATGAGTTCTGCTGGGCAGCAGATGTCTTATTACATTGTATAAACACAAACAGCACGGCAGACTAAGCCAGATCAAATAGTAGGCAACAAGCAACAGAACCTGGGCGCTAATGACATGTATCACAGGGGGTCTTTGCAAAGTTTACTGCTATGTGTTTAAAGAACATGGTACTAATCTTTATTAAGTGGGGCTTGGGCAAAAGGTGGGGGGAGGGAAGGTGAAGAAGGTAAAAGGACAGGAGGCAGCTAACTGTCACATACGGGTAAAGCTAACAGTGTACCCTTGGCAGCTTGTATGCTTTAAAACTGCCACCTGCACATGCAGATATTCTGTGGGGGTGGATGATCTGATCCACCCTCTTCCTGCAGTCTTTTCATCATGACAAATTAATTGTTACAGTAACTACAGTCAATTGCTGTCACAATTTTAGCTTTCAGACCTTTCTGAAGTGTGAAGAAACAACTTGTCTTTCACTTCAATCTTCTGCTCAATAAGATCAAAGCTTCTGTGTTCAAGTCCCTCATTTTTCTCCCCTTTTAGCAAAGGGAATCATGACGACTACATCACAGACAAATGCTAAGGAGGTTATCTGTAGTAGAATGCATGTCTTCGTAAAGCAAACCCCATTTTTGAAGGATTTAACATTAGGATTTAAAGGTTGTAAATTGCTGCATAGATTATAATCACAAGATGCAAATGTGTCTCAAGTGCCAACTACCTACAGGTTTTATGAAATAAAGTGGCCCTTTAAAATAGAATTATTAGCAATTCCTATTAATTTCCCTCCAATTATTATACTCAGCCCAAAGATTTGTGTGAATGTTCCATGAGAAGGACTGCCACAAGTCATAGAATAACCACTCGACTTGATCGAGGGTAATGTGGCTTTTATGAACAATCATCCATAATAGCTGATGAGCAAGCTATTTTAATCATTACTTGAGACAAAAGTTACATTATTTGACAATCCTATCATTTTTTAGCTAAGGGCAAGTCTACACTACAAAATGAAGTTGACCTAAGTTACATCCATTTACAGCACCGCAATAATTGAACTGCTTTTGCATGTCCACACTACGCTCCTTGTGTCAGCGGTGCACGTCCTCACCAGGAGCGCTTGCACTGATTTAACTGTCAGTGTGGGGTATTGTGGGACGGCTTCTGAAAGGCAGCAGTCAATATAAGCAATGCAGTGTCTACACTGACACTATGTTGACCTAACTACATCAACTTAACCACTATGCCTCTTGTGGAGGTGGAGTTATTAAGTCAGTGTAGTGGGCAATTTATATTGGTGGGAGTTGCAGTCTAGTGTAGACACACAGTCAGGTAAGTGTAAGCTGCCTTATGTCAACCTAACTCTGAAGGTAGACCAGGCTGAGTCTCTATTGTGAGTCATTTTTGCTTTCCTTCAATAATGCCATGATGGCCTTTGGAACTCTAGTGTGCTCTATGTTACAATGGAAACAATGATCACATTTTTATCTCATAATTTGCAGCAAATCCATACGCATTTGCTTTATACCCTATGTCCAGTCTGGACCTGCAGGGCACATTTTTAGATCTCTGATTTCCAGCCCTTGCACAAAAACAGAGGGAAGAAAATTCTGGAAAAAAAACAAAATGATGAAATGTTGATACGCTGCCTCTGTGTGTAGCCCAAAACTTGCCTCCCTCCCTTTCCCCCCCCCCCCCCCCCCACTTTTGTGCCCTATTGCATGGCCAGCACCTATCGAAAGCATAAAGATGAAAACAGACAGCAAATGATATAGGAGCTGGCCATGTAATAGGGCACGAAAGGGGGAAAAAGCCAAGTTTTGGGCAGCACACAGAGGCCGCATATCGAGAATGGTTTAGCCTGTGGAATGTTTAGCAAGGAGATATTACTAGGAATAGTGGGATGGAAATCAGAAAAGTAAATGTTTGGCTAAATCTTCTGGCACTACTTCCTGAGCAACAGAACACTTGGACCCCTTAGCTACAGCTGATGCTTTCTGAGTTCCTACAGATAGTCTACCAACTATATTTGTGGGACCCAGTCATTACCACAGTGTGGCAAGTACAATTCTGCGGGTCTCCCCGTCATACGTGGGTCCTGCAGCCTAGAGCTCAAGCTTACCCAGGAAGTGTAAGTGAGCTCTCCTGCCTACAGTTCTTCCCTTCAGGGCACCGTAGTGACCATAGTGACCAAACCCAAGTCTGGTTTTTGTATGTGAGTATTGTTTATTTTAACAACAGGAATAAAGCATTTAGAAAAAAGGAGTTTAAAAACAGTGTACACACGTCTATTCCCCCAGTACATAGTGAGGCCTAACTTCCTCAGACACCTGCAATGGGGTATCGTGTACCCCAAACTGCCCCCCACACACACGCCTTCAACAGAGTCCCTTTTGAAACTGCTATGGGCCTTTTGGTTTCAATTTTCAACGAGCCTTTTCTCTTAACGGCCCTCAAGTGTTTGCTGAGAAGCGATTTAACTTGAGCCATTCTGTTTCCTTCCCACTCGTTTTTCTTAACAGCCTACTATTAAACTACATCAGGACAGCCATATAGCTAACATCCCAATAATCAGGTCAACACACAGTATTTATAAATTACACAGAACCTCCAAATCCATCACAGCAAGCCCTCTGCTTGCAAAAAAAAAAAAAAAAAAAAAAAAAAGCACGTATGATCATAACGAGACTGTCTCATTATAACAATACTGATACAATTGGGCTAGGCAGCAAGCCCTCAGATGCAGAACTGTCTGATCTTGTAAATTAATTAACAAGGCCCAAGAAATAAACTTCTGCATTTTCTCATCACCTATAATTTGAATTGATTTGATGACTTCAACTGTTTTGACTACAACTAAAGGCTTTAGAAGAAAGTATACCCCCCAAAGAAAATTTTGTCCATTTCAAACTAAGACATTTTATTTTTAAGTTTAGTCTTTATATTATGAGAATTTCTAAACTTTTTCACATCTCAAGACTTGTCTACACTGAAACGTTGTACTGGTATACAACTGGTCTAGTTGAAGTAGTATAACCGCTAGTGAGGATGCAGTTATATCAATATAAAGGAAGGGAATAACCTATACCAGTATAAGGCACCTTTATATTGATATAACTGTCTCCACACTAGGAGTTTGTACTAGTCTAACTATTTTGGTAAAAAAAATATATATAAACAGCCCTAACCAAAATAGCAATACTGATAGAAAAAAGTAGGTGTAGTCCAGGCCTTTTATATATTTCTTTGTCTTTTCTAAAAATCATTAGAAAATGTAATTGATGCTCCAAAAAACATTTATCATTAGAAATGTTCTGAAACACTGAATCAGGACCTTATACCAGACACTAATCTTTTATAGCAATACAGCCCTGTAATGCAGCGGAGCGTTCTAGATTCCAGTTCAAGGTTAATTTTTGTTGCTGCTACCATCAAACTAAGTTTTAAGAATAAGAGTGCCCTGACCCCATTTAGTTCATTAAATGCTTCACCAACAGCAAGTATTGATCTCTTTTACTTGAGTTTTTGCTTCATTTAGCATGCGCAGGTCAAGCGATAATCCAAATCTCTCAGCACAGTTTGGAAAGGAAAACTAGTGGACTCACTCATAGTTGTAAGATAATATTTTAACTAGTTTGTCCATCCAGTACTTGAATACAGGAATAAAATGGAGCAGATATAGGTATATAGATCATTCCCCTCAAAGTTTCTTCATACTTCAGAAAGGTCTGAAAGCTAAAATTGTGACATCAATTGACTGTAGTTACTGTCATTCCAAAATACCACAGGATCCCTCCCTGAGTTGATCAAGTTCTTCTCTACAAGAATAGAGATAGCCAGACTGAATCAATGTCTTAGGTAAATTCAAGATGATTGAGAAAGACAAGTCTTTTGCATTAATTGGAGATCACATGGCTGTAGTGACACATGAGTCTCTCAGGTGCTTTCAACCCATAATTAAGACCACTAGGAATAATCAAAGTCTTTTTTCAATAAAAAAAAGTGGTTTTGTTGACAATTAAATGTTTATGGGGAAAAGTATGGGCAGTTTCTAGTGTTCTTGCTCCAGTAGGTGGAGTATCACAACATGTGTAACCCTTCTGCCCATCAGAGTTGGCAGCAACAAGGGCCAGGTTCAGTATCTAAGGGTTCCGTTTCAATAACACAATGCAAAACTGGCCCGAGCCCCCACCCAGTGTCCTGGGACAATTACATACCACCCCGGGTGCCTCTAGGAGGCAATACTTCCCCTCTCGCAAGCACAGAGTCTGAGTGTAGCAAAAGCCTTTTAATAAAAGAGGGAAACAATGCAGCATTATGTTGGGGAAACACCACAAACAGGATTCAGAACACAAACCATGAGCAAAAGACCCACCCCCAAGTAAGTTTGGCAGTGTCCTTTTCCCCTCAGGGTCTTAAGACAAGCAACCCAAAAGTCACCCCTCCCACAGTTTCTGTCCTTGGTCAGTGCAGCCCCCAGAGTTCAGAAGTTCATCTGCAGAGTTTACCTCCCAACCTGGGTGGAAGTGGGGGGAGGTATGAAGGGGGCCATCTTACATGCTCCGCTGCTCGGGTCGACAGCCGATTACCACGCCTCTCTGCAGGGTTCTGCTGCAGTCTTCACCGCCAGCTGCGCCTCTCCACCAACCATTATTTCAGCTGTTAGTAGGAGGGCCTCAGTGCCAGTGCACTCAGAGCAACTAACCCAAAGTAGGTCTAATGCTTAGATCTAAGAATCAGTGATTTCAGCTCTGCAGCACCTAACAAGGCCTGGTCTACACTAGGCGTTTATGTCGAAGTTAGCGCCGTTAAATCGAATTAACCCTGCACCCGTCCACACTGCGATGCTATTTAGTTCGACATAGAGGTCTCTTTAATTCGACTTCTGTACTCCTCCCCGACGAGGGGAGTAGCGCTAAATTCGACATGGCCATGTCGAATTAGGCTAGGTGTGGATGGAAATCGACGCTAATAGCTCCGGGAGCTATCCCACAGTGCACCACTCTGTTGACGCTCTGGACAGCAGTGCGAGCTCGGATGCTCTGACCAGCCACACAGGAAAAGCCCCGGGAAAATTTGAATTTGAATTCCTTTTCCTGTCTGGCCAGTTTGAATCTCATTTCCTGTCTGGACATCGTGGCGAGCACAGCAGCACTGGCAACGATGCAGAGCTCTCCAGCAGTGATGGCCATGCAGTCTGTGAATAGAAAGAGAGCCCCAGCATGGACTGATCGTGAAGTCTTGGATCTCATCGCTGTGTGGGGCGATGAGTCCGTGCTTTCCGAGCTGCGATCCAAAAGAAGGAATGCAAAGATCTACGAGAAGATCTCTAAAGACATGGCAGAGAGAGGATACAGCCGGGATGCAACGCAGTGCCGCGTGAAAATCAAGGAGCTGAGACAAGGCTACCAGAAGACCAAAGAGGCAAACGGACGCTCCGGATCCCATCCCCAGACATCCCGTTTCTACGAGGCACTGCATTCCATCCTCGGTGCTGCCGCCACCACTACCCCACCAGTGACCGTGGACTCTGAGGATGGGATACTGTCCACGGCCGGTTCCTCAGACATGTTAGGGGACGGGGAAGATGAGGAAGGAGATGAGGAGGGCGAGGCAGTTGGCAGCTCTCACAACGCTGATTTCCCCGACAGCCAGGATCTCTTCATCACCCTTACAGAGATCCCCTACGAAGCGTCCCCAGCCATTACCCCGGACACAGAATCTGGTGAAGGATCAGCCAGTAAGTGTTGTAAACATCTAAACATTTATTTTTAACAAAACAGGAATATTAACAATTAAAAGAATGGGTTGTTCATGATTAGTGTGCCCTAGGCGCTTAACGGTTTAGTAAGGGGCAGTGCAAGTTTTGAAAAGAAATCTAGCAATGTCCGGTTTTCAGTGATTGTCCTGCACAAGCCGCTCTACTGTGTATTCCCTGCTACTGCAGCTACAGTAAAATGCGGTCTATATGTGCGGGGATAGAGCAGTAATCCTCCTGGGACATCTCGATGAAGCTCTCCTGGAGGTAACTTGAAAGCCGTTGCATGAGGTTCTTGGGGAGAGCGGCCTTATTGGGTCCTCCGAAGTACGACACGTTGCCGCGCCACGAGATTATCAGGTACTCGGGGATCATTGCTCTGCACAGCAGGGCGGCATACGGCCCTGGTCTTTGGAGGCTTTCCCGGAGCATTCTCTCTTTGTCGCTCTCGGAGATCCTCATCAGGGTGATGTCGGCCATGGTGACCTGCTTTTAATTAGGTAGGGGAATGTTAGTGTTGGGACTGCTTTCCCGTTCCTTTACAGAACTGTCACCGCTGGTTTGCAGCCACGCGGTGGAGGCGGGAGAGGGGCAGCCGAAAGGGATCATTCCCGGGGACAGCCGCGAGGGGGTGGGACAGGGGCAGAGTTCCCGCTTGCCGGATTGCTGGCAGCAGGGACTGACATTGATTTAAATGTGAAATGAGGCCAGTGGTAATATAAAAGTTTTAAACTGCCACAAGTGTACGGCTTACCATGTCTGCCTGCAACAGAAATTCCGTTGTGCTGCCTCGCTTCTCAAATGTGCTGTTCAAGACCCCAGGCACAGAATGCGAAGGCCGAGAATTCGACCTTGTGCTGAGTGCGCATGTGAAAGGTGCTGTGCATGGTCTTGTTCACAGAGAAAGACTATGTTCTTTGTTCACAACTACATTTATCTTTCAGAGGAATTCACTCCCTTTTTCCCATTTCCACAGCCCCGTCTGCGACTGTCTCACAACCTAGCCTGGAATCACACTCCCAGAGGCTAGCGCGGATTAGGCGTAGGAAGAAGAGGACACGGGAGGACATGTTCTCTGAGCTTATGGCCTCTTCCCAAGCCCAGGCAGCACAGCAGACCCAGTGGCGGGAGAACTTGACCCGAATGCACCAAGCCAACATGGATCGGGAGGAGAGGTGGCGGCAGGAAGACCAGCAGGCGACTCAAACGCTGCTTGGACTACTGAGGGAGCAAACGGACACGCTCCGGCGCCTTGTGGATGTTCTGCAGGAACGGAGGCAGGAGGACAGAGCCCCGCTGCAGTCCATCTCTAACCGCCCTCCCCCGCCACCAAGTCCCATACCCACCTCACCCAAAGTGCAAAGAAGGAGAGGCGGCAGAGTCCCTGCTAACTCTCACTCCACCCCTGCAGAGAGCTCTAGTAGCAGAAGGCTCTCATTTCCCAAAATTTGAAAAGTTCTTTCCTTCCCGCCTGACACAAGCCCACGTCCAAGTTTCACCTCCCAATGCCATGTGTAGTTGATAATAAAAAATTCGTTTCTGTTAACTACTGTTTCAATCATGTTCTTTTGGAGGAGGAGGGGAAAGGGGGTTGGAAATTGGACAGGACAGTCTCCTTTGGCAGGGTACATAGTCGGGGGCAGGCACAGCAGCAGGGCACATACACAGTGCAGTGATGCAGTGACTAGTTGCCCCGGTTAGTCTGGGAGGTTGTTTTGATGTAATGTTGGGGGGGGTGGGTTGCTCTGTGACTTTGTGGCGGGGGAGGGCAGTTACAGATCTTAAGCGCCGGTCCTTAGACAGGATCACAGAGCCACACAGCATGGGATCTGTAACCGTCCTCCCCCTGCCACAAAGTCAAATAGACCTCCCATACACACAGTCCCGATCAGGAGGGGTGACAGGCTCCGTTGAAACAAGCATCCCACCGCAGCGGAGCCTGTCAATCCTTGAGTTTAGAAGCTGCATTCGCATCACAACACTAGACCCGCCCCGCACCACAGTCTGCGTCCCAGTTTTAAAAAATTCCCGCTAAAACAGTATTAAAGAAAACGGTGTGCTTTAACAAAGTAGAACTATTTTTATTTCGACACGTGTGTTGGAGGGGGGGTGACGGGGGTATGTAACTGGATAGGATAGTCAACATTACCTGGGTAAAGAAACGGGGGCAGGTTTAGCTTCTCAGTACACAAACTATAAAATCACAGGTTACCCTGCTCACTCAGGAACTTTGCTTTCAAAGCCTCCCGGATGCACAGCGCTTCCCGCTGGTCTCTTCTAATCGCCCGGCTGTCTGGCTGTGAGTAATCACCAGCCAGGCTATTTTCCTCAACCTCCCACCCCGCCATAAAGGTCTCCCCCTTGCTCTCACAGAGATTGTGGAGCACACAGCAAGCTGCTATAACAATGGGGATATTGGTTTCGCTGAGATCACAGCGAGTCAGTAAGCTTCTCCATCTCCCCTTGAGACGGCCAAAAGCACACTCCACCACCATTCTGCACTTGCTCAGCCGGTAGTTGAAGAGTTCTTTTTCAGTGTCCAGGGCGCCAGTATAGGGCTTCATGAGCCAGGGCATTAGCGGGTAGGCTGGGTCCCCGAGGATGACTATAGGCATCTCCACATCCCCAACAGTTATTTTGTGGTCCGGGAAGTAAATACCTTGTTGCAGCCGTCTAAACAGACCAGAGTTCCTGAAAACACGAGCGTCATGAACCTTGCCCGGCCATCCCACGTAGATGTTGGTAAAACGTCCCCTGTGGTCCACCAGTGCTTGCAGCACCATGGAAAAGTATCCCTTTCGGTTAATGTACTGGGTGGCCTGGTGGTCCGGTGCCAGGATAGGGATGTGAGTTCCATCTATGGCCCCACCGCAGTTTGGGAATCCCATCGCTGCGAAGCCATCTATGATCGCCTCCACGTTTCCCAGGGTCACTACCTTTGGCAGCAGTACATCAACGATTGCCTTCGCTACTTGCATCACAACAACCCCCACGGTAGATTTGCCCACCCCAAACTGGTTCGCGACTGACCGGTAGCTGTCTGGCGTTGCAAGCTTCCACAGGGCTATGGCCACTCGCTTCTGTACACTCAGTGCAGCTCGCAACCGGGTGTCACTGCGCTTCAGGGCAGGGGACAGCAACTCACAAAGTTCCAGGAAAGTTCCCTTCCGCATGCGAAAGTTTCGCAGCCACTGGGATTCATCCCAGACCTGCAGCACTATGCGGTCCCACCACTCAGTGCTTGTCTCCCGTGCCCAGAATCGCCGTTCCACGGCATCAACATGACCCATTGCCACTGTGATGTCCTCGGCGCTGGGTCGCCTGCTTTCTGACAGGTCTGTGCTACTCTCAGACTTCAGGACATCACCGCGGTGCCGTAGCCTCCTTGCCTGACTTTTCTGCATCTGCCTCAGGGAAACCTTTATGATAAGCTGCGAGACGTTGAGAGCGGCCACAACTGCAGCGATGGTCGCAGCGGGCTCCATGCTCGGAGTACAGTGGCGTCCGCGCTGTCAATGACTGGAAAAGCGCGCGAACTGTTTTCCCGCCGGCGCTTTCAGGGAGGGAGGGCGGGAGTGATGGACGGATGACGACAGTTTCCCAAAAGCACCCTCGACTCATTTTGTTACCCAGAAGGCATTGCCGGCTACACCCAGAATTCCAATGGGCAGAGGGGACTGCGGGAACTGTGGGATAGCTGACCACAGTGCACCGCTTCGAATGTCGACGCTATCACCGTTAGTGTGGACGCACAAAGTCGAATTACTGTCCTTAGTGTGGACACACACGTTCGACTTTGCAATATCGATTACAAAAATTCGATGCAAGTAAAATCGAACTACTCTCGTAGTGTAGACAAGGCCCAAGACTCCTAACAGAATCAAAATTAGCTCTGTTATTACAACATAGAGAGATGAAAGAATCAAAGTGGTGTTTAGGACCTTCAGAAGGAGGCCTACATTACCAAGTACACATACCAGTCCCAGCCTCTCTCAGTTCACTGGGCTTTGGAACCCATGTCCCTTGCCTAGCAAGTGCTACTTAGTTGAGGGCAAGTCCCTCCATCATAAAATGCCAAGTACAGTTCTACTGTCCTTGATTCACATAACCAGGATAACAACCCTTTATTACTCCTGCCCCAATAACAAAGAGACTGGGGATCCCACAGCAGCCAAAGTGACCATTTGGGCAAGCAGTCCATCATGCTAGGCAGGGTCGGTGTGCCCATGCAAATGAGATCAGCCCCTAAGTCCTTTTCCACAGCTCACCACCAGATGTCAGGATAGAGCTCATTCTGACTCTGCTTACACATGGAAGAAGAATTATTAAAGATGGGAATACTATATCTGTCTCTTCCACAAAGGAAAATCTGTCACCCTAGCTGATTTTCTCCACCCACTCCCCGGAAAAGAGGGAGACAGTACCACCTTCCCTCCCTTAGAAGTAATCCAAGAGAAACAGAGCAATCCTGCCAGTTCCTTGTCACCAGTATAAGCCAGAGGAGAACTGATGGCTACATTATAGTCTCTACCAGGATATATCTTGCTTTGACATGTTTAAGAATTTCCCTTAGAGAATATATGGTAATTTTCAACATCATTAAAGGAAAAACAGAATTTCTTCCTTCCACTATTCAGGAAGTGTGGTGCTGCTGTGGAAGAGTATAAGGAACTCAGGTTACAAACATAGACCTTGGCTCAAATACCTGATTTGTTCTCAAGGTACTCACTGCAATGGTTTCTCAGAGCAACACTGATGGCTCTGAAGGGAGAGCTTCTGGAGTGGGGAAGATGCCATAGTTTTCCAGAAATATATATTATGGTGCCTTGTTCACTTCATTAACAATTAAGTGGCTGTGAACTTGTGCGACATTATCACACTCCTCTACATTGATTCATGTAGCTAATTATATTACTGAACTTTCAAGTCTCCCAATTAAGAGCACTACCTTGGAACCCATACAGCAGAAGAGCAAAGGAATGTTTGTAGTGTTGTAGCCACGTCAGTCCCAAGATATGCCATGTTTACACTTCATTTAAATGATAGGCTGTTCTTTTGACCTCTGAATGAGCAGAATACAGTATAGACAGGGACAGTTGATTACATTGTCGACCCTACTCAGAGATATGTAAATACACAAAAACACAAACGTTATCCCTCCACATCACTTTTGAGGGTTGTTTATTTTGCAGGATATTTAACCCTTTCTAGCCATATGTCACACCCTACATTATCATCTTGTGGTGCCTGGTCACCTGATCCAACCAAGCCCAAATCCATCCATCACCTGTGAGACTGATAACTAGGAAGAGGTGAGTCTGAGCCCAACTCCCCTTAAACGCCAGTCCAACTTGTGACATGAAATGTATGTGTATAGGGAGCAGAGTGGGAAGAAACTCATGCAGCCTAATCCTCTCCCAACCCCAGATTTCATGGAGCCCAGAGGAATACACTGCGTGGGGTGGAGACTCTGAAATTTCATGTGAGGGAGTCATGAAGAGGATGTGGCTGGCAGAGAGAACCGAAAATTGCTGTTTTGCATTGTCATCTCCCTCCAAGCCTGTGGAATTTGCTGCACAAGTTAATGCTGTTTATTGCAACACTAACTCCTGCATTTCCTGCCTCCTACCTAGGGTTGTCAGGTGTCCAGTTTTCAACCAGAACGCTGGTCGAAAAGGGATCTGGCAGCTCTGGTCAGCACAGCTGACCAGTCTGCTACAAGTCTGGTTGGCCGCAGCGGGGCAGGCAGGCTCTGTGCCCAGCTCTTCACAGAGTCCAGGAAGTGGCCAGCATGTCCTTCCAGCGCCTAGGCAGAGGGGTGGCCAGTGGGGATCCATATATTGCCCTTGCCTGCAGGTGCTGCCTTGAGCACTACCTCTGCAGCTCCCATTGGCCGGGAACCACGGCCAATGGGAGCTGAGGGGGCGGTGCCTGCAGGCACCATGTACATAGCCCCTTGGCAATGCACGGAACCCTCTGGCCACCCCTCCACCTAGGAGCTGGGAGCCATTCAGATTTCCTCCCTCCCTGGAAAACGAAGGGGCCACCTGAGGTCAGCACTGCTCAGAGCCCGGATCCCAACCCCCTTGGCCCAGCCTAGAGCCCTCTCCTACACCCCAAACCCCTCATCCCAGGTCCCACCCTAGAGCCTGCACCCCAAGCCAGAGCCCTCACCCTCTTCCACACCCCAACCCCCTGCCCCAGCCCTGAGTCCCCTCCCACACTCCAAACCCCTCAGCTACAGCCCCACCCCAGAGCCCTCTGCTACACCCAAACCCCTCATCCCAGGTCCCACCCTAGAGCCTGCACGCCCGAGCCTGCACTCCCCATCAGAGCCCTCATCCGTTCCTACACCCCGACCCCCTGCCCCAGCCCGGTGAACATGAGCAAGTGGGGAGGGGAAGTGAGCGACAGAGAGGGCTTGGGGGAAGGGTAGGGCAAGGGGTTTGGTTTTCTGCCATTAGAAAGTTGGCAACCCTACCTATCACCCTCCTGGAGAGGGGATGCAGGGGACAAGCTCAACTAACATCTGGGGGGGGGCTGTTCTCCAGACGGATATCCCAGAACAGTGTGACTTTAGGGCCAAGAACTCAATGCCCTTTTGCAGAAAGGAAACCCTCTCTTCTTGCAGGAGGAATTGAGCAAGTTTAGACTCATTTTCCATAACATTTACCTCCCCTCCCCCCCCCCCCATGGTGGGGAGGAAGGGGAAAGAAAATGATCAGTGCTTTAATTTCTGCTTAGTTTTCATGTCATGTTGCAGTTTGTCACAGCTATTGACAAGACAGCCCCGAGTAGTGATGTATGATCTTAGGCAACAAGATACTAATGATTATTTCTTGGCAGGATAGCATATACACACACGCCATTTCATCCTCAAGAGCACTCTGCAAACATTAACTAATTAATACTCAACATTCCTGCCCTTCTCTTTTACAGCCCCCTTCCACCAGTCTTCCTCCTTTGTGTTTTCTTTCCTAGACGCACACCACCACCCTCCTCCTCCGCCACCCTCTCCCTACCTTCCTACATCTTTCCCTCTACCTCCTTAGGGAGCCTCTTCCTTCTCCCACCTCCAAAATCTGTCTTCTGCCACCTCCTTAGGAAAGTCTCCCTTTCCCAGGCCACTGGTCCTCTCTTACAAGCTCATTCCTTTAGTCATGTCTTCCATTATCCAACCCAACTGGAGCAGCAGCAGGAACACTGAACACCCTGATGAGCAGCAGGAGGCTGCAAAGGGGATACTGGGAGGGGAGGTATTCAGTGCTGAAGGAGAGACAGAACAATAGGGGTGGCAATCAAAAATGAGGGCAATAGAAATATTCAGTGAAGAAGGAGCCAGGGGACAGAGGAGGACACTATGCTAGTTAGAAAATCTGTCCTTTTTTTCTCCTGATCAAGAAGTTCCTGGGTGTGGTAAGTTCTCCTTCTGGCAATCTATGTGCAGCGGAGAACTAGCCCATAGCAGAGAACAGCTAGAAGGAAGCTATCTATACTTCCCGGAAGTATGACTTTTTTTAAAAAGAGAGCTGATCGGTTTTCCCCCCAAACAAACGGTTTTCACTGAACCATAACTCTTTCTGAAAATGGAAATTTTCACCAAAAATTATCTTTTTAAAATAATTTTCATTTTTCAACCAGACCTGAAAAGGAAAATCTCAGTTTTTTTCTCCCTCTCAGTGACAAAATGAGCATACACACACACGACCACACCACAAAACACCAGGAAAAATCAAAACCAAAATTTTCTATGGAAAGGTTTGCAAAAAACAAAAACAAAGTTAATTCTTCTCAAAACCCATAGAGTGAAAATTTAGTTTTCAGAAGAAAAAAATTATTTCCCCTCCTCCCACATCAGCTCTACTTTTTAATATTGATAAAGATGAGCTGTAAGTGGAAAAAATATGTTGCCCTCTTTTCTCATTTCTTATGGTATAAAAAATAAGCTATGAAAGGTTGGGTTCTTTGCCTTTGCAAGTATAAGAATTAGCAAGTCCGGTGGAAAACTCTTTGGAGGCATCACAGTAATTGTGAACTTTTCACAAGAGCTTTTCTCAGCATCAGAGCCCAAGCCTCAACTTCAAAGGGCTGCCTACGTAGCTATTTTAGAGCACTAGGGTGAGCCTGAGTCTGTTGACCTTAACTGAGACGACTGCTGTCACGGGCTGTGTAGACATACTGTAGGAGTCCTAGTCATGGACCAGGACTCCATTATGCTAGGTGTTGTACAAACACAGAACAAAAAACAAACACACACAGTCCCTGTCCCCCAAGAGCCTACAAACCTCAATTTCTAATGTTAAACCCCCCAACACAGACAAAAACTGCTTTTTTTTTAAATGAAACCTTCAAGATGTCTTTTTGAAATGAACCATGACGTTTTCGAGTGTCTACAAGCTCTACTCTTTTTCCTTTTAAACACACCTTTAAAGAATGGCAAGAGGAAGGGGATGAATAGAGAGCCATAGGAAAGGAAAGGAAGGAGGAAAAGAAAGAGTGAAGCAACCAGAAGACAAAAAACAACAACAACAAAAAATACCTTTGAGTTCCTTGTAAACTGTCAGAATCACTCCGATATCACCCTTATGCACAGGGTGAGATCTGTCAAGAGAGCTATTGTCCAGGAACAATCAAATGGGTTTAAAATGAGGGATTTCAAAACAAGGGGAGGGGGAGGGAGGAAGGCCAATGTGTGCTCAGATCAAGCCACTCTTCTTTAGGAGATAGCTTGGTGGTGTCGGAAACAGCTCTCCCTTCTGAAGCTAGAAATCAGGCATTCAAATCCCCATGCAACCTTAACAGGGGAGAGTAAATATTGTTGCCTTCTTTAAGGCTCCCTGACTCTTGGTGATTAATTCACTATAATCTCTTTCTCCCAGGTGACTAGGGTGACCAGATAACAAGTGTAGAAAATCAGGACAGGGGATGGGGGATAACAGATGCCTATATAGGAAAAAGACCCCAAAATTGGGACTGTCCCTATAAAATTGGGACAACTAGTCACCCTACAGATGACTCTCCTTATAAGGCTCTTTGATTTAAGCTCTTACCTAGTGACCATGCCCTGCCTCAATCATCTTAACCCTTTTCACCTGTTTGGATGTCAGCAGCAGAAGGTAATCAGGGCACTAATTCCCTGCCCCAGTGCTAGGGAAAGGTTTCTGTAGCCTCACACGCCCCTGCACCAGAGACTGCTCCATGTTGTAAGACTTCCCAGGTGTCTTTCTGCACAACTGACTTTGCTAGGGCCCACAACACAGAGAACTGTCTGCATTCTGTCCATAGGTTGTCACTTCTTTATTTCACATTTGTATCCTGATCACACACATGCACTAATTACCAAAAAAAAAAAAAATCCACAACCCACCACCACTCCAACCTTATGCAGAATATTCACATTAGCAGTGACAGAAATACTTCTCTTTTGGTGAGGACTGAAAAAAGTTATTGTTGGGAACCTGGGTCCATAAATTATGTGTGGTAGAATTAAAGCAGGTGTGCTTTCTTGGCTGGGCCTCTACATGGAGCAGGCTAGACTTATTAGTGATTCTGAGGCAGGAGATTATAAAATTAGTGGTTCTGGTTTAAACAGAGAACTGATGATTGAGAATTTAGGTCAATAGAACACTCTCTCTCTCTCTTTCTCTCTCCCCCCCCCCCCCCCTCCGTCCACATTCCGCCCCCCCCCCATCCCCTCCTCACAAAAAAAAATCTCTGCATGTTGCTGGCTAATTACAGTAGTCAATACACAAAATCAACCACTTTCCCTTCCTTTGTATTAGATACATACAGGGGTAAAAGACCTTTGTGCCTGCCATGCACAAGCCAAGTAGTGCTAAGTTATCAGTCTTCCCTTGGCAAGAATTCTCATGTGAAAGGAATATTCTGAAGAAAATGTGAAGTGGGAAGAGGAAAGGGTGCACCAAGGTGAAAGCTCACCATCTCTAAGGGCAGGTCTTCACTACGGAGGGGGGGTCGATTTAAGATACACAAATTCAGCTACGCGAATAGCGTAGCTGAATTCGACGTATCGCAGCCGACTTACTCTGCTGTAGGGACGGCGGCAAAATCGACCTCTGCAGCTTCCCATCGACGGCGCTTACTCCCACCTCTGCTGGTGGAGTAAGAGCGTCGATTCGGGGATCGATTGTCGCGTCCCGACGGAACGTGATAAATCGATCCCCGAGAGGTCGATTTCTACCCGCCAATTCAGGCGGGTAGTATAGACCTAGCCTAAGGGTGAATTCTGCTTTCCAGTGTAAAAGTTGTGATATTCTACTTTCAGAATTGCCAGCTTCCTTTTCACAGCACCAGCACACCTAGGCTTTTGTAGTGGGATGAGGAATGCAGTGTGAACATTAGTGAGCAGATTTCAGGCCGATACCTCAAGCAATCATTTTTAAATTTAACTTTCATTTAAATAGTTGTCAATAGGGTGACCAGACGTCCCGATTTTATCGGGACAGTCCCGATATTTCCTTCTTTGTCCCGCGTCCCGACCGATGTTCGGTCGGGACGCGGGACAAAGAAGGAAATTTACCCTCTGCTCCGGCGCTCACGCCCCCCCAACCCCGACTCCGCCCCCTCCTTCCCCCATTGGATCTCTCAATGGAGGGAGGAGGTTAGGAGGAGGGTCGGGCAACTACCAGGAGCCTGGGAGGGGAAGGGAAAGTTGCCGCGGCCCCGCCGGGAAGGAGCCGCTGGAGCGCAGCCGAGTGGGAGAGGCGCGGGGCTCCCATGCCGGCGGCGGAACGCGCCGCATGTGCCCACGGCGGGCTGGGGAGCGGGAGGCTCTGCAGGGCTGGGAAAAGCCCTGGCTCCTGCCCGTTGCCCAGCCTGGAGCCCCGGGGAGCCCCTCAGGAGACCGGCCGCTGCTGTGGAGGCAGCAGCCGGGGCTGGCTCTGGCCCGGGTGGGCAGCGTGGGCCGCCGGAGACACGCGGCGAAGAGAGGCTGCGGGGGCGAGACTTGTCCCAGGCAGGGAGGCCGGCGGACAGGGGCGAGGGGCCAGCCGGGGTCCCCATAAACTTCCCCGCTGCTGACAGGGAGCCCCGCGCCTCTCTTGCTTGGCTGCGCTCCAGCGGCTCGCCCCGCCTGGAAGGAGCCGCTGGTGCGCAGCCGAGCGGGAGAGGCGTGGGGCTCCCTGCCGGCGGCGGGACGCGCTGCATGTGCCCACGGCAGGCTGGGGGGCAGGAGGCTCTGCAGGGCTGGGAAAAGCCCTGGCTCCTGCCCGTTGCCCAGCCTGGAGCCCCACAGGTGACCGGCCGCTGCTGTGGCTCGGCTGTGCCAGCCCTGGCCCCTTGCACGCCCGCGCCGTGGCCAGCCCCGGACTTTGTTTCTTGTCCCCCCCCCGCCCTCTTTATCCCTAGCCCCTTCTGCATCGGGGCCAGCTTTTGCCCTGGGGTGGGCAGCACGTGCGCCCGGCGCGGCTGGGGCCTGCTAATGCCCCCCCCCCGCCCCTGCGAAACTGCTTTTTTTTTTTTTTTGTGGCTCCGCCGCCATTTTTTTTTGCTCCGCCCCCCGCGTCCCGATATTTCATCCCTGTGGTCTGGTCACCCTAGTTGTCAATCACTTTAGCCTATGGTGTATAAGCACCATCACAGGGAGATATATCAGGTATTTAACAGTTATTCAATCTAGCAGAGAAAGGCATAAGATCCCATGGCTAGAAGCTGAAGCCAGATAGATTCAAACTAGAACAAAGACAAATTTTTAACAATGAGGGTGATTAACCATTGGAACAAACTACCACAGGAAATGGTGAGCTCTCCATCTCTTGATGTCTTCAAATCAAGGCAGGATGCCTTTCTAAAAGATATGCTCCAGTCAAACACAAGTCATTGTGCTCAGTACAGGAGTAACTGGAGACATTCCATAGCCTGTGTTATAGAGGAGGTCAGAGGAGACCCTCTACTGCTCCCTTCTGGAGTTAAAATTTATCAATCTATTGATCGTTTTCTTGGTAACGAAAAATGGGGAAAAAAAGCATTTCCCCTAGTAGCTGCAGTCCCAGACAGAGTAAAGAATACCCTTAGCAATGCGTGATATTGCAAAAGAACGAGGCTCCATAGGGCTCGGATTTCAGCAATGGTATTTGATATGGCCTCTTACTTGCCCCTATCTCCTCCTTTGTTGGTATACGGAGCCCTGATTGTTCTCATCAGGTAAATATGGTAGATTTGTGATTATTCAAGATCACTGTAATTGTATTTGCTGAAATACTTATGTTTTTCTGCCTGTGTAACATTGGAGGCAACGTTGCTGAGCACTTATTTATGTCTCAGCAGGTGGGTAATGTACACATGCTGCGGGGGCCATTCTGCAACTGGTTTTGCATGCTTGCTTTGGCTGCGTGGACAAGATCCCACAATTAGGCCTAACTAAAAGGTGTGGTCAGTCCCCCTTCCTTCCAAAGTAGGACACCACGGAGTGCATTTCTCCATGTGCTGCATGCCTGTCCTCCGAGAGTGTTATCCTCTGCCGAGAGGATGCTGTGAATTAACAGTCCAGAACATCCCAGGATGCACTGATAAAAATAGTTAGGCAGCAGGATAGGTGTGAAGTCACAAACTCAGTTGACAGATTATTGTGATGTAAAAAAAGCTGCTGTGAGGACAACTTTCAACCATGTTTGCAGTAACCAGGTCAGATGACAGTCAAAAGCAGTTACAGAAATACGGTTGTACTTGCAGTACACATAGAAGCTTAAATCTCCCCTCATTTTTTTGCCCTTCGTGTTAAGCAGTGAAACGGATTTGATCAACAACCATAGGTAGCAGTTATCTTTATCTCATTCCAGACATGTTTATTGTTAGATCTCCTTAATTGCAATAAATAATTGCTTTTAGACTTCATACATCTTGTTTCATGGTACTTTTTTGGAGGCTGTTCGGGTTTGTCTGCTGTCTTTTTGCTCTGTGTGCCTAGCCCAATAGCCCTGAGTGGGGTTCTCTACACACAATACAATACAATGCAATACAAATAATAATAGGATTAAATTCTGAGCACCTGCTGCGGAGCCACGATTCCTTCCAAAAATCAAAAGATGACCAGATTCTCTCAGAATTTGACCCAAAAGCCTCACACACTGTTCGGTGAAAATAAAGTGTAACATTCAGGACACACAAAATTTGACATATTTCAAAAGCTCTTTAATTCCCTAATAATTCCCACATATTAGTCTGTAAATTTATTTGAAAATTACTTTCAGAAAAGTTTTTTTTTAAAAAAGAGTAATGCTTTCTTTGCTGTAAGAAAAGGGTAAAAACCTCAGAGGCACATCCAGTCACTTCAGTAAGATCTTTAGTATGCAAAGTGGTGTATGGAGTTTTGCCATGTAGCTCCCATGATTTTAATGGGAATCACATGGTTAAAAAACCCTACACAATGCTTTGAAAGCATAGGGAGATTATGGCCTATTACCAAGGATGTCAAATGCAGAAGAACATCTGTATTGTGCAAAGAAAAATCTAAGCTGCACACAGGAAAATGTGTGCCATACGCATTTATTAGTTTAAATAGGAAAATAGAGACATTTCTTTATGATAGGAAGTGATATAATTGACAGGAAAATCAGTGTGGCCAGTGACAATCAGAGACCGAATGAGACCACAGTGTGACTCAGACATTGCCTAGATGGGATTGTGTTGCAATAGCTCCATACAGTGGTTACAACAGGAATTGTTCACAATTCAGAAGGCAGTGCCTGCACTTTCATAGCAAAGAGATAGCTTTTCTCTCTATGGCTGAAGAGGAATGGAGTGCAGCACTCTCCATACACAATGTTCTGTTCAAGTCTTCATCCTAGTAAGACCTACCAAATTCCTAAGTATTTGTATAGAATGCTCTGGGCACTACCAGAAACAACAATAAATATAATTGGCCTGGCTGGGAGTTTCTCTCAGAGTACTTTTCACCAAGACAGTGTGAGCTTGAGCAAAGAAGTAATGTATTCTTCTGTCTCTTCTTATCCCATCCCTCTCTTTCCCCACACTATCTTTTCTGCTTTTCTTAGTTCCCACTCCACCACTGATCATACACCTATTTACGTTTAGAGTCAAAAATTCTCACACAAATTGCTCACTTTCCCACAAGTCTAGCTGTAGTTTGTAATTCCTCTTTAGTTTATCAGGCAGCCTGCGATTTCACCATCAACCTTGATAAATCTCACCCACCTCAATGAATCATGTCATCTTACCATAAATGACAAACAAGTTACTCTGAGTGTGAACTTTCTTTTTAACCTATATTGAAACTAGTGTCTGAACTCTCCCTTGGTACAAGGACCACCTCCCTTGTAGCTCGGTCATCTCTTTTTTTTTAACTGTATATTTATATCTAAGATGTTATATCATAAAAAGGGGCTTCACAAAACAATGTTTTTAATGCAAAATAAATCTCACATCACTGAATGTTTTCTGCAGCCTTGTTTAATAGTTGTGTCCCTCATTTTCCATCTTTGTCCCTTATATGAACTTCAGGAAGTGGAGAAGAGTGGCTTTGATATTCTTCTCTATTAGTATTTGCAAATTTATTTATTCACGAAACACCTATGGACTTCACGGTCATAAATAGTATTTAACACACATGATCTTCCATATCAAAAATATCACACCACCCAGTTCCGATTGTGTTAAAGGAATCGCTCCTAGTTGTAATATATCAAGAAGCTCAAGAACTAGTGTGTGATACTCATATCTACAATGCTATATACTTACATTATGATTTACATATTTCAGAATTTCTGCCCCGCAGAGGGCAGTGATGTGTACACACACCACCCATGCATGATACATTACATATATCAATTGCACTGGTACAAACAGGCACAATCTCACTAAGGTAAATGGAATTGTGTCCATTTATGTTGACAGTCAGTATGGTCCATTCATCTTAAGTAATATTAACTTTTTCCCCATTACTAGATGACAAGACATTCCTCTCCCTGATAATTCAACGTTGCCATTGAAATCCTCTATCTTCCCTTCCCCCTCCCCTTTCAGTGTAATCACACCAGGACACACCTCCTTCTTACTCCTTCCTCACAGAGCTGCATGCTTTTGTCATCTTGTTGCCTTCAGCAGATCCTCTCCTGTACGATCAGCTGCTTTTATGTTTGAAAAACAACAATCAAACTCCCTTGTCATAACTATAAAGGGAAGAGTAACAGCCCTCCTGTGTACAATACTATAAAATCCCTCCTGGCCAGAGACTCCAAAATCCTTTTATCTGTAAAGGGTTAAGAAGCTCAGATAACCTGGCTGACACCTGACCCAAAGGACCAATAAGGGGACAAGATACTTTCAAATCTTGGTGGGGGGAAGGCTTTTGTTTGTGCTCTTTGTTTTGGGGGTTGTTCGCTCTTGGAACTAAGAGGGACCGGACATCAATCCATGCTCTCCAAATCTTCTGAACAAGTCTCTCATATTTCAAACTTGTAAGTAACAGCCAGGCAAGGCATGTTAGGTTTATCTTTGTTTTCTCAACTTGTAAATGCACCTTTTGCTAGAGTGTTTACCTCTGTTTGCTGTAACTTTGAACTTAAGGCTAGAGGGGGTTCCTCTGGGCTCTTTGAATTTGATTACCCTGTAAAGTTATTTTCCATCCTGATTTTACAGAGATGATTTTTTACCTTTCTTTCTTTAATTAAAAGCTTTCTTTTTAAGAACCTGGTTGATTTTTCCTTGTTTTAAGATCCCAGGGGTTTTGGATCGGTGTTCACCAGGGAATTGGTGGAGTCGTCTCTCAAGGCTACCCAGGGAAGGGAGTTAGCACTTGGGAGTGGTGGCAGCAAAACCAGATCTAAGCTGGTAGTTAAGCTTAGAAGTTTTCATGCAGGTCCCCACATCTGTACCCTAAAGTTCAGAGTGGGGAAGGAACCTTGACATCCCTAAACAATAAAGAGTCCAGATAGCTTTTAAGCCTTAAGAAATAGAAAAGCTCAAATAAAAGAGGAAAAGTCAGATACTCCCAATGATTGATTTTCCTCCCTTTCTCCTCCTCTCCCCAATGTGTTAAAATAAAACACAGCCCTGATGGACACAACAAACTTTTACTGTCTTCTCCAGTACTAAACTAAATTTAGTATTAAACTAAATTAGTGAACTAGAGCACATGTCCCAAAGTGTAACAGCCCATATTTCGCATTAAAAACAGAGTTTTAAGAACATGCAGAGTACTCTAATTTCACACCTGCACAAATTTGATTCTGCCACACTAGTTGCTTTTATTACATTGTTAGAGTTGATCTTGGATTTTGTTTCCACATCCTGAAGCACTGTAATGCTGTTTGCAGATCTCACTACAGTTGTATGGCAATTTGGCTTTGAATAGATAAATGGCTGAACTGGGGCCAGAATTCTGAGGTTTGGCTTTGACTGATAATATCTTTTAGAAACTGAATAATTAGAAGAAAGCACCACTTTCCTCAGCCAGTGCCATTGCCAACTCAATTACTTCTTCTCCAGGGCCTCTTTTGATGGTGGCCCAACATGCCCTGGGATGGTGAGGAAGCTTTTCTGTCTCTCCTTCTTATGGCCAGTCCTGGTAAGATCCTCTTCCAGATGTTTCTGCAAAACCCACTTTTCCGCTATCACACCATCCCCTCCGTTTAGGGGTGAGCAAGAAACTTAAAATCACAGATTGGATTGGAACTCTGTTTATAGGGCCAGATCCTGCACCACTGAAGTTAACTAGAGTTTTGCCATGGACTTCAGTGGGAGCAGGATGTGCACCGAAGTCTTCCGAGCAGCTGCTAGTCTCATTCTTCACTCTTGCAATCTGCATGTTGAGAACAGCTTTTTACCACAATTAAACCTCTACTTAAAGGAGGCAGATTTTAAAAATGGGTGTTCACTTACTTAAATTAGCCTCCTACTTCAATAGTACAAGCAGAAGAGCATTTTAAGTAAGGTCTTTGATCATTCCAGAGTGCATTCATCTATTTTATTGATCAAATACCAAATAATCACTATATAACAGTTTTTATAATTGATAGACTGATCAATTGTCTCTTTTTTGTAAAGGGTAATAATCGTTATTTGTGATTGGGGGGTGGTATGAACTTTCCATATAGCAAATCTAATTGGGCTTAAATTAAATCTGCTATATTTTTTTCACTACACGTTACAATTACAACAGCAAGTTATTAAAGTATAATAGGAACAGTTATCCTGAACTAATACATTTGGTTTTGCATGGTGATGTGGTTGACTAAATATTGACTTTTATTATTAACTGCAATAAGTGATTATATACCATACAGGTGACTGTATCCCCAGTCTGGCCAAAACCAAACAATAACTCAAATATTTGAGATTTGGACAAATATCACCCTAATTACACAAAGAAATGAACATGCAAACTCTGTATAGTATCTTTTCTATGAGATAGAATTGAGTTGCATTAGCATCTACTGCTACAACCTTTATTTGGTCTTTCTTTTTAAAAAAAAAATGTGCATGTTTTGTTTTTCAGTTCTATATATTTTGCATTCAGAGAACTAGAGATGAACCAAAGCAGGAACCATTCCCCAGACACCAAGAAACAAAATCTCAGTGGTTTAAATTAACAGGACCTGGATCTGAATTATTCCCAATATAGACATTTGGATTTACAATGCAAAAAGTGTGGCCAACAAAATTTAACAAAACCCAGTTTTCTCCTTTCTATTATAAAGTGGGTGGCATTCCAACCTTGTTCCTAGCATAATATATGCAGACAGATCTCATCCAAACTTACCACCTTCCTTAAGTTTGCCTCTGTTAACTGAAACAGCAATAAAAACTTCAGCTCAGTTTCTCCAGAGCATGGCTCTTCCTAGAGGATTTCCTTGGCTGGACATCTCTATACCTTGCCCCTAATTCCCTGTACTTGCAAACATTCAAACCCTTTCATACTCCTGGGTTAGAGCTAACAGAACTACCTGGTCTGCTAGGGTGAGTAAGCCTTATAAGCCTTCATTTCTGTGCAGGGTCCTAGCACCTGAGATGAAATGGAGTCAGCAGAAGAACTCTACACATCACAATGGAGATCCAAATCTTAGCACAAATGTGAACTGTACAGCATTGGGGGGAGGGGGAGGGGGAGGGAGAGGGAGAAGATCTACAATGAGAGATGCAGACAGCCTGGAAAATCCTTCATCTATTACAGATGATCAGCCACCCACATTGCATAGCTTGTTTTTAATGAGAAAGTGTTTATTGAATTTCAGTATTATTGTTTTCTCTATTTGGGGTGTGTCAGTTACTGGACAAACTGCACTTCTGACCTGCTTCTGGTCTCGTCAAGTTCACCGCCTCTATGTCTCAAGGCTTGGGCTATCTCCAGCTCTCAGGGTGTAATCATGTTATTTTTTCCCATTCTCAGACTGGGCCCTAGTTGCAGTCCCCTGGTACCAACCGGATGACCTCAGCGGATCAAGGCTCAGACTCTTACTGAGCTAGCACAAATATAGATAGCAGCGTAGTTGCAGTAGCACAAGTAGCAGCAGTGGAGGCATGGCTGAGCCATGAGCGAGCGTGCATGTGTGTATACAAGCAGGGGAATTAGACCCCTGGCTTGTGGAGTAGACACAGCCTAAAAGAACATAAGTAACTAATGTGACATTAGGAAGTACTGCAAAGGAGAAAGAGCGCAGCTCCTGTGAGTGATGCAATGACACTACTTGAGGATAAGTCTCTGATGTCTTCAAAGATGCAAACTGCCCTACAAGAAGAAAAATTAGACACCCAATATTGTAAGAAAGGTGTCAGGAGGTATAAAAGGCAGATTTTGCAAGGAGCTTGACTGACTAATGATGTTGGGATAGTGAGGGAAACAGAAGAGAAAAGTGCCTGGATTAATTTACTATTTTTAGATGAAAAATGGTGACCTAAGGGCTGTATGTAGACTGTAAGGATCATAAAAAAACATTTCACGTAACAACTAAGACAGACATTACCAGTGCTACAGCAAGACCAAACTTATCTCCTGTGTCACTTCCAACGTGTGGCTTTTATGATACATCTCTGGCTGAAAAAAGCAGAAAGCCAAATTGCTTTTGATACATGATTTGGCATTGTGTCCTGAGAATGTTTGGCATGCGTCCCCCAGCTGAGATATTCCACAATTAACAGGTAGAAATTGGAAGAGTATATTTAGAAGATATTCAAGTTAGCAGATTGCATAAATCAAAAAAGCATTAAACCAAGAAAATAGATTTGAAATTAAGCCACATTAAAGACCAATCAGTTGAGAATGCAGAAACTCATCTACTTCTGAGACAAGCTTGCAACTAAAAAGAAATAGCTGGACCATGAAAAGTTAGCTGTAAAATAAACATTTAACTCACCAGCACTAAATAAACCTTCACATTATGGCTTGGGATTTAAAGTTTATACATCTATGCTTGATTCGGACGTTTGTTCAAAAACTGTATGCAATTAGAAAAAGCACCTGTATTGCTATATACTTCTACAGACTGCACAATTTACCCTTTGTACCACTCTTCTTGCTTTAGTGCAGAGGCTCTTAACCTTTCAGCAGCCTGATTTGTCTTGAGTACCCCCATGTTACACCTCACTTAAAAACTACTTGCTTACAAAATCAGACAAACATACAAAAGTGTCACAGCAACTATTACTGAAAAAGTTCTTACTTTCTCATTTTTACCCATGTAATTATAAAATAAATGGATTGAAATATAAATATTGTATTTACATTTCAGTGTGTAGTATATAGAGCAGTGGTTCTCAAATTTTAGCAACCCAAGGACCCCCATTTTGTTTTAAAAAATTTTGCAGACCCCCAAACTCCCACTCAGCCCCAGACCCTGCCCCCACTCCACCCCTTCCCCCAAGCCCCCACCTCTTCCTGCCCCCATTTCACCCCTTCCCCCAAGGCTCCCCACCCCTGCCTGACCTCTTCCCACCCCTGCTCCACTCCTGCCCCTCCTCTTCCCCATCTCTTTTCACCCTCTGCCCCAAGTACACCACATCCCTGCTCCTTCTCCTCCCTCCCAGCGCCTCCTGCATGCTGCTCCACAGCTGTTCCCCAGCATGCAGAAGGCGCTGGGAGGGAAAGAGGGAGGGGTTGATCAGCGGGGCCCGTGGACCCCCTGGAGTACCCTCACAGACCCCCAGGGGTCCGCAGACCCAAGTCTGAGAAACACTGGTATAGAGAGCAGTATGAACAAGTCATTGTTTATATAAAATTTTAGTTTGTACTGACTTTGTTAGTGTTTTTTATGTAGCCTATTGTAAAACTAGGCAAATATCTAGATGAGTTGATGTATCCCCTGGATGATCTCTGTGTACCCCCAGGGTACATGTACCCCTGGTTGAGAACCACTGCTTTAGTGGATCTGGGAGAGTCGCTCTAACCTGGTTCAGATTTTCCAGATCAGAAACAGTAAAATGACTTGGAGAGTCACTGTTCAACTTTTATCTCTACCCATACAGATGTGTGTGTTGTTTGTGTAACATGCCTCTGTGTATTTTTCATGCCTCATTCTGCCTGAGCAGTCCAGGACAGACAACAAACATACAAGTCATTTTCTTACTGGACATAACATATTGACTCAGATTAATGTTATGTGAAGAGGAGGGGGAAAGAACCCACTGACTGGCTGAAAATTAAAACACTGGAGATCTTATCCAACACCTACATTAGCAGAAAATGTGTGTGCGCACGCACACACACACACGTTCAAATCAGATACATGTTCATGAACATAACTGGCCATATGCTAATTCCCAGTTTGCATGCACACAATTTGTTCATTCATGCTGAAGTTAGGCATACACAAATTTTGGCATGTACCTAACTGAAAACCTGCCTACAGAACAATACATATAATATAGCAGATAACTGCTACTGTCCACTATAATTAAGAATCTCACTTTCTATCCAAAGTGTTACGCTACATCCGTTTCAGTAGTGTCTGAGTACTAGGTGATCAGAACTTAATTAATCTCGTGATTTTTTAATGCTTGAGGTTAATATTAGGGCAAGCCTGGTGCTGCTTCCAAGTGCAGGGACTGTAAATCTGCCTGACCTGCCTAGAGGCTGTGTGAGGCAAAGGGAATATAAAAGTACCAGGTGTGTAACGTTAAAACTTCCCTATTTGGATCCAACCATAACCCATTAAAGGGATGTCTGATCATGGTGATGATAGATATGGGTAGCTGTCCAAAAGCACTATTTAGAAAACTGCAGGAACTCATTGCAGAGGCATAGGGGCTGCAACTAGCCTTTCAGTTGTATGGATGCTTCCATTTTTTGATGCTGCACACTGGTGGCTCTGAGGCCTGGCCTATACCTAAAAATTAGATTGACCTAGCTACTTCACTCAGGCCTGTGAAAAATTTTACACAGTGTGTGACACAGTCAGGTCAACCTAACCCGCACTGTAGATGCAGCTAGGTCGACAAAAGAATTCTTCCATTGACGTAGCTGTCGCCTCTCCAAGAGGTAGATTACCTACATCAATGGAAAACACCCTTCCAATACATTGGCATAGCTGCAGCACTGTAGCTATGGTGCTGTAGCTGCTGTAGTGTAGACATGGCCTGAGATATTAACTGAGCTCTGAGAGTGCTAATGAGACAAGGTGGGTGAGGTAATATCTTTTATTGGACCAACTTCTGTTGGTGAAAGAGACACGCTTTCGAGCTTAAACTAAGCTTCCAGAAGAAGAGTTCTGTGTAGCTTGAAAGCTAGTCACTCTCACCAACAGAAGTTAGTCCAATAAAAGATATTACCTCACCCACCTTGTCTCTCTTATATCCTGGAACTGACACGGCCACAACAACACTGAATGTGCTGTCAATGTAATTCTGAAGGAAAGTATTGGAAAGGAAAGTTTTAAGGCCCTATTAATAAACAGGATCAGATGAACATCAAGCATTCAGATTTGAACAAGACATGGCAAACATTCCAATCCTAGAATGCAAATATATTTCTATCTTTGTGGGGACTAGGGGAAGTCTCCTTCCTTACCTTCTCTGGGCTCTACCTGCAAACATTTCTTTTCCCTGTTCCTTTAGGAGGAGCTGTGAAAGCCAGATCTTCACTTCTGTCCCCTCTGAAGCCTAGAGAGGGGAACACAAATAGATGGAGCTGCCCTGGAAGTATTTTTTCCCCTTCTGACAGCAGAACCACCACCACACAGGTAGAGATAACAAGAGCTCTGACCTGAATTTATATACTGAGTTTGCTGCTATGAGCAGCAGACTGATGAATGGGTGACATGAATATACAGCAATCAGATATTTTCGGAATGGGATTTGAACGTATTCAGCCAGTCTAACACACTGATACCCATGCTATTTGGCAAATGCCTGAGTTAGCTCACCCACCCCTACTGATAAGCTAGAGGCCAGCCAAATGGGGGCAGTGATCTGTACTCATTTCACCTGCTCTATTGGCCTGTTTTACACAAAGGAAAATTTTTGAATCTTCTTTGGCTTCTTATTGGAAGAGGATTAATGCTGTAGTATAAAAAGCAAGATCTCTTGTCTGCACCCACTCAGTCTGAGCTTCACACAAGGCCTGACTTTGCTGAAATGGGATATAAAAGTGTGGGAGGGCAAATCAATCATTTGTATTCCTAGTACTAAGTTGCTCGAGGTTTGTTTTCCCTTAATGCAAAAAGCTTATTTTACAATGTTTTAATTAGTTCTTAATGGGAATCTTCTTATTGTGACCTAATTGTTTTATTGTAATTGTACTGCATAATTGCCAGATTGCTTAAGTGTGTGGTTACTTGTTTGCCAGCCACTTATAAATAAATGGTACATTGGACTGAAATAATTGCTATTTTGTCAATTGCTTTCTTCTAACTTCCCTCAGAAATGGAAGGGGGGGGGGGAGGAGGCTATTTTCAATATTAACTGAACTTGTTAATTAGGCATCATCAATTTTAATTAGTATATAATAAGGCCTGATAGGCTCCTTTGAAACTCCCAGCCTAAGTCAATGATGTTAGGTGCCCCACTCATACTGTAATTCAATTAACTGGGAGTATGGTATCTAACGCCCTTCCGCACCTTTGAAAACCCCAGCCATACTCATTATGTACTATTAATTGACATTGGGATATGCTCCATAATAATCAATTGTAGCTGCAACAGGGTTTTTTTCCCTTCCACATGTTTTAATATTAGTGGTTGAGAAAGCTGGTGACTAAACAGCAGTGGAGACTGATGACTTTTATTTATTATAGCCACACACAATTAGGCTTGGTTGACAGTAGGGAGTTTTAGAAGAATATTCCTATGAGTTCTACCATTGAGTCAACTGCACCAATGGTAGCCTTAGTGTAGACAAGACTCTGGTGGTTTATCATCTGTATTTGTATCATGGGAGGGATTGTGGGATCCTACCAGGACCCCATGGTGCTAAGTGCTGTACAAAGACAAGATAAGAACTTGTCCCTGCCCTAAAAAGCTTCCTGCATATCTCCCACTGTGACAGTTAAACCTTTTCCTCAGAAGCAAGTCTAATTGACTGAGTACTGAAAATGGTGCAACAGCTGACACCCAATCTAGACTGGAACACTCAACAGAACAAATGTTAGTAAGCGTGTAAAATGTTTCAAACATTTCCTCAGCACAGACAGGGTTCCAAATAGAACAGCTAGTCCCTCTAATGCAGATGGGGCATGGAGATGGAACTTCCTGTTCCATACACATTCTCTGTTGAGATTGCCAGCAAGGGGGACAAGTAGTGGTGGCAATTTTTTTTATGATCTAGACACTTGTCCAAAAGGAACAAGACTGAGCCCACTACCTTATTTCCTATAAGCCATTATAGAGAGTTCAGACAGCACATGATTTTTGGTCACAATCCATCTGGTTTGGATTTGAACTACAGCTTACAACATTGTCAAATCCAGAGCCCAGCCCCGCACCACGAATTTAAAAGTGACAGTACTCAGTATCCTATAGCAAATTCTACACATCAAAGGGCTGATGCTGAGCGAGCTCCACTGCTATTGACTTCACTATGAATTGAAGATGCCAAGATGATCAGGTTGGAGCCCTATTTACAACATTTGCTATTTTAATTTAAAACTAGCTCCCTGGGAGACATGTCATCAATTTACCTTGGAAATAACGTATTACAAAATTCTGAAAAATGTCTATTCATGTCAAATAATTGTCAGACACATGCCATGTCTTGTGAGTAATGCAAGACAGAAAGTCTATTTCAGTACTAAAGCTCTATCGTGAAAATGCAAGAATCAAATGGATTAAAGAAAATCCTAAAGTTCAAGGTAATGCATCACACTAAGCATCCGAATGGGGTTTTCTCACCATTAATCTCGTCAGTACCTGAGGCATTGTGTAAATAGATCTAACAGGTAATTACTGAAAAGATGTTACAGAAGACCAATCCATTTCAATAAAAAAATGCAAACTACTATAACAGTTCTTTAATACTTGAAATCAGGACCAGCAATAAATAATATTAATGAACTGAGAAAAGAAATTAACAGGTGAACAAGAACTGACATCCTGTCATCTGTCTATTGCTATTGCAGAAGAATTGGCAATTACTGTGTTTGAAGCTAAATTCTATTGAGGAAACAGCTGGGGACTGGGAGTGAAGGCTCTTGTTAAAATAAATGATTTAGTTCAATATATATCAAGACTCAACTAAAGGGGAGGTCCAACTAATTAGACAGACTACTAGTTGAGTCTTAATAATGATACAATACAATTTTAGCATATTAAGTACCACAGATGGTTCACATATTTTCAGTTGGTTCACCAATAATTTTTAGGCACAATTCACCATAGAGTTCATGCAAATTTCTGCACTATATGTCCTATGGCATACAACCACATCAGTTGGACGTTCATAAGATGGTGAAGGAGTTCATAATAGTCTTTCATCTACTGAATGGACATGGATATTGATGGAGAGCTGATGAGACAGATCACAGAAGGCAGAATAGTGTTTGCTCACCACTTCCAAATCCTTGTGGGAGCCTCTTCAGTGAGTGAATCCAGAACTAAACAAAATCAGGTCTGCTATTTTAGCAATAAAGAACAGCCCTATGTGATTGTCACTAGAGCTCCTCAAATTCTGTTCAATTGAGGAATACATTGGTAACTTGCCAGAGGCCCTCAGACCACACCAAGCTCTAATCAAAAGTCCATGGAAATCAATAGGAGTCTACATTTACATCTATGGGTTTTGGATTAGGTCTCTAATTTGCATAAATGGAACTTGTAGTTGCTGTGCTCCTCTGTCCTGCAGAGGTGTAGCATGTGGCAATGACAGATCCCAATGTGCGGATGCTCAGCCTTGATACAAGCAGCAGGACTGCATCATGCTGGGACACGTACTGTCTGTGGGACATGTTTTTCTGCTAAGGCTGGAGCAGCTGCGGATTGCAATGTAAAACTTTCTGTGCCACTTTCATCCTTTCTTGAGAGCATGGGAGGATAGAAGTGCTGATCTGAGAAAAGATTATTTCTGGAAACAGGTGAGAGTTGTCTATTCTTATTTCTTACACCAGATCCACTATTTCTTGTTCTGATTTATTTGCATTATTGATAGTGCATAGGAATCCAATCAAGCATCAGGTCCCTATTGTGCTAACTGCTGCATAAATGGCAAAACAAACTGTCCCTGTCCCAGCAACCTGAGTCTAGGGTCAGAGGGGAAATGACTGATGGACAAAAACAGGACAGGGTGCATCTGTGTATGAGGTCAAGGTAACAAAATGTAGAGGATTCAGCAGAGAAAAAAAAAATCTGTCTCATCCCTGCTCTCCTACGTGCCTTGTTATACACAGTTGCGATGTTATCTCTAAATAGTAGGTAGGGTGGGGGAGGCATGTATCAGTGTTCACATCGCACTCCCCGTCAGTACCCAGCCTGGGCTGGGGAAGCTAATGATCCAACTAGTGGACCAAATTAGGTGATGAATCCTGGTCCCAAGCCACCTGAGGCACGTTGCACATATGCTAAGAAATATGGCGGGAGGGGCGGTGTCAATACTTTATGGCATCAGTAAAGTGGAAGGCTGGAGGCCTCATAGTACCAGTACTGTTCTGTGTTTTTTTGTCAGGGGACTGACCAAAGTGTCTCTGTTTAGCGATGAACATAACTAGGTTTGCCGTTTTTAAGACTTCTTGTTTCTTTTCTCGTTCATAGTTGTTGTATAGTTTAATTTTATCAAATGTTTTGAATCACGGCTTGACAAGTTCACTCTCTCACACATCAGTGGTGAGTAGGAAGATTCCTCTGGTGAGTGGGGAATTTACACCCATCTGTTTCTGAAGATATTAGGCTTTCATTAAAAAATAAAATTGAAAAATAATTCTCCATCTCTTGCAGTTGTGAACAAAACTGACTGAGGAAATAGTGCAGGGTTCTCAGCGAGAATCTGCAGAAAGACAACATCGAAACATTAGAGGAGGCAAACATTGCTGACTCCAATTCACAGCGTGAGCACTACGGGCCAGATGTTCAACAGTATTTAGGCACCCAAAGATAGAAATAGGCACCTTACCAAAGTTCCAAAGTGGGTTATGTGCTTAACTCCTATTGATTTCACTGGTTACATGCTTTGTTAACCTGATTATGCACATTTGAAAATCCCAGTGGGCACCTACCTGAATCTTTAGGTGCCTAATTACCTTTGAGAATCTGATCCTGAATCCTTGGAGCTACAGTAGCCTCCACAATACTTTCCCTTGCAATACAAGAGGAAGTGACTGGTGGATCCAAGTAGTAGCATATCCATCTGACCTGCCCTCCACATCACCAGTGGGCTCTAGAGACCATCCAAGCTGTGCACAGGAACCACACACTGGATCTGCTACAAGAGGGCTGTCTGCTTGACCCCACCAAGGGACTAAGTTTAGGATCTAACAGAGATGAGAGCTGTTCTCTCTGAAGTCTCTGTATTTGTCTTAATTTTACTTAAAACTGCTACATGTCTGGAACTTGTAGGTAGCTGCCACGTCCCTCTTCTGCACAACCCGGACCCAGCCTGCACTTTGAACATTGGCAATTAATATGATAAACTGCCGAACTAGCGACCTACTGTGATGATCTGGGAAATGTGTACAGTTCATGAATTCTGCGTGACATTATGAACTCTGTGTGTATCTTTACCAGACGACAGATTCCATTTTGTATATGGGGTTCTTCCCCTTCTTTGTTGTCCTTTTGCTGCCATGTTGGATTAAAATTCCACAGGTTGGTATCACTGGGCTAACAAAAGAGACTCACTGACATTAGCAACCGACCCCTGAAATGTAAACACTCTGGATAAACGACTTGCCCTGACCAGGAGAGGCAATTTGGCAGCGGAGAGTCATCTAGAAATTAAGTTACTTGGTAGGACTTTACGGTCACCTCTTGAGACTGACCAGGTGATTACCTGACTGAGGAGATTCAAAGTTTATAAAGGTAGAAAATGCTCTATTCACTCTCTCTGCCTTTTTTTCACCAGTTTAAGAAGAGGGAAGCTGCTGCAGGAACTGGATGAAGCAGGGGGTGGAGGGTGAAAAAGATAGGGACACTGGCTGCCTACCTACTTGAAAACAGATGGTCCCCCAAGGCCTTGCAAAGGAGGGATGAGCTAGAATGAGAGGAAATGTGTGTAGGGTTTTTTTTAATGGGTCTGTGTATTTCTCATGTGATTACATAAGAAGCAGCAGAGTTGTAGAACTCTGTGCAAAGTGCCTGTATGTGTAATATGCTACATCTACCATGTGCCCTCTGAGAGAGTTAAACTGTAACCCAGAAGGCTCAAATCTTTGGTGGAATTCTGGGAAAGGGTGTGTTTAAGCTATAAGGGGCTCTAAGGAGTCAACACTACTCCCAGGGCTTGGGCAGTGGACTGCTAGAAAGAGGATCGGCATTCCAAGTATGTGCCTAGGAAACAAGACTGGGAAAGTGTCTTGGGCTCTGTTTAGACTCCATAGACTTAAAACATGCAGAGATTCAGCAACTTGATTCCCCTCACAGCAGTCTTGGGGGGCAGTCAGCTGGGGAATCTCAGAAGAATGGCCATACAGGGTCAGACCACAGGTCCATCTAGCCCAGTATCCTATCTCCCGAAAGTGGCCAATGCCAGGTGCCGCAGAGGGAATGAACAGAACAGGAAATCATCAAGTGATCCATTCTCTGTTGCCCATTCCCAGCTTCTGGCAAATAGAGACTAGGGACACCATCCCTGCACATCCTGGCTAATAGCCATCGATGGACCTATGAGCCATGAATTTATCTAGCTCTTTTTTGAACCCTGTTATAATCGTGGCCTTCACAACATCCTCTGGCAAGGAGTTCCACAGGTTGACTATGCATTGTGTGAAGAAATACTTCTTTTTGTTTGTTTTAAATCTGCTGCCTATTAATTTCATTTGGTGACCCCTAGTTCGTGTGTTATGAGAAGGAGTAAATAACACTCCCTTATTTACTTTCTCTACACCAGTCATGATGTTATAAACTTCAATCATATCCCCCTTACTAGTCTCTTTTCCAAGCTGAAAAGTCCCAGTTTTATTAATCTTATTAAAGCCTTTCCATAGACCTAATAATTTTTGTTGCCTTTTTATGAACCTTTTCCAAGTCCAATATATCTTTTTTGAGATGGGGCAACCATATCTGCATGCAGTATTCAAGATGTGGGCATGCAGTGGATTTATATAGAGGTAATATGATATTTTCTCTCTTTTTATCTATCCCTTTCTTAATGATTCCCAACATTCTGTTAGCTTTTTTGACTGCACATTAAGTGGATGTTTTCAGAGAACTATCCAAAATGACCTCAAGATCTCTTTCTTGAGTGGTAACAGCTAATTTAGACCCCATCATTTTATATGCATAGTTGGGTTTATATTTTCCAATGTGCATTACTTTGCATTTATCAACATTGAATTTCATCTGCCATTCTGTTGCGCAGTCACCCAGTTTGGAGAGATCCTTTTGTAGCTCCTGGCAGTCTGCCTGGGACTTAACTATCTTGAGTAGTTCTGTATCATCTGCAAATTTTGCCACCTCACTGTTTACCCCTTTTTCCAGATCATTTATGAATATGTTGAATAGGACTAGTCCCAGTACAGACCCTTGGGGGACACCACTATTTACCTCTCTCCATTCTGAAAACTGACCATTTATTCCTACCCTTTGTTTCCTAGCTTTTAACCAGTTACCAGTCCATGAGAGGACGTTCCCTCTGTCCCATGACAGCTTACTTTGCTTAAGAGATTTTGGTGAGGGACCCTGTCAAAGGCTTTCTGAAAATCTAAGTATATTATATCCACTGGATCCCCTTTGTCCACATGCTTGTTGACCCCCTCAAAGAAATCTCAGCTGGAGCTGTGACACCTACAGTATCATGGAATTGTAGGACTGGTAGGGACCTCGAAGAGACCTGCACTCAAGGCAGGACTAAGTATTATCTAGACCATCCCTGACAGGTGTTTGTCTAAACTGCTCTTAAAAATCTCCAATAACAAAGATTCCACAACCTCCCTAAAGCAATTTATTCTAGTGCTCAACCACCCTGACAGCTGGGAAGTTTTTCCTAATGTCCAACTTAAACTACCCTTGCTGTAATTTAGGCCCATTGCTTCTTGTCCTATCATCAGAGGTTAAGGAGAACAATTTTTCACCCTCCTCCTTGTAACAACCTTTTATGTATTTGAAAACTGTTATGTTCCACCTCAGTCTTCTCTTCTCCAGACTAAACAAACCCAATTTTCTCAATCTTCCCTCATAGGTCATGGTTTCTAGACCTTTAATTATTTCTGTTGCTCTCCTCTGGACTTTCTCCCTTTATCTACATCTTTCCTGAAATGTGGTACCCAGAACTGGACACAATACTTCAGTTGAGGCCTAATCAGCATGAAGTACAGCAGAAGAATTACTTTTGTGTGTCTTGCCTACAACACTCTTGCGAAAAAAGCAAACATCATTCTGGGATGTATTAGCAGAAATGTTACACTGTTGACTCATATTTAGCTTGTGATCCACTATGACCCCCAGATCCCTTTCCACAGTACTCCTTCCTAGGCATCATTTCCAATTTTGTATGTATGCAGCTGCTTGTTCCTTCCTAAGTGGGGTATATTGCATTTGTCCTTATTGAATTTCATCCTATTTACTTCAGAGCATTTCTCCAGTTTGTCCAGATGGTTTTGAATTTAATCCTATCCTCCAAAGCACTTGCAACCCCTCCCAGCTTGGTAGCATTTGCAAACTTTATAAGGATGGTATGTCAAGGGCTGTTTTTTCTGAATATGATGACTCTTTGGTAGCATGTACAGTAAAACTCTTCTTATACAAACTAATTGTGGATTGAGGAGTTCATAAAAATTGAAAGGTCATAAAATTGAACATCTCAAAATTTCAATAGGTATGGACCTAGGGTGCACTATGGTACATTGCATCACTTTCTTTTTGTCTTTCAAATCACTTCAATGCATTAAAGACATCAGAACATCAAGGGATCTTCATCTATATCACCTTCCTTATATATTTTCCCCCTCCCTTCTCCAGTCAGGAAAAATGGTTCCAGTAACTGGTCATTTATAATAATAGTGTTTGTAAAATGGAGGTTCTACTGTATGCCTTTTACTGTTAATTAGTGTATTCAGTGACATTTTAAAATCAGCAAAAGTAAGAAAATATTCAGAATAAAACTTATGCTGCAGGACAAGATCATCCTGAAGCAACAATGCTAGCATTGCTACACACACACACACACACCTCTGCCTTGACTCACAAACATTTCAGCCTAGTGATGCAATAGTACAACACAAGGACGTTGCATCAGCTCTGAAGAAATTTCAGGCTGGCATGACCTACATCAAACCTAGCCTGCGGGGTGGAAATGAACCACCTTATTTACCAGCTGGCAAAGCCACACAGATACAAGGATTAAAAACTGGAACAAATAGCTTGGATGTGTTTGGTCTGAGCTGTGTCAGTTCACAAGATACAAAATGCATAATGCTACCTTGTTTCACCAGCATACTCTGGGATGTTTAAATATCAACAAGGGCTTTCCCTACTCAACTCTCAGTGACGTTACTAGCAATTTCACAACCAAATCCATATGCACCTCCATGAATATATACCTAGCAGCCTCCTCCCTACATGAAGTCTTCCTGTCCCACAGTTAAAAAAAAAAATACAACTCTGATGCAATTGTGCAGGTAACTAGCACGTTACAGGGCAGCCTGCTATACTTCGATTGCCTAACACTTCCCATTATAATTATTGCAACATTTTTTTTTTTTTGAGGAACTTCAACACATTCCATTGTTTGCAGCAGTCCTTTGAAATTTGACAGGGAGACAGCCGTTGCACTAAAGAGCCTTTGCTTCTTTCCATTAAATCTATTCAGGTTTAGCTGAGTTACAAACTGTTAAAAATGGCCATTTCCTCTTATGTCACTTGCATTGCTCAGCAATATTTTGTTAACATGCCAAAATAAAACTGAGGTTACAAACTCAGACATTTGAAAGCTAGGAAACGCCCGATTTACTTATGCCCATGCAACCTTAATTTACCCCCCCACCCCGGTACATATGCATTGTAAGTCCTCAATTATAAGTCATCTACTATTTTTCCTGCACGACCCCTGGCTCCTTCAGTGCACAGGATGGATGCACAAGGGGATAAAACTAAGACTGTCTTGGGGTCCATCTCCCCTTCCAGTTGCAGTCCCTGCCACACATCATCTCCCCTCCCATTTGTGATTGCAATTACAGCAGCTGCTTACATAGAAAAGTAATATTAGCTACTGTAATGTCAATTATTAATAATAATTGTAAAATATTTAGTGTATTGTTAGCTGTCTTGTAATGCAACTTAAAGGCTGGAAAGGAGCCAGTTCAGCTGACCACATAGTTCTCCGCAGACAACTAACAAGTGCTCCACACTCCTTCAGAAGACCACAGCATGACAATCTCTACATTACTATGATCTATGGCACTAATGATCTACATACTATCTGCTCTCTCTCTAAATAGGCCTCGAGAGGACAGAACCTAGTAGCTCTAGTAGGTCTAAATTCTAGTTTAGTAGGCTAAATTCTAAGCCTAAGTCCTAAAAACAAAATGGAAAGTACTTAACGTGTCATATTCTATCCTGAATGTGAGAGTATGTTTTTTGTTAGGTGTTCTTGAGTATGGGTTTTCTCTACTTAAAACAGTGGAAGCATCACAACTGTACACCATATCAAGTACCCCAGCTACTTGCTACCACTGACTGAAAGCAATTCCTCTTCCAATTTAGTTTGAGAAGCAATTGTTAAGATCTGCAGTTACCGAGGTAGGCAGGTGAAGGGATATCTATTCTATTGCCATCACAGTTCTCTACTCAGTCCTGACATTCTAAACCTACTGGGAGCCAGAGTCTAAGAAATGTGTTGAACAAGTCAGTTGAAATGTTGTTGCCAGGCAGCCCTCTCTTTGGCAGCTGTCACAGATAACATTTCCCTGCCCAACCCTAGCAACAATGTGTGTCTCCTGCTTATCACAGCTTGACTTCATTGACCAGAAGGGAGAAGGGCAGGTCTTCAAAACAGTGAGACAGTGTTATGATTGTTATCAATGGCAGGTGGCTTACCTCCAAACATTCTCTCTGATGGGGTAGAAATATCAGGCACTTGGATCACTGACCGATTGAAAGGATAAAACAGAATGCTGCTCCTGCAGAGAAGCCTAGCTTTTCTTCTGATCAAGCCTAAACACTTTCCAGTCATTTTCCTTGCTTCCTCTCTCATGTCAGCTCCGGAGATTAAAGATGAGCCAGAAATACAAGCACACAATGAAACTGCCACAAGGTGTCACCAAAATACCATTATGCATATTGTAAACAGCTGGGGGGGGGTCTATTATTCAAGATTGCTTGATCTCTATGCAAGGAGTGGAGGAATGTACAGTACAACTGTTATCCCCAGTGTGTATTAGGCCTATCTTCCTTAATAGTTCTGACATTTGAAAACTGAATAAAAACCAAGTGTGGTTCTTTGCTAATAGCTTGACTTAGCATTCGGAATTAATTGCCAACTTATTCGGAGCAATTTACATAACAAATTCTAATTCATTCAAGAACAATTAAATTAGTATCATGATAATCAAATCCAGGTCAATGACAATTTCAAAATGTTACAATCTTAGATGAACTATTCAAGGACAATGGCTATTTTGTTGGTATAAATATTCCATCATTTAATCATTGTTCTCCTTCCCTATATAAGAACTATTGTAACAACAACATTGTCAATCTTTCCAACCACACACTTAGCCCAGCAGAAGAGTCTATCCTATCTTGGGGACTCTCTTTCTGTCCCACCATCCCCATGAACACGATACAGTTCTGCGGTGATCTGGAAGCCTACTTTCGTCGTCTCTGACTCAAGGAATATTTTCAGTGCACCACTGAATAGTGCACAGACCCACAGGAACCCTCCTACCAACACTACAAGAAGAAGAACTCTGCGTGGATTCCTCCTGACAGTCAAAATGACAGACTGGACCTCTACATAGAGTGCTTCCGCAGTGCGCAGGCTGAAATTGTGGACAAACAACATCACTTGTCCCATAACCTCAGCCGTACAGAACGCAATGCCATCCACAGCCTCAGAAACAACTCTGACATTATCATCAAAGGGGCTGACAAAGGAGGTGCTGTAGTCATAATGAACAGGTCGGATTATGAACAGGAGGCTGCCAGGCAACTCTCCAAGACCACATTCTACAGGCCACTAACCTCTGATCCCACTGAGGAATACCAAAAGAAACTACACCATCTGCTCAAGAAATTCCCAGCTACAGTACGGGAACAAATCTACACACTCCCAGAACCCCAACCAGGGGTATTCTATCTGCTACCCAAGATCCATAAACCAGGAATCCCTGGACGCCCCATCATCTCAGGCATTGGCACTCTTACAGCAGGATTATCTGGCTGTTTGGACTCTCTCCTCAGACCCTACGCTACCAGCACTCCCAGCTATCTTCGAGACACCACCGACTTCCTGAGGAAACTACAATGCATTGGTGTTCTTCCTGAAAACACCATCCTGGCCACCATGGATGTAGACGCACTTTACACCAATATTCCACATGAGGATGGACTACAAGCTGTCAGGAACAGTATCCCTGATGAGGCCACAGCACGCCTGGTGGCTGAGCTTTGTGACTTTGTCCTCACCCACAACCACTTCAGATTTGGGGACAACTTATACCTTCAAGTCAGTGGCACTGCTATGGGTACCCGCATGGCCCCACAGTATGCCAACATTTTTATGGCTGACTTAGAACAACGCTTCCTCAGCTCTCGTCCCCTAGTGCCCCTCCTCTACTTGCGCTACATTGATGACATCTTCATCATATGGACCCACGGAAAGGAGGCCCTTGAAGAATTCCACCTGGACTTCAACAATTTCCACCCCACCATCAACCTCAGCCTGGACCAGTCCACACAAGAGATTCACTTCCTGGACACTACAGTGCAAGTAAGTGATGGTCACATAAACACCACCCTATACCGCAAACCTACTGACCGCTATACGTACCTACATGCCTCCGGATTCCATCCAAGACACATCACACGATCCATTGTCTACAGCCAAGCCCTAAGATACAACCGAATTTGCTCCAAGCCCTCAGACAGAGACAAACACCTACAAGATCTTTATCAAGCATTCGTAAAACTACAATACCCACCTGGGGAAATGAGGAAACAGATTGACAGAGCAAAATGGGTACCCAGAAATCACCTACTACAGGACAGGCCCAACAAGGACAATAACAGAATACCACTGGCCATCACATACAGCCCCCAGCTAAAACCTCTCCAGCGCATTATCCACGATCTACAACCTATCCTGGAAAATGATCCCTCACTCTCACAGACCTTGGGAGGCAGGCCAGTCCTCGCTTACAGACAACCCCCCAACCTGAAGCAAATACTCACCAGCAACTACACACCACACCACAGAAACCAATCCCTGTAGCAAACCTCGTTGCCTACTCTGTCCCCATATCTACTCTGGCGACACCATCAGAGGACCCAACCACATCAGGCACACCATCAAGAGCTCACTCACCTGCACATCCACTAATGTTATATATGCCATCATGCGCCAGCGATGCCTCTCTGTCATGTACATTGGCCAAACCGGACAGTCCCTCCGCAAAAGAATAAATGGACACAAATCGGACATCAGGAATGGTAACATACATAAGCCAGTAAGTGAACACTTCAAAATCCCTGGTCATTCTATTACAGATTTAAAAGTCACTATCATTGAACAAAAAAACTTCAGAAACAGACTTCAAAGAGAAACAGCAGAACTAAAATTCATTTGCAAATTTAACACCATTAATCTGGGCTTGAATAGGGACTGGGAGTGGCTGGCTCATTACAGAAGCAGCTTTTCCTCTCCTGGAATTGACACCTCATCTATTATTGGGAGTGGACTACATCCACCCTGATTGAATTGGCCCTGTCAACACTGGTTCTCCACTTGCGAAGTAACTCCCTGCTCTCCATGTGTCAGTATATAATGCCTGCATCTGTAACTTTCACTCTATGCATCTGAAGAAGTGAGGTTTTTACCCATGAAAGCTTATGCCCAAATAAATCTTTAAGGTGCCACCAGACTCCTTGTTGTTATTGTAATAACAGCATTCTGATCCCCACCCTATTTCTCATTCTTGCTGGCATTTTGCCTATATATATCACTTAAATATCTTATGTGTCCTTAATCAGAGAGTGTAACCTGCCCTGGTAGGAGGATGGGCTCTGTGCTCTCAAGTCCTTTCATCTCTAGCTCCCAAGATCTTGCTGTTACCAGTCTGGGCTGTTTAGCGCTCTGTAAATCTGTCATCTTATCTGTTCAAGTACAGCAATGTTTCCTAAGTGTTGATCGTACAAGATAAAAAATTGCTTTATAATTTAATAGTTTGTGCTAGCTATGAAATATATAGAGCCCCATTTATTTGATGAAGTCCATGTCATTTTACCTAATGCTTCAGCTGTTATTAAAAACAAGAAAAACTTTGAAATCACAGCAAGGCATCCCCCCCACAACGACACAGCTCTTTAATGCTCACGTGTTTAATATGAGCCACCAGGGGCTCCCATTCTGGATTTTTCCCCCTCTCGCTGTACAATAAGCTTCTTTCAGGAGTTCTTCTCTCAAGGAAGCAGGATAACAGCTGTAAATTTAAAACCTGAAGGGCCACTATGGGTGAGAGGTAGTGAATGCTACCATATGTGAATGGTAATGCCAGCAGGTGGTGGAAGTGCGTGATGACAGTGGGAAATTTGACAGCCTCCAAGCACAATGAAAGTGCTGGAATAGAAAGATGTCAGAATGAGGAAGATGAATAATCCTTGAATTTTTCACTTTTAATTGAAAGGCTAAAGGGGAAAAAAATCTTAATTGTGCACTTACTAATACACTGCTTTGGGGAAAGCTCACTGACACTCTGGCAGAGCAGGTGCCAGCTCATGCCAAGGCCCCTAAGCCTCACTGAACACTGACAAATGCATCGCTGGAAACCAGTCTGGCTCACCGGTGTGCTAGCATTGTTAAAATAGATGTTATGTTTCAACTTTATGAACTGCTTGTGAGTTGCTGCATGCATTAATCTCTCTTATGTTTCCCACGTTATCAGGGAATCTTTAAGTGTTTGCTATGAACCTTGAAAGTCCCACAATCAGTAGAAGCATTACCAAGTGTGAAATACTAGTTTACCACGAGAGGTGTCATTTCCTGCCGCAAAAGAGCAGATCTCTAGAGATACCTGATAAACCATTGTGGAACATCAGTGGACAAAAGACTTTGGTGATAGCTCCCCCACACCCACGAAGAGGGGACATACACAAACCCTCATCAAATCCTCATTCTGGAGGAAGAAAATAAAAATACCTGAGCTGAAGGAACTGTATCACTATGCTGCTTGGAATTTGGAAAGGGCAATACTTATAAGCTTAAGCAAGGAATCCCCCCAAGCTGTTTAGCTTGGGTTAGCCCTAAAAGACATGTAGAGCTTTCATAATACAGCAGCTTCTATTACGTTTTTAAACCTAAGACTGCAACTCATTTGTATATGTTTACTGGCTTTAACCTTGTAAATCATTCTACTATTTTCTTTTCCCAGTTAATAAATCTTTAGATAGTTTCTCACAGGATTGGCTACAACCATTGTCTTTGGTGCAAGATCTAAGGTACAAGTGACCTGGTCCTTTGGGACTAGGAGTAACCTGAATATTATTGTGATTTCTGGTGTAAGGGATCATCTATCACAAGACAGGTTTCAGAGTAACAGCCGTGTTAGTCTGTATCCGCAAAAAGAAGAACAGGAGTACTTGTGGCACCTTAGAGACTAACAAATTTATTAGAGCATAAGCTTTCGTGGACCCACTTCTTCGGATGCATATAGAATGGAACATATATTGAGGAGATATATATACACACATACAGAGAGCATAAACAGGTGGGAGTTGTCTTACCAACTCTGAGAGGCCAATTAATTAAGAGAAAAAAAACTTTTGAAGTGATAATCAAGCTAGGCCAGTACAGACAGTTTGATAATAGGTGTGAGAGTACTTACACGGGGAGATAGAGTCAATGTTTGTAATGGCTCAGCCATTCCCAGTCCTTATTCAAACCGGAGTTGATTGTGTCTAGTTTGCATATCAATTCTAGCTCTGCAGTCTCTCTTTGGAGTCTGTTTTTGAAGTTTTTCTGTTGTAATATAGCCACCCGCAGGTCTGTCACTGAATGACCAGTCTTTAACCTGTCTGGTCATTCAGTGACAGACCTGCGGGTGGCTATATTACAACAGAAAAACTTCAAAAACAGACTCCAAAGAGAGACTGCAGAGCTAGAATTGATATGCAAACTAGACACAATCAACTCCGGTTTGAATAAGGACTGGGAATGGCTGAGCCATTACAAACATTGACTCTATCTCCCCGTGTAAGTACTCTCACACCTATTATCAAACTGTCTGTACTGGCCTAGCTTGATTATCACTTCAAAAGTTTTTTTTCTCTTAATTAATTGGCCTCTCAGAGTTGGTAAGACAACTCCCACCTGTTTATGCTCTCTGTATGTGTGTATATATATCTCCTCAATATATGTTCCATTCTATATGCATCCGAAGAAGTGGGTCCACGAAAGCTTATGCTCTAATAAATTTGTTAGTCTCTAAGGTGCCACAAGTACTCCTGTTCTTCTTATCACAAGACAGGCTTGCCTGCATAGCAAGACAGACCGGAGTGCCCAAGAGGACTGTCTGTTACTCCATGTTAAGACCAATCTAATGCTTGAGGAGTTCACTCTTGATACTTGGCTGGTGAATCAACCAGTTTGGGGTTTGTGCCGAGTTTGGCACCTATGATCGTGAGCCATTCCAGACAGCCTGCCACACACCTCAACTATTGTGATGTTCCCCTTTGGTGTTATCTGGGCCGGTGATCTGTTAGGCCACTCCAATCCTTGACCCTGGGAGCCAGCCTTACCCTGCTCTGCTGTGGGAACCCCCACTCCCGGGCTGTTCACGCACAGCATCTGGCATGTAAGCTGCTTCCAGCTACTTGCAAGCGAATGACACTAACCAATATCTCCGGTCCCAGAAACAACCCTAGGAACCTCCATCTTGCAGTGTCCAGTTATGCCCACTGGACGCTGCAAGCTTATATAAGTTCATCAATTTAACAAAGGAATTGATATGGACCAGGCTTGTTCTCCCAAGGGGAGTCTCTGACACACTGCAAACCAAATGCACTGATTCAGGTAAAATAAACAGATTTATTTACTATAAAGGTAGATTTTAAGTGATTATAAGTCGAAGTATAACAAGTCAGATTTGATCAAATGAAATAAAAGCAAAACGCATTCTAAGCTGATCTTAACATTTTCAATGTCCTTAAAAACTTAGATGCTTCTCACCACAGGCTGGCTGGTTACTTTTCAGTCAGGCTCTCCCCTTTTGATCAGTGTTTCAGTCACTTGGCGGTGGTGGTGGCTGTAGATGTAGGTGGAAGAGAGAGAGCATGGCAAAATATCTCTCCCTTTTATCATGTCCTTGCTTTCCCCTTGGTCTTCCCCACCCCCACTTCAGAGTCAGGTGAGCAATACCTCATCGCAGTCCCAAACTGCCCAAAGGAAGGGGTGACTCCTTCCAGGGTCTAACAGACTCTTTAGTTGCTGCCTAAGCCAGTGTCAATTGTTCCTGTGAGGCTGGGCTGGGTTTGGTTTGTCCCATCCATGCCCTGACGAGGTGTGAACTGCCTCTCTGTTCCTGGAGAGTTTTTGCATGGGCTTGTTTTAAGCCATGAGGATACATTTTCAGCCTCATAACTATGTACATAAAATTATAACCTTACTATAACATTACTGTAATAATTACTATAACAGGGGTTGGCAACCTTTCAGGAGTGGTGTGCCGAGTCTTCATTTATTCACTCTAATTTAAGGTTTCGTGTGCCAGTAATACATTTTAACGATTTTAGAAAGTCTCTTTCTCTAAGTCTATAACACTGGTCTACAATTTTTGAGAAGTCGTCTGCTTCAGAGATAAAATGTGTTATTTATTATGTATTTTGATGTGCTGAATTCAAATATGACAATTAAAACAACTGATTGGCTACTGTTTCTAAGATATTTAAGTTTTTACATTTTATGTCTATGTATATTGTGTAGATAGTAGAGTTTTAATCATAAATTGTAAACCTAGGTCTTTTCATGTGTTTATGGTTGCTTTACATGTCCTGTTTATGTAACACTTTAAAAATCAGTAAAAGGGTTATATAAATAAAATTTTATGAAACAAAAGGCAAAAAAATATTATGTACATAGTTTAGTCCTATTCAGTGTCTACTCAGCACTTTTTGGCTTGTCTCTTGTATTCATTAAATGAGCATCTCTTGTCACTGTTCAGCAATAGTCTGCAAGCATTGATGGGCTCCATTTGCCCTGACAGCGTTTCTCCATTGTTGCAATGTCCTGGTGAAATCGCTCGCCTTGCTCGTCGCTCACTGCTCCGCAGTTCAGTGGGAAAAAATCTAGATCAGAGTGCAAAAAAATGTATCTTTAGTGACATGTTGCAACCAAGGCTTTTGTATGCCTTGAGGAGGTTTTCCACCAACAACCTGTAGTTGTCTGCCTTGTTGTTTCTGAGAAAATTTATTACCACTAACTGGAAGGCTTTCCATGCCGTCTTTTCCTTGCCACGCAGTGCATGCTCAAATGCATCATCTTGAAGAACTTCACGAATCTGAGGACCAACAAAGACACCTTCCTTTATCTTAGCTTCACTTAACCTTGGAAATTTTCCACGGAGGTACTTGAAAGCTGCTTGTGTTTTGTCAATGGCCTTGACAAAGTTCTTCATCAGACCCAGCTTGATAAGGGTGGTAACAAAATCTTCCTTGATTCAACAAGTGGTGGATGCTGAACACTTTTCCTCCCAGGCTCCAATGACTGTCGGAGTGACCAATCTTTCTTGATGTAGTGGGAATCTCTTGCACGACTATCCCATTCGCAGAGAAAACAGCAGTACTTTGTGTATCCAGTCTGCAGACCAAGCAAGAGAGCAACAACCTTCAAATCTCCACAAAGCTGCCACTGATGTTGGTCATAATTTATGCACCTCAAAAGTTGTTTCATGTTGTCATAGGTTTCTTTCATACGGACTGCATGACCAACTGGAATTGATGGCAAAACATTGCCATTATGCAGTAAAACAGCTTTAAGACTCGTCTTCGATGGATCAATGAACAGTCTCCACTCATCTGGATCGTGAACGATGTTGAGGGCTGCCATCACACCATCGATGTTGTTGCAGGCTACAAGATCACCTTCCATGAAGAAGAATGGGATAAGATCCTTTTGACGGTCACGGAACATGAAAACCCTAACATCACCTGCCAGGAGATTCCACTGCTGTAGTCTGGAGCCCAACAGCTGTGCCTTACTCTTGGGTAGTTCCAAATCCCTGACAAGGTCAGTCAGTTCATCTTGTGTTATGAGGTGTGGTTCAGAGGAGGAGGATGGGAGAAAATGTGGGTCCTGTGACATTGATGGTTCAGGACCAGAAGTTTCATCCTCTTGAGTCAGATGAGGAAGTGAAAATGATTCTGGTGCATCAGGAACCGGCAGTCCTTCTCCTTGGGGTACTGGGCGTATAGCTGATGGAATGTTTGGATAATGCACAGTCCACTTTTTCTTCTTTGACACACCTTTCCCAACTGGAGGCACCATGCAGAAGTAACAATTGCTGGTATGATCTGTTGGCTCTCTCCAAATCATTGGCACTGCAAAAGGCATAGATTTCCTTTTCCTATTCAACCACTGGCGAAGATTTGTTGCACAAGTCTTGCAGCATATGTGTGGGGCCCACCTCTTGTCCTGATCTCCAATTTTGCAGCCAAAATAAAGGGGATAGGCTTTCTTAACCATAGTGGTTATACTGCGCTTTTGTGATGCAAAAGTCACTTCACCACAAACATAGCAGAAGTTATCTGCACTGTTCACACAAGTACGAGGCATCTCTGCTCACTTTGGCTAAACAGAAATGTGTCCCTTTGCAAAATCAAATACTGACAAATAAGAGAGCACGACACTGTATGATTTCTAGAGCTGATCTAGGGCAATTTGTTCAGCAGAGTGATGTAAGCTTTGTTATGATTGCATCATCCATGACTTCTAGGAATAACATGATGCAATTCATATCATGTATGACGCAATACCAGCTTCAGATTGCATCATTCATTGTTTTGCCTAAAAAGCAACTACTGTCCAAACCCAGTCATAGATTTATTCATAGATCTAGTCAAAAATTTATTTTAGTCATTTCTGGTTGAAATTGAGATCCCTTCCCTTTATAACTCACTTATCCTCTGCCATTCCCAAGTCAAGGGTCGTATATACTGACCCAACAGCATATCTTGAAAACTAGAGCCAATCAACAATTTTAAGCATCATTTTCGTTCTCAGTGACCCAAAATTAGTAAAGTTTGACTACATTTCTTTCAGAAGCATTTTGGCTGTAGAGCAGTGTAATATAGAACTAAACTATAATTGTATGTAAAGTAAATAAGGTTTTTAAACTGTTTAAGAAGCTTCATTTAAAATTAAATTAAAATGCAGAACCCCCCTGGACTGGTGGCCCGGACCCGGGTAGTGTGAGTGCAACTGAAAATCAGCTCGCCTACCTCTGTACTATAACATCACTATTAACAACCATGCTCAGTGCATCATGAGCCTTCCGAAGACACCCAACATGACAAACTTTGCATTGGATACCACACAATCATTTTGTAAAGATGAACATGGAGGCGTAGGGTGTTCCCCCAAGGTACAGAGCATCACATATATCTTTCCACAAACCCTGCAAAAAGGTGTTTAGCAAAGCTGAAACTAACAGCAGATAGGCATATGCAGAGAGAACTGAAGGCAACTACTCCCCCCTCAAGTTTGTATGGTGGTGTTGCTCTCTGCTTTCCTCATTCACTTTTCTTGGGAAAAGTCTTAAACACCAGAAGGGGAGCACAAAATGTTTATAATGTTATGTAATTGAAGAGAGTTCTGTACATGCTAGTTAAACTTTATTGTAAAACATGAATGAAATATAGAAGTTCCATTTGGCTGTATTCCTCTCTTCTGAAGTTGTTTGTTTGTGTACTTTCTGTAGATGTGAGTAAAGTGAGTACATAAAGCATAAACACTAGCATAATTTTAATTTAGCAAGGACAACTAGTTACATTTTGAATGTAATGTTCATAAAATCATGTTCATATTATTAGTTAGTGCATGTTTAGAAATACCATGAATTTTAGCAAGAAGGGAAGGTACGGTACACTTCTACCGGAGACAAGAAATTTGCTTTAATATTCAGAGAGGTAGCATCTCTACATAATCAAAGGAGGCACTGTTTTTAGTCTTTGGTTTTCACAGTTATTTCCTCCTCTGCACTCCAAAAGTAAAATCACGAGTATGTAAAGACTTCCCCCACTCCCTCCCCTTTGATAGGTATGCATGACTACCAATAACTTGAAACTAGTAGATTACATGCACACAAGGAAAGGGAAGTGCTTCAAAGGAATTTAAGAATGAAAGCTACTTTTTCTTAATTAGAAATCAGTAGCAGAGAAAGCCCTCATTATCTCAACAGTTCACTAGGAAACAATGTTTCAAACACTGTCCTTCACTCAGTATATAATCACATTCTTTTTAAACAAATCTTGTTGTGAAAGGGACAACTAGAAATCAGTTGGTTCACAAAAGTGAGTTCAAGAGCTGTTTTCTAGGCACCACACCTGCCTCGTGTCTTCCTGCTACTTTTTACTAGTTTTAACCACATTTAAACATTTCTTTAAAGTGCAAACTTCTCTCCCATGTTGTGTGATAGACCACACAAATAGGAAATAATTATTGGAGAAATAATGAAATTGACTAGACAAACAACTGTCAAATACTCGAAGTAAACAGAAAAATTGTACGTAATCTTTTGTGTTACTTTTAAACACATTAAGAAAACAGAGAAGTGTAGTTATTGAAGTTACCTGAATTCCCTTTAACCTCTGAATTGCTATTACTTGTGGCAATGGAAGAGCAAGCTTATCTGGAAAATCTACTTCTTGTTCCAGCTTCCGTGTTTTAAAAACCTGACATATCCAGTTTAATAAGTCTGCAATAACTGGATACACTTCTTGATTTTGAGAGAACGTACAGGAACCACCACATGTAAGCTATTACATTAAACTCTCCTGTAAGTGGTATACAAATACCCCATCAAAGCATTTGGCTTTATATGAAGCTTAAATTGATTGACTAAATTCTAATGTTAACCCCTTGATCCCCCAGAGAGTCAGTGCAAGAAATGGATGCAATGGCAACCATTTAACTTTGGAAGCGGGGTGTTGTTTTTTATTGCCGAAGTGAGGTAAATGCTACTGGAAAATGAAAAATAAATGATAACACTGGAAACTTAACTATTAATTCAGAACAGGAAAAGCATTGTCAGCAGCAGGGCTAGCTTTCCCGCATCATCTTATTAAGTTCTCTCTATTTTTTAGTGAAGGAATCAATTTTAGGACAAAGAGGAAAATTCTCTTCATGCATTCAGTACTTGACTTCTCCCCCTGCCAGTTTTGTGGGGGTTATTGGCCCATTAAGAAATTAGACCAAGAAGCCTAATGCATTTTTAAGCGGCCACCTGAAGGCAATGACTTTCCAACACAATTGGGGTCCAACTTTAACTAGTGGCCTCGCGAGAAGCTCCATATACTATTGTAAGTCCCCGTGAACTTATGTGATGTGAAGAACACATCAAATAGAAAGAAAAATAAAGTTATTTCATTTCTAAACATGTGTTTTGCAGTTCTAAGTCCTGAAGCAACTTTTTCAATTACATGTTAGTATGGAGGATGGGTACCCAAAAGCAGTGGGGCTCTTTAAGTGTATTTCACTCAGTACTTTGGCACGTCATCAACTTAGCAAACCTGACTAAAGAAACAGACATCACCACAAGTCTGAAGTCATTTAAACATTCAAGAATGCACAACTGCTGTATTGTTCTTCAAACAATTGTTATTCTCCCAATTCTGTACGCACATTGCTCAGAATTTGAGGTTCAACCAAGCTCAGTTCTTTCCCATCATATAGCTCTTGCAGTTCATTCGATTCATATTTTATGGAAGGCTTTTGCACTTGTGTCCCAGGCTCCAGAGCATTTTCTCCAACTATTTTAAGGTTCACTAATTTTATTTTCCAGGTATTCTCGCTAACTGGACAGCGGATGAGTCCAAAGATTTGTTCAAAGATGCCCAAGCAAATGTTGCCTCTATGTACTGTGCCAGCTACCGCCACCACTACTAACCCATGTGGAGAAATTACACACTTCAGTCCACCAGCACCCAAGTTGGGGTTCAGTAAGAGATACTCCTCTTTCACCAATGAGAGTAAACGGAGGCTCACCAATTCTGCACCAACGTATTCTTCCATTTTTTTTTCTAATGTGTTGTAACAAAATTTCAGTTTGACATCCTCCCAGAAATGCTGTGGTCCCCACTGTTCTTTGGATTGTCCCCCCAAAGGATGCTGAGAGTTGAGAAGTTCAAAGAACCACTGACAGAATTCTCTTCCTAGTCTGGGCCAATCATTCTCTTCCTGTTGTTTTTGTTTCTGTTCATAGCTCTGTAATCAAAGAAAAAAAATGCACTTATTTTTCTTCGAAGAATTTAGCAGCCTTTAATACAGGAGCTTGCTACTTACTATGCACAAGTCTTTAATACACCTCAAAAGATTTGCTGTGCTAAAATTTTATTTTCTATTTTGCACATTCCTGAGTTTTCCAGACAGAATGCTTGAGAAGGAATAAAGCAAGCAAGTCAAACCTAAACCTCTCTTCTTAAATAATGAAGATTCTGCATGCTTGTCCATAATTGATGCCCAGAAATCTCTTTAATAGTCACTTTAGAAATACAGCACTTGAAGTAGTTACTTTTAAGAGAAATGAGAAAGGTACTTAAAGTTGGTTTGAGTAATAAGCTCAACAACTCTGGATGAAATCCTAGCTCAATTTAAGTCAATGGCAGTTCTACCATTTACTTCAATGGGGCCAAGATTTTTCACACTGTTTCTAAAGAGTATGATTTAGACTTGCTGTGTAAAAAGGAGTTGTCTGTATAAGTAAATTCTAGCTAAGATTTACACTTAAAACCTAAGATTATGGCAATGCCTTGTCAAACGAAGATAAAATACAGAACCAAATGGCTTACACGCTATATCTTCAATAAACAAATATCTCCATTTACTTGGGAGCAATGGTAGTATTTCTAATACTAAAGGTGGCCACAGTAATTACCTCTACCCTCAATGTCTCCCTTTATTGTATTTGTCTTTGACAGATACTAGCAAGCTGCCTTTATGCTTTGGACCCTCAAATGACCAGATGGACACAACCAATCCTGATCAGTATCAGTCATTTTGTGTGTGTCCTTGATGCAACATTTGAAGCTGCTGGAGTATCTCAGAACCTACCTGATATTTCAACCCAAGGCAGTAGAAGATGCTAACAAAAAGAAAATCAGTAACCCAGGAAGAACTGGATAGCTCAGAGGATTATTGGGATATAAAACTTTTCACTTCTAGATTACCTACTTGAACCTACACCGGTTTTGTTAGTGACAGAAAGTCAATACCACCGGAAAGCTGTCTGCTGAACTATGTGAAGGGAGTCTGATCTTCACCATGTTTCTAATAGAGAAGTGTCCAAATCATAGTCTCCAAAGGTATCATTACTGCACTCTTTCATCAGCACTAAGTCTACTGGAAAAAATATTTTAAAATAGTAATCCAAAACAAACATTGGCAGCATGAAAAAATACAAAGAATAGTCTGAAGAGATCAACACAGCTCCTCACACAAACTAAATTTAATTTGTTTAAAAATCTCAAGGCAGCATGGTCCAACAGAAAGAGCAGAGGACAGTGTTAATACTAGGTTCTCCACTAATTCACTGTGTATCTTGGGCAAGTCACTTAGCTTCTATATCCCTGGTTTCCCTGTTTTTACCTGTGGGAAATTAAACTTACCTGCCTTTGCAAAGCATTTCCAAGACCTACAGAGGAGGAATTGCTAAATATTAGAAATAAAGGGACCAAACCAATACTAACCTGAAGGGTTATATCCTTGAAGCAGCCCGGCGAGGCTGCAGTCTGTCCTGCAAATGCAGCTGAGAATGATGGGGATGAAAGCAGAAACTAAGTTGTTATACGTAGCCAGTAGAAGGGGAAGATCTCATTGAGGATAGAATAGGGATAAATTGCAATAAATTTAATAAAACGAAACCAAGAATAGCAACTGTTAAGAAAGCTATTGGGCGACAATGAAAATTAGAATCTTTAAGTGTTTTATGGCTGTGTGTGTTACCGTGTGCAGAGGAGGAAGAAATATGAAGACTTAAATATTTGGGAAATAAGTTGTTATATTTTAAGTACAGACTGGCAGGTTACTTTTAAAGATACCTTTGGCTGATACTGGGATTCAGAAAAGGAAGTTTTCTGTCATCTAGAGGAAAAATACTTTCCCAGATAAAGGGAGAGTGAATTCATGCAAGTCAGGGATCTGTATAAAGGAGGACTAGACAGTTATCCATTTGTCTCCCAGGTAGGCGCACCTCTCGAACCAACTTTGTTCTTAGGGACATATCCTTTGCTTTCTCTTACAATACTGGCTGGTTTCTTAGCTGAATATTTTATGCCTGAAACTTTGTGACAAAAAGATGCTTAATTTTCCAATAAGTTCTAGCCTAGTAATGCCAAGCCCCACGTTCCAAACAGGAATTATATCTACAGGATGAATTGCTCATTTTTCTGGTACTTGCCAATTAACAGAATTCCTTAAAAGCAGGTCAATCCAGAAGCAAGTTCAACTAAGCTTCTGCTAAGGTCGTGATCATTAATTTCTGGAATCAAGTTCGGGTAATAACTTCTGTGTTTGAATTTCATATTTTAGATTAAATATATACTCCAGATTTATGATGTCATGACTTCTCACCCCCACTCCTGCCGCAAAGGACAAGTGGAAGGAGAAGCCTGACCATAAAGCACAGCTGAATTTCCCATTCTTTCTGCATTTCTCTGAATGAGTATTTAACTCACTTTACTTTTAGTGTATCTAATTTCCAGTCATCTATCCTTCACTTTCTTAAATATTGCAAGTTGTTTTCACATCAGTAGCTACAGAGCTCTTTGACAGGTCTTTGAGTCACATAACTACTTAATAGTAATCATGGCCACCTTGAGTTAGAAACTTTAGATCCAAGAAGAATGATAAACTAAAAAAAAACAACCAAACAAAAAAATATATTTTGCAAAATACAATGAGGAGGAAGTTCAGATCACCCACAAACTTGTTGATAATGAGGCAAATCTAGTCACAACATATTAAGCAGAGGTTAGAAAGAGACCTGTTCAGTGGCAGGGGTAGCACTGCTGCCAGTCCTAAAGTTTCAGAAGAGTTACAATTTTTCATCATCCATCGTGTATTTCACTCTCTACTTTCCTTAGATACCAGGAATGGAAAGGAACATGGCTCGCAAAAAGTTAACAGCTATTGGAGCATCTAACCAAATGATTTGTCATGTGACCTGTTAGTTAAAAACTAAGGGCAGCAGTGCTGTTTCGGTGCTATTGTTGCTTGGCAAAGTGGGAGAAGGGCAGCTTAATAAATAAATAAATAAATAAATAAGAGAGAGAGGGGCGCATAGTTTATTTTCCCAACAATTGAGACTAAACTTTCAGAACACTTCTCAGAACATTTGTGACCTTGAAGCTTATGGAGCGTCCCATGTCCATTAACTCTGTGGCAGTCACATGTCCATCTTTAGAATTATCCAGACTCTGATGTACTATTTTGTCTTAATTTGTGACCTACTGATTCCACTCATTGCAATTCAAAATCAGTTGTTGTGAGGAAGACAAAACACGTTAATTACATACTCAGACACCAACAAATAAAGGGCATTTTATCTATCAAGATAGTTACAGAATTTCCAGATATGAGATTCAATGAGAAGATAATTTTTTTATTAAGTGAAGCTTTTAAATCAAGAAAAAATTCAATTCCACTATAAACACAGGAAAACACAACCATCTCAGTTTGGCTGAGAAAAAAAAAGTCAATGAACTTACAAGCAACAGCTGTTCCACACAGGCAATATTCTTAGGCCTTTCAGAACATAAAACTCACCTGTTTATTTGGATTAATATCCTCTGTCTCTGCAACACGATCTGTCAGCTGCCCACTCCAGTATTGCTTTGCGCGATGAATGAGCTGGTGTTTTTCAGAACAAGGTGGCACCACAACTCCTTCTGTTGCCAGGTATTTAAAAATTATTTCTCGATAGACTTTTCTTCGTTTCAAGAGTTCTTCTACACTTTGACTGTAAACTAAAATTGCATGGATGGCTTCTGGAAATAAAGAAAGTTAAGTCAGCAACTGCTTCTCTCATTAGAAAACCAATCTGTTGATTTTCTAACTAAAGGGAAAATTTCAACTTGATCATTTTCCTCAGTGATGATCAGTAACAAACTCATGCAAATATGGTTGAAAGGCATACAGCAGGGCATATGCAAAAGCCTGAAATTGATCTGTTGCCTCAATGGCCTAACAGAAACTGATGCTTGAAACAGACCTAACTGACTGAACTAGAGCTGAACAGTTTGTTTGGGGGCTGAATTGAAGATCCCCAAAAAATGAGTTCAAACCTAACCTGATTTTTTTTTTTAAACTTTCCTCACCAAAAAGAAAACCTAAAAAAAAATTTCAGGGGGATACATTGTACGATGTAGGAAGGTGCCATTTTTAATATATAATTTTTCGGACAGAAAGCACATTACTATTGGAAACCTTTATTTTTCAGGGGTTTATTGCTCAGTTAGGAAATATTACAAGCTCAAATTTGCCCTTTAAAGAAGTCAAAGTAGCCAATTCTAATTTTGGCTGATGTTACACATCAAGCACTTTAGTGTTTGACTTAGAACACCTTATATTTAAGAAACGACTGTTTAGTTAAAGCAAACTTTACTTATCCTTATTGTATTCTACAAATAGTACAAAAATCCTTAAGTTAAAGCAAAGCAAAACAGTCACATAAATCAAAATGAGTCCACAAAAAGGGGTGGAAGATGTACAAATGGAAGATACTTTGCCCTATGGGCTAGTAACTTATGGTCTCATACATGGTCTAATTTTTGGGCTATGGAAACAGCTATGGCATTTACCTAATCAAGGAATTATGAATTATTATTTTGTTTGAAAATATCAGAAATCTACTTATAAAATGAAAAAAAAATCTAGAAAGTCCATTTATCCCCCGGGTTTCCTATTTAAATACTGCATCATGTTTGAAAAGCACAGGCATCTGAGTGATGTGATTACTAAATGAACTGCGTGAAGTCAACAGCTGGGTATCACCACATGCATTAGAGATCACAAAGGTTTCATCCTCGTCCCTGCCCTTGCTCCCACATGCTCTTCACACTTGTTAAAGAAGAGGGCAGCTGACTAGCCAAAGCACAAGATACTTTAGGGGCTGTTCTTGTAGCACAAGGCAGGGCAGCCGGGACCTCGCGTAGGGCTGAGTGGGCGAGAGGGGAACAGTGCTTGGGATACAGCTAACAGCTCGTTACTCGTATTGCGGCCGCGCCTAGGAGCCCGGGCCGCGGACCAGGCCCCCCGGCCCGGCACGCACCCAAGCAAGAGATAGATGAGGCGAGAGCTGAGCAGCGGCAGGAGCCTGTGACGAGGCCGGGCCTTGAAGCCAAACCCCGGGAGAGCCGCTTCAGGGGGCCCCGGCGGACAATGAGCCGCAGAACCCGGCAGCGCCAGGCGCCGCGCGACCCCCAGCCCCAGAGCAAGGCGGGGCCCAACTAGAGAAAAGGGGCGGGGCTAGCGCGAGAGCCCGCCCCTTCCTCCCCAACTCCTCCCGCATAGCGGGGGCCCCGGCCCCGGCCCCACCCACCTTGTCGGCTCTGCGGCAGCACCAGGCGGTTGGTGATCGTGTCCGTCAGCGCCATCAGCTCGTCCGTCGCCATCTGCTCCAGCAGGACCCGACACCCGGCCCGCTCCCGCTCGCTCAGCCCCATCGTCCACCCAGCGGCAGCCGGCGCCGGGCCGTAGGCAGCCCTCGCGCAACCCTGACAACCAGCTAGCGGAAGGGACGCAGCGTCTACAACCTGCGTGCGTGGCTGTAAACAGCCCCTCATGGGCCGCCTGGGAGCAACAGCTAACGTGGCCCGGCCGGCAACAGGCACCTCCCGGCACTATAGTTCCGCCCCCTTCCTAAGCCCCGCCCCTGGAGGCTGCTCGACCGCTGCTGTGGAGAAGGAGCCGGCGGGGGCGGAGTTGGTGCTTTCATAGGGGTCGGGGACACCCCAACCTGAGCTCAACCCAGGGCAGCTTCTGCCACATGGTCAGGGTGAAACACCCCCATGTCGCCTCCCACCACCAGAGCGATCAACTCAGCCGCTCTCTCTGCGCAGAGATCAGAGGTTCAAGGGCAAAGGGCAGGTCTACACTTCAGACCCTCAGCGCTATAATAATGTTGTGCAGGGGTGTGAAGAAGCCTAACCTCCCCCCCCTAGCAAGCCCTGTCAGCAGGAGAGCTTCTCCCATCAACATAGCTACCACCTCTCAGGGAGATGGATTAACTATTGCAAGGGGAGAAGCTCTCCCCTGGGTAGAGGAGCATGGAGCAAGTACATGGCTGGAACACTGTACAGAGAGAGAAGGCCCAAGATTCTCCTTTCAGAGCCTTTAGTTACAGGCTGAGTTCAGTTCTGTACAAAGGCAACAGGCATAGGCCAGGCACTCCCCATACCACTACTGTTAGAGGGTAGTCCAGACCCCTGCCTGACTCTCACTTCAACCCTGCTACAGCTGCACAGAAGGGCTTCATTCCATGGTGGGATTTTTTTTGTCACATAGCTACTTGTCCTGGCCTTTGGGAGGAAAGAGCCACCTAATAACAGCCTCTCTGTGCACGTGTTTGGCTTGTTAGTTCTTGATCATATGAACAGGGTCTAACTGATCACCATATGTAGGGTGGGGAAGGAATTTTCCCCAAGTCAGATGGGCAGTGATAAGAAGGGGGGTGAGAGAGAAGAAGGGTTGCCTTTCTTTGCAGTATAGGTCACTTGACAGAATTTAATCATTACCTTGCCTTTGCAGGGGCCTGGGGCATTGGTGTTTCTCAGTCCCTACTGGTCTCTGCCTGTTGCACAAAATAGTCTAGGCTCTTGGAGTTCGTACTACTTCTATGTTCTAATTTCAGATGCTGGGGCAGGGTACAGGTGCTGGTGGCCTCACATACAGAAAGTCAAACTCCCTGAGCACATGATTTCTTCAGGCCTTAAACTCTATGCATCTAAGTCACTTTCAGCCCAACCTTGATTTCAAGCATCTCCTTTCAGGTATAGGCTCCATACCCCATTACCAATCCCTGGTGATAATTTATCTTCCTAATAAACTAAACTAAAATTTTAATCATACAAATGGTCTGTTTAATAATCTTGCATTTAGAGAGCACCATCAATCCAAATGGATTCCACAATATTTTCCCTACACATTGTACAAATTATATATACACAGGAATCACTTCAACAACTGAAATTCAAGTCTCTGGATGGAAATTGATTAACTGGTAAAACAGGAATAGATCTTAATGTCACCTTTTCAGCACAAATGAAAACCATAAGCAATGGTTTTGCAAGTTTAACCCAGTCCGATCAACAATGTAACTACACCAGCTCATCAGCTCCTATTTAATTACTTCAATTACCTTCTTTTTTGCCTCTCAGACATCCATGTTGCCCTTCCCATTGTATACAAAATGCCACTATCTTCCTTTCTCTCATTTTCACTAAGTTACATTCATGTACCTCACTATGCCATGCTACCAAATGAGTTAATTTATGAAAACAATTAGAGATCATTGGATGAGTTGCAAAGTACTATGTATCTGAGGAGGATGCCTTTTGACTATTACAGAAGTTGGGTGGTATGTGCCAAAAGCAGGAACAGTGGTTCTAACCAGGTAGTGCAGTCATCCATGACAGAACCAAAACGGAAATATAGCTCTATGAATAAACTGATTATCTGGTCATTATGGGAAGAGCACTCCATCTTCTATAGTTTAGGTTGAAACGTTCTTCCTGCTAAAGAATTGCAACTCTACACTATTTAACCTAGTTTATTAGTGCATGCTTCTCTTCAGATGCTTTGGAGAACATTTGTAGATTGAACTGTATGTTTATATTCTTATGACCAGCCCTTGCCACCAAACAAGAATTATATACAAGATGGTTTAAAAAAAATCAGGTTTGAGTAAAGAAATTCTATAAATTGATGTTTTTATGGTTATAACTTGTTAATATTGCACATGAACTATGTTGCATAGTACAGGTTAAATTATAGACATATGGTTATAATTCTATAGCTAAGGCTTTTACTCCCTTTCCAGCTAAATTTTGCAGTCTTCTGCTACTTTACTTACTAAAAAAAATCCTTTCTACCTTAAACTTCACGTGTGGGCTCTACCAAGAGAATTTTGTAAGTAATTTTGAAGTTATCTAGATGCGGTATTGAGTGATGGGACCTTACATCAAGTGAAGTGTACTTAACTGTTTTGTAAAACAAAGAGGTCAGAAATTTAAAATGAGTTTTATTCATTAGTCCTGTTCTCATGATGTCTGGCACAAAATTTGAGTGTAAGTATTTTGAGCATTGACCACCCTGTCAGATAATGGAAGGTTTTATGTGGTTTTTAAGTTTTGACACTGTGCTAATAGAGTTTGTAAAGTATTCTGGCACTAGCTGAAATACTCATGTTAAAAAGTTACAAACTCTGTCAGTCGATGTGTGGTTCAGTGACTGTATTGTCTTACATTTCAGTGATTATTTACACCAGTGGTTTTAAAAAAAATTTTCCTGGTGACCCAGTTGAAGAAAATTCTTGATGCCTGTGACCCAACAGAGCTGAGGATGAGAGGTTTGGGGTGTGGGAGAGGGTCAGGGCTCTGGGATGGGGCCAGGGATGAGGGGTTCCGGAACTGGGGGGGGAGTGGATTGGGGCATGGACTTACCTTTGGCGTCTCCTGGTCAGCAGCACAGCCAGGGTGCAGAGGCAGGCTTCCCACCTGTCCTGGCTAGGGTCCCTGGGTGCTGAGCAAGGCGACCCAGTGCCTTACATGCCACGACCCAGTACTGGGTCGCAACCTGAACTTTGAAAATCACTGATTTACACAATCTTTTACAATTCTAGCAAAATACGTTGAGAAGTCAGTCTATGCAGTTTCCATAAATGTTTTTAATTACTTTCTAAAAAAAACTAAGACATTCTCAGTAGAAGTTGCACGGATGTAGAGCTAAGAATTTCAACTACAAACTGTACCGAATAAAGTTATTACAAAAAACAAGAAATTGGTAACTTGGAAATTAGTAATTAAGATTGCACAGCCAAACTTTGTGTAAGAACATAATATAATCTGTATAGCTCCTCCCATGTTCAAACCACATACATTAACTACTCTTCAAAGCCTTGTGAAGTAGGCATTGTTGAAGCCTGAAGGCAAAACTGACAGAGAGGTTAAGGGGTGGCCCTAGGCCACAGAGGGAATCTGTCAGAGGCCGAATAAGAACTCGAACTCCTGATTCCCAGTCCTGTGTTCATACCAGCAGATCAACATCCCTCTCTGTGTAAGGTAGATCTGTTCACACCTGTCCATAAACCATTCCTCTTACTCAAGATGTCTGCTATAAGCCACACTCTCTCCCTGTCAAGTTATCTGTTTCTCTGTGCTCTCTCTTCCCTCTGGACCTAAGCCCCTTTCTACCCCTTTTTGGATAGCAGTAGCTGTCTTCACCAATAGCTACCATATGAGGAGATAGGTCAATGACTTGGAGATTGAGGAGGCTGCCAACTACTTTCCTCTTCCTGTGGGATCAGGAGAATCAAAGTCTTCCTGCATTGGGTAATTGGGATGTGCACAGGGATTTGCCAACTTTGTCCAACCTCTGCTGTTCCCACTCTGTTCCCCTATGTTGCAGCCTAATCAAAGTAAATGATGCTGGGACTGGATGACATGGGATGGATCATTTGATAATTGCCCTGTTCTGTTGATTCCCTTTGAAGCACTTGCCATTGGCCACTATCGGAAGACAGGATACTGGGCTAGATGGAACATTGATCTGACCCACTGGCCATTCTTACATCAAATGGTGAGGGGAAAACCTTGCAGCCAGATCTTGGTTCTTTGCTTCAGTGGTAGCCTCCTGTTGGTCTCCTGCTACTACTGTGAGGACAGGATTTACAACTGACTGTCCTTATGTTAATGTTTTATCCTCTACCTATCTGCCATCAATCTACCTATCCCCAACAGCCAATCACCAAATGACCATAAGTGATCTAAGCTTCCCATACAAACCCTGAACTACCATACTGAAAATACAATGAAGATAACTAATCGCAGTGTCAGTTCTTTATCAGGATCAATACCGGAGTGACATTATTTTTGGCTCCAGTTGGTCCAACATTACCTCTTATTACAGTAGATAAAATACCTACCACCTCCCCTTCCACATATTTGTGAGCCAACTCAGACATACTTGGGTCTTCCAATCCTATTGCCCATTAGCACCAGAAGCTCACCACTTCTGGATTATACTGATAAATGGAGAGAGAAGTACCATTTCTTAGCCTACATTCTATGATTTGATGAGGAGTCTCATTTACTCACTAAAATATGCAGTCTTAAACACCCACATGTTCTGACTCAAGTACCACAGTTAGCTGAATTTGGACCATGAATTTCCTAGGTGTTTTTTTTTTTTTTTTTTTTTTTTTGCTTTAAAATAGCTACAGTATTCGCAGTGTTCTTTTTCTAGATATCTTTTTCCAGCCTTATCTAAATTTATCTGTGAATAAATTAAGATTGATATTTAACAAGGAAAACAAACAAAATATTGTTCTGTGGTAAGTTAACATTGTAATTTAACAGTTAACTTTTGTGTGCTTGATTTCTCAACTCAGTGCTGCCTATATTTTTTATTTTAACTTACCTTTTTTCTTTAAAGGGAAGAATGCTGCAAAAGGGTTAACTACCAAGCCTTAACTGAAGACAGTTGACATAATATGAAAAAACAACATGCATTTCACCTATGTTTCAATGTGCTTCACAAGTATCATCACTAGAGCTACTCCAAACTCAGGATTTCCGTTCCACAGGAAATGACATTTCTCTGTCATTGGAGAATTTTAAGAACAGGTTAGACAAATATATCAGGAATGATCTAGATCCTGCATCAGTGCAGGGGATTGGACTGGATGACCTACTGATGTCCTTTTCAGTCCTACATTTCTCTGATTGCACAAGTTGTTTTCTATATACCATGCCCAATTTTTGTTTAAATCTATACCTACTTTAAGAGTCTTTTACACTGTCAGAGCAGCATAAAGCAGCATTAGGGTTCACAGTGTATAAAAGCAGCATTAACTCATCCACTTTGAGCACATGTATTATCATATACATTTCACAACAAAAATTAAGCTACATATTCAACTGGAAAGGCAGGAATAGAAAACATTACTTATGTGCAAATGAGATGACTGCTGTTGAGACCTTCATTTTTGCACTTCCATACAGTTAAAATTAATTGTACAGTCTTAAGGTTGCATTAAGGGATGGTTCTGTACAGTAATTTTCTTTAAACTATATATATTGTGACAAAGTTCCTCCTCTATCTTGGTGGGTCCTGCGCTTATTGGCGGATTTTCTTGCCTCAGAGATTCACCATGTGGGTTGGGGAACAGCCCAGAGACTTTCCCCTCTGGAAGAATCCACAGTCCAGGTCAATTGGGAGGTTTGGGGGGAACCTGGGCCCGCCCTCTACTCCGGGTTCCAGCCATGTACTGCAGCTGTCTATAGTGCCTCCTGTAACAGCTGCATGACAGCTACAACTCATTGGGCTACTTCCCCATGGCCTCCTCCAAACACCTTCCTTATTCTCACCACAGAGCCTTCCTCCTGGTGTCTGATAATGCTTGTGCTCCTCAGTCCTCCAGCAGCACACCCTCTCACTCTCAGCTCCTTGCACCTCTTGCTCCCAGCTCCTCACACTCGCACCACAAACTGAAGTGAGCTCCTTTTAAAACCCAGGTGCCCTGATTAGCCTGCCTTAATTGATTCTAGCAGCTTCTTCCTAATTGGCTCCAGGTGTCCTAATTAGCCTGCCTGCCTTAACTGATTCTAGCAGGTTCCTGATTACTCTAGTGCAGCCCCTGCTCTGGTCACTCAGGGAACAGAAAACTACTCATCCAGTTTCAGAGTAGCAGCCTTGTTAGTCTGTATCCGCAAAAAGAACAGGAGTACTTGTGGCACCTTAGAGACTAACAAATTTATTAGAGCATAAGCTTTCGTGGGCTACTGCCCACTTCTTCGGATGCATATAGAGTGGAACATATATTGAGGAGATATATATACACATACAGAGAGCATGAACAGGTGGGAGTTATCTTACTTAATTGGCCTCTCAGAGTTGGTAAGACAACTCCCACCTGTTCATGCTCTCTGTATGTGTATATATATCTCCTCAAGATATATTCCACTCTATATGCATCCGAAGAAGTGGGCAGTAGCCCACGAAAGCTTATGCTCTAATAAATTTGTTAGTCTCTAAGGTGCCACAAGTACTCCTGTTCTTTTTACTCAACCAGTGACCAGTATATTTGCCCTCTACCAGACTCCTGTACCCCACTGATCTAGGTCTGTCACATATCCCTCCCCCGTGCTCAATGCCAAGGGGTTGGGCAGCTTGGGACGCCAGACAGTGCACACGTGACAAGCCATCGGCGTTGCCATGACAGCTCCCTGCTCTGTGTTGCACACGGAACTGGAAAGGTTGGAGGGATAAGAACCATCTGGTCACCCTTGTGTTCTTCTCCTTGTTCCGCTGCATCCACTGAAGAGGGGCATGGTCGGTCACAAGGACAAATCTGCACCCGAGCAGGTAGTAGCGCAATGTTTCCATGGCCCATTTTACAGCGAGGCATTCTCTCTCCACCACTGCATATTTTTGTTCCCTTGGAAGGAGTTTCCGACTGAGGAATAGATTTGGGTGTTCCTCCTCCCCAACCATCTGTGATAGAATGGCCCCCAACCCTACTTCCGATGCATCCGTCTGCAGGATAAACTCCTTGGTGAAATCAGGGGCTATCAGTACGGGGTTACTGCAGAGGGCAGTCCGTAGGTCTGTGAATGCTTCCTCTGCTGCGTCAGACCATCTCACAAGATCAGGTCCATGGGCTTTCACTAGGTCTGTCAGGGGGCTTGCCCTTGTGGCAAAGTGGGGGATAAATCGTTGGTAATACCCCACCACACCTAGGAACGCCCGGACTTGTTTTTTGTGACTTGGTCAGGGCCAATTTTGGATGGCCTCTAACTTGTTCACTTGGGGTTTTACCAAACCTTTTCCCACAATGTAGCCAAGATATTTGGCCTCTGTAAAACCTACAGCACACTTGGCAGGGTTTGCTGTAAAGCCAGCTCGCCTGAAGGTATCGATAACTGCCTCCACCTTCTCCAGGTGGGTTTCCCAGTCTGGGGTATGAATGACCACATCGTCCAAGTAGGCAGCAGCATAACTGTTATGCAGGCGTAATAGCTTGTCCATGAGGCGCTGGAAGGTAGCAGGGGCCCCATGTAGTCCAAAAGGGAGGACAGTATATTGAAAAAGACCGTCTGGTGTAGAGAACGCAGTCTTTTCCTTTGCGTCTTGTGCAAGGGGAATCTGACAGGACCCCTTTGTCAAGTCTAGGGTAGTCAAGTACCGGGCATTACCCAGCTAGCTCACTATGCGAGGTATGGGGTACGCGTCGAACTGGGATACTTCGTTTAGTCGCTGGAAGTCATTGCAAAATCTTGTGGTGCCATCAGGTTTGGGCACCAGCACGACTGGGCTGGACCACTGACTGTGGGATTCTTCGATGATCCCAAACTCCAGTATTTTTTTTACTTCTGCTTTTATTTCCTCCCTTTTTGCCGCTGGCACCCAATAGGGCCTCATTGTTACTCTGGCCCCAGGGTTCGTGATGATGTGGTGATGTGTCTTGGTTGTTCAACCCGGTTTTGTCGAGAATACATCTTGGTTCCGGAAGATCATCTCAGACACCTCATTCTTCTGGTCTGGTGTTAAATCGGGAGACACTCTTACCTGTTTGGAAGGCTTGGTTTCCTGGGTTAGATCTTTTTGGACCGTTGTGCATGCCTCTTGTGCATGCCAGGGTTTCAGAAGGTTAACGTGATAAATCTGTTCTTGTTTTCTGCGTCCTGGCTGCCGCACCTTGTAGGTTACTTCCCCCACGGGTTCAACCACCTCATAGGGCCCCTGCTATTGGGCCAGAAGCTTGCTTTCTGCCATGGGTACCAACACCATAACCTGATCCCCTGGTTGGAACTGTCGCACTTTTGCCTGGCGATTGTAATGGGTTCGCTGGGCCTCCTGTGCCTTCTCCAAATGTTCCCGTACAATAGGGGTAACCCGGGCTATCCGATCTCGCATCTGCATTACATGCTCTATTATATTTCTCCCCTCATTGGGTTCCTCTTCCCAGATCTCTTTGGCGATATCTAGTATGCCACGGGGGTGACGCCCATATAATAACTCGAAGTGGGAAAACCCAGTTGAGGCCTGTGGTACCTCCTGGATAGCGAACATAAGGTAGGGTAGTAGGGTGTCCCAATCCTTCCCGTCCCGACTTACCACCTTCCTTATCATAGCTTTGAGGGTTCGGTTAAACCTTTCTACCAACCCATCAGTCTGCGGATGGTAGACCGAAGTTCTCAGGGTATGTATATGGAGCAGCGTACAGAGGTCCTTCATTAGCTTCGACATAAATGGGGTTCCTTGGTCGGTTAATATCTCCTTCGGTAGCCCCATTCGGACAAAGATCCCCACCAGCTCTTTGGCTATAGTTTTAGAGGCCGTGTTCCGCAGGGGGACGGCTTCTGGGTAGCAAGTAGCATAGTCCAAAACAACAAGTATATATTAGTGGCCCCGAACCGTCTTCTCCAGGGGTCCCACTAGGTCCATGGCTATTCTCTCAAAGGGGACCTCTATGATGGGAAGGGGTACTAAAAGGTGCCCTCAAGTGGGGACGGGGACTGTGCAGCTGACACTCCGGGCAGGAGGCACAGTACCTCCACACTTCATGTACTCCGGGCCAGAAGAACCGTTGTAGGACTCGTGCCAGAGTCTTCTCTACCCCCAAATGCCCCCCCCCAAAAGATGACTATGAGCAAGACTTAATACAGCATTCTGGTGTTTTTGAGGTACTAGGATTTGCTGTACCTTCTGTCCTTGTACTGGTGCAACCCAGTATAAGAGATCCTTCTTCATTATGAAGTAGGGTCCTGATCCCTGGGTTTTCCCTTCCACGGGTACCCCATCTATTTCAGTCACCTCCTTCCTAATGTTGTCATACCTTGGGTCTTCTGCCTGGTCCCGTCCAAAATTTCCTCTCCCAGGGCTAATCTGCCCAAGATCTAGGGGCCCAGTCTCTTTTGCCTCTACTGGTTCAGAAGCATTAGGGTGGGGGTCAGACTCGGGTGCTTCTCCCACCTGCGTGGCCTCCTTTTCAGCTGCGCGGGTCCGCCTACCTATAAGAGCGACCCTCTGGTTTTGGGTCAGTATTCGGGTTCCCAAGGCCTTAGCTGCCCTTCTTTCCCTTTTTGTCTTTCTACCCTGTCTGGGAGTGGCGAACAAATCTGCGGATATTTCAGAGAAGATTGCGGGTTGACAGTCTGCTGTGGATGCCTCACCAATTTTAGGATCCCCATCTTTCTCCAATACCCCTACTGGGAGTAAGTTTCCAAACCCTGGGAAGTCCCTCCCTATGGGCACCGGGTATGGGAGTTTAGGGACTACACCTGCTGCTACCTCAGTAGTGTTCCCTTGGATCTCGATTTTTACTGGGATGGTGGGGTAGTAACTAACTGTCCCATGGACACATGTTATCCCCGTACGTTTAGCCTGTAGCAGCTGACTACGCTTAACAAGCTTCCCTGAGGTAAGCGTGATAGCACTCTCCGAATCAACCAGTGCCATGGTCCCTACCCCATTTAGTTTCACTGGTCTGGTATACATATGTAGGGTTAGTAATCCCCACAAGGTGGATTAGGGAGCATGGATCTGCCCAGTTCCCCAGGTTACACTGCATAGGCTCCTCAGCATTGGGACACTGTGCAGCTATATGTCCCCACTCCCCGCAGGCATAACATCTGTATGGAGCCCTAGGCGTTCCCTGGTCTCTTGGTTTGGGCAGTTAACATCACGATCCTCTTCTCCCTCAGTGCTCCGACTCTTTGTGGCTTCTGATGGGCCTTCAGCCTCTCTCTTTTTCCACCTGGGCCCTCCTGGAGGCCCAGTCACCTGAACTTTAGGGCTTGGTGCTGCTAGTTTAACCCGGGGTGCCTCTTCCTTAACTGGTCGGGTCAGCTCCCTCGCTGTCCTTGGCCTCTCTACCAGGACGACAACCTCATCATAAGTGGAGGGTTCATTCTGGATTACCCAGGCACGAAAGTCTGGTGGTAGTCCCCTCTGGTCGATGACCAGAACCGCTAGTATCTCTTCCGGACTCCGGGACTCTGTTTGCAACCACTTTCGTGCGAGATGGATGAGGTCGTATAATTGGGACCGCGGGGTTTTGTCTTCCTGGTACCTCCAACCGTGATACTGCTGGGCCCGCACTGCTGCTGTTACCCCAGATCTGGCCAGGATCTCTGCTTTCAGCTGGGGGTAGTCTGCCGCAGCCTCTTCAGGCAGATCATGGTAGGCCTTCTGGGCCTCCTCACACAGGAATGGGGCCAGGATGCCAGACCACTGATCTCGAGGCCAGGCCTCCCGTAGGGCTGTCCTCTCAAAGGCCAGAAGGTGTGCCTCTACATCATCCTCCCGTGTCATTTTCTGCAGCCAATGGCCGGCCCGTATGAGCCGCGTTCCATCATAGCTGCGATTCAGCTCTGTAAGGGACTTTACCTGGTTTACCAGTTCCCGCAACATAGCTCCGTCTTGAGCAGCCTGGTCCATCAGCAGGCGATTAGTCTCTTGCTGCAGCCACACTGCCTCCTGTTGGGCGGCTGCCTGGACCCGGGTAGCCTCCTGCTGGGCCGCCGTAGCTTGTATCAGTGCCTGCACTACGTCATAAATTGTGGTGAAAAAAAATAAACCCTCTTTTTTTTGTTTTTTTGTTGTTTTTTTTTCTTTTCTTTAAATCACCCTCCTTCTTCCGCCGCGCTGTGCACCCCAAGATCCCACCCCTGACACCAGTGTGACAAAGTTCCTCCTCTATCTTGGTGGGTCCTGTGCTTATTGGTGGATTTTCTTGCCTCAGAGATTCACCATGTGGGTTGGGGAACAGCCCAGAGACCTTCCCCTCTGGAAGAACCCATAGTCCAGGTCAATTGGGAAGTTTGGGGGGAACCCGGGCCCGCCCTCTACTCCGGGTTGCAGCCCAGGCCCTGCGTACTGCAGCTGTCTATAGTGCCTCCTGTAACAGCTGCATGACAGCTACAACTCCCTGGGCTACTTCCCCATGGCCTCCTCCAAACACCTTCCTTAGTCTCACCACAGGACCTTCCTCCTGGTGTCTGATAATGCTTGTGCTCCTCAGTCCTCCAGCAGCACACCCTCTCACTCTCAGCTCCTTCCGCCTCTTGCTCCCAGCTCCTCACACTCGCACCACAAACTGAAGTGAGCTCCTTTTAAAACCCAGGTGCCCTGATTAGCCTGCCTTAATTGATTCTAGCAGCTGCTTCTTAATTGGCTCCAGGTGTCCTAATTAGCCTGCCTGCCTTAACTGGTTCTTGCAGGTTCCTGATCACTCTAGTGCAGCCCCTTCTCTGGTCACTCAGGGAACAGAAAACTACTCATCCAGTGACCAGTATATTTTCCATCTACCAGACTCCTGTACCCCACTGGTCTGGGTCTGTCACTATATATATATATATATATATATAAGCACACACACACACACACACACACACACATATATATTAAAAAAATGCTCCATGTTCGCATTTAAATGTTTCCAGCTGGGTGTGGGCACTTACATCTAACTTTAAAAAATGAAGACTGATTCTGAATATTGTCGAATTCAGCAAAAAAAAAAAAAAGACCCCATAAAATCAAGTGATTTTTGGTCTTTCCACACTCATAATTTTCTTGTTCTGATAAAGACACTTTTTGGCAGAGAAGATAATGCAGTGCATTCATAAGATACTCATTTTCCTCATGCATACTGCTCCAGCTTCCATCCTTTCCTAATCTCATACAGGAGCTAATGTGCATTGGTGACACAAAGTAGGAAGAGCTTCTTTAAGTTCTTAGATGGCCATTCAGCATGCTCATGTTCAGAAGTGACTTTTCTAGTGTTTATTGATATTTCAAAGGCTGATTTAAAAAAAAATCAAGCAAGGGCAGTATTCCTTAGCAGGACTATGTCAATACCTATTCATTAACCTCCGCTGTTTCTGCTATAGCCCTCTTAAAACAACTGGTTAAAATTTTTACAGCATGAAAAGGATCCCACCCCCACCACCACACACACACACACCTTTCCAAACTCAAAATTGACTATAAAGACTGCTCAAACTTTAAATTAAAAATGCCTTTGGCTAGTGACCAAGAATGCAAAACAACATGTCCAAAGGTGAAAGCTAAGGAAAATTATTAACCTGTAAAAACAAGGGTGTATTGCAGAAGCTGTGTTGAAACCTTGAAGTGCACTTGTGCTCTGAAGAGTAACTACAAATGGCACTCTTATTAAACAGATAATTCCTGTTCTTATTCAGTGATATCTACTTAAATGGTCAATTTGTCATTTACTCCTGTTGACACTGCAAAGCTTACTCAAATATCGACTAGCATTGTACTAATAATACTGTTTCATGAGAATGAATATAGTTCCAAATGTAGGAACAAATACTGCTGTTTCATGTGTACATCCCCAGTGACCTCAATAAGGTTGCACAATTTGACTCGGATGCCAGTTATAGTGCAGACCTTGCAATTTGGAAACAGCGTTTTATTTGAAAACTAAGCAAATTTGATCTGGAAGTTACTGAAACTAAACAAATGTTGATCACGTCAATTTTACAGTCACCTGGTAGAGTAAGCATTATACAGTGGGCACCATCGGTGACTACAACGAATGGCATAAGTGCAAAATTTTACTACATTACATGGGAACACATTTAAATCATAATGGGATTTACATTAACCTTCTCTTTACCATTTTGTTATTCTATATGAAGTGTCCCAACAAAATTTGTCATACATGTATCAATCCACATTGTTTATATTAATACCTTATTTGTTGTAACATTGTATATCATCTGCAACTATGTACTATATTAAAGCTCAACAAGATACACTACCTTGTTACTGTGCCAAACAACTTCCAGATTTAACCCCTTTTTCATGTTCATTTTTAGATTGACCTATTTTTAAAGCAGCCAGACTCTTCTGACATTCTATTCCCCATTTTTCCAGTATCAGTGTTAATAGGCAATATAGAACACATTTTCAAAAACAACCTCCTTCATTGTATCAAACCTAGCTTTTGCTCTTTTCACAGCATGAAATCTAGTCTTCTGAAAGCCATTCATGGTCTTCCATCTACCTACGCAGCCTCCTACATCCTCTTTCAGATCAAGGATGCATTTAACATCATAACTTTCTCAATATCTTTGATACTTTACTAGTTGTTAAGAGTTCCACTCATCCAAAACCCTAGCACCTTCACCTCCTTCCTTGACTCAGATCTCACATTTGCCCCCTACAACCTGGAATTTAAGTATTTGAATCAGGATTAGAGAACATGCCTTATAGTGATAGTCTCAAGCACCAAAATTTATTTAGCTTAACAAAGTGAAGGTTAAGGGGTTATCTGATTACAGCCTGTCTATATGGGAAACAATATTTGAGAAGGGACTCATCAGCCTAGCAGAGAAATGTGTAACATGATCCAATGGCTGGACAAATTCAAACTGGAAATAAGGCAGACATTTTGAAAAGTTAGAATAATTAACCATTGGAATACTTTACCATGGTCATGGTGGATTCTTCATCACTGGCAACTTTTAAATCAAGATTGGATGCTTTTCTAAAAGATCTGTTCTAGGAATTATTTAGGTGAAGTTCTGTAACCTGTGTTATACCAATCAGACTAAATCATTACAGAGGCCCTTTGAATTTAAGAAAATAGGAAACCCCCATACTCTTTTGCCACATCTGACAGCTCTAGTAATCTGATGTTAAATTAAATGGGAAATTTGGCATGCAAATTTATGCCAGCCACATGGGGTTACCAAGGAAATATATTACACAAATTCCATCGTAGGGAAAGGAGGATAGTTGAAGCTCTGCATTTGACTATATGGCCAAGAGGTAGTTCATATTCTTATTTTTTTATGTTAAACTCCTGTAATTCTTTTACATGATAACCAAAAGCCTTCTATTGGGTGCATCTATATATTTATTGCCCTATGTATGTTGAAACTAAAGTTTCATCCTTCAACTGAATCTAAAGTGTGAAAGGAAGATTAACTCAAAAATGAAGTGCAATCTTTTAACTCAGCTTTTTTGTTCTGATTTTACTAATATAATCTGGGAGCGCAGGGAAGAGACTCCTCAACCTAATGAGAAGTGTCTACAGAAGTAGGTTATAAACAAAACTGGGTAATTGAGAAGTACTTGTTATTACAGATGGATTTTATAATGGATATGACCCTTGAAAGATATTTAACTCATTAACTGATGGTTGGTGCAGCTGTTAGTAATAACTGGATTGTAGATTCCCTTTTTTACTCAAGCAGGTAAACAGAGGACCATAAAAGGAATTCCGTAAGTAATTAGAAAAACAGTAAACATGGTAAAATTAAATCCTGGGAAAGTATTTTTCCCCTCAAAAAAGGAGTTTGTCTCAGGCCTTATAAAAGAAAGAGGGTTGGAAAGTTAGTTTGGGAAATGAATATTGTCAGCACTCCACCAGGTACAGAGGAAGGGAACAAACTAACTTTTCTTCACCATCTACAGGGATTGGTAAAGTAGGTCTTGTTTCTGTGTTCTGTAGTATGCTAATTAATCTGATTAATAATCTGATTAAATAATTCCATTTGAGCCTATTATTTGACAATGTCCAACCCTTATTAAATTCAAACACACAAGATCATTTTCATTTTTGTAGACAAAGGAGTGGGTGAGATAATTTGGAGATTAGAACTTCAAAAGAGGAAATATTTCAGTACTTTGCTAACCTGTGTTACTAATTTAGTGTTTGTTCTTCAGATGCTTTTGTTTTCCAAGCCTGCTTCAAGTTGCATTTTCCTAGTTTTGCATCCTTGTGAATAGGTCAGTAGCAGTGTAAGATGAAGTTAGTTAAATACTTATCCATTTTCCCACCACAAGAGACTACTTTGTTTTAAAGAATGGGATAGAACCTAAAATAAACTATAAGCAAAAATCAGCCAGACTACCTTTATCCTGGGAAAATTTAAACACAGACTACACTGTTCTACAATTTTTGAGGAGGAGTCTGCTTCAGAGATAAAATGTGCTATTTCTTATGTATTTTGATGTGCTGAATTCAAATATGACAATTAAAACAACTGATTGGCTACTGTTTCTAAGATATTTAAGTTTTTACATTTTATGTCTATGTATATTGTGTAGATAGAGTTTTAATCATAAATTGTAAACCTAGGTCTTTTCATGTGTTTATGGTTGCTTTGCATGATAATATTTCACCTGTCCTGTTTATATAACACTTTAAAAATCAGCAAAAGGGTTATATAAATAAAATTTATTATGAAACAAAAGGCAAAAAATTATTATATACATAGTTTAGTCCTATTCAGTGTCTACTCGGTGCTTCTTGGCTTGTCTCTTGTATTCATTAAATGGAGCATCTCTTGTCACTGTCCAGCAATAGTCTGCAAGCATTGATGGGCTCCATTTGCCCTGATAGCGTTTCTCCATTGTTGCAATGTCCTGGTGAAATCACTCGCCGTGCTCGTCGCTCACTGCTCCGCAGTTCGGTGGAAAAGAATCTAGATGAGAGTGCAAAAAATGTATCTTTAGTGACATGTTGCAACCAAGGCTTTTGTATGCCTTGAGGAGGTTTTCCACCAACAACCTGTAGTTCTCTGCCTTGTTGTTTCAGAGAAAATTTATTGCCACTAACTGGAAGGATTTCCATGGCGTCTTTTCCTTGCCACGCAGTGCATGCTCAAATACATCTCGAAGAAGTTCACGAATCTGAGGACCAACAAAGACACCTTCCTTTATCTTAGCTTCACTTAACCTTGGAAATTTTCCACAGAGGTACTTGAAAGCTGCTTGTGTTTTGTCAATGGCCTTGACAAAGTTCTTCATCAGACCCAGCTTGATGTGTAAGGGTGGTAACAAAAACTTCCTTGATTCAACAAGTGGTGGATGCTGAACACTTTTCCTCCCAGGCTCCAATGACTGTCGGAGTGGCCAATCTTTCTTGATGTAGTGGGAATCTCTTGCACGACTATCCCATTCGCAGAGAAAACAGGACTTTGTGTATCCAGTCTGCAGACCAAGCAAGAGAGCAACAACCTTCAAATCGCCAAAAAGCTGCCACTGATGTTGGTCATAGTTTATGCACCTCAAAAGTTGTTTCATGTTGTCATAGGTTTCCTTCATATGGACTGCATGACCAACTGGAATTGATGGCAAAACATTGCCATTATGCAGTAAAACAGCTTTAAGACTAGTCTTCGATGAATCAGTCTCCACTCATCTGGATCGTGAACGATGTTGAGGGCTGCCATCACACCATTGATGTTGTTGCAGGCTACAAGATCACCTTCCATGAAGAAGAATGGGACAAGATCCTTTTGACGGTCACGGAACATGGAAACCCTAACATCACCTGCCAGGAGATTCCACTGCTGTAGTCTGGAGTCCAACAGCTCTGCCTTACTCTTGGGTAGTTCCAAATCCCTGACAAGGTCCGTCAGTTCACCTTGTGTTAGGAGGTGTGCTTCAGAGGAGGAGGATGGGAGAAAATGTGGGTCCTGTGACATTGATGGTTCAGGACCAGAAGTTTTATCCTCTTCCTCGTCTGACTCAAGTGAGAATGATTCTGGTGCATCAGGAACCGGCAGTCCTTCTCCGTGGGGTACTGGGCGTATAGCTGATGGAATGTTTGGATAATGCACAGTCCACTTTTTCTTCTTTGACACATCTTTCCCAACTGGAGGCACCATGCAGAAGTAACAATTGCTGGTATGATCTGTTGGCTCTCTCCAAATCATTGGCACTGCAAAAGGCATAGATTTCCTTTTCCTGTTCAACCACTGGCGAAGATTTGTTGCACAAGTGTTGCAGCATATGTGTGGGGCCAACCTCTTGTCCTGATCTCCAATTTTGCAGCCAAAATAAAGGGGATAGGCTTTCTTAACCATAGTGGTTATACTGCGCTTTTGTGATGCAAAAGTGACTTCACCACAAACATAGCAGAAGTTATCTGTACTGTTCACACAAGTACGCGGCATCTCTGCTCACTTTGGCTAAACAGAAATGTGTCCCTTTGCAAAATCAAACACTGACAAATAAGAGAGCACGACACTGTATGATTTCTAGAGCTGATCTAGGGCAATTTGTTCAGCAGAGTGATGTAAGCTTCATTATGATTTCATCATCCATGACTTCTAGGAATAACATGATGCAATTCATATCATGTATGATGCAATACCAGCTTCAGATTGCATCATTCATTGTTTTGCCTAAAAAGCAAGTACTGTCCAAACCCAGTCATAGATTTATTCATAGATCCAGTCAAAGATGTATTTTAGTCATTTCTGGTTGAAATTGAGATCCCTTCCCTTTATAACTCACTTATCCTCCGCCATTCCCAAGTCAAGGGTCGTATATACTGACCCAATAGCATATCTTGAAAACTAGAGCCAATCAACAATTTTAAGCATCATTTTCATTCTCAGTGACCCAGAATTAGTAAAGTTTGACTACATTTATTTCAGAATCATTTTGGCTGTAGAGCAGTGCTATTAGTGAGCCATGAAAGCAAGTTATTTTCCCTATAGTAAAATCATCCAAACTCTACCAAGCAGCCATCTGAATCGGTCATGGGCATGTCTGTCTCCAGAACATAGCCCATATGAAACTTCACTAGCCCTCTTCTGAGACTGGTTATTCAGACCTTCCTCTGGTCTTCAGACAAATTCTGGAAAGACGTGAGTTTGAGTAACTTCCTTTGTACATGTGCGGAGAATGTAACTACCCTCCTCCCATTCCCGGATATCTATACTGACTTCCTTCCTATTTCACAGCATTAAGGGAAAGATCTACTCTAAAAGATTCTCCCATTTGCCTCCAATTCCTCGATCTCTTACTTGCCTGTACATTACAAATGCTCTTTAAAAACTGGCTTTTCTTCACAGTGGGTAACAGACCATGGCTTTTCAATAAGTTTGTGGAGGGGATGGTATAATGGGATAGCCTAATTTGGGCAATTAATTGGTCTTTGACTATTAGCGGTAAATATGCCCAATGGTTTGTGATGGGATGTTAGATGGGGTGGGATCTGAGTTACTATAGAGAATTCTTTCCTGGGTGTCTGGCTGGTGAGTCTTGCCCACATGCTCAGGGTTTAGCTGATCGCCATATTTATTTATCAGAAAAAGAGGAACAGAATGACCCACAGGGCAGGGGAAAGGGCGATTTGTGATGAAGACAGAATGATAAAATGGAGCAAGAAAACAGAGAGTGGGCAGAGCTGGGGGACGTCGCTTGTAGGTGTTTCTTCTTGAGAGAAGGCGGCTTGTGCTGCAGGTAGGGTTGCCAAGCCCCCAGGATTGGCTTGGTGTCTCCATGAATTCAAGCTTAATCTTTAATTAAGGATTATGTCATGTTATGAAACCTTCAGGAATACGTCCAACCTAAATTGGCAATCCACGAGGAGGAAGTACCTTTCCCCCTGACAAGGGTTAGGCGCAGAGGCAGTAGGGCCAACACCCCATGTTCAAAAATCATGTCATGTCCCCCCAAATCATGAGGTTAATAAATCAATAAATGATTTGCTCTCTGGTTTTTGAGCCTTTGGAGTTCACATTTTCAAGTATTTACCCACAGCCATAAAATCTAGAGCGACTCACTTGAAAGAAAGGAAGAAGAAAGCTAAGATTCTCCTTCAAAATGCCCGGCTGAGTTTTCGAAAGGAAAGGCTGAACTTGCTCCACTGTGAGCCAACAGGCACCACTTGGAACTCCAGCCATTGATCAGATTACAGCAGGCCGCCCGGCTTTGCCCCCTGCCCCCGAAAGTCAGCGTTAGGGCTGCTGACTTTCTAATCACACAAAACCGAACACCCCTGCCCTGACTCTTCTCCAAGGCCCCTTCCATTGCCACCCCATCACCGAGGCCCTGCCCCGTCCCGTCTCCGAGGCCCTACCCCCACTCACTCCATTCCCTCCGCCCTCTGTCGCTCGCTCTCCCCCACCCTCACTCCACTCCCTCATTTTTACCAGGCTGGGGCAGGTGGTTGGGGTGTGGGAGGGGGTGAGGGCTTCGGCTGAGGGTGTGGGTTCTGGGGTGGGGCCAGGCATGAGAGGTTCGGAGTGTGGGAGGGGTCTGGGCTGAGGCAGGTGGTTGGGGTGTGTGAGGGGACATGGGCTTTGGGGTGGGGGTGCAGGTTCTGGACTGGGGCCAGAAATGAGGGGTTCAGGGTGTGGGAGGTGGATCCAGGCTGGGGCAGGAGGTTGGGGTGTGAGGGTGAGGGCTCCAGCTGGGGGTGTGGGCTCCGAGCTGGTGACGAGGAGTTTGGAGTGCAGGAGGGGGGTCCAAGTTGCGGCAGGGGGGTGTGACGTGTGTTTCAGGAAAGAGTTTGGGTGCGGGATGGGGTTCAGGACTGGGGCAGGGGGTTGGGGTGCGGGAGGAGGTTAGGGCTCCAGCTGGGGGTGTGGGCTCTGGGGTGGGGCTGGGGATGACGGGTGGGGGAAGGGGTTCAGTGCTGGGGCAGGCAGTTGGAATGTGGGGGGGGAGGTGAGGGCTCCGGCTAGGGGTGCGGGCTCTGGGGTGGGGCTGGGGATGAGGGGCTTGGGGTGCAGGGGAGGCTCAGGGCTGGGGTAGGGTGTTGGGGTGTTGCAGACTCTGGGAGGGAATCATCGAGTCATAGAATATCAGGGTTGGAAGAGACCTCAGGAGGTATCTAGTCCAACCCCCTGCTCAAACGAGGACCAATCCCCAAGCTTGGGTGCAGGACGGGGCTCAGAGCTGGGTCAGGGGTTGGGGTGCAGGAGGGGTTTTGGAGTGCGGGCTCCGGGTGGTGTTTACCTCAGCCGGTTCCAGGGAAAGGGCGACATGTCCCTTGGCTCCTAGGCGGAGGCGCAGTCAGGCAGCTCTGCACGCTGTCGCCACCCTCAGGTGCCACCCCTGCAGCTCCCATTGGCCGCGGCTCCCAGGCAATGGGAGATGCGGAGCCAGCGCTCGTGGTGGGGGCTGTGCATGGGGCTGCGGCCGTCCCTCCATCTAGGAGCCGAGGGACATGTCGCTGCTTGTGGGGAGACGCGCGGAGCCAGGTAGGGAGCCTGCCAGCCCCACGCCAACGGGAATTTTGACAGCACAGTCAGCAGTGCTGACCGGAGCCGCCAGGGTCCCTTTTCGAAAACCGGACACCTGGCAACCCTAGCCAGGATGCTGGCAGCCAGCAAGATTCCTCTACTATTAAAGGTGCAGTGCCCAGAAAAGAGAAGGCGACATCTCAGTCACATGGCTACACGCGGCCTAGTGCACAGTGAGGAAAGTTGGCCGCGCACACTTGGAAATCAGCAGCAGCTTTATTAGGCAAGAAACAACTCGATGCCGTGTTAACTCTGGCCCGTCCTTCTGTGACGCTTGGAAAGGCTCCTATGAGAGGGGGGAAAAACACAGTAAAAACAATGATCTTCAGCTACATATTGATCTTCCAAACTCTCTGTTTCTATCCAGCCAGCTTGCATCTAAACACTCCACACTCATATTAAAACGACCATTGTTTCCACCTGAAAGGACCACGTTTCCTGCCCCTCTAGGGTTACAGGGGTGTACCCAGGGCCGGCACAACCCATTAGGCAACCTAGGCGGTTGCCTTGGGCGCTAACATTTGGGGGGCGGTGACCGCGGCGGCCGGATCTTCGGCTGCCCCCGTTGTCGTCGGTATTTCGGGGGCGGGACCTTCTGCCACCTGTCGGGGGCGGCATTTCGGGGGCGGGACCTTCCGCCACCTAGGGCGGCAAAAACGCTGGCGGCGCTCCTGGGTGTACCTAGAGCTGTAGTGCACGGCCCGTGTCTGTGCTTACCTCGCTAGTCCAGGAACAGCTCCTCGGGAAGCAGCACCTCAGCCCTTCTGGCCTGGAATAGGAAGAGGAAGGATTAATCATTCAAACACATAACAGCCCATGTCACCGTGGGGCTGAAGGGCTCCTGCTACTCAGACTGCATCAATGGGCACAGAGACCGGACATCATCTGATCCACTGCAAAGGGACCTAAGAGGAGAAAAACGTAGGGGAGGCAGAACATCAGCGCCACCCTGTGGTGAGTGGCTTACATGACTAGTTTCTGCCTTACTTCTTTGGAAGAACAATACAAAGTCCTAACTAAGGGGGAACTGTTTCCTTGCAGTGAGCCCAGGACGAATTCCCACCAGAGGGGCTGCTGCTGGGCTAGGGTGTTAACTTGGACCCTGCCTTCCTTTGCAATCCCCAAGCCTCTTCAAGCGCAGTCAATTAGGAGTCCAGGAACAGAGGTGGTTGCTTTGGGTAGGTCTACACTTGGGGCTATTTCGACCCTGCTAGCACGGGTGTAACAGCAGTGTAGATGGTGAGGCCTGGCTAAGGCAAGTAAAGGGACGCTTGAACCCTATGGCTATGCACCCTACATGCCCATGCAGGGCCTCCCGTGTCTACGCTGCTATATTTAGTAGGGTAGAGTCCTGCCCCTTCCCCGCTGCCAGAGCCTTTCCCCACGGCAGTGAAAGATTCCAGTGGGGAAAGGCTCTGGTGGGGGGAGGCAGTGCGGAATGGCACCAGCAGCTCCCCAAGCTGACCCTGGCTGCCCTCCCTACCACAGCCTTTCACGTGTAGCTACACGCACCCTATGTGCTGACGTAAGTGTAGACAAGGCCTTTGTGTAATAAAGGACAGTGCAGGATGGAAGAGGGACAGGGTCAGGACTTAAGGATCATGGAAGGTTTTTTTTTGTTAGCTGCTGTATGGAGATGGCTGCTGTGTTCGTAAAGGGACCCCTGTACCACAGAAATAGCTCAGGGTCTGGGACAGGGTGTCACATTTTTCCTTGTCCTTCTGCACCTCAAAACTTTTTTTTTTTTTAAAGGCTACTAGTCAAATCCTGCAGTTGGGAGCCCAGTGTGCAGTGCACACAGCCCAGCTACACACCAGGGGTTATTGTAATCAGCAACTGCCCCAAGCCACATCATTCAGCTCTGGCTCCGGATCCAGATCTCAGCGTCCCAAAGTCCACCAGTGCTGGGTTTGGGGTTTCCAGTCTGAGCCCATCTCTCACTGCCATGATCATTTCAAAGCCTCGGCCAACACACTCCAGTATCCTGAGTCACTGATGCTGCAGGGCTAGAGATCCTCAGCTGGTGGGAATTTGCAGAGCTCCATTGCTGTCCATAGCGCTAAGCCAATTTGCACCATCCGAGGAGCTGGTTCTTGGAGTCTGGTACTGACTAGTGAAGGACTAGCTATAGGCATTAGCAGACTGAATCAAAACTTGAGTTCCATCCAGTCCAGGAGCCCATCTCTGAGAGCAGCCAGCACCCGATGGTTCAGAGGAAGCTGTCAGAATCTCACAGTAGCAGCTGTGGAAGAATCTGTCTCCCAGATCGGCTTTCTACAGATCTCTAATAGGCCTTTGTCCTTATTCTCCCGCAAAGCGGAGTGACGTTAGCGCAGGAAGGAACAAAGGTACCTGTTCTAAATAGAGTTCAGCCTGAGAATTAGTCTGAATCCAATATGCCGACAGGCTGAAAAACATGAAGGGCCCAGCCGGCTCTGTAGTGCTCTGCGCTTTCCCAGCCAGCCAGGTCCTTCCTGAAGCCGTTGTTCAGAAAATAGAGGTCTCCTCAGAATCGCCCTGGACTCATGTGCGCATGGTGGCTGGGGTGGGAGACTCAGTGGGGACAAGAGCCAGAGTCAGTCCAGAGCGACTGTAGGAGAACTACGCTGCGAGCTGGACTGTCTCTGTCCAAGGGAAACTGACAGGCTGCTTTAATGGTTAACGTGGTCTTGCCTCCAGCTTTCCTGTCTTAGTTTTAAGCAATTGTCCCGGCCTCCTGAGAATGTGAATAACTCCCGTAGGCTCGCTGATCACCGGGACCACACTCGCCCGGAGCCTTCCCCTTGCCATCAGCTCCCTCACTCCGTGCCCATAACTCTCCTCCCACAGTCCAGGGACCAGTTATTTTGCCCTTTGCTGTATTTTGTCTAGAGTCTCTTCTGTAAATGTGTGTGTGTGTGGGAGGGTGAGGGTGGGGGAGGGGTGAGAATTGCCATATGAAAGGTGGCGAGGAGAGAGCTTGTCTCTAGCTCTACAGAGCTTTGATCTCCTTGCTGTGATTCACACCCTTACTGCTGTGTAATTGAGGTGAAGGAGGCATGGCCCAGTCTAGTGGCACTAGCCCATTTCAGTCACGAGGACAGAGGTTGCTGTGCTCTGGGTTTATCCTGCCAGCCTGGGGCTGGCCAATCACTGTACTGTTATGTAATAAGGGTCCCCTGTGGAACGCATAATGAGCTAGCCAGGGTCAAAGGTTACTTGGTCCGTCCTCAGCCATGAATTTTAGCAGGCGGATGCTGCTCCTCCCTCTTTTCTCCTCTTTGTGGACTTTGGCGGTGCCCAGCAGTTCGTGTGTTGGGGGATCAACAAGGAAAAAAGAAGTTTAGCAACGGCAGAGAAAGGGGAACCCTGGATTAGCTTTATTCCAGCTCAATCATCACACCATTAATGATGGAAATGGTCTCTGCTCTGTCCTTTGTAGGGCTCTGTAAACGTCCGGTGCGGGGGTCGGGCCCTCTCAGGGGCCGTCGGGGGCCAGGCCGCCTCACTACACGGCCTGGATCGGTCTCAGGGTTCCGCCCCTCTGGCAGGGACTAGGCCAAAGGTACACGGCCTCTGCAATGAGCTCCTGCTCTCCGTCAGGGTCCGGCAGTAACTCAGGCCCGGGCTCCGGTCCTCACTGCCGGAGCTGGGGATTACAAAGTCAGTCGAGCCCCCGCGCTAGCTCAGGGCGGGGCAATAAACAATAGTGCGGGTGCTCAGCTCCGTGGATCAGGAGCTGAGCCCTGACAAACTCAGGACGTCCTAGGCCCTTATTCAGGGGAGGGCAACCCCCAATAGTCCAGGGCGCTCAGAACCTTCCTTCAGGCTGAGCAGTAAAGTCAGGGGTTCAGGCCCGGCCCTCAAGCAGGGCGGGGCAGCACACAATAGTCCAGGGGGCTCAGAACCTTCCTTCAGGCTGAGCAGTAAAGTCAGGAGTTCAGGCCCGGCCCTCAGTCAGGGCGGGGCAACAAACAATAGTCCAGGGGCTCAGGACCTTCCTGCAGGCTGAGCCCAGGCAGAGTTAGTAGGCCCAGGCCCTCAGTCAGGGCGGGGCAACAAACAATTAGTCCAGGGGCTCAGGACCTTCCTGCAGGCTGAGCCCAGGCAGAGTTAGTAGGCCCAGGCCCTCAGTCAGGGCGGGGCAACAAACAATAGTTCAGGGGCTCAGGACCTTCCTGCAGGCTGAGCCCCAAACAGAGTTAGTAGGCCCTGGCCCTCAGTCAGGGCGGGGCAACAAACAATAGTTCAGGGGCTCAGGACCTTCCTGCAGGCTGAGCCCCAAACAGAGTTAGTAGGCCCTGGCCCTCAGTCAGGGCGGGGCAACAAATAATAGTTCAGGGGTTCGGGCTCAGGTCTGGGAATCAGGAGCTGAGCACGGACAAACTCGGGACGCCCCAGACCCTCAGTCAGGGTGGGGCTACAAGCACTCCTTCAGGGCAGCAAACAATAGCTCAGTTGCGGTGCCAGAGCGCTGGCTGGAGGGGGAGGCTGCCACCCGTTAAGTGGGGTGGCAGGGGGGACACAGGCCCACCCACTCCACTGTGTCCCAGCCCGGGGCCCTAAGAGCGGCAGTTAGTCTGCCGCTGTGTCGGTGGGGTCCTGACCGCAACACACCGACATTGGCTCCTCTGCTGTAGCCAGACTGGGGTCAGCTACCCCCGGGCTGCTTTCCATTTCCCCCTCCATTGGTACCTGCTCCTCGCCGGGCTCGACAGCGGGGTCCCACACCATGGGTTCCTCAGCTCGCAGAGGGTCGTCTGGGTCGGGTCGCTCCTCCGGTCTCCGGTCAGGGGGGCGCTCGGGCCCCTCCTCGGGGTACCGTGCTCGGGGCAAGTGCGGCCAGTCTACGTCAGGGTACCTTGCTTGGGGAAGGCTTGGCCAATCCGCGTTGGGGTACCTGGCTCTGGGGAGGTCCAGTCGGCCGGCGTCCGGGTATCTGGCTCTGGGGAGGCTCGGTCCGTCCGCGTCGGGATACCTGGCTCTGGAAAGGCTCGGTCTAGCCGGAGCTCGCACCGGCACGTCTGGCCTCTCCGGCCGCTGGGCTCTAACTGAGGGCTGGGGCCTGGCTCTTATACTTCCTGTCCCGCCCCTTGACTTCCGGGGGGCGGGAACAGGTGGCGGTGGCTCCGCCCACTTGGGTGCCAATTCAGGCTCCTCTCCCTCAGGGGCCGTCGGGGCCCAGGCCGCCTCACTACAGGCTCAAAGAACACATTCCCTTCTCCATGGGCCTGGGCCAAAGCCCATTAAAGACAACAGAGAGACTGACTTCCGTGAGCTTTGTTTGGATCAGGCCACCTTGAACAAAGAGGGGTTGGACTCATTCCTGCGTCTCTAGGCTTAGCCTATAACCATCTCACTGTCCACTATTTTCTTTGACTGACGGGCTGGTCTCACCCTCACTCAGATCCCGGACTAAGGAACTGGATCTGGGGAGTTTGTACCCAATATCCCCCACCTCCTCCCTCTTTACATCTGAGGGTCTCTCTGATGAGTCCTTGCTGAGGACTGTCAAGTCATATTGCCCAGGCCTGATCTTCTTTGACTAAACACCAGGAAATACGGGCTTCCAGGGCTCCATCTGTGTCTTTGCATTAACCAGGTGTATCTTCCTGCCTCATTTAACTACCAGGCTCCTCTGATCAGCGAAGCAGCAGAAAAGCTTCCTGACTCAGGACACAGAGTAACTCTGCTGCTCAGTGCAGCATCTGCCAACCTGCCAGCCTTGAGGCCCAGCCTGTGATATGGTTCTGCAGATCCTAGGCTCAGTGCAGATTCTGGCAGCTGTGTGGGAATGTGCCTGAAAGCCGCTTTTGTGCGCCACCCCCACCAACTTGGAGGCCATCTGGCCACTGGGCCAGCCCCCAGCATAAAGCAGAGAAGCCTCGGGGATGCCGCAGCCATGCCCCCTCTCCCTTGGAAACACCTCCCTCTCCTGAGGCTGGGAGGAGGGTGGTGTTGGAGCCATTACAACAGGCCGATGGCGCCCATTACAGAAGAGGATCATCACACAGTGGATGACCAAAGCATATAGTACAAATTAGACCCCATTGGTGCCATGACAGGGCCTCTGCGTCCCCATTGCCATCTCCTTGACCCACACCCTGGGACCTCTGCTTCCTCACTGCACTAACCTAAGGATATTACTTACGTTCATGTACCAAGTCCAGGCCTTCTGATCTGGGTCTGTCTGCCGGCATGCTGGACAGTGCGCCCTAGGGAATTAACACAACGGCTCTCCTGTCAATGCTTACATTCTCCAGGGCGAACTTTCAGATGTTCAGCCTCTCAACAAAGAGAGCAGTTTTCAAGACGTCTCACGGGAAATCAAACGCAGTCACAATCTGGGAAATTACCGAGGGACTGATGGCTGAATGCTACGCTGTTTCCACTGTTCCAGAGGGATTTCCTCAGAAGTATCTGGATGATTATGGTTTGAACACAATCCCTGCCTTTTACATAAACCCCAGGCCACCCCACTTACAGGTCAAGAAATGAGGATGCAAGGTGCCCCAGACATACATATGGGGCACTGCCAGTTGTGAGAATATGGGACTGAGCAACGCTCTGCAATCTCAGTTCAACAAGTCAACAAAACTTACCTCAGCAAAGAAGGCAACTGAGGTGAGCGTGTGCTTCTTCCTGCCCCACTTGGGCCTTGGGCCTGAAATCCTTCCCTCTCTCATGTGGGGCTCTGGAACATAAATACCCATGAGTAACAGGGACAGCAAGCTCTACAGAGCAAATCCGTACGGCAGATGGTAGAAAGAATAGCTTATACTATCTATCATTACATGTTAATTCACTTACAGCATCTAGGCCTCCCCATTGTAGCTGAATGGCTCACAGTCAGAAGCTGGGATGTATCTGTTGAGGGGCTGGATTGTAGGATGAGAGTCCATGCATAGGCTCAGGCCAATATCTTCCTATGTCACTGTCTAAAGTCTGGCACTAACATTCATATTCAGGCATCTAAACGAGTGGATTGATTTTCAGAGGAGCTGAACAGCCACGGCTTCGGCAGATTCGAGTGAGAAGTTCTTGGTATTCAGCATTTGAGAAAGGTCAGGCCATTTATTTAGGTGCCTGAGTGTGGCATTGCAGCCTCTGTCATGGGTCGTTTACAATGAAGACGGAATCAACATCATCTCGGCACGACAACCAAGTTCAGGATCTAATCGAGCTGTATCCTCTCTGTACTGCTGTACGGCTGCGAAACATTGGGACTGCGCCACTCAGAGTGGGCAAAGCTGGAGGCTTTCCACATAAAATGCCAACGTTGTATATTGGGCATAGAGTGGAACGACTTCATTTGTAAAGCAGATGTTTATGGTCGCTCCGGTCTACAGACTACTGGGGCCATTGTCCGCAGATGGCGTCTTATGCTTTTCAGACATGTGGAGAGTATGCCACACGACCAGGCCTGCACAACATACGGCCCGTGGGGGCTCACTGTGCGGCCCGCGGGGGGATTCTAAACCCCACACACACAAAGTCCCGAGGCTGGCGTGGCGGCGCTCCTGGGGCAGCTCCTGGTGGTGTGCCTGCCCGCCGACAGGAGCCAGCAAGGCGGGACACGGGGATGGAGCCCTCGCACGCCGCCGCGCCTCCACCCCGCCCCGGCCCCAAGCGGGACACGGAGCCCGCGCGCGCCGCCTTCCCTCCCCACTGCCCCAAGCGGGACACGGGCACGGAGCCCTCGCCCCCCCCCCGCAGCAGGACACAGGGCTCTGCCACCGCCCCCGTCCTGAGCACTTTTTGGCCCCCCCCTCCGGGACTCCTGCCCCATCCAACCCCCCGCGTTTCTTGATGCCTCCCCCGGGACCCCTCCCCATTCACCCCCTTCCCTGTCCCCTGACTGCCCTCCGCCACCCCATCCAACTCCTCTCCTGATTCCCCATCCAACCACCCCTTCTCCCTGTCCCCTGACCACCCTTGGAACCCCTGCCCCTGACTGCCTCCCACCGCCCCATCCAACCCCTGCTCTTTCCTGACTGTGCCCCGGGACCCTTGCCCCCATTCAATCCCCCTGTTCCCTGCCATCTGACTGCCCCGACTCCTATCCAGCCCCCCCCACCCCCCTGAACTCCCCTGCCCTCTATCCAACACCCCCTCCCTGCTCCCTTACCGCGCTGCCTGGAGGTGGCTGGCGGCGCTACAGCCGCGCCGCTCGGCTGGAGCCGGGCCATGCTGCCACCGCACAGTGCCTGGAGCACCAGGTCAGTCTGAGCTTGCAGACCCCCGCTTCCCGCCAATCAGCTGTTCGCGAAGGAAGCCTGGAAGGGCTGAGAAGCAAGCAGCGGCTTCGCGCTCAGGCCCAGGGAGGCGGAGCGGAGGTGAGCTGGGGCGGGGAGCGGTTCCCCTGCGCGCCCCTCCCCCCGGGTTACCTGCTGTGTCGCGGGCGGCTCCCCCCACCCCAGCTCACCTCCGCTCCGTCTCCGCCTCCCTGGGCTTGAGCGCGAAGCCGCTGCTTGCTTCTCTGCCCTCCCAGGCTTCCCGCGCGAATAGCTGATTCGCGGGAAGCAGGGTAGGGAGGGGGAGAAGCGGGGCGGAGTGTTCAGAGGTGGAGGCGGAGCGGAGGTGAGCTGGGGCCGGGGAGCGGGGCGGAGAGCTGGAGCACCCATGGGGTCGGCTCCTAAGGCGCCACTTTTGGATAATGTGCTCAGGGGGAGCAGCCGCTCCCTCTGCTCCCCCCCAGCTACGGTCCTGGTCACTTCAACTTACCGGTTGTTAAATTTAGAAGCCCTTTTAGAACCGGTCCCGCGCAGGACAACTGGTTCGAAAAGGGCTTCTAAATTTAACAACCGGTTCCCGCGAACCAACTCCCGCTCATCACTGGAGACTCCCCTTGCTGTTCTCACCCTAGGAGCCAGAGACCTCCCAGCAGGGCTGGTGAGTGCGGCCAGGGAAGTGGGAAGGGTGTGGTGGAGTGAGTGTCTGGGAGGTGTGCGGGGGGTGCTAGGCTGTGAGGGTGTGGAGGGCGCTGGGCAGTGGGGGAGGTTTGTGTGTTTTGGGGTGCTAGGCAGTGGGGGCCTGTTGGGGGGTGCTGGGCAGTGAGGGAGATCTCATAGACTCATAGACTCTAAGGTCAGAAGGGACCATTATGATCATCTAGTCTGACCTCCCGCATGATGCGGGCCACAAAACCTGACCCACCCACTCCTGGAAGAATTCTCTCCCTTGACTTAGATGTTGAACTCCCCAAATCATTATTTAAAGACTTCAAGTAGCTGAGAATCCTCCAGCAAGCGACCCCTGCCCCATGCTGCGGAGGAAAGCGAAAAACCTCCAGGGCCTCTGCCAATCTACCCTGGAGGAAAATTCCTTCCCGATCCTAAATATGGCGATCAGCTGAACCCCGAGCATGCAGGCAAGATTCTCTAGCCAGACCACCTGGAAAAGTTCTCTGTAGTAACTTTTAATATCCCATCATTGACCATTGTTATTGACCTATTGACTAAAATCACTGTATCCCATCAAACCATCCCCTTCACAAACTTATCAAGCTTAATCTTAAAGCCAGAGAGGTCTTTCGCCCCCTCTGTTTCCCTTGGAAGGCTGTTCCAAAACTTCACCCCTCTGATGGTTAGAAACCTTCGTCTAATTTCAAGCCTAAACTTCCTGACGGCCAGTTTATATCCATTCGTTCTAGTGTCCACATTAGTACTGAGCTGAAATAATTCCTCTCCCTCCCTGGTATTTATCCCTCTGATATATTTAAAGAGAGCAATTATATCCCCGCTCAGCCTTCTTTTGGTTAAGGTAAACAAACCGAGCTCCTCGAGACTCCTTTAATACGGCAGATTTTCCATTCCTCGGATCATCCTAGTGGCCCTTCTCTGTACCCGTTCCAGTTTGATTTCAACCTTTTTAAACATGGGAGACCAGAACTGCACACAGTACTCCAAATGAGGTCTCACCAGTGCCTTGTATAATGGAACCAGCACCTCCTTATCCCTACTAGAAATACCTCGCCTAATGCATCCCAAGACCGCATTAGCTTTTTTCATGGCCACGTCACATTGTCGACTCATAGTCATCCTGCGATCAACCAGGACTCCGAGGTCCTTCTCCTCTTCCGTTACATTCAACTGATGCGTCCCCAGCTTATAACTAAAATTCTTGTTAGTTATCCCTAAATGCATAACCTTACACTTCTCACTATTAAATTTCATCTTATTACTATTACTCCAGTTTACAAGGTCATCCAAATCTCCCTGCAGGATATCCCGATCCTTCTCCGAATTGGCAATACCTCCCAACTTTGTGTCATCCGCAAACTTTATCAGCCCACTCCTACATTTGGTTCCGAGGTCAGTAATGAATAGATTAAATAAAATCGGACCCAAAACTGAACCTTGAGGAACTCCACTGGTAACTTCCCGCCAACCTGACAGTTCACCTTTTAGTACGACCTGCTGCAGTCTCCCCTTTAACCAGTTCCTTATCCACCTATGGATTTTCATATCGATCCCCATCTTTCCAATTTAACCAATAATTCCTCATGCGGTACCGTATCAAACGCTTTACTGAAATCGAGGTATATTAGATCCACCGCATTTCCTTTATCTAAAAAATCTGTTACTTTCTCAAAGAAGGAGATCAGGTTGGTTTGGCACAATCTACCTTTCGTAAAACCGTGTTGTAATTTGTCCCAATTGGCATTGACCTCGAGGTCCTTAACTACTTTCTCCTTCAAAAATTTTTCCAAGACCTTGCATATTACAGATGTTAGACTAACAGGCCTGTAGTTACCCGGGTCACTTTTTTTCCACTTCTTGAAAATAGGAACCAGATTAGCTGTTCTCCAGTCAAACAGTACCACCCCCGAGTTTATGGATTCATTAAAAATTATCGCTAACGGGCTTGCAATTTCCCGCGCCAGTTCTTTTAATATTCTTGGATGAAGATCATCTGGTCCGCCCGATTTAGTCCCGTTCAGCTGTTCAAGTTTGGCTTCTACCTCGGATACGGTAATGTCAATCCCCACTCCTTTATTCCCATCCGTCTCGCTTCTACTATTCCTCAGCCTTTTATTAGCCTCATTAAATACTGATGCAAAATATTCATTTAGATATTGTGCCATGCCTAGTTTATCCTTAATCTCCACTCCATCTACAGTCTTAAGCGGTCCCACTTCTTCTTTCTTTGTTTTCTTCCTATTTATATGGCTATAAAAGCTCTTACTATTGGTTTTAATTCCCCTCACAAGGTCCAACTCTACTCAGCTTTTGGCTTTTCTCACTCCATCTCTACATGCTCTGATCTCAATAAGGTAGGTTTCTTTGCTGATCCCCCCCTCTTCCACTCCCTGTACGCTTCCTGTTTTTTCTTAATGACCCCTCTGAGATGCTTGCTCATCCAGCTCGGTCTAAATCTCCTGCCTACGAACCGTTTTCCCTTTCTTGGGATACACGCCTCTGACAGCTCCTGCAACTTCAACTTGAAATAATCCCAGGCGCCTTCCGCCTTTAGATCCCTAAATATGTTAGTCCAATCCACTTCCCTAACCAGTCTCCTTAATTTATTAAAATTAGCCCTTTTGAAATCGTAAACCTTAGTCTCTGATTTAATTCTGTTAATCTTTCCATTTAGTTTAAATGGAATTAGCTCATGATCACTTGAGCCAAGGTTGTCCCCTACAACCATTTCCTCAACGAGGTCCTCACTACTCACCAGCACCAAATCTAAAATGGCATCCCCCCTCGTCGGTTCAGCAACTACTTGATGAAGGAATTCATCAGCTATTATGTCTAGGAAAATCTGAGCCCTATTATTGTTACTAGCATTTGTTCCCCAATCTAAATCTGGGAAGTTAAAGTCTCCCATGATTACACAGTTCCTATTAGTATTTACTTCCCTAAAAATGTTAATGAGTTCTCTGTCCATATCCAGGCTAGATCCCGGCGGTCTATAGCACACCCCAAGCACTATCCCAGGGGAGGCTCTAGTAGTTCTTTTACACAATGTGAGTAATGCCCATACAGACTCCGTCTTATCCATTCCATCGCTTATTACTTCTTTACAGTTTACCTCATTATTGACATACTATGCTACTCCCCCACCTTTACCTTTGATCCGGTCTTTCCTAAACAGCACATACCCTTCCATATCTGTACTCCAGTCATGACTATTGTTCCACCACGTTTCAGTTATTCCTACGATATCCGGTTTCATTTCTCGGACCAGGAGCTCCAATTCCTCCATTTTGTTACCTAGGCTTCTCGCATTGGTGTATAAACATCTTAATTTATGCCTTTTGGCCTCTCTCACATTCATTCTCCCATTTGATATGGACACTGTACTGCTAGTATGACCCATTAGTCTGGTATCCACCCCCCCCTCCTCCTTATGTCCAATCTCTTCCCCCTGGCTGTATCTGTTCTTATCTCATTGTCCTCCCTCTCAATGTTATAATCTGGTGTGGAGATTAACTGGACATCTCCCAACCGTCTCCCCCAAATTCCTAGTTTAAAGCTCTTTTGATGAGATGAGCCAGCCTCCCTCCCAGAAGTCTATTTCCTTCCCTACTCAGGTGAAGTCCGTCCCGTGAGAACAGTTTTCTGTCCCTGAAAGCCTCCCAGTGACCATACATCCCAAAGCCCTCTTTATAGCACCACTCCCTTAGCCAACTATTTATCATCACAATCCTTTCACCCCTTTACTGCCCTTCTCTAGGAACAGGCAGAATCCCACTGAAGATGATCTGAGCCTCGAATTCCTTAAGTGTCTTCCCCAGCCTGGCATAATCTCCCTTGATTCTCTCTAGCGAGAACCTAGCCGTGTCATTTGTTCCTACGTGAAGGATGATCAAGGGGTTCTTACCTGCTCCTTTTAGGATCCTTTTCAGCCGCAAGTCCACATCCCGTATCTTAGCGCCCGGGAGACAGCACACCCTTCTGTTCTCTGGGTGCGCCCTGGTTACAGGCCTGTCCAACCTCCTCAGTAAGGAGTCCCCAATCACGTACACCTGCCTTTGCCTGGTGACAGTGCAATCTACTAATCTATCCCCTGTTCCCTCTAGTTGCAACCCCTGTCCATTCCTATTTTCCCTTATAGTCTCCTTTATGTCATCCTGTATCCTCCCAGGGCCCAGAATTGGTGCTGTCTCCATCAACTCCTCCCCTCTTTCTATGGGACTAGCTGCTCGTCTCTTTTTCCTCACCCTGCCCCCTTCAGTTACCACCTGCTGCACCCCTCCTCGTTCTCCAAACACCCAAACCTGTTCCTGAGCTCTATTTCTCCTTCACTGGCCCTCCTTTTCCTTTGCCTGCTTCTCACAGTCACATGCTTCCACTGCCCTTGTTCTCCCCCCGGCATTCCCCCCTCACAGGTCTTAGCCCCTGCTACCACCTGTGCCCCTGAGCATTCCCCTTCAGCCCCCACTTGCCTTTGCTCCATCAGGTGCTTGAACCCCCTTCTAAACTCTATCAGGGTATCTACCTGCATCTCCAAGCCTCGGATCTTTTCTTCCAGCAGTTCTATTAGGCGGCATTTCATGCACACATACCTCTGTTCAGGTACCGCTGCTAGGACCATGTACATACCGCAGCTGCCGCATGCAATCATCTGCATTGTGTCACCTGCGGCTTGGCTCATGGCTGCTGTTGCCTGGGCCCACCTGCTCAGCTGTGCCCTCTGCACCTGGGGAAATACAGCACAAAGGGCAGCACGCCCCCCTGCCTCCCCTTCCACCTCCTCCAATGGAACTCCCACTCAAACTCCCATTAGCAGCCCTGTTCGCTGACTCCTGTGCTGCTGCTCGCAGCTGTTGCCGCTGCCTGGCCGGGTGGCCGCTTTTATAGGCCCTCTCCTCAGCCAAGCTCCGCCCCCTAATCAGGTCTCAGCTGCCCGCCCAGCACGCTGCCCCTACAGGCCTCTACACATACAAGCAATACAAAGACAGACACAAATACAGGTACCTTCTCCTCCAATGGAACTCCCACTCAAGGATGTGTGTGTGTCAGGGCACTGGGGGTCTGTGTGGGACATTGTTTAGTTGTGGTGGTGGGGCTGTGGGGAAGGGCACTGGGAGGGAGGGAGGAGAAATCTGTGTGTATTGGGAAACTAGCGAGTGGGGGGTTCTATGTGGGGTGCTGATGTGTATTAAGAGTTACCAGCTGGACTGAGGACTGATAGATTTGGACAGAGTTTATATTGAATGGGCAAATGAAAAAGATTGCAGGGAAAAACAGTAAGGTTAGTTTAGCAGTCTTTGACATTTCGACCAATAAAGAAATTAAAATGCATTTGTAATTACATATCTTATTCTTGGCTGATAATCATTTATTGATATTTTTTAGGAAAATTTTCCATTTAAAACACAAAGTTTTGTTTTTCTTTTTTTACTTATGTCTCTATCTGAAAACCCATATAAATTGACACAAATTGCAAATTAAAACTTTTTAAATGTATAAGCGTTTTACTCACTTGGGTGCATTTGCCTCATGGCACACAAATTTGAACTCTGCTTCAAAAATTTGCACAGAAGAAATTTTTCTTTTACCTTAATTATACTATCTTAGGAGCCCGCTATAACATAGTACCAAGGTTCAATACAAAGTCATATAAAAGTTATACAAAAATGCATAATGCAGAGATTTATAATTAAGGTAAAAGAAAAATTTCTTCTGTGCAAATTTTTGAAGCAGAGTTCAAATTTGTGTGCCATGAGGCAAATGCGTCCAAGTGAGTAAAACGCTTATACATTTAAAAAGTTTTAATTTGCAATTTGTGTCAATTTATATGGGTTTTCAGATAGAGACATCATAAGTAAAAAAAGAAAAACAAAACTTTGTGTTTTAAATGGAAAATTTTCCTAAAAATATCAATAAATGATTATCAGCCAAGAATAAGATATGTAATTACAAATGCATTTTAATTTCTTTATTGGTCGAAATGTCAAAGACTGCTAAACTAACCTGACTGTTTTTCCCTGCGATCTTTTTCATTTGCCCATTCAATATAAACTCATTTAAATATAAAATCTATCAGTCCTCAATCCAGCTGGTAATTCTTAATACACATCAGCACCCCACATCACATCAGCACATCTTAATACACATCAGCACCCCACTCGCTAGTTTCCCAATACACACAGATTTCTCCTTCCTCCCTCCCTCCCTCCCACCCAGTGCCCTTCCCCACAGCCCCACCACCACAACTAAACAATGTCCCACACAGCCCCCCAGTGCCCTGACACACACAGATCTCCCTCACTGCCCAGCACCCCCCAACAGGCCCCCACTGCCTAGCACCCCAAAACACACAAACCTCCCCCACTGCCCAGTGCCCTCCACACCCTCACAGCCCAGCACCCCCCGCACACCTCCCAGACACTCACTCCACCACACCCTTCCCCCTTCCCTGGCCGCACTCACCAGCCCTGCTGGGAGGTCTCTGGCTCCTAGGGTGAGAGCGGCAAGGGGAGTCTCCAATGGTGAGCGGGAGCCGGTTCGCGGGAACCGGTTGTTAAATTTAGAAGCCCTTTTCGAACCAGTTGTCCTGCGCGGGACCGGTTCTAAAAGGGCTTCTAAATTTAACAACCGGTAAGTTGAAGTGACCAGGACCGTAGCTGGGGGGGAGCAGAGGGAGCGGCTGCTCCCCCTGAGCACATTATCCAAAAGTGGCGCCTTAGGAGCCGACCCCATGGGTGCTCCAGCTCTCCGCCCCGCTACCTGGCCCCAGCTCGCCTCCACCTCTGAACACTCCTCCCCGCTTCTCCCCCTCTTCCCCCCGGCTTCCCGCGAATCAGCTGTTCGCGCGGGAAGCCTGGGAGGGCAGAGAAGCAAGCAGCGGCTTCGTGCTCAAGCCCAGGGAGGCGGAGACGGAGCGGAGGTGAGCTGGGGTGGGGGGAGCCGCCCGCGCCACAGCAGGTAACCCGGGGGGAGGGGCACGCAGGGGAACTGCTCCCCGCCCCAGCTCACCTCCGCTCTGCCTCCCTGGGCCTGAGCGCGAAGCTGCCGCTTGCTTCTCAGCCCTCCCAGGCTTCCTTCGCGAACAGCTGATTGGCGGGAAGCGGGGGGCTGCAAACTCAGACTGACCCGGTGCTCCAGGCACTGCGCGGTGGCAGCGTGGCCCGGCTGTAGCGCCGCCAGCCACCTCCAGGCAGCGCGGTAAGGGAGCAGGGAGGGGATGTTGGATAGAGGGCAGGGGATTTCAGGAGGGTGGCAGGGGGCTGGATAGAGGTCGGGGTGATCAGATGGCAGGGAACAGGGGGATTGAATGGGGACAAGGGATCCGGGGGGCAGTCAGGAAGGAGCAGGGGTTGGATGGGGCGGTGGGAGGCAGTCAGGGGCAGGGGTTCCAAGGGTGGTCAGGGGACAGGGAGAAGGGGTGGTTGGATGGGGAATCAGGAGAGGAGTTGGATGGGGCGGCGGCGGACAGTCAGGGGACAGGGAAGGGGGTGGATGGGGAGGGGTCCCGGGGGAGGCATCAAGAAACGCGGGGGGTTGGATGGGGTAGGAGTCCCGGGGGGGGGGGCAAAAAGCGCTCAGGACGGGGGCGGTGGCAGAGCCCTGTGTCCTGCTGGGGGGGGGGGCGAGGGCTCCGTGCCCGTGTCCCGCTTGGGGCAGTGGGGAGGGAAGGCGGCGCGCGCGGGCTCCGTGTCCCGCTTGGGGCCGGGGGGGGTGGAGGCGCGGCGGCGCGCGAGGGCTCCATCCCTGTGTCCCTCTTGGGGCGGGGGCGGGTGGAGGCACGGCGGCGCGCGAGGGCTCCATCCCTGTGTCCCTCTTGGGGTGGGGGGGGGTGGAGGCGCGGCGGCGCGCGAGGGCTCCATCCTATTGTCCCGCTTAGGGCTAGGGTGACCAGATGACAGGAAGAAAATATCGGGACACAAGAGGGGGGGGGAGGGGGGGTCACTGGCGGAGCAAAAAAAACCAAAAAACCGAGTGTGCCGGTGTAAGGACACAAACAGCTCCCTCTCCCAATTCCCTACTGTGAGCCAGTGCTGCCGGCAGTCGGGGGCGGGAGCTGAGAACAGCCCAGGGCTGCGGGCAGTCAGAGGAGATTATGCTTACCCTTCCTTAGGTATGCATACCTTCAGCCTCTGGTTTTTAGGAGCGGGGGAAAAAAACCAACAGAGAACAGCTGAGTGCTGCCGGCAGAGAAAAAAAAAAAAAAAAAAAAAAGCCGAGTGCAGCGTCCCGACCGAAGATCAATCGGGACGCGGGACAAATACCTAAATATCGGGACGGTCCCGATTTTATCGGGACGTCTGGTCACCCTACTTAGGGCGGGGGCGGGTGGAGGCGCGGCGGCGTGCGAGGGCTCCATCCCCATGTCCCGCTTGGGGCAGGGGGGGGGGTGGAAGCGCGCAAGGGCTCCATTTCCGTGTCCCGCTTGGGGCCGGGGAAGGTGGAGTCGCGGCGGCACGCAAGGGCTCCATCCCCCTGTCCCGCTTAGGGCGGGGGCGGGTGGAGGCATGGCGGCGCGCGAGGGCTCCATCCCCGTGTCCCGCTTGGGGCGGGGGCGGGTGGAGGCGCGGCAGCGCGCGAGGGCTCCATCCCCGTGTCCCTCTTGGGGCGGGGGCAGGTGGAGGCGCGGCGGCGTGCGAGGGCTCCATCCCCGTGTCCCGCTTGGGGCGGGGGCGGCGCGCGAGGGCTCCATCCCCATGTCCTGCTTGGGGCGGGGGGGTGGAGGCACGGCGGCGCGCGAGGGCTCCATCCCCGTGTCCCGCTTGGGGCGGGGGCGGGTGGAGGCACGGCGGCGCGCGAGGGCTCCATCCCCATGTCCCGCTTGGGGCAGGGGCGGGTGGAGGCGCGGTAGCGCGCGAGGGCTCCATCCCCGTGTCCCGTTTGGGGCGGGGACAGGTGGAGGCGCGCTAGGGCTCCATCCCCGTGTCCCCCTTGGGGCGGGGGGGGGGGGCGGGCTGGCAGCGAGCGAGGGCTCCGTGCCTGTGTCCTGCTTGGGGTAGGGGGGGCGGTGGCGCGAATATCCTTGCACCGGCACCGGCATTGGGTTGGGGGGGGCGCCTGAAAGCCCCTCCACCGCAGCTCTGATTGGGCTGGACTCAGCCGCAAGCATTGCTGGCTCCTGTTGGCGGGCAGGCACGCCACCGTGGGCCGTATGTTGTGCAGGCCTGCTATATGGCATGAACCTGTTAGTCCCTCGTAGATTAGTCCACACTGCATCTACTTCTGCTGTCAAATCTTCTCGTGGCTCCATAGCATGAGAGGGCTAATGCACAGATTCCATCTCTTCCTACAAGGTCACAAAGAATGTATCAGAAATCGGAGGCTAATCAGTAGAAAGGGAAAAGGTCAATAATGCCGTGGCTGATGTAATGAACCAGCTGTCTTGCAACTCATCCTGTTATGGAAGGAAGACAGAGATGTGAGAGAAATGAGGTTGCAAGGTGCCCCATACATATATATGGGGCTCTGCCAGTTGTGAGAATATGGGACTGAGCAACGCTTTGCAATCTCAGTTCAACAAGTCAACAAAACTTACCTCAGCACAGAAGGCAACTGAGGTGAGCGTGCGCTTCTTCCTGCCCCACTTGGGCCTTGGGCCTGAAATCCTTCCCTCTCTCATGTGGGCCTCTGGAACATAAATACCCATGAGTAACAGGGACAGCAAGCTCTACAGAGCAAATCCATACGGCAGATGGTAGAAAGAATAGCTTATACTATCTATCTATCTATCTATCTATCTATCATTACATGTTAATTCACTTACAGCATCTAGGCCTCCCCATTGTAACTGAATGGCTCACAGTCAGAAGCTGGGATGTATCTGTTGAGGGGCTGGATTGTAGGATGAGAGTCCATGCATAGGCTCAGGCCAATATCTTCCTATGTCACTGTCCAAAGTCTGGCACTAACATTCATATTCAGGCATCTAAACGAGTGGATTGATTTTCAGAGGAGCTGAACAGCCACGGCTTTGGCAGATTCGAGTGAGAAGTTCTTGGTATTCAGCATTTGAGAAAGGTCAGGCCATTTATTTAGGTGCCTGAGTGTGGCATTGCAGCCTCTGTCATGGGTCGTTTACAATGAAGACGGAATCAGCATCATCTCGGCACGACAACCAAGTTCAGGATCTAATCGAGCTGTATCCTCTCTGTACTGCTGTACGGTTGCGAAACATTGGGACTGCGCCACTCAGAGTGGGCAAAGCTGGAGTCTTTCCACATAAAATGCCAATGTTGTATATTGGGCATAGAGTGGAACGACTTCATTTGTAAAGCAGATGTTTATGGTCGCTCCGGTCTACAGACTACTGGGGCCATTGTCTGCAGATGGCGTCTTATGTTTTTCAGACATGTCGCGAGTATGCCACAAGACGTTCCGGCGAACGCCGTTCTTTGAGTGTCTCATAACATCCGAGAGACAATTCCACCAATCAAGGGGTGCAGGCAGCCCAAAGGCAGGCCCCCTATTACATGGGTGCCTCAAGTCTATTCCGACGTTGGGCCCTCGGCCCGTCAAGCATAGGAACGGATCAATGGAGAACAATTGCTACGGCCGACCGTCTGGCTAAGCGTTGAAGAAGAAGTATGGATTTAGGTACTTAACTTTTGACATCCATGTTTGAAAGTGCTGGCCCAAGTGAAATTATATAATGTCAATGGATGGAGAGATGAAGGGTTTTATTTAACTGTCCAAGGGGAACTAGAGGCCTGGATCATACGAACAGCCATATTGGATCAGACCAGTGGTCCATCTAGCCCAGCATTCCATCTTCTGACAGTGGCCAGTGCCAGATGCTTCAGAAGGAATGAACAGAACAGGGCAATTTATCAAGTGATCCACCCCCATCATCCAGATTCCATCACTTCCTACATGGTCACAAAGATTGTATCAGAGAACGGAGTTTAATCAGAAGAAAGGGAAAAGGTCATTAATGCCGTGGCTGATGTAATGAACCAGCTATCTTGCAACTTGTCCCATTATGGAAGGAAGACAGAGACGTGAGAGCAAATGCCCTTGGTTTTACACTAACAGTCTTGTCACCTTTTTGTTTAGCTGGAGCCCGTAGCCGTCATTCTGCTGAGTACTGGGGTCACTTAAACTCATCGCCAGTTGCCTACATCTCATGGGGAACAATGCAGGTAATTACCACAGCATCATGCAGGCTCTGGCTTCGGGGCTGGAGTGGTGGCTCAGCTGACCTCCTCCAGTCACCAACTTCTCTGTGGGAACTCAGGGCCCTCCTGAGTCCCATCAGTGGCTTTGGGAAGGGTCCGGGCCACCCAAGAGATCTCTGTCAGGAGCATTTTCCCTCTCCTCCTGGCCAGTCAAGCAGCAGAGCAGGTTCCTGAATCTAGCTCCTAGGGTCTGACGTGACTGGTTTCTGCCACCATCCCGAACTTGCTGAATGGCTCGTGAGATACTGACATGGACAGAGAAATCTGGATCTTGCTGCAGGCCACTGAGAGCTGAGACAGAGAGAGGAAGCTCAGGTCAAAACACATATCGTATTAGCATGCCCTAGCACCTGCACCATGGGCCTCTGTATCTTCCACAGGGGCGGCTCTATGTTTTTTGCCACCCCAAGCACGGCAGTCAGGTGGCCTCTGGTGGCATGCCTGCGGACGTTCCGCTGGTCACGCGGATTCAGCGGCGTTTCTGTTGGTGATCTGCTGGTCCCGCGCCTTCAGTGTACCTGCCGCCGAATTGCCGCCGAAGCTGCGGGACCGGCGGTCCTCCTGCAGGCATGCCGCCGAAGGCTGCCTGACTGCCGCCCTCATGGCGACCGGCACGCCACCCCCCGTGGCTTGCCGTCCCAGGTACGCACTTGCTGCGCTGGTGCCTGGAGCCACCCCTGATCTTCCACAGCAACTAACTCCTCCCAGATGCTCTGGACCCACCTGGGCTATCAGTGTCATCGCCATCTGATAACCCCTTAAGTCCTCAGTGACATCTGCCCTTGGCAGCACCATCTTCCACTGCATTCTGGGGCATCCACCTCCTTAGCCCCATCTCCCTGACACATGCCAGGGCCTCTCACCCTGCCTGGCATTTACTTTCTCCTTGTAAAACCTTCTGGCACCTCGAGATGGAAGTGACGCCTGACATCAGAGAAAACAAAGCTGGGACTGATGTCCAGGCTCTCTCAACAGCTACCTCTGGCCACGTCTAAATTGAACTCAATGCAGCAGCATGGCGGGGGAGTTGCACTTTTTCCGAGACTGGTTGACAAGCGGGAGGGATAGCTCAGTGGTTCGAGCATTGGCCTGCTAAACCCAGGGTTGTGAGTTCAATCCTTGAGGGGGCCATTTAGGGAACTGGGGTTTAAAAAACACAAACGCTATCTGGGGATTGGTCCTGCTTTGAGCAGGGGGTTGGATTAGATGATCTCCTGAGGTCCCTTCCAACCCTGATATTCTACAAGGAGCATGAGCTCTCCTTCCATATGCAAACACAGCCATGTGGCAACTACTTACACTGAAGTATCAGCTCCTTCTCTTGCCTGACCATGGCGGGCTCTGAGCTTCGAACAGTGCAACCTGGAACGTACAATGGAAATGAATCTTGCAGGAGTTTTCACCTCCCCTGGGGCTACCTTTTAAAAAATGTCAGTCTTTCCAACAAGCAAAACAGCTTTCAAGTGGTCCCTGGGATAATCAGACAAGTCCACAAGCTCCAAGACAGAGAGGCTCATGTCTTGGAAGATACAGAGAGCCTGATTGCCAATGGCTATGGTATTGCTGCAGTCCCACAGGGATTCCAGTGGGTGGAGCTGGAGGGTAGGGTTGTAATTTGCTCCAGGCCTTTTGATATAATCCCCAGCCCAACTGCCTCAAGGGCAGGAAATCTAGACACTAGGATCCCAGGGGGTTAATTCTTGCTGCTAGTGCCCTCCAAGCAGAACACAGGACAACCTCTCAAATAGAAGTTGCTTAAGAAAAGTATCAGACTTTTCTTAAACAGTTTCTCAAACAGTTTCTCCTCCCTTGGTGTTCACACCTCAACTGCTAGCAGAGCACCTCACCCTCCCTGATTGAACTAACCTCGTTATCTCCACACTGATATATACCTGCCTCTGGAGATTTCCATTACTTGCATCTGAAGAAGTGAGGTTCTTACCCACGAAAGCTTATGCTCCCAGTACTTCTGTTAGTCTCAAAGGTGCCACAGGACCCTCTGTTGCTTTTTAAGAAAAGTAGTGGTTACCGATAAAGATGGCTGCTGCACGTCGTATTGGAGCCTGGGGGCTTTGGAGGTGATCCAGACATTGGAGCAAGATGTCAGATACGTTCTTGAGCTTCAGCACCTAGGAATAGAAACCAAAGAAGCTTCTTGTTGCTGGGGCCACAGGGTGAGGAGAAGAGAGATTTCATCTGCTTGGCTTGGAGGGGTGGGAAGAATGCAGCTCCCATCTCCATGTATCCTGGGGGCGGCCATCTACATGCCAGGCAGTCATTAAATGACCATTTCAGAGTGTCACCAGACACATTGCTGGTGTCTGAGCTGCTGGCACTGCAGGGCTGGAGCCTGGCACTAGAGAACACTGAAGCCCGGTTGTATGGGCTTCATCTGGGGAGGACATTAGAGAGAGTGCAGAGCATAAGAAATACGGTGCAGAAGTGGCCAATGGGCTGGGGTAAGGTGAAAAATGGGGACATCCAGTTTCCTGCAGGATTCAGAAGGCATTTTTGCCATCAACTGATTCTTTATGTTCTGAGCTTTCACCTCCGTACTGAACTCCTGGCCAGGTCTGGCTGTTCAGATCTGACAGGCACTGGGAGGAGTGGGGGAGCTGGGTGCTTCTAAGAGGAAGCCAGAGTGCAGTATGCTAGTACTAGACATGCAATCAGAGCAGTGAGTGAGGGAACACGTTTCCGGTCCCACATCTAGAAGCAGCACTCACGAGAAGCCGATTGTTCACTTACAGAGTGCTGGCAGATCTTGTCCACCACCTGGGGATGGGTGTGCCAAGCCTTCTTGCTGTTAATCTGCTTAGGACAAGACCATCCCAGGAGCTGAAAACACCCAGCCAAGGCTTTCTGACACCTCTGCAACACAAGATGGGACAAGGAGAGTTTGCATCATGAGAAGAGCTGGAATCTGTGGTCACTCTGCAGTGAAAAGCCAGCTGAAATGATCAATGAGGGAAAGGAATGTGGGGGTCACATGGTATCCTGCTGACCCTTGGTGTCTCTTTGTTCCTATTAGTGGAGGCTCCTGGAGTTTGATCTTCATGGTGGCTGCAGTTCAGTGACTTAGGAAGTGGCTGCTGGGAGCCATAAAACATCTCCACTTGTGTGTCCATTGAAGGCCAGGGAACTTGCTTGGGTAAGCAGGTAGGGCTGAGATTTTTCACTTTTGGGAGGCGGCTCTGGAGACAGACCTAGCTGGAGAGCTGGAGCAGTCAGGGCCTGCTGCACCAGGGAGCACATGGCAGCGGGACTCACCTTGCCCACGTCAGGGTCCTCGTCCTGTAAGTGAAGGAGCAGTGGGACTAGGCTGCGGGTCACTTCCTCCTGCAGCAGGGGCTTCTGCCTCCTCTTCACTGTGTTAAGCAACTTTGTAAAGAGCATGATGGCAGCAGAGCGCACCTGGGGTCTCACCTGTGATGGACACACAACCATGAGGGGATGTCACCGAGGGAGCTTCACACTCTCCTTACAGGGTGAGCTTGGCACAATGCAAACCACAGATAGGGGCCAGTCTGACTAATAACTCCATGGTCTGCCCACCAAGAGGACACCCATTTGCAGAAAGGTTTGGGTGGAGGGGCAGACAACACAGGTTAGGACAGTGGTTCCTAAATTTCCCTGGAGGCCTCCTGTAAGTGCTGACTCCATCCACAGTGAAGGGCTCTTTGGAGGGTTTCTTTAATGGGTTCAACACTTTCATAGTTTCATAGCATTTAAGGGCCATTCATTCATCTAGACTCCAAAGCACAGGACATTACATTTCACCCCATGACCACTACATTGAGCATGTTAACTTGAGTTAGATTAAAGTATATCAGTCCTCAGGAGACCAAACGGTTGCATGCCACACACAGAGAACACGAGAGACCAAGGTGTCACCAATGCCTGAGGCCCAGGCAATGGCTCGGAACTGATCAGGTCAGATATGCCACCACTACAACTCCAGAGTCACAACACTGCCTGGCTGGGGATGGGCAGGTCAAGAGCCCCTGACTTACAGCATCGAGTAAGGGGATTAGCTTCCTGGCCACGCTGGTGCGCTCATTCCCATCCAGGCTCTGCAGAAGGTTCTGAACAGCTGAGATGGCCTCCAGAATACTCCCATCATCCTTCTCATCCGAGCCCCAAAGGATGGCAGGCAGCAGGGCCTTGACTTGTTCCACCTACACACACACACATGGGGGGACTCATCAGATCTCCCAGCCCTCCAGAGAGTACAAGCCACAGTGCCAGGGCTGTGTTTATTCTACCCCGTGGCACCAAGTCAGAGAGAAGCTCCGTCTCCACAGTTGGAGGCGTGGTTCTTTAGAATCGATGGGGATGCCTGATGAGGCAATCAGTGAATCCTAACCCTGTCCCGGGTCGTTCTGGTGTAGGGTGGGCAAAGCTGTGGTTTGCTTTGGGGCTTTTCTCTCTTTTCTACGTGCTATTAATTATTATTATAGCAGATGCTGGCAGCAATCTCCATAGTTAAGGCTGGTACACAGTTTCCATTCTAGTTGCTCCTTTTGATACGCTCCTAAAAACATTCCCTTTTTGGATGGAAATGTTCCATGCTGTCTCCCCAGTCAATTGTGATTTTTTCCTGGGGAGATTGCGTCTCTGAGCTGTAGGACAGTTTTTCCACTTACAAACAAACAAACGAAAACGTCTAGCCACCTTCTTTTCCCATGCAGACAATCCCCCAAATGGTGAAACTTGGGGAAAAAATCAAACCTGGCCCATAGGGAGTCCTAGGTGAGAGCTGAACCCTCTGCAAAGTTTGAGAAACTTGGACCTGATAGTGCAAGGCACTGAAATATCATTTGGGGGCAGGGTCACAAACACTCTAAGAGAGTGCTCTGCCTCTCTCAGGGCCAGAGACTTTGGGGCCAGCCAGCCCCATGCATTAATCAGATGCAGCGGAGGAGGAGAGAACTATTTTGGGCTGTCAGGAAGGAAGGGGAAGCAGGAGCAGGGGGGAGTGGCTCCTAGAGTACCCTGGGAGGGAAGGCAGGGGGAATCTGATGGGGGAAAAGGGTCTCCAGGGAGGAAGCCTTGGGAAGCAGTCCTCCCCCAAGAGAACAAAGAACTCCGCGGAGCCTGGGGGCAAAGAGCTTGCAGAAGGGGTGCCCAGGAAGGGGGCCAAAGTTAAGTTTTCTTATGTTTACTAAGGACAGGGTGGAACCTTTGTTGAGTGAGCTCAGAAGAGGAGATGTGGTAATGGCAGAAGATCCTGTTTCTGATTTTTAGTCTGTTGGACATTGTCAGGTTTGATTCTGAGGGTTTTATCTTTGGCCTTCAAAGGCTTGTTTGTTTTAATAAATGAACCTGAATAAGGGTGTTATTGAACGAGGTATTTGTGAAGTCAAGCCGAGGAGGGGAAAACTGAGGCAGTGCTGCAATGTTGGGTCTTGCCACTGGAGGGGGCTATGAGACAGGGCCTTGTGTGCTCACTAAGGTCCTTAGACCAATCAAAGTCTTCCTTTGTGACAGCACCAGGATTGGTGTCTCCAAGAAGGAACAGGAATGCTGCTGGGGTAATTTGCATGCGGGAGAATTAGGGTTACCATATCTGAACTTTCAAAGAGAGGACACTCCATTGGGGGGGGGGGTAGCCCCGCCCCCTAGCCACTCCCTCCCACTTCCCGCCCCCTGACAGCCCCCCCAGAACCTCCGACCCATCTAACACCCCCTGCTCCCTGTCCCTGACTGTCCCAACCCCTCTCCACACCCCTGCCCCCCTGACAGCCCCCCCCGAACTCCCGACCCATCCAACCCCCCCCTGCTCCCTGTCCCCTGACTGCCCCCCTTCTCCAACTCCCCGGCCCCCTTACCGTGCCACTCGGCTTAGAGCAGGTGTCTGGCTCCACGCCCCAAGGAGCGCCCCGCCCGAGTGCTGCCGAGCGGCGTGCTGAGGCTGTGGAGGAGGGGGGAAGCAGGGGAGGGGCTCTGGCCGCTGCTGCCAGCCCCGCCGCCGCATTCCCTCACAGGCGAACAGCCCTGCCCCCCAGCGCTGCCGGGCGACGTGCTAAGGCTGCAGGGGATGGGGGGAGCTGGGAAGGGGCTTTGGCTGCCGAGGCCCCAATGCGAGCGGCGCTCGGCCGCCCTGTCAGCCGCTTTTCGGTCGATAAATAGCCGACTGGGGGGAAATCCCAGACATTTTTAGATTTTTAGAAATCCCCCCCGGACGGCTATTTAAAGAGCGAAAAGCCGGACATGTCCGGGGAAACCCGGACGTGTGATAGTCCTAGGAGAGTGATAATGTCCACCTGAAATCCAAGCAGTAAAATCCCATCTAAAATACTCTCTGAGGAAAGATCTGCATTGAGGGGCCGTTGTGATCCCCGTTCCTGCTGGGGAAATGGAGGCACTGAGAGGGTCAGCAAGTCAGCAGCAGAGGTGGGCTCAGAACACTGTGCCTCACTGCCTGCCCAGAACTCAGTCCACTGGGTCACAGCCACCCCGTTCGTTTTCCAGTTAACCAAGCCTGGGCTCTCACCTTCCCTGGTTGGGTTGCCAGGATGCCGAGTCCTCTTAGACCAAGTGAACGGAAAACTGGGCTGGCGTGTTTTGTCCACTCCTCGAGACGGTCCAAAGTGTCTGGATGTGGGAGCTTCTTGGCCTCTTTGTAACGCAGAAGCTGAAAACAACACAGAGCGAATCAGCAGCAGGGTGCTTACCGGAAAACTTTGTGTGTCGGTTCTGTGGAGAGGCATCATAACCTCCATGTTGTACCGTCCATTGCTATACATCAGCCCCACTTTGTGTGTGACACCCAGTCCTCCCACTGACTTCCTGGGGCTTCGACTGGCCGTTAGCACTAGACTCAGCCATAGGCGTTAGCAGAGCTGCTCTACCCTCCAGGAGAACATGTAGGGCAACAAACTGTTCAGTGACCATTTGTATGGCGGACTCTTGTGCATCTGGGGGTTTGCCAAGAGCAGCCGAACCCCTCGTGGTGACCCTGTGAAGCAGAACAAGCCACTCTGAGATCACGCGAAAGCTGGGACTGAGAAATCAAACCCCTGAGTTGAAATCCTGATCCCACTGAAGTCAGTGGAAGTTTTGCCATTGATCGCAATGGGCCCAGGATTGGACTCCTGGTGAGGAGAGAATTAAACCCCATCCCTTAATGAGTTAGATGAGGAGACAATCCCTGAAAACTGTCAATAGGAACTAGCCAGACAGAAACCGTGGAAATGGGGAGGACAACCTAGCGATGGACTATAGAGCCACCTCATTCCTGGTGATGTGCCTCTAACTAACCCATCCAATAGAGAAGGTTAAAGATTGCTCACCACATTCAGAGCTAATGATCCTGCATCTGGGGGAGCTTTTACCATGATCCTCTCTCCTCCATACCCACTCAAAATGCCCCTCTTTGCTTTTCCTTAGTGACTTCGCAGGGAGGAACCTTTCATGGACCTGCAGAAAGGCTGATGCTGACAGGAGACCCAGCTGCCCTTCGGGAGAGTCCAGGCTGATGCTGTTTTACAGAACCTTAGTTTCTTGGATATTCCCATCAGGCTCCTGATTACAACTTTGGAGCAACCAATGATCCCCTAAAGGATCCATCTCAGATTTTACACTGAGCGTGCTAGGACAAGACTGGGGGAGCCTAGTCAGTGCTGCATGGACACCTGGCAATGTGGACATGACCAATAAAGCTCATCGTTTATGTAGCGCAAGAATGAGTCTCAAAGGCTTGATTTAAGCAGTTGCTCACGAATCTAGGACACAAGACCCAATTGCTCTCATCAGCTAATGAAACTTACTTCTACAAAGAAGGCCATCATGGTCAGCCTGTGTTTCTTATCACCTCTGTCGAGGAGCGGGATCACTAGGTCCAGCAGCATCCTTGTGGTCTCAGGGCAAGCATAGTGCACCACGGCTCTGTGACACAAAGCAGAAATACCTTTGTTAGTAAGGGAAGAAGCACATTCTGCAACAAGGGGGTGAGGGGTCAGCTTGGGGCCACATGGCAGCCCAGAAGTGAGGACTGTTTCATTCTGGAATTGCCCCCACTAGCAGGACTGACTGCACGGAAAACGCTTGTGTATTACCTGGCCAGCAGGCTCGCCCCACGGAGGTGATCTTGGGGGCTTTGTAGGAGGATCCAGCCTTGCTCCTTCTCCATAACAGTCAGCTCGGAACGGCAGCCAACACAGAGAAGCAGCATCTTTATAGCCTCCACTGCAGAGCTAGATTCAAACAACACACCAGCGTGACTGAGTGCCAGGAGCCCCCTCATGGTAGGTCTGTCAGGGAGTGACGGATTCACTTGTGTGTGGAAAGACACACCAATGGTTTAAATAGAGCTTAGGAAGGCACAGGTTCGTGATTGGGGTTCCTAGGCACTATAGTAATACAATTTAATAATATGAAGAAAGAGAAAGACTTCTGAGCAAATCCTACAGACAATTGCACATCAGCACTAGGGCATGTCAATGTCACAGAACAGGAGAACTTCAGCCCTTTAGTGTCGGACCCACATTCCTTTGACACACTGGCAAATTGGCTCCCACTAATTTCTCCCCATAGCTGCTGGGATAGTCTTTCTACTTCCTCTGCAGTGCATTGGTCGGTATGTCATTTACCACTGAGAGACACCCTTGCAACCTAAGCCCTGCCTGCTAACTCCCTGAGAATTAGAGAGTTATGGGAAACCTGCAGGGGCCACATGAGAGCTGGAGAAGAGAACTATGACTTCTCTATGACTGTCCATGTAATTAGACTGTTGACTTTCCAGTAGGCGCAGTACCTGGTGTGGAGGCTCTGCCAGCTGCTTTCCCTTCCAGAGACTTTATGCTCTGTCCCAGGCTGAAATGGATTTCGACAATAAAAGCCATTAGCAGCTGAGGATAGAGGCGGGTTGTGGCATCTTTGGACTTGCTCACCGAGATCATCTCATAGAGGGCGCATGTGGCCTGAAGAGGGAACAAGACAGACACAAGCTTACTTGGAAATCCTACTCCCTCCTGCGTCAGTTCTCAGGACTTCCTGCTTATGTGCTATGAAACTCCCCTGATTCATGGAGAAACAAACCGAGTTAAACTGCCCTGAGCAGCAGGGCAGGGGAAGCCGGGCACTGGCAGGTTGAAGGCTTTGCCTTGTGGAGTCTGGTGACACTAGGCTGCATTGCCACACAGGGGACCTAGCTTTGATTTAGGATCTCGCAGAGCTTCCTGACCTGCAGGGGCTGCAGAGACAGCATGCTTGGGGTGGGGGTAATGCCTCATGGGACTAAGAATAGGAGAGAATAAATTAATGAAGAGAAGAGTGGCTCTTTCATCAGCTTCCTCGGCATCTTTCTTCTCCCTCATTTGGACTTCCACCGTCATTCTTTCATGCTTGCATTGTTTCTTGGCTTCCAAGTGCCTCAGAGGGGCCTTTTCTTCTGCATCTGGGGTATAGGGGGGCTGAGACCCTGCTTTTTGGTCAAAGTCCATGAGCAAATCTCTCAGTTCGTGTTCTGCGGCTTTCTTCTTAACAGATAGCCCCCTTTCTTTACATACTTCAAGTTCTTTTGAGTCAAGACTCTCATGGGATTGTGATTCACCCATTGTAACTCATCTTTAACCCTTAAAACTCTCCATATCAAATTTAAACTTTAAATAGTGTTGGGTTATGATCTTTAAGCCCAATTGACCTGTGGCATGTGACTCCTGTGCTGACTACGCCAATTGTCACGCTCTCTGGAGTGGTTCACAACCGTGAGTGCCAATCTTAGATCAGACTGTCATAAAACAGGGCAGGCACCCCAAACTAGTAGTATATTCTATAATTGGATTTCACAAAGCCAGTAACAATTGTGCATTCCTGGATTACAGTACCAGTTTTACCAAGGACAGTCTTACCACAGACAGTCCCCTTAGACATTCTAGCCTATCTTGCCACCCAGACAAACTGAACTTTGTGATTAAAAGTTGTTAAAACCAAAAATCACACCACATCAGGTTACTCCCAACCCCAAAGGGTCAGTCACTTACCATAGGTCAATTGGTATTCTGGATCTCACACCAAAAACAACACTGGCAGCCAATTCTCTAGTAAACTAACTAAAGATTTATTAGCTAGGAAAAATAAATGAGAGTTATTGAGAGGTTAAAGCAGGTAAAATACATTAACAGGTGAGTCAAAATTTGTAAATCACAAATGATAGCAGAGATGTAGTAATCTCTTGGTTTCCTAAAAGTCTTTTCAGGAACCCAGATGTTTCTGAGGATCTCCATTTTGCATTTGGCATCTTCCCTGTAAGAGTCCAAACAGTCAGAGATACAGGATCATTCCTTGACATCTATTTTATAGCTTTTCCAGAAACCAATCTGAACGGTGTCTTTACCCAAGTGGGTTTTGATGAGTAGGAAATTCAGACTTAGTCTGTGAATTCCCGTTGTCAAACACAGTAGCCTTGCTTTGAAGTTAGCAGTCTTCTTCATTTACATTTCCAAGTCTCCAATTGTGTTTGATGGGTAATTTAATTACAGGGATATACACGATGCCAATGTAATGTAATAGCAAACAAGAATCCTTCATTAGTTTTCATAAACTTTACACATCAAGTTCATTCTCATCTTTTAACACCAACGTACACTTTTGATCTAGGGGTAACTAATTACAGGGATATACACAATACAATAGCAATCAACAGGTTATAAAGATAAGTGTTTCCTTTAACTTTTCCTTTGAACTAAACAAACACACAAGTGAACTGCCTGATTACACTACAATAGCTTTTGACTTCTTTGATTTCTGTTAGCATCTGAGTGAATTAGCCTGCAACCCTATCCTGAGCTGGCACCAGGGCAGACAGTGTCACAGGGGTTTCTCAGAGCTCCAACATGGATGCGATGAATGGAACCCTCCCCCAAGGGTTTGTCAGGACATTATGGAGTAGCCCCAAAAAGGGAGGGGATAGTCTGTCCCTGTAAAGGTAACGGTGCTAGGGGTCAGCCCACTCTTGTCACGTGGCGTGGCCCTGTCAGATTTTGAGATGTCTGATATACGTAAGGAGCTGGGAAATACTGGTAGGGAAGAAGTGGTCCAAGGAATAAGTCGTGTTCAGGAGGAACTCCTGTTATGTTTCTGTAAGGACCTGGGACCAGGAGCCTTGCAAAATGGGAGGGCCAGGACTCCCCTCTCTCCCAGTGAATTGGGATGAGCTTTAGGAAGGGGATCAGCATACATGCTGCCTCCTCCCTCCTAGCAGAGAAAACACCAGCAGGAGAAGGCTGAACCCAGGGGTGCTGGAACACGTTGTGTAGTGGGGGTGCTGAGAGCCATTGAACCACACTGTAAACCCTGTATATGATGGAAACTGCTTCAAGCCAGGGGGTGCTACAGCACCCGCGTTCCCCCAGTTCCAGCACCTATGCCTGAACCCTCTGAGCCTGAGGACTGACTGGGGAAAAAGGGCCACCAGGAGAATCTGGCTAAGGCCCCACAGTTGGCTAACTTACAACCCAGCATAAAGGAGGAGACTGGGGGAGTCCTGCCTGCAGGAGAGGTGGAGGGACTGCCTGAAGTAAATGCCATCTCCAGGAGGAAGGCTAGGGGGTGGGGAATCCTGTCTTATGGAGGGAAACCAGAAGGACTGTCAGAAACACAGCCCAGCTGCTGCCAGGGAGGCTGGGAACAGCTTTGGGGAAGCTCCTCAGAAGTTGGGTGGGAAGAAGTCACAAGGAGCCACAAATCCAGGGCGGGAAAAGCAGAAGCTGCAGACCCATGGGAGTTGTTAACAAGCAGGGAAAAGGGAGGAACAGCTCAGGGAAGTGGTGAGGGATTGAAGGAACAGTCCTTAGCAGCCTATCATGGGGTCCGTGGGCTGGAACCCAGAGCAGAGGTCAAGTCTGGGTTCCCCAGCAAGAGGCAAAGTACCGACCTCAGGACTAAGAGACCAAGAATGATGAGGCTCAGATGGGGGCTGAGGGCCTGGCACAGAGGCCACTACATGTTGGGTTTTCCCATATTGGACTTTTCTGTTAACCCTGGAAGAGGTGACGTGGCCAGAGGGCCAGACCATGGAACCTGCGGAGTGTTGCAGAACCAGGAGGCTGGACAAGGGGACACCAGTGTAGAATAAGCCCTGCAACATCATGTCCTGGCATGAGGAGGCGCGTTGGCGGTGAGTGTGCCCTGTGACCGAGACATAGGATAGATTTAACTGTATGGGGCTATGGATGTTCGAACAGTGACTTACGGCAGCAGACGTGTGAGAGGCTTGGTGCTCAGAGCTGTGGTGACTCTGCAGCTTCACAACCAGGTTCTCCATCACCTGTCCTCCGAGGGCCGGGTCAGCAGACAGGAACTGCCACAGCTCGGCCGAATTGCTAGAAATTCAGAAATACGGCAACATGAGGGACTGGATGGCTTAGGAGAAAAGCTATTAAACCTCTTCACCAATGTAACCTCTTTGTAAGAGAAATCCTCCGGTGGAGCCAACGCCCTGCCCAGCAGTCCAGTCCCCAGAGCTTGTGCAATTCAATGTGGAGCAGGAACAAGGACTCCATGGACCTCAGATTGAGAATCGCTGGCACAGGATATGGAGCATTTCAACTCAAGGCTGCCAGTGTGACTCTGGCCTCAGTTGGTCACGACCTGATGGCTGATGGCTGATGGCTAATACCGAGAGGCTGATGGCTAATGGCTAATACAGCTTCTCTGGCAGCAGATGTCCTATATGAAATGAACTAAGGGTCTCGGACCAGTGCCCAGTGCACGCTGTCCACATTACAGAGTCAACCACCATACTTGGCCCTTGTTGGTAGGTTCAGGGATTGAACGGGACATGGAGGCTGAATGAGCCTTTCTTGCCTAGTCGGCAGCCCCTCCACCTATGAGCTCAGAGTGTTGTTAGGGGCAGTGTGGAGGAAGCTTCGTCGTCACTTCCTGGGCTGCAGCTGAGGTCTTCATTGTCCAAGGGTGTCAATGGGGCACCTTTCACCAGCATTAAATTCCCTTTAAAAAAAAAAGGGAGCGGGCATGCAGCAGCGTGGCTCAGCTCTCAGCAGCGCTCAGCCAATAACTGTGTGAGGGAGGGTTTCAGTGGAGTCCCCTGATATGCAGGGCTGGCTCTAGGATTTTTGCCGCCCCAAGCAAAAAAAATTTTGGCCGCCCCCACTTTTTTTTTCGTGCCCCCCTCCCCCGGCCCCGTCCCAACTCCACCCCTTCCAAACTCCTTCTCCAAATCCCCAGCCCCTCCTCCTCCCCCGGGTGTGCCACATTTCCCCCCCATTGCTTCCTGGAGGCCCCCGCGACCTCCCTCCCTAGCTCACCTCCGCTCCGCCTGCTCCCCCGGGTGCGCTGCCGCTCTGCTTCTCCCCCCTCCCTCTCAGGCGAAGGAGGGGGGGAGAAGCGGAGCAGCGGCGCGTTCAGGGGAGCAGGGGGCTGATAACTACTGGAGCCAGAGAAAGTCCTGTCTGGGGGTTGCAGGTCCTCTCCAGCTTCTCAGGGGCTCTGTTTTACTCCTTTCTATTTCAGGGCCTCAGTGGCTGATGAGGCTTCTGCTGCGAAACCATATCACTCACAGTGAGGCAAGAGGACTAGTTAAACCATTACAGTGGCCAACCTAGGAGTGCTGCCGTGCACGTCAGGATGTGCATTTAGTGGTGTCAGACACCTACTTCTCAGGCATCCGAGGTGCAAGGGTCACCATTAAAAGATCAGCAGTTGCGGGATCCATGTAGTAATATTAGTAATGACTGTTACAGTACTCGGTCTTTGACTGTGACTGTATGTGATACCCTCCTACAACACATCCCAGCATAAATACAGCACCCAAGTCCTGATTATGACACCATCACCATACTTCCTGGCTTGCAGCCTGACCCAAAGACCATTGAAATCAATGGAAAGACTTCCATTGGCTTCAATAGGTTTTGGATCAAGCCTATATAGCACAGACCTCGTTGTGACAGCTTCTAACAACCCAAAGTACTAGAGCAGTAGGCGTTCAACCTTCCCCATATGGACACTCCCTTTCCTATACTAGGACCCTCCCAGAGTCCCCTTCCAAACTAGCCAAGACCCTGTCCCATTTGGCAATAAGGAAAGGGCAGGGTGGCTGTGCCCCCCAGGTTGGGAACCCATCTGCTAGAGCAGTGGTTCTCAATCAGGGATACACATACCCCTGGGGGTACACACAGGGGCGGCAGGTTTGTATAATTTTTGGCATTGCCCAGAATGGGTCCAAGTCCCGCCTCCCCCTACACCTGCCTCAGGCTCTGGGAGGGAGTCTGGGTGCGGCAGGGGGTTTGGGGTGCAGGTTCTGGGAGGAAGTTTGAGCACAGGCTCTGGGAGGGAGTCTGGGTGCGGGAGGGGGTTTGGGGTGCAGGCTCTGGGAGGAAGTTTGAGTGCGGGCTGTGGGAGGGAGTCTGGGTGCGGGAGGGGGTTTGGGGTGCAGGCTCTCGGAGGAAGTTTGAGTGCGGGCTGTGGGACGGAGTCTGGGTGCGGGGGGGGGGGTTGGGGTGCAGACTCTGGGAGGAAGTTTGAGCACAGGCTCTGGGAGGGAGTCTGGGTGCGGGAGGGGGTTTGGGGTGCAGGCTCTGGGAGGAAGTTTGAGTGCGGGCTCTGGGAGGAAGTTTGGGTGCGGGAGGGGTGCAGGCTCTGAGATGGAGTTTGGGTGCAGGCTCTGGGTTGAGGCAGGGGACTGGGGTGCAGGAGGGGTGCAGGCTCTGAGATGGAGTTTGGGTGCTGGGTGCAGGCTCTGAGCTGGGATAGAGGGTTTGGGTGTGGGAGGGGGCGTGCGGCTGGTCCAAGGATGAGGAGTTTGGGGTGCAGCAGGCAGGCTGACCCTGGGCTGGGGCAGGGGGACAGAGAGGAGGACTCCCCCCAGCCCTCTCCCTGCTGGCGGCAGCGAGCTCTGGGGGAGAGGAAGGGAGGAGCCTCCTCACCGACCCCCAACACGACACTCATCCAAGCCCCCCCAGGCTGCTGCTCAGGAGGTCCAGCCAGGATAAGCCTCCCCCTCCCCTCCCCCGAGTCGACTCGGAGTCTCCTGCCGGGGGGTGGGGGGGGAGGGCTGCCATGCGCTCCTCCCCTCCTCCCTCCGCAGGCGCAGCAACCGCCTCAGCCTGCCCCCGGCGCCACTTTCTTGTAGGCGGCTGCGGCAGCGGCTGGCGAGGGAGCACAGTGCGGAGCTGCAGGGGGCAGCCGCCTGCTGCCCAGGGAAGGCAGGGGCGCTTGGGGGAGGCGCGCGGGGGTGGCAGCCGGTGCTGGGAGAGGTGCGTGGGGGCGGCAGGTGGGGCTGGGAGAGAGACCCGGCCCCGAACATTGGTGGAGCCGGTCCCCTGGGCCCTGAATTTTCTCAAGCCCGGGCACCATGGGCCCATATAACTTGCCGCCCCTCGGGGTACAGGGGGTACATCAACTCATCTAGATATTTGCTTAGTTTTACAACAGGCTACATAAAAAGCACTAGCAAAGTTAGTCCAAACTAACATTTCATACAGACAATGACTTGTTTATACTATCTACTATATCAGTGTTTCTCAATCTGGGGGTGGCAACCCCCAGGGGGGTCATGGGATGGGTTTAGGGGGGTCACAAGTTTAGGGTCGCCCTTGGGGGTGGCAAGCAGGGCCCCCGCAAATCTAAGATACATGCAGAAGCTGAAGCCCAAGCCAAGCCCAATGCCTAGGTTTGCCAACTTTGTAATATTTAAAAACCGGACACTCATGCAGGAGTGCTGGACCTCTTCTGCCCTGCCTCTTCCCCCCGAGGCCCTGCCCCCCATTTGGTCCTCTTCTCCCCTTCCACTGTTGCTCACTGCTCTTCCCCTCTTCCCCGCCCAGGTCAGGAGCAATTTGCCTGCTGGGAGCTGCAGCCCCATGATGTGGGTAGGTGGTGGCCCCGGTTGAGTAGGGGCTGGTGCGGGTGATAACCTGGCACCTCCCCACCTCCCTCACCCTCAGTAACTGGACTTTGGGTGTCCATCAGTAGATCTGACCGGACACTATCAGATCCCCTTTTCAACCAGAATTTCTGGTCGAAAACCGGGCACCCGGCCACCTTACCACCGCCCGGGGCTCAAGCTGAAGCCCAAACTCCGCCACCTGGGACTGAAATCAGTGTCTCCTGAAAGAGGTACAATAGTCTGGAAAGATTGAGAACCACTTGCTAGAGAGTAGATCACTCTTTATGAGCATTTGTTGTCTTCACTGTTGTAGCCGTGTCGGTCCCAGGATATTAGAGACACAAGGTGGGTGAGGTTCTATCTTTTATTGAACCAACTTCTGGTAGTGAGAGAGACCAGCTTTTGAGCTACACAGAGCTCGTCTGTCTCTGTCTGAAGAAGAGCTCTGTATGGCTCCAAAGTTTGTCTCTTTCACCCACAGAATTTGATCCAATAAAAAAATTGGACCTCACCCATCTTGTTTCTTTCTGAGCATGTCATTTCTAGCCATGAGTAAGGGCAGGAGCTGTAATTCTTGGGTAAGCCATACACAGTAGAGATGGGCGATCCAGGGACAGGAAGTAGTTTGGAGCTGTGCGATACCGTATTGTACTGACACCAATGTAGAATGGTCATTAGTGCCAGGATGTGATTACCTCTGCGATCCTGGAGGGGCTGTTGCAAACCACAGTGGGGCTCCAAGCAGCCAGAAATTCCTTGTTCCTCTGTTCAGTCCATTCCACATTGTTTCTGTCCAACTGTGCAACTGAAATACATGTTAATAACACTCTTAACTTTCCATTCTGCTTCCTGGCTTCTGCTCTCATCCCTCTTTACTGGACAAAGCCCTTTGTTTGGCCCTGATCCAGGAAAGCATTTAAGCACGTACATTATTCTAAGCAGATGAATAATCCCAGGGACTTCCGTGGGACTACTCGCCTGATGAAAGTTACAGATGTGCGTAAATGTTGTGCTGGATCAGGGCCTTGACCCCCAGAGTAAAGTGGCTCTATCAAGTGGTGACTGGAATCTAGCCAAAACACTTCAGTGGCATAGAAGTGGATTAACACAGTCATGAATCGAGCCCCAGATTTGGATCCAGATTTCCAACAGCCATCAAAGTTCTGGGGCGTTCGGGGTACAGGCATCTCGAACTGATCTAATTGGTCTGATGGCGTTTAATCCCCTATCATCGTGTCCCACTGACCCTTCCCATTCCCACTGATGGAATGAGCTCTACCAGTCTCAGTTTGCGGTAACGTGTGTTGCCTTTCTCTGTATTCCCTCCCTCCCCTTTCCTTTCTTTGAAAGTCAGGGCTAGAATTACAGGATGACTATCAGACGCTTGTTTCTAGAGCCACAAAAAAACCAGCACTCTGTTCAAAGGAACAAATACCGAGCCAGATGCTCTACTTCTTCCTCAGGCACTATCCTGAACGGGAGCTTTGCCTGAGGAAAGTCTCTAGCATTTAGCTCCCAGGAGGGGAATTCAGATGCTCAACAGTGCTTCTCTTACTCTTTTGGCGCCACGCAATAGAGACGAGGTAACCAACAGCCTCTGCTGCCTTTGAGCGGATCGCCTTGACGGGATCCCCACAGCGGATCCCCAGCACTGCAACCAGGTGTCCGAGCTTGGTGAATGGAGACGCTTCCTAATTGTACAAAAGAGAAGAGGAGGAATCCATTACCACTGCAGGTCAAGCGGGCTGTGTCGCCTAGGCAAGGAGTCTATATCCACACAGTCCCTTTCCATAATGGGGCGTGATCCTCAGCTCTCCCTCTTCAGAAGAGGCTTGGGAGCCAGAAGAAGAATATAGGGCTCGATCCCGCACCACAGACGTCCACTGGAGTTTTGCCACAGACGTCAGTGGGAGCAAGATCAGGATCGTAATGATCTGTAACGGCTGAGGTGGGCTGGAATGGAGAGGCCTCTTCCTGCAGCTCCACAAGAGGAAAGTATCCCATGGTACTAGGATGAGGAATGGAGGCAAACAAGGAACCAGCTGGGGATGAAATGTCTTCAGTATCTAGGATTTTGAAACCCGTTCTTCCTGTGCCCTTTGTTAGCTGCCTTTCCTGCATTGGAAAGAGGTGGCCTGTTCCTCCAGGGCACTGGATTTATTTTCCAAGTGTATCAGACGCCAACCCATCTCAGTCAGGATGATGGACGAGCAACGAGATCGGTTTTTCCTCCGCCTATTAGGGAGCAATGCACTGTGGGGCCTATCAACATACTTCTAAGCAGGAAGTTTCTCTGGCATGGGAGAGTGCCCTGTAAGTCTAGTTTGCAATCAGGTCACTAGAAGTCAAGAGTTACTCACATCCAGTTTGACTTCTGTGGCCACGAAGTTTAGGAGCAGTATGCTGCTCCATATAGCCCTCCCCCGCAAGCAATCTTTCCTGGACTGCATCCAGGAGTCCATGAGCTGCAGGAAAAACAAGAGAGGTTAAAAATAACAATGGAGGAGATTGTCAGACCTCACAGATGGAAATAGAAGACTCCCCCGTGCTACATGAACCTTGTCACATATGCCCTAATAGGAGAACCCTGTGGAGATGGGGCACTCCGTTCTTTCCTTAACTCTCCTTCCCCTCACAAGCTCTTAACAAGATTTTCCTGTTCCTCTTCCCTACCTTACCATCCTCCAACCGGCATCTCCAGATCCTGTTTACCTGCAAGATCATCTCTAGCTCAGCCGGAACTGGATTTTCTAAAATCAGACTCTGGAGCATCTCGTGGAGGGTCTGCAATGTTCCAATGAAGAGGTCCTGAAAGGAGGGGGAACTGTTATGCTCAGCGCCACAAAGCTGTGGATTATACAAATAATTTATTTTATGGGCTTGAGGCAAGAATCACAGGGTGAAATTCTTTGGCCTGTATTATACAAGGAATCAGGCTAGATCAGGGGTGGCCAACCTGTGGCTCCGGAGCCATATGCGGCTCTTCAGAAGTTAATATGCGGCTCCTTGTATAGGCACCGACTCCGGGACTGGAGCTACAGGCGCCAACGTTCCAATGTGCCCGGGGGTGCTCACCGTAGCCAGGTGGAGGGAACAGGGGCAGTGGAAAAAAAAAAGCGCCACTCGCTGCGGTGCTTTTACTGACGGGGCGGCGCTCTGGGTCTTCGGCGGCACCTCAGCAGTGGGACCTTCACTCGCTCTGTGGGTCTTCGGTGGCACCGTGGCGGTGGGACCTTCACTCGCTCTGCGGGTCTTCGGCGGCACCTAGGCGGCGGGACCTTCACTCGCACCTCAGCGGCGGGAGCTTCATTCGCTCTGCGGGTCTTCGGCGGCACCTCGGCGGTGGGACCTTCACTCGCTCTGTGGGTCTTCGGCGGCACCTCGGTGGCGGGACCTTCACTTGCTCTGCGGGTCTTCGGTGGCACCTCGGCGGTGGGACCTTCACTCACACCTCAGCGGCGGGACCTTCACTCGCTCTGCGGGTCTTCGGCGGCACCTCGGCGGCGGGACCGTCACTCGCTCTGCGGGTCTTCAGCGTCATTTCGGCGATAAAGCTTCAGTGCCGCCGAAGACACCCGGAGCTAGTGAAGGTCCCGCCGCCAAAGTACCGCCAAGACCCGGAGCGCTGCCCTGTCAGTAAAAGCGCCGCAGCAGGTGGAGCCTTTTTTTTTCTGCTCCCGGGTGAGTAAAATGAAAAAGGCGCCACTTGTGCTCGGTGGGGGAGCGGCCGCTGCCCCGCTTCCACCCTAGCTACGCTACTGGTGCTTACTGCTCAACCCCTGGCTCTGCCACAGGCTCTGCCCTCACTCCACCCCTTCCCGCCTCATCCCCTGAGCCTGCCGTGCCATCGCTCCTCCCCTCCAGAGCCTCCTGCACGCCACCAAACAGCTGATCGGGATGTGCGGAGAGGGACGGGGAGGCGCTGATCAGCGGGGCTGCCAGAGGGCGGGAGGCGCTGGGAGTGGGGTGGGGGAGCTGATGGGGGGCTGCTGACATATTACTGTGGATCTTCAGCAATGTCCATTGGTAAATTCTGGCTCCTTCTCAGGCTCAGGTTGGCCACCCCTGGGTTAGATGATCTAATGGTCCTTTCTGGCTTCCAAGTCATAAACCAATAGAATTTATAGTTCAGACCTTGTCCTAAGACAAGGTCTATAAAAATAAGGCCAGATCCTCAATGAGTGCATATTGACATAGCTCCATCAGCGGGCGTGAAGCTACACGGATTCATACCAGCGAAGGGTCTGGCCCGTACTTCTTGTACACAATAGTTGCTAAATAATTAGCTACTTCACTTATTCAATAATGTGGGTGCCCTGAGCGCAAGAGAAACCGTATTTAGATTTATTCTGGGCAGTGAATCCTTCAGGAATCTTGAGAAAACTAGCCTCATGTTTCAACTGATATTGGCCTGCCGTGATTCAAAGCTGTGCTCTTGACAATCACCCAGAAAGCTTTTTTGCCGCCCCAAGCACGGCAGGCAGGCTGCCTTCGGCGGTGCGCCTGCGGGAGGTCCGCCGGTCCCGCAGATTCGGCATACCCGCCGCCGAATTACTGCCGAATCCACGGGACCGGCGGACCTCCCACAGGTGCACCGCCGAAGGCAGCCTGACTGCCGCCCTTGCAGCGACCGGCAGGGCACCCCCCGCGCTTTGCCGCCCCAGGTACGTGCTTGGAGCGCTGGTGCCTGGAGCCGCCGCTGCTTGTGCTCCACTGGAGACAGCAGGAAAAATTACAGCTCTTCACATTCATCGCAAAATTTCATTGCACACTCCAAGGCTCTGGATTTTAGTGGGATGTAAGAGGTACATGACTTTTTGCTGACCCTCAGCCAGGGGGAGAATTGCACCCCCAAAAGCATTAAAGAGCATGTATATGTATCTCCTCATTCCTTCCTAATCCTGGAAAATTTTAAACATTGAAATGGGCAGCGCAAAACCAAAATGATCTGCCGTAGTGGGGAAAGGAAATGTTATTCTTCATCCAAGATGGAGAATTATGGAGAACCAACTTGAAGGCAGATTTTAAGGGCCATGTCTCGAGCCCAATTGCTGCCTCTCATGCCAGCTGTGAGGGCGAGGCCACAGAATGGGGATCAGCTTCCCTAAATCTCCAGGAACTGAAGTGGAAATCCCCTACTGTCCATTCTGCACCTGGAGGAAATAATGCCACAGCAAAGAGCCTCTCCTTTCCACACTCTGCTGCAGGGACAGCAGGAGCCATCTTTTTATTGGGCCTATATCTGGGCCTGATCCAAGCCCATTGAAGTTAGTGGGCGACTCCCCTAATTGTGTCCTCTGGGGTCTGTGCGTATAGAGCTCGTCTACAGATGAATGGAGGCCTGGAACAGAACCCACTTCCTTTCATTCTCCACTTCAGGGACAAGGGCCCTGTGTGAGATCCTAGAACAGGGTCCCAGAGAGGGATCAGCGGAAGAGACTCCCAGAGGGGGCAAGTCTTTCTAGGGATCTCAGTGATCTCCGGAAGTCCCTGCTGGGTTAATGAAATATAACCTTACCATGCAGCCTTATCAACTCTGGAGTTATTCCCTATCTGCCACAATTTTTACAGCTGAACTAAAGAATTGAGTGTAAGAGAGAGGTAGGGCACAAGTAGCCCCTGATCAGACAGCTGGATTCCCTCCTGGATTCTGTTAGGATGGCACTTTTCATGCCAGAGCGAGAGAGACATAAAATGGAACAAAGGCCCCAGACTCTCAAAGGTATTTAGGCTCCTAACTCCCATGGATTTCAGTGGGAGTTAAGTGCCTAAATACCTTTGAGGTTCTGGGCCAAAAAAACGAATGTAATTTGGCAACCCTTTTCAAACAGAATTTAAGCAAAGTGGGTCTCTGTTGGTCAGAGGTAGGACAGCCATGGGGAGTAAGAAAGCCCACTTACTTTTTTCCCCTCCGTAATAGATTCGATCTTGGATCTGAAATCGACTTTAGCCAGCACAATACCCAGCCTCTCCTTCTGTCCAAGTAAAAGCAACTGACACTGAGGGCCAACTGCCAGTGTTCAAATCACAGCATTGTGAGGTCACACTGCAGCACTTATGTCATTGTTGCCATGAACACGAGTGGGTAATAAAGGAAGGACCAAGGGTTGTTAACCATATACGGTCTCGCATGATATTCTTATTGATAAACTAGGCAAATACAATTTAGATGGGGCTACTATAAGGTGGGTGCATAACTGGCTGGATAACCGTACTCAGAGAGTTGTTATTAATGGTTCCCAATCCTGCTGGAAAGGCATAACGAGTGGGGTACCGCAGGGGTCTGTTTTGGGACCGGCTCTGTTCAATATCTTCATCAACGACTTAGATATTGGCATAGAAAGTACGCTTATTAAGTTTGCGGATGATACCAAACTGGGAGGGATTGCAACTGCTTTGGAGGACAGGGTCATAATTCAAAATGATCTGGACAAATTGGAGAAATGGTCTGAGGTAAACAGGATGAAGTTTAACAAAGACAAATGCAAAGTGCTCCACTTAGGAAGAAAAAATCAGTTTCACACATACAGAATGGGAAGAGACTGTCTAGGAAGGAGTACGGCAGAAAGGGATCTAGGGGTTATAGTGGACCACAAGCTAAATATGAGTCAACAGTGTGATGCTGTTGCAAAAAAAGCAAACATGATTCTGGGATGTATTAACAGGTGTGTTATGAGCAAAACACGAGAAGTTATTCTTCCGCTCTATTCTGCTCTGGTTAGGCCTCAGCTGGAGTATTGCGTCCAGTTCTGGGCACCACGTTTTAAAAAAGATGTGGAGAAATTGGAAAGGGTCCAGAGAAGAGCAACAAGAATGATTAAAGGTCTTGAGAACATGACCTATGAAGGAAGGCTGAAAGAATTGGGTTTGTTTAGTTTGGAAAAGAGAAGACTGAGAGGGGACATGATAGCAGTTTTCAGGTATTTAAAAGGGTGTCATAAGGAGGAGGGAGAAAACTTGTTCACCTTAGCCTCTAAGGATAGAACCAGAAGCAATGGGTTTAAACTGCAGCAAGGGAGGTCTAGGTTGGACATTAGGAAAAAGTTCCTAACTGTCAGGGTGGTTAAACACTGGACTAAATTGCCTAGGGAGGTTGTGGAATCTCCATCTCTGGAGATATTTAAGAGTAGGTTAGATAAATGTCTATCAGGGATGGTCTAGACAGTATTTGGTCCTGCCATGCGGGCAGGGGACTGGACTTGATGATCTCTCGAGGTCCCTTCCAGTCCTAGAATCTATGAATTTATGAATATAAGCGACATAAAGTATTATGGAGGTGCCTGGTGGCGACTCCAGTTAAGGTTAAGGTTTTGTCTAAAATGGGGCATAAATTCCTGCTTTTCCCTATGAGCAGGTGGTTAACCAGTATGGATTAACCTTTACTCTGACCTTTACTCAGTCAGGGAGTTAGGCACATAAATACCTGCAAAACTCTGGGCCCAACTGCCACTCACAACTTCCCCTGAAGATGGTGGCCTCATTGGTTCTAACTGTCGACATTCCTATGCTGCTCATAGACATTGTGGATGCTCCATCCAGCTGGATGGTGTACACAATGATACCATCCAAGTAGAAGAAACATCTGCTTAAGTCATTAATCTCTGAGAGGCAGCAGGCCCCTGGGTCATCCCAAAAAGCTGAACTGAACTATAATGATGCAGCCCAATAGTGAAGGTTATCTTTATGCAGAACTTCCGTAAGAGAACCTGGCAATATCCACTGGGCAAATCCAGAGTAATGGATTCCTGAGCACCCCCAAATTGGTCCAGAACATCATCAATCTGTAGGATTGGCGGTGTATGTTTTTTGTAACAGTATTTAGCTGTCTAACAACCCCACAAAAGCAGTGTACTTTATCTTCCCTTGTGACTAGAAAAACTGGTGATGTGCATGAGATGGCCAAATCACTCTCTTTTTGACCTGTAACAGGTTTTCTACTGTCTTGGCACAGCTGTGGATACCCCACAGGGAAGAATACCCAAGTATTAAAAAGCGCAGGCACTGAAAGCTTTAGCAACTCTGACAGTACGGGTCAGATGTTTAAAGATTTGCCACCATATTTACACCCACAATTTGCAGGCACAGCTTTGCTCCTACTGGTCTTTTCACCCGTCAAGTTGATCACTTCGATGCCAAAATACTGGATTTAGGTGTGAAATCAGGTATTTCAGGTGCCCACGTGAGCTTAGGTGTAACTGCAAATAATTGCAGGTCAAAAGTAGGGACTAAAGTAAAGTTCAGGCTGAAAATGTGGCTGTATTGAGTGCTGCAGGACCCCAACTTTATTCAGCCCCTTCATGCAAGAGGACCTAGCTGTGGGAGGTGCCACACACCAGAAATACCTGGTCAGTGATCAAACAATAGCCAGCACCATTTCTGGGGCAAGCACTAAGTACGTTTTCCTCATTCCACATGCCTCATTCTAGCTTCGCCACCCAGATTGGGATCCCCAGTAGTTCCCTAGTAAATTGAAAACGGATGGATCATTTTCATAATTGGGAATGTGGCAGCTACTTGCTGTATGCATGGGACGAATGATCAGGGCCACATCACCGGGGCTAAAGTCCCCAACTGAAACTCCACAATGGCGTTCCATGAGAAATTTCACTGACAGTGTAGTCACATATCACCAATATGGGCCCAAAGTAAGTAACAGGAAGCCATTCATGAGTTACCTTTGTGTCCTGGGCGCTTGTACCCCTGATTACTCCTTGCGCCTGCAATGTCGTTAGAAGTGGCAGGGAAAACACGCTCTTGAGGAATGTTCTCAGCAAGACCCTTCTCTGGTGGGAGCCCATGGCCTTCACCACATGCTTTTTGCTGGTAAAAGGAAGAAGCCTGGATTGGACTTTGAGGTGCTGAAGCGTAACAGAGGCATCAGATGGTGAGGACATGAACTGAGGGTTATGCTGAAGGAGTGTGAGACTAAGAGACATCTGGACTATACAAGAGAACAAGATCATGTGAACAGTAACAATGTAAAAGAGTAAGACACTGGCAAAGATTAACAGAATACAGGAAAAGCACAGGAGGGCAGGGACTGGTGACCCGAATAGTAAATCCGGCTCAGAAACGCTACAGAAGAGAGTGAAGGAAATGACTCAGCTGACACCTCCAGAAAGAAAATCATCTCAAAATGTCTGCAGAGACTCTGGGCTTTGAATCACATGTGGAGTAAAGAGGATTACAATGTTACTGGGTAGAAAATCATCAGTCAGCCATGCAATAGTCCCCCAGCTCCTCCCCAAAGAGTCCTCAGCATCTAAAGAGAAAAAGGCACGAAGTGAGGGACTGCTATTGGCAACTCTGGTCCCACCGAGCATGGAGTGAGAAGCCAGGTGTGAAGGCTGGGCAGTTAAATGAGAAGTCACGTTACCTCAGCTCGATAATGATGGCCATGGCCTGGAGCCGTATGGTGCTGGAGAGAGAGTCCTGGGGTTCTTTCTTAATCATCTCCTGTAAGTCACAAAGGGGCAAACATAGTAAATGAGACACAAGTGCTCCCAGCATCAGTCCTACTCCCTCACACATTCATTGAGGAGGTTATACAAAGCCCTGGCATCACAGCTAACTCTGGAGGCCTCAAAAAAGGCTAAATTAGCCACAGGCTTCTCCGGAGTCTCCAATAAATCCCCAGCTAAAAGAACATCAGATATTCCAAAAGTAACAAGGAGCCCAGCCAAAAGAGGAGGTTACTCACCCTGTGCAGTAACTGACGTTCTTCGAGATGAGTGTCCCTGTGGGTGCTCCACTACAGGTGCTGGTGCGTCCCTGCGCCTTCGCCCGGAGATTTTTACAGCAGTGCTCATAGCGGCCACGCATGCTCAGAATCTGCCCCCCCGCTGTGACTCTAGGGTAATAGAACGCATGCGTGGCCGGTCTCCTCAGTTCCTTCTCTACCACGGAGGCCCCCTAACTCCGAAGTAGAGGGGAGGAGGGTGGGTAGTGGAGCACCCACAGGGACACTCATCTCGAAGAACGTCAGTTACTGCACAGGGTGAGTAACCTCCTCTTCTTCTTCGAGAGATGTCCCTGTGGGTGCTCCACTACAGGTGACTTAAAAGCAGTGTATCTTAAGGAGGTAGGGACTTCGGATCTGGTAGGAACGCCGTCGAGAGTACCGCTCTGCCCAAGCGTATGTCAGATAAAGGGCCTTGAATAAGGGCATAGTGTTTAGCAAAAGTATGGTCAGATGACCAAGTGGCTGCTTTACAAATGTCAGCCAAGGGGACTTTGCGTAAGAACGCGATGGAGGCAGCCAGAGATCTAGTGGAGTGTGTTCTAATGCCATCTGGAGGTGCAACCCCTTTCAGCTGATAGCACAGTCGGATGCACTGGGAGATCCAGTTCGAGAGTCTCTGGGTAGAAATAGGCATGCCCTTGGAGCGCTCTGCAATAGACACAAAAAGTCTAGAGGAGTTTCTAAAGGGTTTGGTTCTATCCAAATAGAATGACAAGGCTCTGCGAACATCTAGTGTATGCATTGAGGCTTCAAAGGAGTTTGCATGTGGTTTCGGGAAAAAAGTCGGGAGGTGTATGGGTTCATTAATATGGAATGATGAGTGTACCTTCGGAAGAAATTTGGGATGCAATCTGAGGGTAACCTTGTCTTTGAAAAATATCGTATATGGTGGATGAGCCATGAGAGCTGCCATTTCTCCTGCCCGTCTGGCAGAAGTAATTGCCACTAGAAACGCAGTTTTCATGGAGAGGTGTAAAAGGGAGCACGTGGCTAGGGGTTCGAAGGGTTGTTGAGTTAGGGCAGACAGTACCAGATGAAGGTCCCAGGGGGTGGTTGGTTGTTTAATGTCTGGATATAAGGTTTGTAGGCCCTTGAGGAAACGCTTCGTAGTAGCGTGAGCAAAGACAGACATATCGTCAACTCTGTCGTGGAAAGTCGTAATAGCAGCTAAATGGACCCTGATGGAGCTGAAAGAAAGGCCGGTTCGCTTAAGGCCCAAGAGATAGTCCAATATAAGCGGAAGAGGTACCGAGGTAGGAGAAAGGTGTTTGGTAGAACACCAATGTGTGAATCGTTTCCACTTTTGAAGATAGGTCTTGCGAGTAGATTGCGTTCTGCTATGTAGGAGCACCTCCTGAACTTGTTCGGAGCAATCTAATTCGCGTTGGGAGAACCACGTAGGAACCAGGCCTTGAGGTGAAGCATGGACAGGTTGGGGTGGAGAAAACGACCGTGCTGTTGAGATAGAAGGTTCGGAATAAGTGGGAGGGAGACTGGTGGTTGGATTGACATTCTGGTGAGGAAGGGAAACCATGGTTGTCTGGGCCACGATGGGGCAATGAGGATCACCTTGGCTCGATCCGTTCGTATTTTTATCAGGACCCTGTTGAGAACTGGTATCGGGGGAAACGCATAGAATAGGTTTCGGTGCCATGAGATCATGAATGCGTCCCCCAGGGAACGTTTGCCCAGTCCTGCTCTGGAGCAGAAATTGAGACATTTCTTGTTCTTTGCAGTTGCAAAGAGGTCTATTGTAGGGTAGCCCCAGATGCTGAATACCTCGTGAATGGTTTTGTCGTCTATCTCCCACTCGTGTTCCCATGGGAAGCGTCTGCTCAGTTCGTCCGCTGTGGTGTTCATGATCCCGGGAAGATAAGCAGCTGATACCCGGATGTTGTTCAGAATGCACCAATTCCAGAGCTTCATCGCCTCTGTGCACAGCGAATGGGAACGAGCTCCGCCCTGCCTGTTTATGTAAAACATGCAAGCAATGTTGTCCGTCATTATGCGTACGTGATGATGTTTGATTAGTGGCAGGAAGTGACGGCACGCGTTGCGAATGGCTCGAAGTTCTAGTACATTTATGTGCAGGGAGGTCTCGGTTGGTGACCATAGTCCCTGTACTGTGTGATGAGACATATGTGCACCCCACCCTGTCATAGATGCATCGGTGGTCAGAATGCGTGATGGAGTCTGTTGAAGAAACGGGACTCCAGAACAAAGGTTGGAGTGGACGGTCCACCAACGTAGCGAGCCTTTGACTGGAGTAGGCAGGGAGAGAGTCTTGTTTAAAGAATGTACATTCGGTTTGTAAACCGTTGCCAACCACGCTTGGAAGCACCTCATGTGCAAGCGTGCATTCTGGACGACAAAAGTGCACGAGGCCATGTGACCTAGTAGTTGTAGGCAGTCTCGGGCAGTTACCTGAGGGCTGTTGCAAATAGTTGTAGTCAGTTGTTTTATGGAATTGTAGCGATCGGGTGGGAGCGATGCCAGCCCGGTCCGAGAGTTGAGGTCTGCGCCTATGAACTGAAGGTGCTGGGTGGGGCGTAATGTGGATTTGTCTCTGTTTATTTGTAGGCCGAGAGAAAGAAAACACTCGACTGTGAGTCGTGTGAACCGGAACGCCTCGTCGAATGTTGAAGCTTTGAGGAGGCAATCGTCGAGGTACGGAAATATTATTACCCCTTGTCTCCTGAGGTGAGCAGTGACTACAGCTAGAAGTTTGGAAAAAGCACGGGGGGCTGTAGATAGTCCGAAGGGGAGTACCCTGTATTGGAAATGTGTGGAACCAAGGGTAAACCGGAGGAAACGTCTGTGGGCCGGATGTATAGTGACGTGGAAATAGGCATCTTGTAGGTCGAGGGCAGAAAACCAGTCGCCCTGCTCCAGCGCTGGGATTATGGTATTGAGGGTCACCATCTTGAACTTTTGTTTTTTGATGAATCTGTTGAGCCGCCTGAGATCGAGGATTGGTCGCCATCCCCCATTTTTCTTCTCTGTTAAGAAATAATGGGAGTAAAAACCCTTCCCTCTGTGTTGCTCTGGCACGACTTCTACTGCTCCCAGATGAAGGAGATGTTGCACTTCTTGGAGGAGTAGCTGCTCGTGAGAAGGGTCCCTGAAGAGGGACGGGGAGGGTGGGTGGGTGGGAGGTAAGGAGAGGAAGGGGATGACGTATCCAATTGTAACTACCTCTAAGACCCACTTGTCGGAGGTAATGCTCCTCCATTGTTGGAAAAAAGGTCGTAGGCGGTGTCCAAAGATTGGTGTGTCGGCTGGAGTGAGGGCATTGTTTTCTAAACCCTCGACCAAGTTTTCAAATCTGCCTATTAGCTGATGGGGGTTGAGGCGCCCCTGTAGAGTTTGGGCGACGTCGCTGGAATCTTGGTCGTGGACGTTGCGGCTGTTGCTGTTCCTGCGGTCTATGGGAAGGTTGCGTAAATGCGGGATAACGTGGCCGTTGGTATGGTTGGTATCGATATTGTCGTCTCCTTGCCGTAGGTGTCTGGAGACCTAAAGACCGGAGGGTTGTTCTGGAGTCTTTCATTGAATGAAGCACTTCATTCGTGTTAGAAGCAAAAAGTTTGTCACCGTCAAAGGGAAGATCTTCAATCGTGTTCTGAACTTCTCGAGGAAAAAAGGAAGAGGAGAGCCATGAGCCCCGTCGCATGACTATCGCTGTAGCGGTAGATCTTGCCGCTGTGTTGGCTACATCGAGGGCTGCTTGGAGAGCGGTGCGTGAAATGGCTTGGCCCTCAGAAACTATAGCTCTGAACTGTTGTTTTCTTTGTTCTGGAATGTCCTCAATAAAGTCCATTAAATTATTATAGTTTTTATGGTCGTATTTTGCCAGGACTGCGGTATAATTAGCTATGCGAAATTGGAGGGTGGAGGATGCATAGACCTTGCGACCAAACAGGTCCAGTCGTTTGCTATCCTTGTTAGGTGGGGCAGAACGAGAATATTGTTGTCTAGCCCTCTGGTTCGCAGCGTCTACTACCAATGAGTTTGGTGTTGGGTGAGTAAAAAGGAATTCAGAGTCCTTTGGAGAAATAAAATACTTCTTATCCGCTTGCTTGCAGGTAGGTAGGCTAGTCGCTGGAGTCTGCCAGATGGACTTAGCAGGTTCTAAAAGGGCTGCGTTAATTGGAAGTGCCAATCTGGAGGAAGAAGGGGGCTGTAGGATGTTCGTCAGCTCATGCTGTTGTTCGGGAACCACTTCCAGGTTAATGTTCAGGGCACTAGCAACTCTCTTAAAGAGGTCCTGGAATTTTGTATATTCATCAGAGGGAGTGGGAGGAAGGGGAAGTAACGCTTCCTCCGGTGGTAACTCTGGGTCTGTTGGACCGGGAGAAGGGCTAGGTTTATCCTGGGAGCATGGCTGTGTTGCCAGGCGTCTCGTGTCACTAGCGTATGTATTAGGAGACGGCACTGGATCAGTGTTGCGCCTGGTCGAATGGGCACGGGGCATGTGTTCCCGAGGGTATGATGGCCATGGTGTCCAGTATTGCCATGGTGGTGGGTAGGGCATTGATGGTGCCATCCAGGGGTTCATCCCCCAAGGGGCATGGTCCTTAGAGTGGGATGAGGTAGTATTTCCATAGCCCTTAATGCTCTGGCTCCGGGGCTGGGAGTCATAATATGGGGAAAAAACTCCCTGTGGATCTGCTTCCTCCTCACTGGAGGAAAACTGCTCAGATCCTGACTCAGGCATCGCCACAGAATATGCGTTCATGAGCGGAGACTGCAAGGTAGGTGACACTAGAAGATCAGCTGTCTGAGTAAACTGTGTGAAAGCAGCTCCTGCAGGAGATGAAAGCTGAGCCGATAGAGGCTGCTGCACAAGAGGGTTCCTGCGATCGGGGCTTCTGACTGTGATCTGAGTGTCAGAATGCCCCGCAGGCGTCGGTGCCGCGGTCGGTGCCGGGCGAGAAAAGTCGGGCTGCCTCGGGTGCGGTGTGCCGAGGAATGTCGGCACCGTCTCATTTGCGGTGCCGAACGGTGCCGTCACTGAGGCAGGCAACTGGAAGCCTGATGCCTCGGCACCGGAGCTTCTCGGCGGCGCTGAAGCCTCCGGCGGCTTTTGCGCTGTTCCGGAGGAGCCTGCCTCATGAAAAGTGCTGAGGCGAGGGATCACAGGCAGAGAGATCGTTGATCTGCCTGGAGAACTTGTATGCCTCCTAGCCCTGCCCGGTGAAGAAAAGTGCCCCTTCTTTGTAGACTTCTTTATCTTTTTTGAGGGGGGGGGGCTGTGTCGGGTAGCGGAGCCGGCTTCAATGCCTGGGTCTGAAACTGACCCGATAGATTTTTGAAGCAGGAGCAGTTTTAGCTTAAGCTCTCTGTCTTTGCGTGCCCTGGAGCTGAGTTTAGAGCAGTGGGCACATTTTTGGGGAATGTGACCTTCCCCCAAACATTTTATACATTTTGAGTGCCCATCCGATGACGGGATAGCCTCCTTACAGGTAGCACAGCGCTTGAAACCTGTGGAGCCCGGCATAGCCGCGGCTGACAGGAAATTTTTTTTTTTTTTTTTTCTTTTTTAAAGTGAACTGGGTAGGTAACTATTTAACCAGAAAAAACTGACAGGAAAAAGGTTTCTAAAGGATAATTAAGGGAATAATGAGGGATTGTCTAATGAGCCTGCTGAGCTCCGTCTCAGGCCGGGGACGGTTGAGAAGGAACTGAGGAGACCGGCCACGCATGCGTTCTATTACCCTAGAGTCACAGCGGGGGGGCAGATTCTGAGCATGCGTGGCCGCTATGAGCACTGCTGTAAAAATCTCCGGGCGAAGGCGCAGGGACGCACCAGCACCTGTAGTGGAGCACCCACAGGGACATCTCTCGAAGAAGAACCCAGGATCTTCCTTTCTGATGGAAGAGCTCCCAGATCATGAAGCTGCTCAGCCAGTGGTGTTGTCCAAAGGGATCTCATCCGTTTCTACCCAGCCACAAATTCACTCACTCATTTCCTCATCCATCTCTGTCCACTCATCTCCTACTTCCCACCAACTAGCATCCTCTCTCTGTCCATTCACACTAATATTTCCAGTCAATCAGCACTGACCTCAATTTTACACACTGAAATAATTGCTTCAGTGTATACAACAAAGTTCTTTACAACTCTCCAGATTCCATGGACCCTAGCGTGGGTTTAGCAGCTAAGTATTCTCCACAGTTCATCAATCTTTTCCAACCAACAACACGGACCCTGTGTATATTATTTACTCACCACTATGGCTCCTGCAGTGTCTGATGCAAAGTTGTGAATAAAAAAGTCAGGCATGTTATGCCAGTCGATGCTCTTGCTAAGAACAGACAAGAGTCTTAAGAAACTTTTTTTCATAATGAAATCCTAAACCAAAATGAGAAAAAATATATATCAGGGTGAAAGGGATTTAGATAGAGAATATCATCGGGTAGAATATTCTACCTTCATTCAAAACCCCTCCACACGGAACACCTGGTAGATAAATTAACAATGTTGCAGAGCAATGAATAGTCAGGATCAGAAATCGTGGTGAGTTGAGGATGATGATGTATCCAGGCAGCACCTACAATATACTGGGCTCTGTCTGCAAACAAAGGAAGACACAGGCCCAGCTCCCAAGAATTGACAGTCTAAGAAGGGTTCTGATGGCTTCCAGCAGAATGTTGGCTTGTGTAGGACCTGACTGTGTGAGCTACTTGTTCAGAGAAGGGTTGGATCAAGGAGAACAAGCAGAACAGCAATGGGACTCCATGTGGAGGACTCCACACAGGGCCTGTTTTCTGTAGGACAAGTAGCCAGATGTAGCATGACCATGTGTAATAAATGAAGGGGGGGGGCTTCCTTTTAGGAACACCCAGCCAGCCAGTTAGCTAAAAAGTCCCTCTTGGTGGCTGTTCTCTGCTTGCTTTACCTGTAAAGGGTTAACAAAGTTCCCCAGCTAAAGGAAAAGGAGTGGGCACCTGACCAAAAGATCCAATGGGAGGGCTAAAAATTTTTAAAATGGGGAAAAAACGTCTCTTTGTCTGTGTCTGTTCTCTGGAGACGGGACACAGAGCAGCAATTCTGTGTAAGGCTGGAACCAGGTATGAAAATTCATCTTCCATACCGAGAAAAATCATTGGACAGGGAATGTTTAACTAGACGCGATCTGGTTTATTTCTTTATTTTGGCTTGTGGATCTCCTCTGTGCTAACCCTAGATACTTTTGTTTTGCTTGTAACCTTGAAGCTGAACCTCAAGAGAGCTATCTTGATGCTTAATTTTTGTAATTGTTTTCTTTTACGATCTAGCAAAAAACCTAAGTTCCAGATGTACTTTCTTCCTTTTTGTTTTTAACAAAATTTACCTTTTTTAAGAACAAAATTGGATTTTTGGTGTCCTAAGAGGTTTGTGGATGTTGTTTAATTAGCTGGTGGCAACAGCAGATTTCCTTTGTTTTCTTTCTCAGCTCTTCCCCGGGGGGGTGGAGGGGAGGAGAAAGGGGCGGGATTTGAAAGGGCTTGAGGATACCCCACAGGGAAGAATTCCCAAGTGCTCCTTCCTGGGTCCAAGGGTTTTTTTTGCATTTGGGTGATGGCAGCGTTTACCAAGACAAGGTCAGAGAAAAGCTGTAACCTTGGGAGTGTAATACAAGCCTGGAGTGGCAAGTATTGATTTTTTAAATCCTTGCCAGCCTCCACCTTCTGCACTCGAAGTGCCAGAGTAGGGATTCAGCCTTGACACCATGTGCATAAGCGACAAAGCTGGACCCATTTGTTTTGTCAGTGAAGGTCTAAGGGTACGTCTTCACTACCTGCTGGATTGGCGGGTAGTAATCGATCTATCGAGGATCGATTTATCGTGTCTCGTCTAGACGCGATAAATCGATCCCTGAACGTGCTCCCTGTCAACTCCGGAACTCCACCAGAGCGAGAGGTGGAAGCGGAGTCGACGGGGGAGCCGCGGCCGTCGATCCCGCGCTGTGAGGACCCGAGGTAAATCGATCTAAGATATGTCGACTTCAGCTACGCTATTCTCGTAGCTATTCTTGTAGCTGAAGTTGCGTATCTTAAATCAATCCCCCTCAGTGTAGACCAGCCCTGAGAGAGGAGCAGTCGCCAGGGGAGACCTTGGGTGGAAATGTCTCGTCCTTGAGTCCAACGGATAGTGTGAGGCAGGGGAGTAGCCGGGCAAGAATCTACTGAAACTAGCACAGATTGGTGGGAAATCCCTGCAAATCAAGGATACCACCGACAAACGGGGCATGAGATCACCAAAGAGTTTGTGGGATGTATCTGGAGAAGGCCCCTAATATGTATAATAGGAGAAAAGCATCCAGAGGCTGGATTGTCTGGAGTAAGTGAAAGAAGAAAGGTTGAGTGCTGTACGCAAAGGGTTTGATGAGAAGTCAGACCCTATGTGACAAACCTTCTGGGATGTCCCAGGCTGGGTCAGGTGGGACGGACAGCGTGAGGGGACACTAGTTTACAGATTAGATGGAGAAGGTTTATACCTCTTTGTTACTATTGAAGTAGTCAACAGTGTTTCTCCATGATTCCAGCAAGAGCATGGCTCCCTCCATAGCACAGCCATGCTGCTCACGTCCACTTTCATCCGCCTCCCAAATAGTCTCCATGCACAAGATATCTGGGACTACTAAGAAAGAAGGAATGACAGAAAGAAAGAAATTACTACCATTGCTGGTTAAAGGGGAATGAACGCCCCTGAGGTGTCATTCATGGACTGATTGGTGCCCAAAAGACAGTTCATTTAAACCAAAGAAAGGACACGGTCTGTCTGTCTTGGGGTTGTATACTGCTGCCCATCACCGTGGTATCTGGGCTCCTTCCAGCTAAAATCAATGAGCAATAGCGAAGTTCCTAGTGGAAAGCTTGGCGTCACTGGCACATCTCCCTTTTTGGGGTAAGATATCTCTGCTCTGGGTAGCGTTATCTTTTGTTTGTTGGCTTGATTGGTTTGATTCCCACCGCTTGTTTTAAATAGGGCTAGACATCTATATCCTGCGTGAGGAGGGGAGAAGTGAAGGAAACTGTGATGCTGGTGAAATAAGCCACTGACTCTCAAAGCAAGAGAGATTGGTGTGATCAAAATCAGAATCAAATTGGGGATTCCTTAAAAACCAAAAACAAAATAAGAGAGACCCAGAATGAGACTCCTTTGCATTTCTATGGAGTTTTTCAGTGGAAGAGCTCCAAATGGCTTTTAAAGGTGGGCCGGTATTATTACCACCATTTTTATGGCTGGAGAAACCATGGCACAGGGAGCTGAAGTGACTGGCTCAGTCAAACAGCAGGTCACTGGCAATGCTGGAAATAGAAGATAGTTCTCCTGACTCCAGTCACATCCTCTACCCCCTTTATTTCTTGGATAAATGTTATTGATTCATTACACAATAAATATCTTGTGCTCTCCGATTGGACATGAATGAGCACAGACCCAAAGAAATACCAGGACTCGCTGTACTGTATAGGGCCAACCAAATAATAGATTTGTCCGACAGCATGAACATTAGCCAGCCAAATCTGGCTGAATAGGACTGGCTGATGCTCTTGCAATTAGGATTCAGTTCACATATCCTGCTTTGCCGCCGTCAGCAGCATGGGAAAGCAGCTAGGAGCTCGTGATGGGTGGAACAGCCAGAATAACATCCTCCCAAGGGAAGTGGTGGAAGCCCCATTGCTTAAGTCTGTGGTTTTCAGGTTGGCCACTTATTCAAAGTCAAAGAATTTTGCCTTTACACTCACTATAAGAGTTAGAAATGTGTCATTGCTAACAACGTTAGCCCTACAGAATTCACCTGCACGTGTGTTGTGAGAGGTTGGCCAAGAATATTTGACCTTGACGGGTAAAGGTGTGCAGGGAGTGGGGGAGCAAGATTATTTTTGCTTTAGGTTATAATACAATTTTCAATGCCTCCTGACTCCCTTGATTGCTCTGTGTAATCATCTGGGGTCAAGACCCACTGTTTGAGAAACGTTGGCTAAAGACATTTAAAACTAGACTGGACTAAACCAGGGCTCAGCGTGGGATGGGCCGCGGTGGCCTGGCATATTGGCTTCTTTTTTCTAATGCCTTTTTGTTCTGCAGCATCTAAGCTTTCATTTAGAAACAATGTAAGTCTGTAGCTGTTATTTAAGATTTTGATTACAGTAATGCCTACGGGCTCTCCAAGAGCAGGGCCCTATTGTGGAGAGGCACCAGCTGGGCCCAGAGTGTGTGGGGGGGGTGTCTCCTTTGCACACTTCTGGGTGCAGAGGCGTGGCCACACCTAGGCCCCATTTTACTCCCTGCCCATTCCTCCTTATGGTTCCTGAGAGAGATGTACCTGCCAGAGCAGTGGAAAGAGGCCTTAGTGTAATGAGAACCAGGCTCTAGGTTCCAGAAATAGGACTCCCATTCCAACCCAGGTATTGGGCTAGTCAGTCATCCCTAGTGTTGTATTGTTCTGCCTGCTCCAAGCAATGACTTCACTACAAGGGTAAGAAAGAGAAGGGAGAGCAGTGTGTGGTGGAGAGAAATAGAAACTGCCCTTCCTCTTCCAGCAGCCAGAGATTCCCAGAGAAATACAGGCTCTGGGGGCATCATCACCTCCACCAGTGCTGGAGAGCCTTAGAAATACAGGAGTCTGACCGTCACCCGGGTCTAGTGTTTGTATCAGGGCTTGTAAGTATTGTGTTCACACTGGGGATGGAAGGACCTCACGGAGAGCCAGCATTTATCAAACTGGCCCTGATTCAGGAACACTGTCTCCTGTCATTCCAGTCTCTGGGAGATTCCGGGATGATTAGTACTGGGACTGATTACTGCTAGCTCATTATTTATTTGCCAAGCTCCAGCAGTGATCTCTGCCCCCGGTGCAGAACAGAGGGCTGCCCTCGAGCTGCATGCAGACTCAGCCATGGAAGAGCGCCGTCCACCCACTAGCAAAGCCATGCGGCCACATCTATTTGTTCTCCCCTCCTCCACTTTTTCCATGTTTCCCCCCCCCCCCCCACTCTCTGTGCCTTGTCTTCAGTTTCCCCTAAGTGGAACACAAACCCAAGAGCGTTTGGGATCGCTTGAAATCTTTGAACACATGGGGGTTGAGACTGAGTTTGCCTCCCTTCATTCCCACCCCTTAGCGCATCCTTAGCCTTTCCTTTTACCTGTAGTGACAGTTCGGGGATATGGCGTATGGCCTCTCTTCACTTTTTGGCAGATTCGCTTTAGACACCTTAGGATGGGCCCACTCTGCTTAGGAACGACCTTGGCTGGGCCATCTTGAGTATCTTCTCGAGCCAGCTCCGGCTCACGCTGACTCCCACTGGAATGTTCCTCTCTTCCCAAGGTGGACGTGCCCTCAGCAGCCGCGTCCTCCTCCTTCTCCTCCCTTGGCAAGCTGTGCACATCCATTCTGCAACAAGTCAGGAAGGGTGGCCAGTTTTGTTTCAGTCCATCTTATTGTCTGCGGGACAATTTCCAGCCTGAAGCTAGTGAGAATGTGTGCGTCGTCCTCTGGCTAAAAATGTGAGCCACAGACAGCAGAGCCCGAGAACTGGGGCCCAGATCCTCAAAGGTTTGGAGTTTCCTAACTTCCATGGAAATCAATGGCAGTTAGGAGCTTAAATACCTCTGAGAATCTGGTCCTGGGACCCTGCACCCCCTGCCAATCCCCCCACCAAGTGTATCTCTACACTTGCAGCTGGGGGTGTGACACCCGGCTCGCATACACATATTCGCACTGACTTGCTAAAATAGCACTGTAGCAAGGATAGCATGGACAGCGGTGAGAGGGGCTAGCCACCCCGAGTACAACCCCACCTGGATCCTATGAGTACGTACTCCGGCGGCTAGCCCAAGCCACTGCCTGAACTGTCGCAGCCACACTGCTATTTAACACACTAGCTTAATGACAGCTAGCGCAGGGATGTCTCCTCAAGCAGGGAATCGCACCCTGCTTCGTCCTGCCTCAGCGTAGGGGGCTGGACTTGAAGATTTCTTGAGGAGCCGTCGAGCCCCACAGTTCTGTGATTCTACAAAATAAGAAGTAGCTGGGGCCAGATTAAAGGTTGGTGCCAGAACCTCAGTTGAGAATTGCCTTCCTTTTTAGCATGTAAATGCTCAGCTGTAATGAATCTAGTTCTTTTAAATACAGAAATAAATCCTCAACTCAAATTGTATATTAGCAAAGGTTTGGGGGTTCCTTTTGGAACTTTATTGTTTTAATATAGTCAATAAATATACTCAAAACTATGCAAAGGATAAGCAGTGTGGTCTAATGGTTTGAGTATGGGACTGGCAACCAGAAATAGATTTCTCATCCTGGCGTTGCCACTCACTCACTGTGTGATGCTGGGCAACTCACGTCCCCGCCCCGTGCCTCAGTTTCCCAATATACCAAAAAGGGATGATACTGACCCTTCTGTACCTCCCAGGGATGAGGAAGGTTACTTAGTTAATATTTGTAAAGAGAAAAGAGGCGACAAAACTAACCTGACACAATGACGGCACCAAGAGTGGAATTATAAAGCACCTAAAAATCCAAACAAATATACATGTATCACAATATTTGCCAACCCAAAATTCAGTTATGGTGCTTCTAAAAAAACCCACATTGAACACTGTCCATCGCATACGCGTTTCATTTGAATAATACATTTGTTGAGTCAGATCCGCAGCTGCTGGAAATCAGAATACTTCATTCAAGTCAATGGAGCTGTTGATTTATAGCAGCTGAAGATCTGGCCCATAAAACCCAACACATTTTAAGCCCGAAGTTTACTTGCTTTAGAAGTTGGGACTCGTAACTAATTTCACAATCATTGGTTTCCTCCAATACTTGAGCTATGAACAAAGATGGAGAAAGAAGTTCACAAAGCTAAGATTACAGGCTTGATGGTCATCAATCAATATCACAATATACTTCTTAGTCTAGTGGGCAACACAAAGTTTAGCTGTATTCAAAATATCACATTGTGCTCCAATATTACTTAAATCCTCTGTCAAAGATTTAAATTTTAATCTACATGCTTGCGCTCAGGGGAGGATCTAGCTTTTTTGCCGCCCCAAGCACGGCAGGCAGGCTGCCTTCGGCGGTGCGCCTGCGGGAGGTCCGCCGGTCCCGCAGATTCGGCATACCCGCCGCCGAATTACTGCCGAATCCACGGGACCGGCGGACCTCCCACAGGTGCACCGCCGAAGGCAGCCTGACTGCCGCCCTTGCAGCGACCGGCAGGGCACCCCCCGCGCTTTGCCGCCCCAGGTACGTGCTTGGAGCGCTGGTGCCTGGAGCCGCCGCTGCTTGTGCTCCACTGGAGACAGCAGGAAAAATTACAGCTCTTCACATTCATCGCAAAATTTCATTGCACACTCCAAGGCTCTGGATTTTAGTGGGATGTAAGAGGTACATGACTTTTTGCTGACCCTCAGCCAGGGGGAGAATTGCACCCCCAAAAGCATTAAAGAGCATGTATATGTATCTCCTCATTCCTTCCTAATCCTGGAAAATTTTAAACATTGAAATGGGCAGCGCAAAACCAAAATGATCTGCCGTAGTGGGGAAAGGAAATGTTATTCTTCATCCAAGATGGAGAATTATGGAGAACCAACTTGAAGGCAGATTTTAAGGGCCATGTCTCGAGCCCAATTGCTGCCTCTCATGCCAGCTGTGAGGGCGAGGCCACAGAATGGGGATCAGCTTCCCTAAATCTCCAGGAACTGAAGTGGAAATCCCCTACTGTCCATTCTGCACCTGGAGGAAATAATGCCACAGCAAAGAGCCTCTCCTTTCCACACTCTGCTGCAGGGACAGCAGGAGCCATCTTTTTATTGGGCCTATATCTGGGCCTGATCCAAGCCCATTGAAGTTAGTGGGCGACTCCCCTAATTGTGTCCTCTGGGGTCTGTGCGTATAGCGCTCGTCTACAGATGAATGGAGGCCTGGAACAGAACCCACTTCCTTTCATTCTCCACTTCAGGGACAAGGGCCCTGTGTGAGATCCTAGAACAGGGTCCCAGAGAGGGATCAGCGGAAGAGACTCCCAGAGGGGGCAAGTCTTTCTAGGGATCTCAATGATCTCCGGAAGTCCCTGCTGGGTTAATGAAATATAACCTTACCATGCAGCCTTATCAACTCTGGAGTTATTCCCTATCTGCCACAATTTTTACAGCTGAACTAAAGAATTGAGTGTAAGAGAGAGGTAGGGCACAAGTAGCCCCTGATCAGACAGCTGGATTCCCTCCTGGATTCTGTTAGGATGGCACTTTTCATGCCAGAGCGAGAGAGACATAAAATGGAACAAAGGCCCCAGACTCTCAAAGGTATTTAGGCTCCTAACTCCCATGGATTTCAGTGGGAGTTAAGTGCCTAAATACCTTTGAGGTTCTGGGCCAAAAAAACGAATGTAATTTGGCAACCCTTTTCAAACAGAATTTAAGCAAAGTGGGTCTCTGTTGGTCAGAGGTAGGACAGCCATGGGGAGTAAGAAAGCCCACTTACTTTTTTCCCCCTCAGTAATAGATTCGATCTTGGATCTGAAATCGACTTTAGCCAGCACAATACCCAGCCTCTCCTTCTGTCCAAGTAAAAGCAACTGACACTGAGGGCCAACTGACCCAGTGTTCAAATCACAGCATTGTGAGGTCACACTGCAGCACTTATGTCATTGTTGCCATGAACACGGGCGGGTAATAAAGGAAGGACCAAGGGTTGTTAACCATATAAGCGACATAAAGTATTATGGAGGTGCCTGGTGGCGACTCCAGTTAAGGTTAAGGTTTTGTCTAAAATGGGGCATAAATTCCTGCTTTTCCCTATGAGCAGGTGGTTAACCAGTATGGATTAACCTTTACTCTGACCTTTACTCAGTCAGGGAGTTCGGCTCCTAACTCCCATGGATTTCAGTGGGAGTTAAGTGCCTAAATACCTTTGAGGTTCTGGGCCAAAAAAAAACGAATTTAATTTGGTGACCCTTTTCAAACAGAATTTAAGCAAAGTGGGTCTCTGTTGGTCAGAGGTAGGACAGCCATGGGGAGTAAGAAAGCCCACTTACTTTTTTCCCCTCCGTAATAGATTCGATCTTGGATCTGAAATCGACTTTAGCCAGCACAATACCCAGCCTCTCCTTCTGTCCAAGTAAAAGCAACTGACACTGAGGGCCAACTGCCAGTGTTCAAATCACAGCATTGTGAGGTCACACTGCAGCACTTATGTCATTGTTGCCATGAACACGGGTGGGTAATAAAGGAAGGACCAAGGGTTGTTAACCATATACGGTCTCGCATGATATTCTTATTGATAAACTAGGCAAATACAATTTAGATGGGGCTACTATAAGGTGGGTGCATAACTGGCTGGATAACCGTACTCAGAGAGTTGTTATTAATGGTTCCCAATCCTGCTGGAAAGGCATAACGAGTGGGGTACCGCAGGGGTCTGTTTTGGGACCGGCTCTGTTCAATATCTTCATCAACGACTTAGATATTGGCATAGAAAGTACGCTTATTAAGTTTGCGGATGATACCAAACTGGGAGGGATTGCAACTGCTTTGGAGGACAGGGTCATAATTCAAAATGATCTGGACAAATTGGAGAAATGGTCTGAGGTAAACAGGATGAAGTTTAACAAAGACAAATGCAAAGTGCTCCACTTAGGAAGAAAAAATCAGTTTCACACATACAGAATGGGAAGAGACTGTCTAGGAAGGAGTACGGCAGAAAGGGATCTAGGGGTTATAGTGGACCACAAGCTAAATATGAGTCAACAGTGTGATGCTGTTGCAAAAAAAGCAAACATGATTCTGGAATGTATTAACAGGTGTGTTATGAGCAAAACACGAGAAGTTATTCTTCCGCTCTACTCTGCTCTGGTTAGGCCTCAGCTGGAGTATTGCGTCCAGTTCTGGGCACCACGTTTTAAAAAAGATGTGGAGAAATTGGAAAGGGTCCAGAGAAGAGCAACAAGAATGATTAAAGGTCTTGAGAACATGACCTATGAAGGAAGGCTGAAAGAATTGGGTTTGTTTAGTTTGGAAAAGAGAAGACTGAGAGGGGACATGATAGCAGTTTTCAGGTATTTAAAAGGGTGTCATAAGGAGGAGGGAGAAAACTTGTTCACCTTAGCCTCTAAGGATAGAACCAGAAGCAATGGGTTTAAACTGCAGCAAGGGAGGTCTAGGTTGGACATTAGGAAAAAGTTCCTAACTGTCAGGGTGGTTAAACACTGGACTAAATTGCCTAGGGAGGTTGTGGAATCTCCATCTCTGGAGATATTTAAGAGTAGGTTAGATAAATGTCTATCAGGGATGGTCTAGACAGTATTTGGTCCTGCCATGCGGGCAGGGGACTGGACTTGATGATCTCTCGAGGTCCCTTCCAGTCCTAGAATCTATGAATTTATGAATATAAGCGACATAAAGTATTATGGAGGTGCCTGGTGGCGACTCCAGTTAAGGTTAAGGTTTTGTCTAAAATGGGGCATAAATTCCTGCTTTTCCCTATGAGCAGGTGGTTAACCAGTATGGATTAACCTTTACTCTGACCTTTACTCAGTCAGGGAGTTAGGCACATAAATACCTGCAAAACTCTGGGCCCAACTGCCACTCACAACTTCCCCTGAAGATGGTGGCCTCATTGGTTCTAACTGTCGACATTCCTATGCTGCTCATAGACATTGTGGATGCTCCATCCAGCTGGATGGTGTACACAATGATACCATCCAAGTAGAAGAAACATCTGCTTAAGTCATTAATCTCTGAGAGGCAGCAGGTCCCTGGGTCATCCCAAAAAGCTGAACTGAACTATAATGATGCAGCCCAATAGTGAAGGTTATCTTTATGCAGAACTTCCGTAAGAGAACCTGGCAATATCCACTGGGCAAATCCAGAGTAATGGATTCCTGAGCACCCCCAAATTGGTCCAGAACATCATCAATCTGTAGGATTGGCGGTGTATGTTTTTTGTAACAGTATTTAGCTGTCTAACAACCCCACAAAAGCAGTGTACTTTATCTTCCCTTGTGACTAGAAAAACTGGTGATGTGCATGAGATGGCCAAATCACTCTCTTTTTGACCTGTAACAGGTTTTCTACTGTCTTGGCACAGCTGTGGATACCCCACAGGGAAGAATACCCAAGTGCTCCTTCCTGGGTCCAAGGGTTTTTTTTGCATTTGGGTGATGGCAGCGTTTACCAAGACAAGGTCAGAGAAAAGCTGTAACCTTGGGAGTGTAATACAAGCCTGGAGTGGCAAGTATTGATTTTTTAAATCCTTGCCAGCCTCCACCTTCTGCACTCGAAGTGCCAGAGTAGGGATTCAGCCTTGACACCATGTGCATAAGCGACAAAGCTGGACCCATTTGTTTTGTCAGTGAAGGTCTAAGGGTACGTCTTCACTACCTGCTGGATTGGCGGGTAGTAATCGATCTATCGAGGATCGATTTATCGTGTCTCGTCTAGACGCGATAAATCGATCCCTGAACGTGCTCCCTGTCAACTCCGGAACTCCACCAGAGCGAGAGGTGGAAGCGGAGTCGACGGGGGAGCCGCGGCCGTCGATCCCGCGCTGTGAGGACCCGAGGTAAATCGATCTAAGATATGTCGACTTCAGCTACGCTATTCTCGTAGCTATTCTTGTAGCTGAAGTTGCGTATCTTAAATCAATCCCCCTCAGTGTAGGCCAGCCCTGAGAGAGGAGCAGTCGCCAGGGGAGACCTTGGGTGGAAATGTCTCGTCCTTGAGTCCAACGGATAGTGTGAGGCAGGGGAGTAGCCGGGCAAGAATCTACTGAAACTAGCACAGATTGGTGGGAAATCCCTGCAAATCAAGGATACCACCGACAAACGGGGCATGAGATCACCAAAGAGTTTGTGGGATGTATCTGGAGAAGGCCCCTAATATGTATAATAGGAGAAAAGCATCCAGAGGCTGGATTGTCTGGAGTAAGTGAAAGAAGAAAGGTTGAGTGCTGTACGCAAAGGGTTTGATGAGAAGTCAGACCCTATGTGACAAACCTTCTGGGATGTCCCAGGCTGGGTCAGGTGGGACGGACAGCGTGAGGGGACACTAGTTTACAGATTAGATGGAGAAGGTTTATACCTCTTTGTTACTATTGAAGTAGTCAACAGTGTTTCTCCATGATTCCAGCAAGAGCATGGCTCCCTCCATAGCACAGCCATGCTGCTCACGTCCACTTTCATCCGCCTCCCAAATAGTCTCCATGCACAAGATATCTGGGACTACTAAGAAAGAAGGAATGACAGAAAGAAAGAAATTACTACCATTGCTGGTTAAAGGGGAATGAACGCCCCTGAGGTGTCATTCATGGACTGATTGGTGCCCAAAAGACAGTTCATTTAAACCAAAGAAAGGACACGGTCTGTCTGTCTTGGGGTTGTATACTGCTGCCCATCACCGTGGTATCTGGGCTCCTTCCAGCTAAAATCAATGAGCAATAGCGAAGTTCCTAGTGGAAAGCTTGGCGTCACTGGCACATCTCCCTTTTTGGGGTAAGATATCTCTGCTCTGGGTAGCGTTATCTTTTGTTTGTTGGCTTGATTGGTTTGATTCCCACCGCTTGTTTTAAATAGGGCTAGACATCTATATCCTGCGTGAGGAGGGGAGAAGTGAAGGAAACTGTGATGCTGGTGAAATAAGCCACTGACTCTCAAAGCAAGAGAGATTGGTGTGATCAAAATCAGAATCAAATTGGGGATTCCTTAAAAACCAAAAACAAAATAAGAGAGACCCAGAATGAGACTCCTTTGCATTTCTATGGAGTTTTTCAGTGGAAGAGCTCCAAATGGCTTTTAAAGGTGGGCCGGTATTATTACCACCATTTTTATGGCTGGAGAAACCATGGCACAGGGAGCTGAAGTGACTGGCTCAGTCAAACAGCAGGTCACTGGCAATGCTGGAAATAGAAGATAGTTCTCCTGACTCCAGTCACATCCTCTACCCCCTTTATTTCTTGGATAAATGTTATTGATTCATTACACAATAAATATCTTGTGCTCTCCGATTGGACATGAATGAGCACAGACCCAAAGAAATACCAGGACTCGCTGTACTGTATAGGGCCAACCAAATAATAGATTTGTCCGACAGCATGAACATTAGCCAGCCAAATCTGGCTGAATAGGACTGGCTGATGCTCTTGCAATTAGGATTCAGTTCACATATCCTGCTTTGCCGCCGTCAGCAGCATGGGAAAGCAGCTAGGAGCTCGTGATGGGTGGAACAGCCAGAATAACATCCTCCCAAGGGAAGTGGTGGAAGCCCCATTGCTTAAGTCTGTGGTTTTCAGGTTGGCCACTTATTCAAAGTCAAAGAATTTTGCCTTTACACTCACTATAAGAGTTAGAAATGTGTCATTGCTAACAACGTTAGCCCTACAGAATTCACCTGCACGTGTGTTGTGAGAGGTTGGCCAAGAATATTTGACCTTGACGGGTAAAGGTGTGCAGGGAGTGGGGGAGCAAGATTATTTTTGCTTTAGGTTATAATACAATTTTCAATGCCTCCTGACTCCCTTGATTGCTCTGTGTAATCATCTGGGGTCAAGACCCACTGTTTGAGAAACGTTGGCTAAAGACATTTAAAACTAGACTGGACTAAACCAGGGCTCAGCGTGGGATGGGCCGCGGTGGCCTGGCATATTGGCTTCTTTTTTCTAATGCCTTTTTGTTCTGCAGCATCTAAGCTTTCATTTAGAAACAATGTAAGTCTGTAGCTGTTATTTAAGATTTTGATTACAGTAATGCCTACGGGCTCTCCAAGAGCAGGGCCCTATTGTGGAGAGGCACCAGCTGGGCCCAGAGTGTGTGGGGGGGTGTCTCCTTTGCACACTTCTGGGTGCAGAGGCGTGGCCACACCTAGGCCCCATTTTACTCCCTGCCCATTCCTCCTTATGGTTCCTGAGAGAGATGTACCTGCCAGAGCAGTGGAAAGAGGCCTTAGTGTAATGAGAACCAGGCTCTAGGATCCAGAAATAGGACTCCCATTCCAACCCAGGTATTGGGCTAGTCAGTCATCCCTAGTGTTGTATTGTTCTGCCTGCTCCAAGCAATGACTTCACTACAAGGGTAAGAAAGAGAAGGGAGAGCAGTGTGTGGTGGAGAGAAATAGAAACTGCCCTTCCTCTTCCAGCAGCCAGAGATTCCCAGAGAAATACAGGCTCTGGGGGCATCACCACCTCCACCAGTGCTGGAGAGCCTTAGAAATACAGGAGTCTGACCGTCACCCGGGTCTAGTGTTTGTATCAGGGCTTGTAAGTATTGTGTTCACACTGGGGATGGAAGGACCTCACGGAGAGCCAGCATTTATCAAACTGGCCCTGATTCAGGAACACTGTCTCCTGTCATTCCAGTCTCTGGGAGATTCCGGGATGATTAGTACTGGGACTGATTACTGCTAGCTCATTATTTATTTGCCAAGCTCCAGCAGTGATCTCTGCCCCCGGTGCAGAACAGAGGGCTGCCCTCGAGCTGCATGCAGACTCAGCCATGGAAGAGCACCGTCCACCCACTAGCAAAGCCATGCGGCCACATCTATTTGTTCTCCCCTCCTCCACTTTTTCCATGTTTCCCCCCCCCCCACTCTCTGTGCCTTGTCTTCAGTTTCCCCTAAGTGGAACACAAACCCAAGAGCGTTTGGGATCGCTTGAAATCTTTGAACACATGGGGGTTGAGACTGAGTTTGCCTCCCTTCATTCCCACCCCTTAGCGCATCCTTAGCCTTTCCTTTTACCTGTAGTGACAGTTCGGGGATATGGCGTCTGGCCTCTCTTCGCTTTTTGGCAGATTCGCTTTAGACACCTTAGGATGGGCCCACTCTGCTTAGGAACGACCTTGGCTGGGCCATCTTGAGTATCTTCTCGAGCCAGCTCCGGCTCACGCTGACTCCCACTGGAATGTTCCTCTCTTCCCAAGGTGGACGTGCCCTCAGCAGCCGCGTCCTCCTCCTTCTCCTCCCTTGGCAAGCTGTGCACATCCATTCTGCAACAAGTCAGGAAGGGTGGCCAGTTTTGTTTCAGTCCATCTTATTGTCTGCGGGACAATTTCCAGCCTGAAGCTAGTGAGAATGTGTGCGTCGTCCTCTGGCTAAAAATGTGAGCCACAGACAGCAGAGCCCGAGAACTGGGGCCCAGATCCTCAAAGGTTTGGAGTTTCCTAACTTCCATGGAAATCAATGGCAGTTAGGAGCTTAAATACCTCTGAGAATCTGGTCCTGGGACCCTGCACCCCCTGCCAATCCCCCCACCAAGTGTATCTCTACACTTGCAGCTGGGGGTGTGATACCCGGCTCGCATACACATATTCGCACTGACTTGCTAAAATAGCACTGTAGCAAGGATAGCATGGACAGCGGTGAGAGGGGCTAGCCACCCCAAGTACAACCCCACCTGGATCCTATGAGTACGTACTCCGGCGGCTAGCCCAAGCCACTGCCTGAACTGTCGCAGCCACACTGCTATTTAACACACTAGCTTAATGACAGCTAGCGCAGGGATGTCTCCTCAAGCAGGGAATCGCACCCTGCTTCGTCCTGCCTCAGCGCAGGGGGCTGGACTTGATGATTTCTTGAGGAGCCGTCCAGCCCCACAGTTCTGTGATTCTACAAAATAAGAAGTAGCTGGGGCCAGATTAAAGGTTGGTGCCAGAACCTCAGTTGAGAATTGCCTTCCTTTTTAGCATGTAAATGCTCAGCTGTAATGAATCTAGTTCTTTTAAATACAGAAATAAATCCTCAACTCAAATTGTATATTAGCAAAGGTTTGGGGGTTCCTTTTGGAACTTTATTGTTTTAATATAGTCAATAAATATACTCAAAACTATGCAAAGGATAAGCAGTGTGGTCTAATGGTTTGAGTATGGGACTGGCAACCAGAAATAGATTTCTCATCCTGGCGTTGCCACTCACTCACTGTGTGATGCTGGGCAACTCACGTCCCCGCCCCGTGCCTCAGTTTCCCAATATACCAAAAAGGGATGATACTGACCCTTCTGTACCTCCCAGGGATGAGGAAGGTTACTTAGTTAATATTTGTAAAGAGAAAAGAGGCGACAAAACTAACCTGACACAATGACGGCACCAAGAGTGGAATTATAAAGCACCTAAAAATCCAAACAAATATACATGTATCACAATATTTGCCAACCCAAAATTCAGTTATGGTGCTTCTAAAAAAACCCACATTGAACACTGTCCATTTGACAACCCAAAATTCAGTTATGGTGCTTCTAAAAAAACCCACATTGAACTCTGTCCATCGCATACGCGTTTCATTTGAATAATACATTTGTTGAGTCAGATCCGCAGAATACTTCATTCAAGTCAATGGAGCTGTTGATTTATAGCAGCTGAAGATCTGGCCCATAAAACCCAACACATTTTAAGCCCGAAGTTTACTTGCTTTAGAAGTTGGGACTCTTAACTAATTTCACAATCATTGGTTTCCTCCAATACTTGAGCTATGAACAAAGATGGAGAAAGAAGTTCACAAAGCTAAGATTACAGGCTTGATGGTCATCAATCAATATCACAATATACTTCTTAGTCTAGTGGGCAACACAAAGTTTAGCTGTATTCAAAATATCACATTGTGCTCCAATATTACTTAAATCCTCTGTCAAAGATTTAAATTTTAATCTACATGCTTGCGCTCAGGGGAGGATCTAGCTTTTTTGCCGCCCCAAGCACGGCAGGCAGGTTGCCTTCGGCGGTGCGCCTGCGGGAGGTCCGCCGGTCCCGCAGATTCGGCATACCCGCCGCCGAATTACTGCCGAATCCACGGGACCGGCGGACCTCCCACAGGTAGGGCACAAGTAGCCCCTGATCAGACAGCTGGATTCCCTCCTGGATTCTGTTAGGATGGCACTTTTCATGCCAGAGCGAGAGAGACATAAAATGGAACAAAGGCCCCAGACTCTCAAAGGTATTTAGGCTCCTAACTCCCATGGATTTCAGTGGGAGTTAAGTGCCTAAATACCTTTGAGGTTCTGGGCCAAAAAAACGAATTTAATTTGGTGACCCTTTTCAAACAGAATTTAAGCAAAGTGGGTCTCTGTTGGTCAGAGGTAGGACAGCCATGGGGAGTAAGAAAGCCCACTTACTTTTTTCCCCTCAGTAATAGATTCGATCTTGGATCTGAAATCGACTTTAGCCAGCACAATACCCAGCCTCTCCTTCTGTCCAAGTAAAAGCAACTGACACTGAGGGCCAACTGCCAGTGTTCAAATCACAGCATTGTGAGGTCACACTGCAGCACTTATGTCATTGTTGCCATGAACACGGGCGGGTAATAAAGGAAGGACCAAGGGTTGTTAACCATATAAGCGACATAAAGTATTATGGAGGTGCCTGGTGGCGACTCCAGTTAAGGTTAAGGTTTTGTCTAAAATGGGGCATAAATTCCTGCTTTTCCCTATGAGCAGGTGGTTAACCAGTATGGATTAACCTTTACTCTGACCTTTACTCAGTCAGGGAGTTAACTCCCACTGAAATCCATGGGAGTTAGGAGCCTAAGTGCCTAAATACCTTTGAGGTTCTGGGCCAAAAAAAACGAATTTAATTTGGTGACCCTTTTCAAACAGAATTTAAGCAAAGTGGGTCTCTGTTGGTCAGAGGTAGGACAGCCATGGGGAGTAAGAAAGCCCACTTACTTTTTTCCCCTCAGTAATAGATTCGATCTTGGATCTGAAATCGACTTTAGCCAGCACAATACCCAGCCTCTCCTTCTGTCCAAGTAAAAGCAACTGACACTGAGGGCCAACTGCCAGTGTTCAAATCACAGCATTGTGAGGTCACACTGCAGCACTTATGTCATTGTTGCCATGAACACGGGTGGGTAATAAAGGAAGGACCAAGGGTTGTTAACCATATACGGTCTCGCATGATATTCTTATTGATAAACTAGGCAAATACAATTTAGATGGGGCTACTATAAGGTGGGTGCATAACTGGCTGGATAACCGTACTCAGAGAGTTGTTATTAATGGTTCCCAATCCTGCTGGAAAGGCATAACGAGTGGGGTACCGCAGGGGTCTGTTTTGGGACCGGCTCTGTTCAATATCTTCATCAACGACTTAGATATTGGCATAGAAAGTACGCTTATTAAGTTTGCGGATGATACCAAACTGGGAGGGATTGCAACTGCTTTGGAGGACAGGGTCATAATTCAAAATGATCTGGACAAATTGGAGAAATGGTCTGAGGTAAACAGGATGAAGTTTAACAAAGACAAATGCAAAGTGCTCCACTTAGGAAGAAAAAATCAGTTTCACACATACAGAATGGGAAGAGACTGTCTAGGAAGGAGTACGGCAGAAAGGGATCTAGGGGTTATAGTGGACCACAAGCTAAATATGAGTCAACAGTGTGATGCTGTTGCAAAAAAAGCAAACATGATTCTGGAATGTATTAACAGGTGTGTTATGAGCAAAACACGAGAAGTTATTCTTCCGCTCTACTCTGCTCTGGTTAGGCCTCAGCTGGAGTATTGCGTCCAGTTCTGGGCACCACGTTTTAAAAAAGATGTGGAGAAATTGGAAAGGGTCCAGAGAAGAGCAACAAGAATGATTAAAGGTCTTGAGAACATGACCTATGAAGGAAGGCTGAAAGAATTGGGTTTGTTTAGTTTGGAAAAGAGAAGACTGAGAGGGGACATGATAGCAGTTTTCAGGTATTTAAAAGGGTGTCATAAGGAGGAGGGAGAAAACTTGTTCACCTTAGCCTCTAAGGATAGAACCAGAAGCAATGGGTTTAAACTGCAGCAAGGGAGGTCTAGGTTGGACATTAGGAAAAAGTTCCTAACTGTCAGGGTGGTTAAACACTGGACTAAATTGTCTAGGGAGGTTGTGGAATCTCCATCTCTGGAGATATTTAAGAGTAGGTTAGATAAATGTCTATCAGGGATGGTCTAGACAGTATTTGGTCCTGCCATGCGGGCAGGGGACTGGACTTGATGATCTCTCGAGGTCCCTTCCAGTCCTAGAATCTATGAATTTATGAATATAAGCGACATAAAGTATTATGGAGGTGCCTGGTGGCGACTCCAGTTAAGGTTAAGGTTTTGTCTAAAATGGGGCATAAATTCCTGCTTTTCCCTATGAGCAGGTGGTTAACCAGTATGGATTAACCTTTACTCTGACCTTTACTCAGTCAGGGAGTTAGGCACATAAATACCTGCAAAACTCTGGGCCCAACTGCCACTCACAACTTCCCCTGAAGATGGTGGCCTCATTGGTTCTAACTGTCGACATTCCTATGCTGCTCATAGACATTGTGGATGCTCCATCCAGCTGGATGGTGTACACAATGATACCATCCAAGTAGAAGAAACATCTGCTTAAGTCATTAATCTCTGAGAGGCAGCAGGCCCCTGGGTCATCCCAAAAAGCTGAACTGAACTATAATGATGCAGCCCAATAGTGAAGGTTATCTTTATGCAGAACTTCCGTAAGAGAACCTGGCAATATCCACTGGGCAAATCCAGAGTAATGGATTCCTGAGCACCCCCAAATTGGTCCAGAACATCATCAATCTGTAGGATTGGCGGTGTATGTTTTTTGTAACAGTATTTAGCTGTCTAACAACCCCACAAAAGCAGTGTACTTTATCTTCCCTTGTGACTAGAAAAACTGGTGATGTGCATGAGATGGCCAAATCACTCTCTTTTTGACCTGTAACAGGTTTTCTACTGTCTTGGCACAGCTGTGGATACCCCACAGGGAAGAATACCCAAGTGCTCCTTCCTGGGTCCAAGGGTTTTTTTTGCATTTGGGTGATGGCAGCGTTTACCAAGACAAGGTCAGAGAAAAGCTGTAACCTTGGGAGTGTAATACAAGCCTGGAGTGGCAAGTATTGATTTTTTAAATCCTTGCCAGCCTCCACCTTCTGCACTCGAAGTGCCAGAGTAGGGATTCAGCCTTGACACCATGTGCATAAGCGACAAAGCTGGACCCATTTGTTTTGTCAGTGAAGGTCTAAGGGTACGTCTTCACTACCTGCTGGATTGGCGGGTAGTAATCGATCTATCGAGGATCGATTTATCGTGTCTCGTCTAGACGCGATAAATCGATCCCTGAACGTGCTCCCTGTCAACTCCGGAACTCCACCAGAGCGAGAGGTGGAAGCGGAGTCGACGGGGGAGCCGCGGCCGTCGATCCCGCGCTGTGAGGACCCGAGGTAAATCGATCTAAGATATGTCGACTTCAGCTACGCTATTCTCGTAGCTATTCTTGTAGCTGAAGTTGCGTATCTTAAATCAATCCCCCTCAGTGTAGGCCAGCCCTGAGAGAGGAGCAGTCGCCAGGGGAGACCTTGGGTGGAAATGTCTCGTCCTTGAGTCCAACGGATAGTGTGAGGCAGGGGAGTAGCCGGGCAAGAATCTACTGAAACTAGCACAGATTGGTGGGAAATCCCTGCAAATCAAGGATACCACCGACAAACGGGGCATGAGATCACCAAAGAGTTTGTGGGATGTATCTGGAGAAGGCCCCTAATATGTATAATAGGAGAAAAGCATCCAGAGGCTGGATTGTCTGGAGTAAGTGAAAGAAGAAAGGTTGAGTGCTGTACGCAAAGGGTTTGATGAGAAGTCAGACCCTATGTGACAAACCTTCTGGGATGTCCCAGGCTGGGTCAGGTGGGACGGACAGCGTGAGGGGACACTAGTTTACAGATTAGATGGAGAAGGTTTATACCTCTTTGTTACTATTGAAGTAGTCAACAGTGTTTCTCCATGATTCCAGCAAGAGCATGGCTCCCTCCATAGCACAGCCATGCTGCTCACGTCCACTTTCATCCGCCTCCCAAATAGTCTCCATGCACAAGATATCTGGGACTACTAAGAAAGAAGGAATGACAGAAAGAAAGAAATTACTACCATTGCTGGTTAAAGGGGAATGAACGCCCCTGAGGTGTCATTCATGGACTGATTGGTGCCCAAAAGACAGTTCATTTAAACCAAAGAAAGGACACGGTCTGTCTGTCTTGGGGTTGTATACTGCTGCCCATCACCGTGGTATCTGGGCTCCTTCCAGCTAAAATCAATGAGCAATAGCGAAGTTCCTAGTGGAAAGCTTGGCGTCACTGGCACATCTCCCTTTTTGGGGTAAGATATCTCTGCTCTGGGTAGCGTTATCTTTTGTTTGTTGGCTTGATTGGTTTGATTCCCACCGCTTGTTTTAAATAGGGCTAGACATCTATATCCTGCGTGAGGAGGGGAGAAGTGAAGGAAACTGTGATGCTGGTGAAATAAGCCACTGACTCTCAAAGCAAGAGAGATTGGTGTGATCAAAATCAGAATCAAATTGGGGATTCCTTAAAAACCAAAAACAAAATAAGAGAGACCCAGAATGAGACTCCTTTGCATTTCTATGGAGTTTTTCAGTGGAAGAGCTCCAAATGGCTTTTAAAGGTGGGCTGGTATTATTACCACCATTTTTATGGCTGGAGAAACCATGGCACAGGGAGCTGAAGTGACTGGCTCAGTCAAACAGCAGGTCACTGGCAATGCTGGAAATAGAAGATAGTTCTCCTGACTCCAGTCACATCCTCTACCCCCTTTATTTCTTGGATAAATGTTATTGATTCATTACACAATAAATATCTTGTGCTCTCCGATTGGACATGAATGAGCACAGACCCAAAGAAATACCAGGACTCGCTGTACTGTATAGGGCCAACCAAATAATAGATTTGTCCGACAGCATGAACATTAGCCAGCCAAATCTGGCTGAATAGGACTGGCTGATGCTCTTGCAATTAGGATTCAGTTCACATATCCTGCTTTGCCGCCGTCAGCAGCATGGGAAAGCAGCTAGGAGCTCGTGATGGGTGGAACAGCCAGAATAACATCCTCCCAAGGGAAGTGGTGGAAGCCCCATTGCTTAAGTCTGTGGTTTTCAGGTTGGCCACTTATTCAAAGTCAAAGAATTTTGCCTTTACACTCACTATAAGAGTTAGAAATGTGTCATTGCTAACAACGTTAGCCCTACAGAATTCACCTGCACGTGTGTTGTGAGAGGTTGGCCAAGAATATTTGACCTTGACGGGTAAAGGTGTGCAGGGAGTGGGGGAGCAAGATTATTTTTGCTTTAGGTTATAATACAATTTTCAATGCCTCCTGACTCCCTTGATTGCTCTGTGTAATCATCTGGGGTCAAGACCCACTGTTTGAGAAACGTTGGCTAAAGACATTTAAAACTAGACTGGACTAAACCAGGGCTCAGCGTGGGATGGGCCGCGGTGGCCTGGCATATTGGCTTCTTTTTTCTAATGCCTTTTTGTTCTGCAGCATCTAAGCTTTCATTTAGAAACAATGTAAGTCTGTAGCTGTTATTTAAGATTTTGATTACAGTAATGCCTACGGGCTCTCCAAGAGCAGGGCCCTATTGTGGAGAGGCACCAGCTGGGCCCAGAGTGTGTGGGGGGGGTGTCTCCTTTGCACACTTCTGGGTGCAGAGGCGTGGCCACACCTAGGCCCCATTTTACTCCCTGCCCATTCCTCCTTATGGTTCCTGAGAGAGATGTACCTGCCAGAGCAGTGGAAAGAGGCCTTAGTGTAATGAGAACCAGGCTCTAGGTTCCAGAAATAGGACTCCCATTCCAACCCAGGTATTGGGCTAGTCAGTCATCCCTAGTGTTGTATTGTTCTGCCTGCTCCAAGCAATGACTTCACTACAAGGGTAAGAAAGAGAAGGGAGAGCAGTGTGTGGTGGAGAGAAATAGAAACTGCCCTTCCTCTTCCAGCAGCCAGAGATTCCCAGAGAAATACAGGCTCTGGGGGCATCATCACCTCCACCAGTGCTGGAGAGCCTTAGAAATACAGGAGTCTGACCGTCACCCGGGTCTAGTGTTTGTATCAGGGCTTGTAAGTATTGTGTTCACACTGGGGATGGAAGGACCTCACGGAGAGCCAGCATTTATCAAACTGGCCCTGATTCAGGAACACTGTCTCCTGTCATTCCAGTCTCTGGGAGATTCCGGGATGATTAGTACTGGGACTGATTACTGCTAGCTCATTATTTATTTGCCAAGCTCCAGCAGTGATCTCTGCCCCCGGTGCAGAACAGAGGGCTGCCCTCGAGCTGCATGCAGACTCAGCCATGGAAGAGCGCCGTCCACCCACTAGCAAAGCCATGCGGCCACATCTATTTGTTCTCCCCTCCTCCACTTTTTCCATGTTTCCCCCCCCCCCCCCACTCTCTGTGCCTTGTCTTCAGTTTCCCCTAAGTGGAACACAAACCCAAGAGCGTTTGGGATCGCTTGAAATCTTTGAACACATGGGGGTTGAGACTGAGTTTGCCTCCCTTCATTCCCACCCCTTAGCGCATCCTTAGCCTTTCCTTTTACCTGTAGTGACAGTTCGGGGATATGGCGTATGGCCTCTCTTCGCTTTTTGGCAGATTCGCTTTAGACACCTTAGGATGGGCCCACTCTGCTTAGGAACGACCTTGGCTGGGCCATCTTGAGTATCTTCTCGAGCCAGCTCCGGCTCACGCTGACTCCCACTGGAATGTTCCTCTCTTCCCAAGGTGGACGTGCCCTCAGCAGCCGCGTCCTCCTCCTTCTCCTCCCTTGGCAAGCTGTGCACATCCATTCTGCAACAAGTCAGGAAGGGTGGCCAGTTTTGTTTCAGTCCATCTTATTGTCTGCGGGACAATTTCCAGCCTGAAGCTAGTGAGAATGTGTGCGTCGTCCTCTGGCTAAAAATGTGAGCCACAGACAGCAGAGCCCGAGAACTGGGGCCCAGATCCTCAAAGGTTTGGAGTTTCCTAACTTCCATGGAAATCAATGGCAGTTAGGAGCTTAAATACCTCTGAGAATCTGGTCCTGGGACCCTGCACCCCCTGCCAATCCCCCCACCAAGTGTATCTCTACACTTGCAGCTGGGGGTGTGACACCCGGCTCGCATACACATATTCGCACTGACTTGCTAAAATAGCACTGTAGCAAGGATAGCATGGACAGCGGTGAGAGGGGCTAGCCACCCCGAGTACAACCCCACCTGGATCCTATGAGTACGTACTCCGGCGGCTAGCCCAAGCCACTGCCTGAACTGTCGCAGCCACACTGCTATTTAACACACTAGCTTAATGACAGCTAGCGCAGGGATGTCTTCTCAAGCAGGGAATCGCACCCTGCTTCGTCCTGCCTCAGCGTAGGGGGCTGGACTTGATGATTTCTTGAGGAGCCGTCCAGCCCCACAGTTCTGTGATTCTACAAAATAAGAAGTAGCTGGGGCCAGATTAAAGGTTGGTGCCAGAACCTCAGTTGAGAATTGCCTTCCTTTTTAGCATGTAAATGCTCAGCTGTAATGAATCTAGTTCTTTTAAATACAGAAATAAATCCTCAACTCAAATTGTATATTAGCAAAGGTTTGGGGGTTCCTTTTGGAACTTTATTGTTTTAATATAGTCAATAAATATACTCAAAACTATGCAAAGGATAAGCAGTGTGGTCTAATGGTTTGAGTATGGGACTGGCAACCAGAAATAGATTTCTCATCCTGGCGTTGCCACTCACTCACTGTGTGATGCTGGGCAACTCACGTCCCCGCCCCGTGCCTCAGTTTCCCAATATACCAAAAAGGGATGATACTGACCCTTCTGTACCTCCCAGGGATGAGGAAGGTTACTTAGTTAATATTTGTAAAGAGAAAAGAGGCGACAAAACTAACCTGACACAATGACGGCACCAAGAGTGGAATTATAAAGCACCTAAAAATCCAAACAAATATACATGTATCACAATATTTGCCAACCCAAAATTCAGTTATGGTGCTTCTAAAAAAACCCACATTGAACACTGTCCATCGCATACGCGTTTCATTTGAATAATACATTTGTTGAGTCAGATCCGCAGCTGCTGGAAATCAGAATACTTCATTCAAGTCAATGGAGCTGTTGATTTATAGCAGCTGAAGATCTGGCCCATAAAACCCAACACATTTTAAGCCCGAAGTTTACTTGCTTTAGAAGTTGGGACTCGTAACTAATTTCACAATCATTGGTTTCCTCCAATACTTGAGCTATGAACAAAGATGGAGAAAGAAGTTCACAAAGCTAAGATTACAGGCTTGATGGTCATCAATCAATATCACAATATACTTCTTAGTCTAGTGGGCAACACAAAGTTTAGCTGTATTCAAAATATCACATTGTGCTCCAATATTACTTAAATCCTCTGTCAAAGATTTAAATTTTAATCTACATGCTTGCGCTCAGGGGAGGATCTAGCTTTTTTGCCGCCCCAAGCACGGCAGGCAGGCTGCCTTCGGCGGTGCGCCTGCGGGAGGTCCGCCGGTCCCGCAGATTCGGCATACCCGCCGCCGAATTACTGCCGAATCCACGGGACCGGCGGACCTCCCACAGGTGCACCGCCGAAGGCAGCCTGACTGCCGCCCTTGCAGCGACCGGCAGGGCACCCCCCGCGCTTTGCCGCCCCAGGTACGTGCTTGGAGCGCTGGTGCCTGGAGCCGCCGCTGCTTGTGCTCCACTGGAGACAGCAGGAAAAATTACAGCTCTTCACATTCATCGCAAAATTTCATTGCACACTCCAAGGCTCTGGATTTTAGTGGGATGTAAGAGGTACATGACTTTTTGCTGACCCTCAGCCAGGGGGAGAATTGCACCCCCAAAAGCATTAAAGAGCATGTATATGTATCTCCTCATTCCTTCCTAATCCTGGAAAATTTTAAACATTGAAATGGGCAGCGCAAAACCAAAATGATCTGCCGTAGTGGGGAAAGGAAATGTTATTCTTCATCCAAGATGGAGAATTATGGAGAACCAACTTGAAGGCAGATTTTAAGGGCCATGTCTCGAGCCCAATTGCTGCCTCTCATGCCAGCTGTGAGGGCGAGGCCACAGAATGGGGATCAGCTTCCCTAAATCTCCAGGAACTGAAGTGGAAATCCCCTACTGTCCATTCTGCACCTGGAGGAAATAATGCCACAGCAAAGAGCCTCTCCTTTCCACACTCTGCTGCAGGGACAGCAGGAGCCATCTTTTTATTGGGCCTATATCTGGGCCTGATCCAAGCCCATTGAAGTTAGTGGGCGACTCCCCTAATTGTGTCCTCTGGGGTCTGTGCGTATAGAGCTCGTCTACAGATGAATGGAGGCCTGGAACAGAACCCACTTCCTTTCATTCTCCACTTCAGGGACAAGGGCCCTGTGTGAGATCCTAGAACAGGGTCCCAGAGAGGGATCAGCGGAAGAGACTCCCAGAGGGGGCAAGTCTTTCTAGGGATCTCAGTGATCTCCGGAAGTCCCTGCTGGGTTAATGAAATATAACCTTACCATGCAGCCTTATCAACTCTGGAGTTATTCCCTATCTGCCACAATTTTTACAGCTGAACTAAAGAATTGAGTGTAAGAGAGAGGTAGGGCACAAGTAGCCCCTGATCAGACAGCTGGATTCCCTCCTGGATTCTGTTAGGATGGCACTTTTCATGCCAGAGCGAGAGAGACATAAAATGGAACAAAGGCCCCAGACTCTCAAAGGTATTTAGGCTCCTAACTCCCATGGATTTCAGTGGGAGTTAAGTGCCTAAATACCTTTGAGGTTCTGGGCCAAAAAAACGAATTTAATTTGGTGACCCTTTTCAAACAGAATTTAAGCAAAGTGGGTCTCTGTTGGTCAGAGGTAGGACAGCCATGGGGAGTAAGAAAGCCCACTTACTTTTTTCCCCTCAGTAATAGATTCGATCTTGGATCTGAAATCGACTTTAGCCAGCACAATACCCAGCCTCTCCTTCTGTCCAAGTAAAAGCAACTGACACTGAGGGCCAACTGACCCAGTGTTCAAATCACAGCATTGTGAGGTCACACTGCAGCACTTATGTCATTGTTGCCATGAACACGGGCGGGTAATAAAGGAAGGACCAAGGGTTGTTAACCATATAAGCGACATAAAGTATTATGGAGGTGCCTGGTGGCGACTCCAGTTAAGGTTAAGGTTTTGTCTAAAATGGGGCATAAATTCCTGCTTTTCCCTATGAGCAGGTGGTTAACCAGTATGGATTAACCTTTACTCTGACCTTTACTCAGTCAGGGAGTTCGGCTCCTAACTCCCATGGATTTCAGTGGGAGTTAAGTGCCTAAATACCTTTGAGGTTCTGGGCCAAAAAAAAACGAATTTAATTTGGCGACCCTTTTCAAACAGAATTTAAGCAAAGTGGGTCTCTGTTGGTCAGAGGTAGGACAGCCATGGGGAGTAAGAAAGCCCACTTACTTTTTTCCCCTCCGTAATAGATTCGATCTTGGATCTGAAATCGACTTTAGCCAGCACAATACCCAGCCTCTCCTTCTGTCCAAGTAAAAGCAACTGACACTGAGGGCCAACTGCCAGTGTTCAAATCACAGCATTGTGAGGTCACACTGCAGCACTTATGTCATTGTTGCCATGAACACGGGTGGGTAATAAAGGAAGGACCAAGGGTTGTTAACCATATACGGTCTCGCATGATATTCTTATTGATAAACTAGGCAAATACAATTTAGATGGGGCTACTATAAGGTGGGTGCATAACTGGCTGGATAACCGTACTCAGAGAGTTGTTATTAATGGTTCCCAATCCTGCTGGAAAGGCATAACGAGTGGGGTACCGCAGGGGTCTGTTTTGGGACCGGCTCTGTTCAATATCTTCATCAACGACTTAGATATTGGCATAGAAAGTACGCTTATTAAGTTTGCGGATGATACCAAACTGGGAGGGATTGCAACTGCTTTGGAGGACAGGGTCATAATTCAAAATGATCTGGACAAATTGGAGAAATGGTCTGAGGTAAACAGGATGAAGTTTAACAAAGACAAATGCAAAGTGCTCCACTTAGGAAGAAAAAATCAGTTTCACACATACAGAATGGGAAGAGACTGTCTAGGAAGGAGTACGGCAGAAAGGGATCTAGGGGTTATAGTGGACCACAAGCTAAATATGAGTCAACAGTGTGATGCTGTTGCAAAAAAAGCAAACATGATTCTGGGATGTATTAACAGGTGTGTTATGAGCAAAACACGAGAAGTTATTCTTCCGCTCTACTCTGCTCTGGTTAGGCCTCAGCTGGAGTATTGCGTCCAGTTCTGGGCACCACGTTTTAAAAAAGATGTGGAGAAATTGGAAAGGGTCCAGAGAAGAGCAACAAGAATGATTAAAGGTCTTGAGAACATGACCTATGAAGGAAGGCTGAAAGAATTGGGTTTGTTTAGTTTGGAAAAGAGAAGACTGAGAGGGGACATGATAGCAGTTTTCAGGTATTTAAAAGGGTGTCATAAGGAGGAGGGAGAAAACTTGTTCACCTTAGCCTCTAAGGATAGAACCAGAAGCAATGGGTTTAAACTGCAGCAAGGGAGGTCTAGGTTGGACATTAGGAAAAAGTTCCTAACTGTCAGGGTGGTTAAACACTGGACTAAATTGCCTAGGGAGGTTGTGGAATCTCCATCTCTGGAGATATTTAAGAGTAGGTTAGATAAATGTCTATCAGGGATGGTCTAGACAGTATTTGGTCCTGCCATGCGGGCAGGGGACTGGACTTGATGATCTCTCGAGGTCCCTTCCAGTCCTAGAATCTATGAATTTATGAATATAAGCGACATAAAGTATTATGGAGGTGCCTGGTGGCGACTCCAGTTAAGGTTAAGGTTTTGTCTAAAATGGGGCATAAATTCCTGCTTTTCCCTATGAGCAGGTGGTTAACCAGTATGGATTAACCTTTACTCTGACCTTTACTCAGTCAGGGAGTTAGGCACATAAATACCTGCAAAACTCTGGGCCCAACTGCCACTCACAACTTCCCCTGAAGATGGTGGCCTCATTGGTTCTAACTGTCGACATTCCTATGCTGCTCATAGACATTGTGGATGCTCCATCCAGCTGGATGGTGTACACAATGATACCATCCAAGTAGAAGAAACATCTGCTTAAGTCATTAATCTCTGAGAGGCAGCAGGCCCCTGGGTCATCCCAAAAAGCTGAACTGAACTATAATGATGCAGCCCAATAGTGAAGGTTATCTTTATGCAGAACTTCCGTAAGAGAACCTGGCAATATCCACTGGGCAAATCCAGAGTAATGGATTCCTGAGCACCCCCAAATTGGTCCAGAACATCATCAATCTGTAGGATTGGCGGTGTATGTTTTTTGTAACAGTATTTAGCTGTCTAACAACCCCACAAAAGCAGTGTACTTTATCTTCCCTTGTGACTAGAAAAACTGGTGATGTGCATGAGATGGCCAAATCACTCTCTTTTTGACCTGTAACAGGTTTTCTACTGTCTTGGCACAGCTGTGGATACCCCACAGGGAAGAATACCCAAGTGCTCCTTCCTGGGTCCAAGGGGTTTTTTTGCATTTGGGTGATGGCAGCGTTTACCAAGACAAGGTCAGAGAAAAGCTGTAACCTTGGGAGTGTAATACAAGCCTGGAGTGGCAAGTATTGATTTTTTAAATCCTTGCCAGCCTCCACCTTCTGCACTCGAAGTGCCAGAGTAGGGATTCAGCCTTGACACCATGTGTATAAGCGACAAAGCTGGACCCATTTGTTTTGTCAGTGAAGGTCTAAGGGTACGTCTTCACTACCTGCTGGATTGGCGGGTAGTAATCGATCTATCGAGGATCGATTTATCGTGTCTCGTCTAGACGCGATAAATCGATCCCTGAACGTGCTCCCTGTCAACTCCGGAACTCCACCAGAGCGAGAGGTGGAAGCGGAGTCGACGGGGGAGCCGCGGCCGTCGATCCCGCACTGTGAGGACCCGAGGTAAATCGATCTAAGATATGTCGACTTCAGCTACGCTATTCTCGTAGCTATTCTTGTAGCTGAAGTTGCGTATCTTAAATCAATCCCCCTCAGTGTAGACCAGCCCTGAGAGAGGAGCAGTCGCCAGGGGAGACCTTGGGTGGAAACGTCTCGTCCTTGAGTCCAACGGATAGTGTGAGGCAGGGGAGTAGCCGGGCAAGAATCTACTGAAACTAGCACAGATTGGTGGGAAATCCCTGCAAATCAAGGATACCACCGACAAACGGGGCATGAGATCACCAAAGAGTTTGTGGGATGTATCTGGAGAAGGCCCCTAATATGTATAATAGGAGAAAAGCATCCAGAGGCTGGATTGTCTGGAGTAAGTGAAAGAAGAAAGGTTGAGTGCTGTACGCAAAGGGTTTGATGAGAAGTCAGACCCTATGTGACAAACCTTCTGGGATGTCCCAGGCTGGGTCAGGTGGGACGGACAGCGTGAGGGGACACTAGTTTACAGATTAGATGGAGAAGGTTTATACCTCTTTGTTACTATTGAAGTAGTCAACAGTGTTTCTCCATGATTCCAGCAAGAGCATGGCTCCCTCCATAGCACAGCCATGCTGCTCACGTCCACTTTCATCCGCCTCCCAAATAGTCTCCATGCACAAGATATCTGGGACTACTAAGAAAGAAGGAATGACAGAAAGAAAGAAATTACTACCATTGCTGGTTAAAGGGGAATGAACGCCCCTGAGGTGTCATTCATGGACTGATTGGTGCCCAAAAGACAGTTCATTTAAACCAAAGAAAGGACACGGTCTGTCTGTCTTGGGGTTGTATACTGCTGCCCATCACCGTGGTATCTGGGCTCCTTCCAGCTAAAATCAATGAGCAATAGCGAAGTTCCTAGTGGAAAGCTTGGCGTCACTGGCACATCTCCCTTTTTGGGGTAAGATATCTCTGCTCTGGGTAGCGTTATCTTTTGTTTGTTGGCTTGATTGGTTTGATTCCCACCGCTTGTTTTAAATAGGGCTAGACATCTATATCCTGCGTGAGGAGGGGAGAAGTGAAGGAAACTGTGATGCTGGTGAAATAAGCCACTGACTCTCAAAGCAAGAGAGATTGGTGTGATCAAAATCAGAATCAAATTGGGGATTCCTTAAAAACCAAAAACAAAATAAGAGAGACCCAGAATGAGACTCCTTTGCATTTCTATGGAGTTTTTCAGTGGAAGAGCTCCAAATGGCTTTTAAAGGTGGGCTGGTATTATTACCACCATTTTTATGGCTGGAGAAACCATGGCACAGGGAGCTGAAGTGACTGGCTCAGTCAAACAGCAGGTCACTGGCAATGCTGGAAATAGAAGATAGTTCTCCTGACTCCAGTCACATCCTCTACCCCCTTTATTTCTTGGATAAATGTTATTGATTCATTACACAATAAATATCTTGTGCTCTCCGATTGGACATGAATGAGCACAGACCCAAAGAAATACCAGGACTCGCTGTACTGTATAGGGCCAACCAAATAATAGATTTGTCCGACAGCATGAACATTAGCCAGCCAAATCTGGCTGAATAGGACTGGCTGATGCTCTTGCAATTAGGATTCAGTTCACATATCCTGCTTTGCCGCCGTCAGCAGCATGGGAAAGCAGCTAGGAGCTCGTGATGGGTGGAACAGCCAGAATAACATCCTCCCAAGGGAAGTGGTGGAAGCCCCATTGCTTAAGTCTGTGGTTTTCAGGTTGGCCACTTATTCAAAGTCAAAGAATTTTGCCTTTACACTCACTATAAGAGTTAGAAATGTGTCATTGCTAACAACGTTAGCCCTACAGAATTCACCTGCACGTGTGTTGTGAGAGGTTGGCCAAGAATATTTGACCTTGACGGGTAAAGGTGTGCAGGGAGTGGGGGAGCAAGATTATTTTTGCTTTAGGTTATAATACAATTTTCAATGCCTCCTGACTCCCTTGATTGCTCTGTGTAATCATCTGGGGTCAAGACCCACTGTTTGAGAAACGTTGGCTAAAGACATTTAAAACTAGACTGGACTAAACCAGGGCTCAGCGTGGGATGGGCCGCGGTGGCCTGGCATATTGGCTTCTTTTTTCTAATGCCTTTTTGTTCTGCAGCATCTAAGCTTTCATTTAGAAACAATGTAAGTCTGTAGCTGTTATTTAAGATTTTGATTACAGTAATGCCTACGGGCTCTCCAAGAGCAGGGCCCTATTGTGGAGAGGCACCAGCTGGGCCCAGAGTGTGTGGGGGGGTGTCTCCTTTGCACACTTCTGGGTGCAGAGGCGTGGCCACACCTAGGCCCCATTTTACTCCCTGCCCATTCCTCCTTATGGTTCCTGAGAGAGATGTACCTGCCAGAGCAGTGGAAAGAGGCCTTAGTGTAATGAGAACCAGGCTCTAGGTTCCAGAAATAGGACTCCCATTCCAACCCAGGTATTGGGCTAGTCAGTCATCCCTAGTGTTGTATTGTTCTGCCTGCTCCAAGCAATGACTTCACTACAAGGGTAAGAAAGAGAAGGGAGAGCAGTGTGTGGTGGAGAGAAATAGAAACTGCCCTTCCTCTTCCAGCAGCCAGAGATTCCCAGAGAAATACAGGCTCTGGGGGCATCATCACCTCCACCAGTGCTGGAGAGCCTTAGAAATACAGGAGTCTGACCGTCACCCGGGTCTAGTGTTTGTATCAGGGCTTGTAAGTATTGTGTTCACACTGGGGATGGAAGGACCTCACGGAGAGCCAGCATTTATCAAACTGGCCCTGATTCAGGAACACTGTCTCCTGTCATTCCAGTCTCTGGGAGATTCCGGGATGATTAGTACTGGGACTGATTACTGCTAGCTCATTATTTATTTGCCAAGCTCCAGCAGTGATCTCTGCCCCCGGTGCAGAACAGAGGGCTGCCCTCGAGCTGCATGCAGACTCAGCCATGGAAGAGCGCCGTCCACCCACTAGCAAAGCCATGCGGCCACATCTATTTGTTCTCCCCTCCTCCACTTTTTCCATGTTTCCCTCCCCCCCCACTCTCTGTGCCTTGTCTTCAGTTTCCCCTAAGTGGAACACAAACCTAAGAGCGTTTGGGATCGCTTGAAATCTTTGAACACATGGGGGTTGAGACTGAGTTTGCCTCCCTTCATTCCCACCCCTTAGCGCATCCTTAGCCTTTCCTTTTACCTGTAGTGACAGTTCGGGGATATGGCGTATGGCCTCTCTTCGCTTTTTGGCAGATTCGCTTTAGACACCTTAGGATGGGCCCACTCTGCTTAGGAACGACCTTGGCTGGGCCATCTTGAGTATCTTCTCGAGCCAGCTCCGGCTCACGCTGACTCCCACTGGAATGTTCCTCTCTTCCCAAGGTGGACGTGCCCTCAGCAGCCGCGTCCTCCTCCTTCTCCTCCCTTGGCAAGCTGTGCACATCCATTCTGCAACAAGTCAGGAAGGGTGGCCAGTTTTGTTTCAGTCCATCTTATTGTCTGCGGGACAATTTCCAGCCTGAAGCTAGTGAGAATGTGTGCGTCGTCCTCTGGCTAAAAATGTGAGCCACAGACAGCAGAGCCCGAGAACTGGGGCCCAGATCCTCAAAGGTTTGGAGTTTCCTAACTTCCATGGAAATCAATGGCAGTTAGGAGCTTAAATACCTCTGAGAATCTGGTCCTGGGACCCTGCACCCCCTGCCAATCCCCCCACCAAGTGTATCTCTACACTTGCAGCTGGGGGTGTGACACCCGGCTCGCATACACATATTCGCACTGACTTGCTAAAATAGCACTGTAGCAAGGATAGCATGGACAGCGGTGAGAGGGGCTAGCCACCCCGAGTACAACCCCACCTGGATCCTATGAGTACGTACTCCGGCGGCTAGCCCAAGCCACTGCCTGAACTGTCGCAGCCACACTGCTATTTAACACACTAGCTTAATGACAGCTAGCGCAGGGATGTCTTCTCAAGCAGGGAATCGCACCCTGCTTCGTCCTGCCTCAGCGTAGGGGGCTGGACTTGATGATTTCTTGAGGAGCCGTCCAGCCCCACAGTTCTGTGATTCTACAAAATAAGAAGTAGCTGGGGCCAGATTAAAGGTTGGTGCCAGAACCTCAGTTGAGAATTGCCTTCCTTTTTAGCATGTAAATGCTCAGCTGTAATGAATCTAGTTCTTTTAAATACAGAAATAAATCCTCAACTCAAATTGTATATTAGCAAAGGTTTGGGGGTTCCTTTTGGAACTTTATTGTTTTAATATAGTCAATAAATATACTCAAAACTATGCAAAGGATAAGCAGTGTGGTCTAATGGTTTGAGTATGGGACTGGCAACCAGAAATAGATTTCTCATCCTGGCGTTGCCACTCACTCACTGTGTGATGCTGGGCAACTCACGTCCCCGCCCCGTGCCTCAGTTTCCCAATATACCAAAAAGGGATGATACTGACCCTTCTGTACCTCCCAGGGATGAGGAAGGTTACTTAGTTAATATTTGTAAAGAGAAAAGAGGCGACAAAACTAACCTGACACAATGACGGCACCAAGAGTGGAATTATAAAGCACCTAAAAATCCAAACAAATATACATGTATCACAATATTTGCCAACCCAAAATTCAGTTATGGTGCTTCTAAAAAAACCCACATTGAACACTGTCCATCGCATACGCGTTTCATTTGAATAATACATTTGTTGAGTCAGATCCGCAGCTGCTGGAAATCAGAATACTTCATTCAAGTCAATGGAGCTGTTGATTTATAGCAGCTGAAGATCTGGCCCATAAAACCCAACACATTTTAAGCCCGAAGTTTACTTGCTTTAGAAGTTGGGACTCGTAACTAATTTCACAATCATTGGTTTCCTCCAATACTTGAGCTATGAACAAAGATGGAGAAAGAAGTTCACAAAGCTAAGATTACAGGCTTGATGGTCATCAATCAATATCACAATATACTTCTTAGTCTAGTGGGCAACACAAAGTTTAGCTGTATTCAAAATATCACATTGTGCTCCAATATTACTTAAATCCTCTGTCAAAGATTTAAATTTTAATCTACATGCTTGCGCTCAGGGGAGGATCTAGCTTTTTTGCCGCCCCAAGCACGGCAGGCAGGCTGCCTTCGGCGGTGCGCCTGCGGGAGGTCCGCCGGTCCCGCAGATTCGGCATACCCGCCGCCGAATTACTGCCGAATCCACGGGACCGGCGGACCTCCCACAGGTGCACCGCCGAAGGCAGCCTGACTGCCGCCCTTGCAGCGACCGGCAGGGCACCCCCCGCGCTTTGCCGCCCCAGGTACGTGCTTGGAGCGCTGGTGCCTGGAGCCGCCGCTGCTTGTGCTCCACTGGAGACAGCAGGAAAAATTACAGCTCTTCACATTCATCGCAAAATTTCATTGCACACTCCAAGGCTCTGGATTTTAGTGGGATGTAAGAGGTACATGACTTTTTGCTGACCCTCAGCCAGGGGGAGAATTGCACCCCCAAAAGCATTAAAGAGCATGTATATGTATCTCCTCATTCCTTCCTAATCCTGGAAAATTTTAAACATTGAAATGGGCAGCGCAAAACCAAAATGATCTGCCGTAGTGGGGAAAGGAAATGTTATTCTTCATCCAAGATGGAGAATTATGGAGAACCAACTTGAAGGCAGATTTTAAGGGCCATGTCTCGAGCCCAATTGCTGCCTCTCATGCCAGCTGTGAGGGCGAGGCCACAGAATGGGGATCAGCTTCCCTAAATCTCCAGGAACTGAAGTGGAAATCCCCTACTGTCCATTCTGCACCTGGAGGAAATAATGCCACAGCAAAGAGCCTCTCCTTTCCACACTCTGCTGCAGGGACAGCAGGAGCCATCTTTTTATTGGGCCTATATCTGGGCCTGATCCAAGCCCATTGAAGTTAGTGGGCGACTCCCCTAATTGTGTCCTCTGGGGTCTGTGCGTATAGAGCTCGTCTACAGATGAATGGAGGCCTGGAACAGAACCCACTTCCTTTCATTCTCCACTTCAGGGACAAGGGCCCTGTGTGAGATCCTAGAACAGGGTCCCAGAGAGGGATCAGCGGAAGAGACTCCCAGAGGGGGCAAGTCTTTCTAGGGATCTCAGTGATCTCCGGAAGTCCCTGCTGGGTTAATGAAATATAACCTTACCATGCAGCCTTATCAACTCTGGAGTTATTCCCTATCTGCCACAATTTTTACAGCTGAACTAAAGAATTGAGTGTAAGAGAGAGGTAGGGCACAAGTAGCCCCTGATCAGACAGCTGGATTCCCTCCTGGATTCTGTTAGGATGGCACTTTTCATGCCAGAGCGAGAGAGACATAAAATGGAACAAAGGCCCCAGACTCTCAAAGGTATTTAGGCTCCTAACTCCCATGGATTTCAGTGGGAGTTAAGTGCCTAAATACCTTTGAGGTTCTGGGCCAAAAAAACGAATTTAATTTGGTGACCCTTTTCAAACAGAATTTAAGCAAAGTGGGTCTCTGTTGGTCAGAGGTAGGACAGCCATGGGGAGTAAGAAAGCCCACTTACTTTTTTCCCCTCAGTAATAGATTCGATCTTGGATCTGAAATCGACTTTAGCCAGCACAATACCCAGCCTCTCCTTCTGTCCAAGTAAAAGCAACTGACACTGAGGGCCAACTGACCCAGTGTTCAAATCACAGCATTGTGAGGTCACACTGCAGCACTTATGTCATTGTTGCCATGAACACGGGCGGGTAATAAAGGAAGGACCAAGGGTTGTTAACCATATAAGCGACATAAAGTATTATGGAGGTGCCTGGTGGCGACTCCAGTTAAGGTTAAGGTTTTGTCTAAAATGGGGCATAAATTCCTGCTTTTCCCTATGAGCAGGTGGTTAACCAGTATGGATTAACCTTTACTCTGACCTTTACTCAGTCAGGGAGTTCGGCTCCTAACTCCCATGGATTTCAGTGGGAGTTAAGTGCCTAAATACCTTTGAGGTTCTGGGCCAAAAAAAAACGAATTTAATTTGGCGACCCTTTTCAAACAGAATTTAAGCAAAGTGGGTCTCTGTTGGTCAGAGGTAGGACAGCCATGGGGAGTAAGAAAGCCCACTTACTTTTTTCCCCTCCGTAATAGATTCGATCTTGGATCTGAAATCGACTTTAGCCAGCACAATACCCAGCCTCTCCTTCTGTCCAAGTAAAAGCAACTGACACTGAGGGCCAACTGCCAGTGTTCAAATCACAGCATTGTGAGGTCACACTGCAGCACTTATGTCATTGTTGCCATGAACACGGGTGGGTAATAAAGGAAGGACCAAGGGTTGTTAACCATATACGGTCTCGCATGATATTCTTATTGATAAACTAGGCAAATACAATTTAGATGGGGCTACTATAAGGTGGGTGCATAACTGGCTGGATAACCGTACTCAGAGAGTTGTTATTAATGGTTCCCAATCCTGCTGGAAAGGCATAACGAGTGGGGTACCGCAGGGGTCTGTTTTGGGACCGGCTCTGTTCAATATCTTCATCAACGACTTAGATATTGGCATAGAAAGTACGCTTATTAAGTTTGCGGATGATACCAAACTGGGAGGGATTGCAACTGCTTTGGAGGACAGGGTCATAATTCAAAATGATCTGGACAAATTGGAGAAATGGTCTGAGGTAAACAGGATGAAGTTTAACAAAGACAAATGCAAAGTGCTCCACTTAGGAAGAAAAAATCAGTTTCACACATACAGAATGGGAAGAGACTGTCTAGGAAGGAGTACGGCAGAAAGGGATCTAGGGGTTATAGTGGACCACAAGCTAAATATGAGTCAACAGTGTGATGCTGTTGCAAAAAAAGCAAACATGATTCTGGGATGTATTAACAGGTGTGTTATGAGCAAAACACGAGAAGTTATTCTTCCGCTCTACTCTGCTCTGGTTAGGCCTCAGCTGGAGTATTGCGTCCAGTTCTGGGCACCACGTTTTAAAAAAGATGTGGAGAAATTGGAAAGGGTCCAGAGAAGAGCAACAAGAATGATTAAAGGTCTTGAGAACATGACCTATGAAGGAAGGCTGAAAGAATTGGGTTTGTTTAGTTTGGAAAAGAGAAGACTGAGAGGGGACATGATAGCAGTTTTCAGGTATTTAAAAGGGTGTCATAAGGAGGAGGGAGAAAACTTGTTCACCTTAGCCTCTAAGGATAGAACCAGAAGCAATGGGTTTAAACTGCAGCAAGGGAGGTCTAGGTTGGACATTAGGAAAAAGTTCCTAACTGTCAGGGTGGTTAAACACTGGACTAAATTGCCTAGGGAGGTTGTGGAATCTCCATCTCTGGAGATATTTAAGAGTAGGTTAGATAAATGTCTATCAGGGATGGTCTAGACAGTATTTGGTCCTGCCATGCGGGCAGGGGACTGGACTTGATGATCTCTCGAGGTCCCTTCCAGTCCTAGAATCTATGAATTTATGAATATAAGCGACATAAAGTATTATGGAGGTGCCTGGTGGCGACTCCAGTTAAGGTTAAGGTTTTGTCTAAAATGGGGCATAAATTCCTGCTTTTCCCTATGAGCAGGTGGTTAACCAGTATGGATTAACCTTTACTCTGACCTTTACTCAGTCAGGGAGTTAGGCACATAAATACCTGCAAAACTCTGGGCCCAACTGCCACTCACAACTTCCCCTGAAGATGGTGGCCTCATTGGTTCTAACTGTCGACATTCCTATGCTGCTCATAGACATTGTGGATGCTCCATCCAGCTGGATGGTGTACACAATGATACCATCCAAGTAGAAGAAACATCTGCTTAAGTCATTAATCTCTGAGAGGCAGCAGGCCCCTGGGTCATCCCAAAAAGCTGAACTGAACTATAATGATGCAGCCCAATAGTGAAGGTTATCTTTATGCAGAACTTCCGTAAGAGAACCTGGCAATATCCACTGGGCAAATCCAGAGTAATGGATTCCTGAGCACCCCCAAATTGGTCCAGAACATCATCAATCTGTAGGATTGGCGGTGTATGTTTTTTGTAACAGTATTTAGCTGTCTAACAACCCCACAAAAGCAGTGTACTTTATCTTCCCTTGTGACTAGAAAAACTGGTGATGTGCATGAGATGGCCAAATCACTCTCTTTTTGACCTGTAACAGGTTTTCTACTGTCTTGGCACAGCTGTGCAAGAGGGTCTCTGTTTATGGGTGTACATCTCGATGTATCGATATAGTGCTGTCAAATGAGCCCATCCCAGCTTGGCGCTAAGTCCTATAATTAAGATGCCTTTGTAACTGGACAAAAGGATATTCACATCCTCCAAGGGCACTGTTGTATCAGTGACAGAAGATGAAATTGATACATTGGTGTTAGTGTGTAATTCAGCACAATCTTCATCTCACCCTGATGTTTGATTACGCACATGGAATCGCCATCGGATTCCAGTCTACAAAAATCTACTCCCAAACTGGACCATATCAGTGACCACAAAGGGGTGTCCCCTGCTGAGGCACCAATATGTACAGTGAGATCTGCCTTGCCTTTAACTGACAATTCTTGGCCCTCAGTTCCCTGGACAGGAAGCAGATGAGGATAGGTCAGGGGGATATTTGCTCAAAGTTCTCAAGTCACTAGAGAAACAGCAGCTCCCATAGCCACTAAACCAGGCAGCAGCTGTCTGATTCACAGTGACCCATACAACACCAGCAACGGAGGTAATGCTACTTCAGTAAATGGCCTTTGCTCTGCTTCAGTTAGTCCCTATTCTATTCTGATTCACCGTATCCATCACCATGATAACAGAGGGTCTGGCCAATAAGCCCAGCCCTCACCCCTAATTTCCTGATGGCTTCCAGGCATTATTCTTAGCCCTGCATTCATATTGTAATAAATGGCCCATCTGTGACCATATGTAGCAAGAAACTTTCCCCCCCCCCCACCCTCTTTGTGGTTGCTGGGGAATTGAAGCAGCATCTGCTGGTGCAGCTAGTTGACCCACACACTCTACTAGTTGTTGTAAGTTCTGAGTTGATCTTCCGCCTTCGCCAGGCAGGATAGGTTGTACCTCAGCTACCCAGACTCCCGGCATGGTAACAGATAGCTTCTTAGCTTCATGGACTAGATGACCTCCTGAGGTCTCTTCCAACCCTGATCTTCTACGATTCTATGATAGCTGGATGCACCAAACTCAGAGAATCTGGGTCCCCTGGAGTCACATCACCGATAATGCCTTTTCCTCGTAGAATCCAGCATTACTCCGTCAGCGTCGAAACAGCACAGTTCTGTAGCTGCTCTCACTAGGAAGCATAAATATCAATGCCCTCCTGCGGTTTCCACATCCTCTCCAGCCACACCAGGAATTTCCCTACACCCCACCCCCCAAAAAAACTCCCCCATCACCCTCCCAGGGATCAACCCAACCAAGCTGAAGAACATACCAAGAACCAGGAATATACCCACCTGTCCTCTGCAGGTTCAAAACATCCAAACAGCCCGAAGCACAAATACAGCTACCTACTGAAGAAAGTCTCCACAATCTAAAGGCAATTCCCGATGTTTGTCGGTCAAACTTGTCCCATTTATTGAAGTTACAAAACATGGCTGCTGGTGCACCTCTTGCAAATAAGCTTACGAAGAAGGAAAGCTTCCCACTGTTACAATTGGTAAAACTGGAGGAGCTTGGTTTGCCGGACCGATCAGCAAAGCCAGAGCTGACAAACTACATGAAAATGCTGCAAAACATCAAGCCTGCTGAAAGCCTTATAAGCCAGTCACTGCCAGAAGTACTTAATGAGGCTGTTAAGAATGCTGGAGACACAACACAGTTTATGCAAACAAACATGGCTGTCGTATCATACTTTCTATTTAAGCAAAAGATACCACATCCTACAAACTGGAGGCCAATGTTAAGTGCATTGTTACTTGTTAACCCTGAAGTTGGACACTGGTTCCAACCAAGACCAGCAAATGCTCACTATCTTTCTGCAAGGTTTCAGAGTGGTAGCCGTGTTAGTCTGTATCAGCAAAAAGAACGAGGAGTCCTTGTGGCACCTTAGAGACTAACCAATTTATTTGAGCATAAGCTTTCGGGGGCTAAAACCCACTTCATCGGATGCATACAGTGGAAAATACAGTAGGAATATATATACCGGTATACATAGGGGACATGAAAAAATGGGTGTTGCCATACTAACTATAACAAGCCCACCTTAACTGATTACTCTCATTATAGTTAGTATGGCAACACCCATTTTTTCATGTCCTCTGTGTATATATATATTCCTACTGTATTTTCCACTGCATGCATCCGATGAAGTGGGGTTTAGCCCACGAAAGCTTCTCTTTCTGCAAGAAACTCAATGGACTGGTTAGAATCATGCGGTGCAACATTGAAAGACTCAGCAGTTGAAAAAGTGAAGAACTCTCTCACCACATTCAAAAAATGTGCATATATGTCTGATGAATGCACCAGTGCAAATGGGCATCAAGTATTAAGTCATTGCGTGTCTTATCTTGATGTCAGGGGTAGGCCAGCAGATGCATTTCTAGATGTTCAGGTTATAGAAGACACATCGGCTGCATCTGTGACAACCCACGTCTTAGAAGAGTTAAATGCTTGTAAATTGGACCCCAAGATGTCTGCTTGTGCGTTTGATGGAGCTGCAAACTTCTCTTGAAGACATGGTGGAGTACAAGCTTTTCTCAGAAAAAAAAGTGTAATCCTAATCTCTCCTATACACACTGCAGAGGCCATCTTAAGTTCAGTACCCAGAAAGATAAATGGAGCAAATTATTAAGCATGTTGTATTGGGGGGAGGAAGAGCAAAGCCAAGATTCCACCCATTTCCTACCCCTCTCCACCCCCTCGCATCCACCTGCATGGGCTGGGGGTGGAGGTGAAATGCCAGGTGTGCAACTCTTCTCCTTCTCCTATGCCTGCACCTGCAATGTGGAGAGGCAGCAGAGCGGAGTGGGAGTGTGACCAGGGTCTTACTTCCCAGTACATCCCTGCATAGCCATGTAAGGGTGGGCTACAGTCTGGTCTGTAGTGATCAAATGAAATATTAAAGCAGCCCAAAGGCAGCATTTCCCGATGGATGCAAAATTCTGTTTACAGAGAATCTCAGGCTTCAGCTTTTGTCTTTCAGAAGCTCAGCTCCGTAGAGTATCTCTAGGTGGCACTACAAGCTGGAAGGTGGCACCAGGCACACCCCTGGTGCAACAGAACGTTTCACCTTACAGTAATATCACTCTGTGCCCACAGGCTATATCAGCTGGGTTTCTCTGGCCTGGCCAAAGAGCTGAGCTCAACTTTTGACCAAAGACCACTAAAAAACCTCCCTGGGATAGGGGTGGTTTTATGGCAAAGCATGTGCAGGAGTTAGGAGATGCAGCTTTTATTCCTGAGTCTGCCTCACATTTGCTAGGAGACCGTAGGTAAGTCACAAAGTGTCTCTGTGCCTTAGATGCCCCGTCTGTGACTTAGGGATAACACTTTGCTATGTCACATGAGGCGCTATTCGGCTGCATTCCATGCTGATTGTAAACCCGCAGGCGGAAGTTGCTATAGAAGTTCAAAAGAGTATTTATGTTATTAGTGTATTATTTATTACCTTCCAAAGGAGCGAGTGGAGAGAACCCATCTCCAGGAGCAACTCAGTCAGTACTTCTCAGAAATAATCAGATCGGCCAGTCACTTTCAATGCTTCTGTGACGGGGAGCTCGACTCACCACTAGAATGGCACCTCCTCTGGCCTTTCTGGGGATTAGCTTCACGAGGTCAATGGCCCTTCCGGCGGTTACATGCGGTCTCTCCGCCTCTCTGGCCCCCCTCTAGTTCCACAAGCTGCAGCCTGCTCTTGGTGACTTAGCACTCCGGCCAGGTCACTCAGCAGTTTTCCCCTACAGGGTACCAAAGTTCTTCCACATGAACGGTCTCAGGCAGTCTTCTCTTGCACTCCCCTGAGGGTGCCACTTCCCCCGTGGCTAGCAGGGGAACCCAGGCCTGCCCACTACTCCAGGTTCCAGTTCAGGAACCTTGCACTGGGCAACTGCGGTCTGCTTTCCCTCAGACCCCATTGCTCCTCCCCTGGACTCCTTTCTACAGTTTCTGGTTCCTCCCACTGTAGGTGTAACAGCTCAAACTCCCTCCTCCCAGGGAGTAACTACAGACTACTGAACCCTGTGACAGACCTCCCTATTCCCAGGGATTCCTTCCCTGTAGCCACATTCTGCTGCCAACTTCCTGGCTTTATAAACCTGGACCAGCTCCTCCCCCAGCTGGACTTTATCAGCAAATTAGGCCACAGCACTCCCTGACTCTCCTCCAGATGTGGCCTATAGGTTAATTGGCCTAATTTACCCCTTCAGGCCCTGTAGGGGACAGACACCCTGTGATGCTCTATACCTTGGGGAACACCCTGCACCCCCATGTTCATCCTTATAATATGATTGTGTGGTATCCAATGCAAAGTTTGTCACGTTGGGTGTTTTCAGAAGGCTCATGATGCACGGAGCATTGTTGTTATAGCAATGTTATAGGTTGTAATTTCATGTATATAGTTATGAGGCTGAAAATGTGTCCTCGTGGCTTAAAAAAAGCCCAGGCAAAACCCTCCAGGAGCAGAGGCCCAAACAAAAACTCTCCAAGAGCAGAGGGGCAGTTCACACCTCATCAGAGCATGTATGAGACAAACCCAGCCCAGCCTCACAGGAACAAGGACACTGGCCTAAGCAGCAACAAAGGATCTGTTGGACTCTCGAGTGAGTCACCCCCCTTCCCTTGGTCAGTTTGGGACTACGATGAGGTAATGCTCACCTGACTCTGAAGGAGTGGGGGGCAAAGCCAAGAGAACATAAGAACATAAGAAAGGCCATACCGGGTCAGACCAAAGGTCCATCTAGCCCAGTATCCTGTCTACCGACAGTGGTCAATGCCAGGTGCCCCAGAGGGAGTGAACCTAACAGGCAATGATCAAGTGATCTCTCTCCTGCCATCCATCTCCATCCTCTGACAGACAGAGGTTAGGGACACCATTCCTTACCTGTCCTGACTAATAGCCATTAATGGACTTAACCACCATGAATTTATCCAGTTCTCTTTTAAACTCTGTTATAGTCCTAGCCTTCACAACCTTCTCAGGTAAGGAGTTCCACAAGTTGACTGTGCGCTGTGTGAAGAACTTCCTTTTATTTGTTTTAAACCTGCTGCCTATTAATTTCATTTGATGACTCCTAGTTCTTGTATTATGGGAATAAGTAAATAACTTTTCCTTATCTACTTTCTCCACATCATTCATGATTTTATATACCTCTATCATATCCCCCCTTAGTCTCCTCTTTTTAAAGCTCAAGAGTCCTAGCCTCTTTAATCTCTCCTCATATAGGACCTGCTCCAAACCCCTAATCATTTTAGTTGCCCTTCTCTGAACCTTTTCTAGTGCCAGTATATCTTTTTTGAGATGAGGAGACCACATCTGTACGCAGTATTTGAGATGAGGGCGTACCATCGATTTATATAAGGGCAATAATATATTCTCAGTCTTATTCTCTATCCCCTTTTTAATGATTCCTAACATCCTGTTTGCTTTTTTGACCGCCTCTGCACACTGCGTGGACATTTTCTGAGAACTATCCATGATGACTCCAAGATCTTTTTCCTGACTTGTTGTAGCTAAATTAGCCCCCATCATATTGTATGTATAGTTGGGGTTATTTTTTCCAATGTGCATTACTTTACATTTATCCACATTAAATTTCATTTGCCATTTTGTTGCCCAATCATTTAGTTTTGTGAGATCTTTTTGAAGTTCTTCACAGTCTGAGAGTGAGAGGGTGTGCTGCTGGAGGACTGAGGAGCACCAGCATTATCAGACACCAGGAGGAAGGTCCTGTGGTGAGAATAAGGAAGGTGTTCGAAGGAGGCCATGGGGAAGTAGCCCAGGGAGTTGTAGCTGTCATGCAGCTGTTACAGGAGGCACTATAGACAGCTGCAGTCCACAGGGCCCTGAGCTGGAACCCGGAGTAGAGGGGGGGCCCGGGTTCCCCCCAAACCTCCCAATTGACCTGGACTGTGGGGTCTTCCAGAGGGGAAGGTCTCTGGGCTGTTCCCCAACCCACATGGTGAATCTCTGAGGCAAGAAAATCCACCAATAAGCGCAGGACCCACCAAGATAGAGGAGGAACTTTGTCACACCTGGTACATATCAATTTCTTTGTTAAATTGATGAACTCATAAGCTTGCAGCATCCAGTGGGCATAACTGGAAATTGCAAGACAGAGGTTCCTAGGGTTGGTTCTGGGGCTGGAGATATTGGCTAGTGTCATTCGGTTGCACGATCCAAGCACCAGCTTGCTAAAAGTGCTCACTCATGTAGCTGGGAGCAGGTTACATGCTAGATGTTGTGCGTGAACAGTCCAGGAGTGGGGGTTCTCACAGCAAAGCATGGTAAGGTGGTTCCCAGAGTTGAGGATTGGAGTGACCTAGCAAATCACCGGTCCAGATAACACCATGGGAACGTTACACATCCCATCACAGCTTCTATAAAAACAGATATCACATAGAACTAAATAAGATCATTATTACAAAAGACAGAGAGAAAACAACACAGGACATCAAGCAAAGTTATTGCAATACTAGATTGTTATATAATAAATATTATATAAAGATACAGATGCATGTGTGCTGTATGAGTGCCGCATACAAACAAACAGCTCTATTCATCTTTGATATAACTGATAAGTTAATGGACTCAGTGTTAAGCATCTCTATATAGCTAGGTTTTCCTTGAAAATATAGAAGACCCTCCACACATCTCTGGAGATATATGGCAATACAGGCCGTATATCAGGGGGGCGATTCAGGAGGGAGCTTAGTAGTGAAAATCCTAGCTGGTCTTCAGGCCAATTGTTTGGTTTTAAATCTGATCTTTCATTTTCCACCAGAAGTTTCCAGCATCCGCTGTAAGGAAAGTTTGGCCTTAACTATGGTCTAATTGTATAACCCTCACTCACGCTGATTATCTAGCTAACCATTGGTTTTACACTACTGCCCATCACCATAGTATCTGAGTAGCTTTCATGTAAAATCAATAGCAACTGCAGTCCCTAGAAGACATCATGGAATCTCTGGATTGTACCTCACTACGCAGAGTCCCACTTGTTTCAACAAGACAGCTTGTTTAGTACAAAAACAATGAGGAGTCCGATGGCACCTTAAAGACTAACAGATTTATTTTATTTTTAACCACAAAAGCTTATGCCCAAATAAATCTGTTAGTCTTTAAGGTGCCACCGGACTCCTCATTGTTTTTGTGGATACAGACTAAAACGGCTACCCTCTGATACTTGTTTAGTATGACACTATCTCTGTGAGTAAGGGCGGCACAACTGGTCTCCTCATCGCAGTTTTATTTGTCTTTGGCTGAGAGTGCAGATCTTAGCTAAGTGCAATTGTTTCATATTTTTAATTCCTTGCTCAGACCCATCCTCCCAGATCTCAGGTGGAGTCATGTTAATGGTCAAGATTAATATTTCTCATCAGTCATGGCCCTTGCTTCTCATCCTTTTCCCTGCCACGCATTCTTGCTGTTTTTTTGAAGTCTCCCAGGCCGATGTCCATTATCCATGAGGTGCCTGCCCTCATGTTTCTTGATGTTGGCTGATACTTTGTCTTGGATGAACTGGTTATGATGCCAGCTTGTCTGGATGGCCCTTTAAATCAGCACTCCAACTCTAGAAAGTGCCAGACACACAGATGGTGGAACAATATTAATAATATCCATTTTTCCTTTGTTGCGATGAATTCATCCCAACGTCCTGTCCTTTTGTTTAGGTTGATCAAAGGCACTCAGACTTCTGAGAGTACAAAACTGAAACACATTAGCTAAAGTAGCAAATAACAAATTGATCCAATGTTAGTTAAAGGACTGATCTAAAAATCCAGTAAATGTCTCAATAAAATCTGCACTCATCATAAAGATCCTTTCCTCTGATCACCATCACTTCCAGCAAATAAGTCTGCAATGGAAAACAGATGGGGCTTGCAGTGTGCCTGGAAGGTCAACAAACTTGGGGTCTGTCAAACCCGCTGTGGGAGGATCAGCCTGTTCACCCAGCGGGGGGTGGTTCTTAGGGAGGCAGCCTATTCCAGTACACCAACCATAGGACTAGGAGCCACCATGGTCCATCTGCATGACCCAAGTGTTCCCCTACACATGGAGAACCCTCAAGTGGCTGGTTAAACCAGTTTACAGCTGCTGTGTGTGGCTGGAAAGGCACAACACTCAGGTATATGGGTATGTCTGACATGACATGTCTAGTAGCCCCCTCAATGTACCAGACACTGTACAAACACCTGCAAAAAAGGCATGCTCCTGCCTAGGAGATTATGACTCATACCTTCAGATCAGTGCTGCTCCATTGAAGCTGAAGATGTGGCCCATTATTATTATTTTATTTGTTTCATATGTATTTTCCTTGTGTATCATTTTCTGCTCATATCAGGGCTTTCATCATCTCCTATCCTCTACTACATCTGTCACATGAATTTACTACATTAAGTAGTAAATTACTCTGCAAGAGCCATGGAGGGCCTGATTCAAAGCTCATTGAAGTAACTGGAAAGACTCCAAAATCATGTTGACTCTTCCCCAACAAATTATGTTCATCTGTGTGTCTGACAATTCTGTTCTTTACTAGAGTTTCAACCAGTTTGCCAAGTACTGAACTCAGGCTTCCTGGCCTCTAATTGCCGAGATCACCTCTGAAGCCCTTTTTAAAAATTGGCGTCCATTAGCTATCCTCCAGTCATCTGGTACAGAAGCTGATTTAAATGCTAGGTTACAGACCACAGTTAGTAGTTCTGAAAATTCACAATTGAGTTCCTTCAGAACTCTTGGGTGAATCCCATCTGGGCCTGGTGACTTATTACTGTTTAATTTATCAATTTGTTCCAAAACCTCCTCTATTGACACCTCAATCTGGGACAGTTCCTCAGATTTGTCACCTAAAAAGAATGGCTCAGGATTGGGAATCTCCCTCACATCCTCAGCCGTGAAGACCGATGCAAAGAATTCATTTAGTTTCTCCACAATGGCCTTATCGTCCTTGAGTGCTCCTTTAGCACCTCGATCGTCCAGTGGCCCCACTGATTGTTTAGCAGGCTTCCTGCTTCTGATGTACTGAAAAAGGGGGTTTTCGCCTTCCTCTGCACATGCGTCACTTGCTGGAAGATTCTCTGCATCTTAAAAGTCTTTAAACCATGATTTGAGGACTTCAATGGCTCAGACACAGATTTTATACAGGAGTGGTTGGGTGAGCTTCTGTGGCCTGCGTTGGGCAGGTCAGACTAGACGATCATAGTGGTCCCTTCTGACCTTAAAGTCTATGATAATAGCCTTACCTGCTGAAACAGCCTTTCATTACAACCGATTTAGTTTCAAGACTATTCATATCTCATAATTCATTCTCTCTGTTGTCTAATTCTTTCCCTACCTACAAGTCAAATCTTATTCATTTATCCTACTGGTTTCCCTATACTGACCCACTCTCCCTCATTTAGTATTCATAGTTAACAGGCAAGCTGCACCTTAGTCCGATTTTGTTCCTCAAGTGCACACCATTGGTGACAAACTTGGCTTCCTGCACCTCTCTCTAGATGCAACTATGCAACCCTACCACAGGATATCCTGGCCACATGCCCCATTTCACAACTATGTTAATCTAACTGGCCCAAATGAGTATGACACCTGTAAGCTTTTTTCTTCAGAATCCTGTGACTGTGGTTGATTAAAATGACAAAAAACAGCTTCTTTAAAACCAAGCATTATTTCTTCACCTAAACAACATAGCATGCAGAGCAAAAGGTTAAAGCAAATGTCTACATGCATGAGTCTCTTTACCTAATCCTTAATCTTTCATTGTAAACTTTGATATGTTTCATCTAGACCAGCTACGTCCATATCTAACTGGAAGACGAATGCGCGTGTGTGATGCTCTGCATGCTTGTTAGCTCTCAGTGACTCACTGAGCAGCCAAGCCCTGCCCCACCCACCACACATACACTTCCCAAAGGAATCTTCAAGGTTTTGGATCCTTTGATCCTAGGCTTAGCCATGGGAGAAGTAAACCATTCTATTCTGGATGGAGCCAAATAATTGGCACTCTCCAATAAACCCTTTCCCCATGTTTTTCCTCAAGGATTCTTATCCATGTGTCATTATTTTGTCTTTCCTATTAGGTTCCTTTAACCCTTTTGATTCAATTCTATGCACTCAGGCAGGATATTACTACACAGGTAATCTGAGAGGTATACGATTTGTAAAAACCAAACTAAAAGCCCCAACACATTCTCCTTATCACCACTTTTCACTTCTATATGCCACAAGTTTTGTTTGTACTTGCACAATATATTCTAATCCACGTCTTGTGTTTGCATATACAAGTGCTTCAATGTAGACACTCACTACCGGGTGGGGAAGGGTTCTGACATTGCTGGAGTTAATCTGCCTCCCCAAGAGGTTGTAGTGAGGTCAACAGAAGAATTCTTCCATTGATTTAGCAAGTCTACACTGGGGGTTAGGTTAGCATAATTACCTCTCAGGGGTGTAGATTTTTCACACCCCTGAGACACAAAGCTATGCTGATATAAGCACCATCCCATAGACCAGGGGGTTCTCAAACCTCATTGCACCGCGACCCCCTTCTAACAAAAATTACTTCATGATCCCAGGAGGGGGACCAAAGCCTGAGCTTCACCACTCTGGGCGGGGAAGCAAAGCTGAAGCTCAAGGGCTTCAGCCCCAGGCAGAGGGCCTGCAACCTGAGCCCTCCCACCCAGGGCTGAGGCCCTCGGGCTTTGGCTTCAGCCCTGGGCAGTGTGGTTCGGGCTTCAGCCCTGGGCCCCAGCAAGTCTAAACCAGCCCTGACGACGCCATTCAAAGGGGGTCACAACCCACTTTGGGGTCCCCACCCACAGTTAGAACCACTGCCATAGACAGATTGAGGAGTGCGGATTTAGTTTTGTATGGATGCTATACTATATAGTATACTGCGTGCCAAGTAATGGTAGATACTGTGGTCAAATAATTTTATCAGGCACATTCCCGAAGAAATCACAAGTTCACTTTATATTAACAACAAAGACAATGTTTTATTGAACAAATCTATGTACAGTACAAAAAGGTTTTTAAAATGAAACACTACTGTTGATTTATTGCAGTTTGACGGCTCAGTTTTAATTTGTACTCTTATATAAATGAAAAGTAAAATAATTTAACATTCAACAAGGAAGCACTAATTTCCTTTCTTGCTGAACCTTTAATAGCTTTTACAAATTAACAGAGTCCCAAAATGCATACACTGCATTTAGTCAGAAAGGTGTTATACAGTACCAAATAAATTAAAAAAAATAACACTACTACCCCTTTAAGTCTTTCATCCATACCACTGATGTTAAACAATAAAAGTAAATGAGTACAGCTGAACCTTCACTGTGATATTAAAATCACAAATTTAATGTTATAAATTATCCAAACTATACAATTTATAGTTTTTTTTTTTAAATGAATATGGCTAAATAACCCAAGTACCAGTAACCTTTCCCCACAGATATGACCATTTTCAACCTATTTAGCACAATTATTTGTGGAGGGTGCCTATCAAGCAGCAACTTTTGAAAATTAGAATTTACGTGACCTTTATAATGGAGTGGGTTCAAGTAGTAACAGATGAGCTCTAGAAAACTAACAGCCAAGTCAAACCGAGTTAAGTCCACTTGGAGGAAGATGATTAAAATATGATAATCTGCACAAAAAGCACACAGACCTTGATCCAGCAAAGCACTTCGGTGCATGAATAACTAAGCACATCAATACTGCCATTAACTTCAATGGGACTATTTGCATGCTTAAAGTTACACACATTCTTTGCTGGATCAAAACCATACATCAATGTTGGAGTAAGTGTATTTTAAATTACACAATATGACACTTAGTCTTGGATAAAAAACAAATCCTAGATTTGGAACTTTTTTAAACTCTAAAAATTGCCAACTCAATTAAGGATGGTGTCTTAAATATCTTTGAATCCTATAAAGCATGTATAATAAGCCCACACATTATTTTCAAATTATAGTTACTTAATACTTCAACTGAGTATGCCAACAGGTAACATTTTACAGAAGGGACAACTACATGTCTTTTGAACTAAAATCTGTACTCCAAAATGTTACCTGCCACTTACTCCTTTAAGTGTTCACCTAAGTGAAATAAAAAACTAGATTTTTCAAAATTATATATACTGAACATGTGATATAAACAGATGGTTGTGTGCAACACAAGCATCTTCAAACAAAAAATGAGTTGAACAGGTAGAAAAATTATGGTCACAGTTTTATGCATGTACATAGATGCACATAAGCTACACACTTTAAACCAATACAAATCCCAATCATGTCTTTGAAGCAACACGTGGCGCTTTAGTACCAGCAAAAAAGCATCAAAGATTAAGTACACTTAAAGATTTAATACATAATTTTTTTGATATCTACTGACCAAGTTTTCAAGTTTTTATAACTTAATGCTCTAAAATAACCTTTATTTTTTCCAGATGAATTTAAGCAATTTAACTAGCCTAAAACTGAAGCTAAAATACAAAGGGGAGCCTGGGAATATTCTAAAGAAGATAACCAGGTTCTTAAAAGTTAGTTGGGTAAAAACTTTACAGTAGATAAGTGGAAGTATGGAAATGCATTTGACTGACTTGTTCCCTTAATTTCATTTATTTAAAAAGCTAATAAATTTTATACACATGATGCACTTTATCTTGTAAATATAAAACAAAAAATGTGTTCTTTGGTGCCTCAAATGTCATGCAGATCTTTCTAGAAGCGCCCCAGACATTGGTATTAATGTAATGCACACATACCTGTGATCATAATTTTATACCCTTTTACTTTTGGCCAAATCCAAGTTAGAGGACCATTTTCTAGGATTCAAGTAGTAAGAATCTGAGTTAGCATTCTTTTTTCCCTAAGTGAGGGGAAAAGGAGGGAGAAGTTATATGAATATCTATTTGATTTTACAGAGGATTACTAGCAGAGTCATTTTTCAACTATAGTGTTTTAAGTGCCAGAAATATTTAACAGCCTACTTTACAATGAAACCTTTCTGCGTTTCCAAATGTGAGTTGTTGCTACAATGAACAGATCCTGTATCCATATTTTTACCTGGTACCAATTCTTACATAATCTGTTGAGTAAGTAAGCCGACTGTCTTACTATACTGTACACACATTGTGATGAATCATTCAACGAGCAAACTAATTGAGCTGGGAAAGCCCTTCTGTGTTGTCCTGGATTACTGTGAAAATTTGACTCATGCCCACTATTTTTAATCAAGGATAGCTTCTGGCTCTCTGAATGTACCCAACTTTCTAGCTAACAGCACCAAGCAGGGTCCGAAATAAACATACAGTTTGTATGATCTACAAAACAAGGTAGCATTGTTAGTGGGTAATTTTTCATTGCAGTTGAAAATCTGAGCACTTGCAACATTCTCCTTTGCAAACTCTACTCCTGGGGGAATTCTGTGCCTCTCTGCATGAGCAGAATTTATCTCCCCTGCAGATTTATTTGCTTCCTGCAGAAAAAATGACTTGACAGGGAAGCAACAAGAGCAACCAGGAGACCCTGCCTAACAATATGTTTTGGGTGCCCAGGGCAGCTAGCAGAGAAGTCAGTCACTGGGGGGGCAGGAGCCGGGACTGGGGAAAACCCAGCTGGTGGCACCTACCCTGTGCCGGGTTCAGCTGCTAGTCCCAGCTGGGCTGGGGAGGACGGGACTTCCTCTTCCCCTGCATGGCATCTGGGGCTGTATCAGACCCACCCCAATTTCTCCCCTGGCTGTAGGACGCTCTGAAAACTCTCTCCTCCACGCTTCCTGTGCCCATCACTCCTCAGCTGCAGGGGGGAGGGTTAACTGTACAGGGAGCTGCTGCTCCCCAATCCGCACAACTCCTTTGCATCCAGACCCCCTCATGCCCAGACCCTCCCGCCGAGCCTCACCTCCAACCCACCCAGAACCCACTCCCTCTGCACCTGGACAACCTCGACAAACCACCAACACCTGAATTCCCACCCTACCGGGCCCCAACCAGCTGTACCTGGATCCCTACCCCACGGAGCTCCACTCCTCCAGCATCTGGATCCCCCCGCTAAGCATCCCCCACCAAAACCCCCCTGCTGAGCTCTATTCCCCCCCCAACACTGAGACCCCCTCCACTGAGCCCCAACCACCTTTACCTGGATCCGCCTGCAGAGTCCCATTACCGTTGCACCCAGAACCCCCCCAAGAAGCTCCTATGCATGCAGATCCCCCCACTGAGCTGCCCGCACTCAAATCGCCCCACACAGAAATCTCTCAACCCAAACCTGGATCCCCCCACACTAAGCCCCTCCACACTTGGATCCTGCCTTGCTGAGTCTGCCTGCCCATATCTGGTGCACCTGGCATGGACGGGCAGGACTCTGGGCTGTTTCTAGGGCAGGTCCTGTCCTTGCGCTGTGTTAGGGGTGGGTGCAGCCTCACCACCGAGTCCGTAGCATGGGGCGAGCTGCTCAGTGATCTACCACCTCCGTGCAGCCAGTGCCTGTGCTCTCCAATGCCACGCAGGAGCCTCCACATTTATTTCACAAATAAAATTTGCAGAATTTTAATATATTGTGTGCAGAATTAATTTTTTGGCACAGAATTTTTTATTTTTTGAAGCAGAATACCCTCATTAGTAAAACTCAGGAATGCCTTTTTGTTTTATGTGTCTTTAGGTCTGTTACATACAGGTGACATATTGAAACTTTCCATCCTTACAGACTAATTCTGGATGTCACTTTACCCGCAATCTTTTGCTGGCCAAAGTACTTAAACACTTTGATTTACATTGCTGAGCTCTTTCATTTGTTTCTGATAAGGACCACCACTTTTTTTTTCCAGAGAGACTGCTACTGCTGGCTGTACTGTGTTTTAAGGTTGACCTGTTAACATTTTCCCAGAATTCCTCCTTTACATGACAGAGCATTACTGGGTAAATCAAAACTTAATGCTGTATCACTGCAGGATGCTGAGTGGGTATAGAAGTTTCTTCCTGATCTATTTTTGCTAACAACTGACATTCTTTGCTTTATCTTCATTTAACTCAAATTTTTCATAGAAAAGCGTCTCTATTAAATTCTGTCCATCAGTCATACTAAGAATTGAAGGATCTTTATATTTGGATATTATTTTAGCACTATATGCCAGCTCAAATTCATCTTTATTCATGCCGCGCATAAATTTATTTTTTAGCCTCAATCTGTACGTGTTAGTACCAGCAGCTGCTGTACACATATTACTTGTGTTAAATCTCTGTGCCTGAAATGGACTTATTTAACATTTCCAAAAAGTCAGTATGTGTAGTTTTGCCATATATTTTAAGTGCATCTGAATTGTGTCTTGTACAGCTGACACATCTAATATCAGACTGTTGATACAATTTTCATTGTATATGCTATACTTTAACTTTTTGGCCATTGGTACACACTGTCCATCTTAGACTTTTCTCTACATTCTTCATTTTGGATTCTGAACACAAGTTTATTAAATGACCTCCGTGATTTTTCGCTGAAGACACAAACGCTGAAAAAAGAATGTCCGTTTCCTCTATCAGATTTTTATACATACCATGAAAATAAATGTAATGTCTCTTTAAATTAAATCTTTTTAATAATGTGGAGCGACACCCTTTCAACTTGCATGGATAGGAAGGGTTTCTCTTATTACAACTTTTTAATCCAGTGGCACAGGTTACAGTGGTGTTTCTCTCTCTAAGGCAACAGCCATTTCTCTTCTCTGCCTGCTCAGCTGAGTGTTTTATTTTTTCTTAAGCGCTCATGCCAGACACTCTGCTGCTGTTCTTTGATCATACACTTCCTGGGGCTTTCTGGGTAACTGGTACTTTGGGGAGTTTGTAGCAACCTTTCTGGACTCAAAACCTGCACAGCTCCTACTATTCCTCTGTGAGTTTTATCTAGAAAATGTGCTTTGTCTTTTATCAAGGTCACATTTTTCTTTAGTAATTTGAGTCTGCTTTATGATTAAGGCCATCTGGGAAACAGCAAACTGATGCTTCTTCACGTAGTGTTCTCTCACACCATTCCTCAAGTGATACATCTTCCCACAACATTTAATCAGGCACCTGTAAAACAGATTAAGTTTGTTAGGTTTCATTTTGTTCCCATGCAAATAGTGCTTTAAATTGGAATTTTGCTTGAGTTTGTCAACATGCCTAGTTGTGAACATGCAAGTAGAAAATGCATAGATTAAACTACCGAAGTCTGTCTTATCTGAATGCGCTCTCATCAAAGCTGTCTGCTGATTTTCAACTCTCATTTCTTTTCCTAAACACTTAGATTGAGTTTATCTTCCGGTTTATTAAAATACTTGTTTTTTATTCAGGTCATTATCACTCAATTCTAGTACAGCTAGTACAGGTTCGAATACACTGGAATTGGTTATGTGCTCTATTTGTCTTTTTTTAAATCTGTTCTGCCCTGAAGCCTGTTTCCAAGGACCATTTCTCTCAGTTTCTATCTCTAAACGTCTGCATATAGAAGCATTGTAAGACTTACTTTCATCATCTGAATCAAATCCAAAGAGCGTCTGACATTTCTTTTGTGCAAGGTGAGCCTCAAGTGCTTCTGAGTTACAGTAGGTGGTCAGACAGTTCCCACATCTAAATCTTTCTGCTGATTTGCTACAAGCTTTATCTTGCTCAGAATGGGCATCTATTTTATCAGTTACAGTTTTTCTACGTTTTGGCATGCTAATGTATCGTTCATCAAGGTAACTTGGAGGCAACGGTCTAACATATGGTTTTGTCACAATTAAGCCATATGAAGTGTTTTCAGTTGTCTGATTTGGTTTGGAAGGTGACTGAGAGACTGCAGCAGTATTGTTTTGTGGTATATCATTGCAGTTCTGTAAAACTGGTATTGACCCATTTTCTGTCCTTGTTTCATCTGCCACTCTGTCCAAAGCTGCATCTGATGAAGCTGAACAAGTCTGCTCCAGTTCAATGTGCCCATTGACCAGTTGGTCATGAACATTACAGTTTTCAGTTTTTGGCTGTACTATAGGCATCTTTTGGTCTATCAAGCTTAAAACTGTAGCAGTAACATCAGATGAATTTTCACTCCCATTCTGAATTACATTGTATGCTTTCTTCTCAATACTCTGGATATATGTCTTTGGTTCTGTCGAGTCTTTCCTTGCCTTCCAAGTTGGAACTGGTAAATCTACAGCTTCTTTTTCACTACTAGATGCATCTTTTTCTTGAAAACCACAAAGTGACTCTGATAGAGTATCTGATGAATTTTCTTCATTTATTTCAGAACACTCTGTTTTGTTTAAATAATGCTGAGCCTCATGTTCATACAGCAAAGGAAGCTCTTCAAAAAGCTCGCAGCACTCTGCAAAATTGCACTGAGCCTTAAACATACTGTGACTTTTCGTATGCTCTGCAAGCTCAGTGGACAGCTTAAATCTCTGATTACAGTTAAAATGTAAACAAAAGTAAACATTTGGATATACGTGTCGCTTCAGGTGATCTATGAAATGCTGAGAATCTGCAAACTTTCTTTGACAGAACCGACATTTTCCTTTATTCCACTTCATTATATGCTGCTGCACCTTCAGATCAGTTGGGTGAGCTTTTCTTGCATGTTTATTGAGAAATCTTATCTTTTTAAACACTCTAATGCAACTGTTGGCAGGGCACTTGAAGTTACCTTCTTGATCCATAACATCCAGATCCTTTTGAGAGCACAAAGCTCCATTTACTTTATGAAGTATAGGAGACTCTTGACTCGGGCTACCGCCACCCTCAGGCAAACTCTCTGTAGTTAAAGGTTCAGGAGTATTATTTAAACAGCTGTCACAACTGCCATTTTCAATAACATTATCCTGTTGGCTTACATGATTTTCAGCCACATCCAAGTCCTGGTCATGGTTTTGTACTTCCATATCAATACTTGGAACTATTGCAGCCTCTGATTCATTATCTTTAGAACTGTTAGAATTCCCATTTTCTAAAGAGACGGATGCATCAGAGCAATTTACTTCATTTAAAGCAGGGGTTTCCTGATCATCATGTTGGGTAGCAGCAAGATGCTGTCTTTGTATTTTCTTGACATGATTCCTTAAGTGCTTCAGCATGATTCCTCTTTGCCTGAATTTCCTACAGCATATTACACATGAAAAACTGCCCTTTTTCTGGTGAGCCTGTGCATGCCTCACAATGTGACCGCCAAGAAATTCCCTGTTGCATAATGCACAACGGTGTCTTGGTACATTATGATCTATTTTAGATGCTGCAAGAGCTACATGGTTCTTTCTGGCGTGACCTTTAGATTGGTCTTCAGAGGGGTCTTCAGAGTCAAGCTCCCCATTACTTAGATCTGTTAAAGAGATAACTTCTTCACTCAAAGCCTGACGTTCCATCGGCTTCTCTGTATTAGCAACAGAATTTTCCAGTGTACTTTCACCTAAGCCAACAGATGCTTTATCCCTCAACAGTGATAAACAATTCTGCTTGATCATCAAAAAATTCCAAAACTCAGGATCAAAAAACAAACCTTTCTTCAAAATTGGAAGCAACTCAAAACGTACACGGTTCTGAACAGAACTAGTGTGCTCATTATACTCTTCATCTGCACATTTATATAGATGTTCAACAGTGTAATATGAGTCTAAGGTGCGCTCAAGAAAAAAGATAGAAAGCGCACAAATTCTCAGTATCTCCAAGTCATTTGGCAAAAAATGAGCAATCGTTTTATATATGAGACATTTCATAATTGGATCATCACGAAGGTCCAACTGCAGAGCACAGCCACATATTTCAACACAAATCTGCAAGCCATCTTCTCCAACCTGCAGAAAAGAAATTAAGATTAATTATACATCATCCCCTGCTTTTATTTTTGGCTTGCGACAGAGGCACGTTTGAATGCAAAATAAAGCAAGAGCAACAAACAAAAATTCAGTTCTAAAATACTTGAATTTCAACATATAACAACTTTGTATTAAAATATTTCAAAGGTAAGTAGAATTCAGAAGGCATCTCAGTTGTTAACGTAAATGTTTAAATTTGCAAAGTCCTCCAAAAGCAGATTTTATTAAATGATATATAAATAAAGCAATAAAATAAACTACAGCTATGCCGAGCATAACATTTGGCTTGCACTGCAGGCTGCATATCTAGTGCTGTCAACAAAGCTTCCGATACTTTTGCACTGCACACTTTCTGTGTTAAAGAGACAACAGGATAACCATTTGGGCATGTTTTAGTTTCAGTTTAGAGAACTGCACGCAAAGGACCATTGTGCAAATCACTATTCTGCAATCCGTATCCTGATTAATTGGTCTATATTTCATAATATAACTGAGCATACAGGTCTGTCGCATCTTACGCGCATTTAACATGTGCGATTTCAGCTTTACGCGGTCGGCAAAAACAAAACAAAAAACAAAACAAAAAAGAGAAAAACAACAATTTTAATACTGTACCTGTAGTGCGGGCGATTCCGCCCGCCATTCAACTCAATGTAATTTTGACTATACGCGGTTTTCGCTTTACGCGCTAACCGCGGAACGGAACCCCCGCATAAGATGAGACTCGCCTGTATTCTAAATATGCTTTCACAGACTCTAGGGAAAGAAGAATATAATGAAGTGTTTTGGTCAAGGTTTGCTGAAGCTTGGGCTCTCTAAATCTGTCCCCATTTTAACTCATTTAACTTATACTGCATAAAAAATGAAAACTACAAACATGGACGTAACTTTTCAAAGGTGACAAGTGATTTTGGGTGCCCAAACTGACACATCATAATGGCCTGACATTTCAGAAATGGTGAGCTATCACCCTGAAAAATACTAATCACTTGAAATTTAAGCTAGGTCCTTAACTGAAATTTATAATTAAGGTGTGTTTCTGAAAATGCCTCCTATCGGAGATAAAATATTTTGATAAAGGAAAAATTTGGGAATAAGTTTTTATTATAGCTATATGTTGCATACATCTTCAATATCTATGTATTAACGAGTACATACATATTCACATATTTGTTGGGGCATTTAAAAATCTAAATAGCACTTGAGTGTTTAGTTAAATCTTACTAACAGAGCAGTACCAGATTAACATAACCACCAGGAATATTTTTTGGACTATTTACTTAGAGTCAAGACATGGTGAACATTAACAGAATTATTTCACTTGTGTATAACTATACTGTAACGTTAACAACATATGTTTCCTTTGGTTCAAGTGAAAAAAATGATTACACTCTTCATGCACCTAAGTCTCAGAATGCCAGGAAGACCTAATACGTTCCTACTACTATAAAATCTGCTGTCAGCTGTAAAGTTAGTCAGATATTTGATATGGAATTTGAGCTATTTGGCACATTAGGATGTGCAATGTTGCACTTTATTACAAACTTCTGAGAGACATGGGAAAGCATATAGGACAAGAACAAGCTGAACCTGGTACCAAATGTCATCAAATGAATGTCTGAAGTACAATGTGTTTTAGCATATTGGTCTACTATATTAGCTCTTTTGCGTGGAGTTTGTAGTACTTTCTTTTTTCCAGGATCCAGGCTTGATCCTTGCCAAAGAATTAATAATCCCTCAGGACACTGCCACTATCATACAAACTCAAGGTTCATGTTAAAAGAAATAGATCTATACCTTGGCTACAGATAAAAGGCAGAGAACCAACTAAGTTTACCATGTCTTCTGCTTAGAACCTTGTTTGGCCTAAGGTAAGTAATACCACATTACATTAAACAGTCCAATTCTTCAGCAGATATATTGCCAATAACAAGGCTACAATTAATCATGTCAGTTTCTTAATTCAAGGAGTCTCAAATGTACATAGGGTGGGCCTTATCTTAGTAGAGGCTGTCTCACAGATCATACTTTCTCTCATTTGAGACTGTAGTAGCTCCTTTTCATATAAGCTATGAAAACAGCACCATGTAACCAGTCAGGTGTTTGCAGACCACCAGCTAGTGCTGTAGGGGCCACTTGTAGTTGATAGATGATAGTTTAACAACTACTGATTTAACTGATAATACCTGCCGTGAGACAATTCAAAATCTCTATTCGCCTCCTGAATGGTAAATATATACAATTTGCTTGGGGAAGTATTTCAAAAAGCTTTAGCAGATGTGCTCTTCTGGAATTAGGATGCCAACGGACACAGGACAGGTATGAGAGGCCCAGTGAAAGGCATTAACAATAAATGGTGGTACATTTAATCCAACTGGAAAGCAATTATATGGAAGATACTATTTAGTCAAAATGACAACTGAATCTCAGCTGAAATGAAGAAAACCCAACAAAAATACTGCAAAATGATCTTATACAAAAATACTAAAGAAATCAGCCAAACCCATCTTCTAGATGAGAAATATAAGTCTATAATTTTTTCATTCCCATTTTCTTTTGTAAGTCTACAGATGCTTTGATCATTTAGATCACTGGATGTTTAACTCCTCTCCATGTGCTACAGACAAGTTACTTGTATTGATCTACTGACACGTACGGTGTTGTAGTATCCCATTATAGCTTATTGTAGAGTGGCTGTTGCTGAAGGAACTCCAAAAGGCACACAGTTTATCAGATTTCTGCATGAAAGCATGTTACTATCATTACAACACTTAAGATTACGAGAACAGCAGTAAATTAGAAACCAAGTTATTTTTCTTTTTCTAGTTTGTTTACTTTGTGCATTTATTTACTGTAAATGATGCCATTTCTGTTGTGTCAATTTCCTCTTTTATTTATGTGGGCTCCTCCCAACCGTATAGAAATATGAGAAAAACACAATTTAAATAATAGGAAAAAGTGCATTTGTAAAACCACAACAATGGACAAGGGAACTCAGGGTCATATGAAGTACCCACAAGTTCTTTTAGCTAGTTTTTTGGGTCTTGACTTAATTTGAAATTAATATTGTCTAGCTATCCCTTCTTTCCCCCTTTGCTGCATACAAGAAAATGAGGTAGCAATGACTAAGCCAAATTGGTAATGCAAAAAAAAAATATCAACACTTACTTCATCCTTAATGACTTTCATGAAAGGGAAAATTACTCTGACATTTGTAGCTATCCTTAAAAGCTGGTAGCACTGATCAACAAATACTTGTTTCGAAGGGTTAGATTTAAGCTGCAGTTTACTCCACATAAATATCAGGTCCCTATAAATATAAAACAAAACAGTTTTGTTAAGCTATGGTTGAAACAGAGCTGGCCCTAAGCAAGATGTGTTTCTATAAGCAGCTTGACTATGCATATTGTTTACATGCTAGTAATTCTGTAACTATAATCATATTTGACAGTTAAGGGCAAAGCTAATTATAACCACAAATATATGCATGAAGTTACATGATGGAAAATGTCATTTTTAAAGCATCTATGGTATACCCTATCATGGACCCACTAAAATATGTAACAGAAGATTAATGGATCCAGTTTAGTATCACAGAGAACTGGACAACAAAACAGAAAGCTTATAGCATTTACCCCTGCTTTCCCAAGATTATAGGGAAGATGACTATCAGGATGGCCATGCCAATATATTCTGAGATTAAATTACATTCACTGTAAGGTGGGGAAGCTTTCAGGAGCACAAATGTCTGAGGGTGACAAAATGAAAGGATGGTAGGGACATGCTCTCTCATTCATTCCATTATTAGGGGAAGCCTATGGGCTACCATTTAGAAGATAGTGATGTTTTCCATGTGCATGTCTATATCACTACTATACTGTCCTTTTCTAACTGGTGATTTCTTCTGTACTATGCAGTGTTGTTGTAGCTATGTCAGGTACTGGATATTAGAGAGAGACAGAAAGTGGGTGAGATAATATCTTTTATTGGACCAACTTCTGTTGCGAGAGAGAAAAGCATTCAAAAGCTTGTCTCTCTCACCAAGAGAAGTTGGTCCAATAAAATATTACCTTGTCCAGCTTAACTTTTGTACTAGCCCTTTTAGCCTATAACAGGTATATGGCAATATCAGGCCATCTGTTGAGGATGTATGGTAGGGGAAATTTCTGGCCTGCATCTTCAAGATGAATATAGAAAAAAGTCTCCTGCCTTTATATGCAGCTTCAAGTCTTTGATGTTATCCATCCCATAGTTGGGTGCAGGGGGAGTGGAATCTTGTGTAGAAGGAAATGAGGTCTTTGGTCTATGGTCTATACCATATAGGTGGACAGCCTAGTGAACCTCTAATGAGCAGGTACATTTGCAATTTACAGGATAGTAGGCAGAGTTTTCACTGGGATACGTATTTCACAGTTGAAAACTGGTACAGCTCATGGGCAACAGGAAATAAAGGTAATTTCTTCCAACTTTAACTATGGAGTCACTAGGGTGACTCCATGACAGATGGATTCAACGTAAGATACCTTTCAAAAGAAAAGTCTAAAAATAAAGGCACCTATACCCCAGAAAGAGGTTCTTTAACACCTCTAGAACAAACCTAAGTAACCACCTTTAGTTAATAATTTAAAGAATTACACACACCTTCCAAATCTCATGGGATTGGCTGAATCTCACACTTGTATGAAATGAGCCTTGTCATGACCAGGTTGCAGCCCTGCCAAACCAACCATGAGATGCGATCAGGCCACTTGGATTTTTTTTCTAGTGAATCCCACAGAATTTAGTGAATTAGTATAAAAAAACCAAAAGGTTTGGCTGACTTTTTAATCTGTGCCAGATGCAAGTCTAGCAAGCTTTTTGACATCAAGCTTGTGAAGAACAGCCTCACTAAACAGAGGAAAACATTGCTAGGATTGACTGAATAGGATAGAACACGTACATCACTTGAGAATTTGGGGTGTTTCAACAGCTCCACGGTACATTTAAAAATACAATATAAATTGGTTCAGATACTAGATCCTGAATCTCACTTATTCAGTACTTAAGTCATTTTCCCCAGGAAAATTAAGTTGCAAGCAAAATCTGAGCTCACAGATAGTGGACAAAATTAAAAATGGGCTTTCCTCATATCTGTAATCGCATATCCTATCATTGTGTAAGTGTATGAAGCTTAAAAAAAAGACCATCCATCATTTCAGCCTCTTTGTATTAGGAACTATCTATACCATGAAGCCAGCCAAAAAAGCCTGAACTGGTGGTAGCCATTTTTATGCACAAAAATATTGTTCCAATAAATTTCACAGGGAAAAAAAAAATCTCCTGCCTTAAGGATTAAACAAGACGTATGAACCACTCATGCTCAGCTTTGCCAGGATCATGAATATCTCACAAATACATAAAGACACTTGTAAAGCTTGTGAAAGCACAGAGAGAAACTGATTATCTTCTGTATAATCAAATAGCTATTTCAACTTTTCACAAACATTAAGAGAAGAAGCTCAGAACCTAAACAGACAAGAGAAGAAAGCTGAGCAGCTTGTACAGGGCATATAAAAGTATTCATATGGGCCTTTTAGCACAGGATCTTGAAACTTTTCCCCTTAAATTCCTATGTCCACCAAGTAGACTACTCATTAGCAGGAAAACTCTTGACATTTATAAACACCAAGGGTAACATTTTAAAAAGCATCCAAATGACTCAGGACCCTAAGTCCCATTTTCAAGTCATTTAGGCACATAGGAACTTATGTCTAACTGAAAGTGAATAGGATCTAGACTAAGTGGCTCAGTAACTTTTGAAAATGGGATGCTTTTGAAAGTTTTACTCCAAGCGTCTATCCTCTCGGGGGCCAGACTGACAAGAAGCGTGAACACAGGATATGATGCAGAGCTTCCCTGGTTCTCTGACCAATGTGGCCAGACATTCAGCCCGATGTGATCAGTTATCACCATCCTTAACAAATGCTGAAAACAGTATTTGCCACCGCAAACAGCATTTGAGGCTTGGTCTCTCTTGACCTAGATCTAAGACCTTTGCTACCGATGTTAAGAGGAAAGGCAAATGTGACCTATTTCAGTAAATGGAAGAAACATCCCTGCACGTAGGTATTGGTAATAACACTAGATGTCCATTCTGAATGGTTATGAATAGATCCCTCTGGTGTACCCTACACAAAAGATACTGAACTAAGTACCATTGAGCCAAAGGTCAATAGCAGATCAGACAACGATCAACAACTGTGTTTCTTTCATGCCAAGCAAGTGACCATGACAGATGTCTGGAAACTACCAAATCACATTGGTAGTGTGGAAGGTGTGATCCTGTTTAAGTTTGCTTAGGTCAACATCCTGGTTGTCAGTTTGAATCATGATTACCTTGCTATACTTAAAAAGGCTGTAGAGCAGTTTTTAAACTAAGGGCTGGGGGAAAGCGACTGGTGCAGAGGACCATATGGTTCAGACATCCCTTAGGGTAGGATCTATAAATGGAGATGCCCTATGTCCTAATAAGGAGGAGAGGTTGGAAGATGATAAAATGCAGGAAGGATCTGATGAGAAACAGTTAAATGAAAAAAGTCCCATTACATCATGTAATGGCAGGCAGCTAAAAAGTGACAAGTTTAGAATAGAATTAAATGAAGTAAAAATCTTAAATGAACCAAACTGTACCATACAATCTATGGATAGTAATTCCATGCTTGAACAATAAGAATATAGCAGTAGGGATACATTACAGACCACCTGACCAGGACAGTGATAGTGACTGTGAAATGCTCAGGGAGATTAGAGAGGCTATTAAAATAAAAAACTCAATAATAATGGGGGTTTTCAACTATCCCCATATTGACTGGGTACCTATCACCTCAGGAAGGGATGCATAAAGTTTCTTGGACATCTTAAACGACTGCTTCTTGGAGCAGATAGTCCTGGAACCCACAAGAGGAGAGGCAATTCTTGATTTAATCTTAAGTGGAGCACAGGATTAGGTCCAAGAGGTGAATATAGCTGGACCGCTTGGTAATAGTGACCATAATAGAATTAAATTTAACATCCATGTGGCAGGGAATCCACCACAGCAGCCCAACACTATAGCATTTAATTTCAGAAAGGGGGACTACACAAAAATGAGGAAGTTAGTTAAACAGAAATTAAAAGGTACAGTGCCAAAAGTAAAATCCCTGCAAGCTACACGGAAACTTTTAAAGACACCATAATAGAGGCTCAACTTAAATGTATACCTCAAATTACAAAACATAGCAAGAGAACCAAAGAAGTGCCACTGTGGCTAAACAACAAAGTAAAAAGCAATGAGAGGTAAAGAAACATCCTTTAAGAAGTGGAAGTTAAATCCTCATGAGGAAAACAGAAAGGAGCATAAACTCTGGCAAATGAAGCGTAAACAAATATAATTAGAAAGGCCAAAAAAAAATCTGAAGAACAGCTAGCCAAAGACTCAAAAAGTAATAGCAAACACATTTTTAAGTACATCAGAAGCAGGAAGCCTGCTAAACAACCAGTGGGGCCACTGGATGATTAAGATGATAAAGGAGCACTCAAGGATAAGACCATTGCAGAGAAACTAAATGAATTGTCTGCAGTTGAGGATGTGAGGGAGATTCCCAAACCTGAGATATTGTTTTTAGGTGACAAATCTGAGGAACTGTCCCAGATTGAGGTGTCGTTAGAGGAGGTTTTGGAACAAACTGATAAACTAAACAGTAATAAGTCACCAGGACCAGATGGTATTCACCCAAGAGTTCTGAAGGAACTCAAATATGGAATTGCAGGACTACTAATTGTCATCTGTAACCTATAATTTAAATCAGCTTCTGTACCAAATGCCCAGAGGATAGCTAATGTGATGCCAATTTTTTAAAAAGGGCTCCAGAAGAGACCCCAGCAATTACAGGCCGGTAAGCCTGACTTCAGTACCGAGCAAACTGGTTGAAACTATAGTAAAGAACAAAATTGTCAGACACATAGATGAACATAATTTGTTGGGGAATAGTCAACGTGCTTTTTGTAAAGTGAAATCATGCCTCACCAATCTACTAGAATTCTTTAAGGGAGTCAACAAGCATGTGGACCAGGGGGATCCAGTGGATATAGGGTATTTAGATTTTCAGAAAGCCTTTGACAAGGTCTCTCACCAAAGGCTCTTAAGCAAAGTAAGCAGTCATGGGATAAGAGGGAAGGATCTTTTGTGGATTGGTAACTGGTTAAAAGATAGGAAACAAAGGGTAGGAATAAATGGTCAGTTTTCAGAATGGAGAGAGGTAAATAGCGGTGTTGCCCAGGGGTCTGTACTGGGCCCAGTCCTATTTAACATATTCATAAATGATCTGGAAAAAGGGGTAAACAGTGAGGTGGCAAAATTTGCAGATGATACAAAACTCCTCAAGATAGTTAAGTGCCAGACAGGCTGCAAAGAGCTACAAAAGGATCTCTCCGAACTGGGTGACTGAGCAACAAAATGGCAGATGAAATTCAATGTTGATAAATGCAAAGTAATGCACATTGGAAAACAATCCCAACTATGCATAGAAAATGATGAGGTCTAAATCAGTTGTTACCACTCAAGAAAGATCTTGGAGTCATTGTGGATAGTTCTCTGAAAACATCCATTCAATGTGCAACAGCAGTCAAAAAAGCGAATAAAATGTTGGAATAATTAAGAAAGGGATAGATAATAAGACAGAAAATATCATATTGCCTCTATATAAATCCCATGGTACGCCCACATCTTGAATACTGCATGCAGATGTGGTCGCCCCATCTCAAAAAAGATATATTGGAATTGGAAAAGGTTCAGAAAAGGGCAACAAAAACTATCAAGGGTATAGAACGGCTGCCCTATAAAGGAAGATTAATAAGACTGGGACTTTTCAAGCTTGGAAAAGAGACAAGGGGGGGGGGAAGAGGGGCGGGAGATATGATAGAGGTCTATAAAATCATGAGTAGTGTGGAGAAAGTAAATAAGAAAGTGTTATTTACTCCTTCTCATAACGCAAGAACTAGGGGCCACCAAATGAAATTAATAGACAACAGGTCTAAAACAAACAAAGTATTTTTTTCCAGACAACACACAATCAACTTGGGGAACTCCTTGCCAGAGGATGTTGTGAATACCAAATTACAGGGTTAAAAAGAGAAGTAGATAAATTTATGGAGAATAGTTCCGTCAATAGCTATTAGCCAGGATGGGCAGGGATGGTTTCCCTAGCCTCTTTTTGTCAGAAGCTGGGAATGGGTGACAGGGATGGATCACTTCATGATTACCTGTACTGTTCATTCCCTCTGGGGCACCTGGCATTGGCCACTGTCGGAAGACAGGATACTGTGCTAGATGGACCTTTGGTCTGACCCAGTAGGGCTGGTCTTATGTTCTTGGGCTCTGAAGGTACTTAGTCCTCTAGTGTGTCAAGGACTGCCCTCTCCTCCAAAACATTTATGTGCAGTTGTTCCTTCAGAGACCAAGTGCAGCTTTGTGTAAAACACCTATATGTGGGTGTTATTTCAGGCAGGATGCATCTGCAGTAACTACAATTTGGATCAGCAGACTTTGTTCCTTCTTAACTGCAGATTAAACTGATGGCAGCCTAGAGACTGAGTGGCTCAGAGGCCATCTTTCTTTGAGGGGGTATGTGAGTGAGTGGTTCACATTAAGAGATCTCAGGATAGACCAAGCTTGCTTCAGGTGGAGGTGTGCCACAGATACTGACAATATATGTGGCCATCAGCCCAACGTCAGCATTATTATCCTTGCAGATACTTGTTGGCCCTGGCAAATCCTCTCTGCTAGATCCATAGTGCCCTGGATCCCGACTGGGAGCAAGATGGTTTCTTCCTACACATGACACAAGCTTAGGCATTCCAGTGGCCTCAGAGAAAAGCTGAGACTTGGGGTACTTTAGCTTAAACTTTATAGTCTCCAGCCCTCTAATAATGGCACCGTGATTCTCAGATGTCTTCACAAATGTTGCCCGTGATGACTTAACCTTTTGAGGACTGAAGAGTTATTCTGCAGTGTGTGCAGGTGAGACAGCTAAGCATTTTATAAACAGCACAGTAATTATTCCGGCTGTGGACACAATTATTTGCCTCAGAACCTTTAGAAAATTCAGAAGCTTTTGCTGCTTCTGCTTAAGGATGCCAAAGCACCAGAAAATGATAAAAGTGTTACAATTCTGAAGACAAGTGATAAAGCATGAAGCACCTTTACTGGAATTTCACAACTCTGACCCTGAATGCAGACGTGAACGTGAGGATGAGGAAACCTTTGGTTATAGTTTTTATAACGGACTATGTACAGTGTCTAACCCAAAGATCAATTGTATAAAACATTTAAAAAACTTAAGGTAAAGGAAACATATGGTTAAAAACAGGTCTGAAACCCAAAGTGTAGACAAAAATTATTCATTTGTAATCATGAATTCTTGGTAAAAATCTGCATTTGTATCTTTATATGAATGCCAAAAAATAATTTCAGGTTCAGAATTCATTCAACTTTTTTGCTTCATCATCATAAGTAACTCTTACATATGAGATATAATACAAACTTTAGCCAGAAAAAATAAAGATTAGACAATCTTTGTGAACTCCTCTTTAAAATGCAAAACCTTCTCTTGTCTTTCTCATCTCCCTTGATAAACCAGACAAATACTGGGATCTGAGGATCCTGGAAGACTTATTTTCCGTTTTTCAATCTGATTTTAAACCCTCTCTTGATCCGTCACAAAGCAGATCAGTAGGATTCAGCAAAACTAACTGAATCTTCTTGCTTCAACAACATGTTAGACACAGATAAACTAAGTGTACTTTTTAATAAAAGTCTGTCAAATTTTACCTGGTTTAAGAAGAAATTTCAAAAGTAAAACAGATTATTCTCTGGTAGACACCTTTCAGACCTCAGAGGATAGAGCAATACTTGTTCTGATGTATTCTAGAGAATACATGTTTTCAAAAAAATCCCAAGCCCTATCTTTTCTCTGAATGCATGGAGATTTATTTTAATTAGGTGAATCTTATCTAAATGGATACATTTAACTTTGTGATTCTGCAGGTTCTTTGGATTTGTAACACAATAGCCTAAGAGAATAAATTAAATTGGAATTAACAAAAAAGGATTCTCTCAAACAGCAGATTTTCAGAGAAGATTACAGATCCTCTGTTAGATATTAAAGCATACATCCATGGGATGCTGTAGGTAAATTACAATAATGTTGGTGTGACTATTTAAAAAGCTGGATAGCAAAATACTAGTGGTGCCAGAAAATTTGTAAGTAGGTTATATTTACTGATATTGACAGCAGTGCAAGTCTCTAGTTTAGACACTCACCCTTCTGCTGCTACTTTGAAGCTATCATCAAGTATAATGAATGTAGCATGCACCCACTACAATGAAAACGATTAGGGGTACAGAACGGCTGCCTCCCATGTACAACTACATAGACAGGCTAGATATGCATAACATGCATACTGGAAAAGTCAAAACAGTTACAACTGCAGTTTTGAAGTTTAGCTGCATCTTAAAGTTAACACACTTCTATCTTGGCAATAAGCATTTATCTTCTAAACTCCTTCACCAGAAATAAAGTATTTACCAGATACAATACATGTCCCCATTTTGGAGCTGTGGGACCAGGAACGATTCACACAGCTGTAAGGCTAAGGTAGTCTTCCCTTCTTTTTCAGTGTTGCAGATGATCTCAATTCCACTCTTGCAATCAGTCCTCAATAAGTGCTATGCAATTAAAATAAGATCAGTTTAGATAAGTTTGCTAATGCGGGGGAAAAAAGTTGATCACACCTTGCTATGCTAAAGTAGTCATTGATATTTCCGGGAATTGCTACTGACAAGGATTCTTTGGCAAAGGTTTTGTGTTTTTCTGCAGATAATCATCTAAGACAAGTTGTCTTATGCCCAAATAAATTTGTTAGTCTCTAAGGTGCCACAAGGACTCCTCGTTGTTTTTGCTGATACAGACTAACACGGCTACCCTCTGAAACCTAAGACAAGTTTACCTGTTAGATTTTATCAGATATTTAGGATAAAGTTTTCAATGGGATTTAAGGGTTAGTACATATAAAACCTATTCTTTCTAGGCATTGTTTTGCACATATTCTGGAAGCCCACCTGAAAGTTTTATCTTGATTTTGACAAATTAGACACAAAATGCACTCGTTTGTAACATGTACGATCAATACTAAAAGGAGAAACTATGTAGTGCCATTTCGCATATCAGCACAACGAAAAGAAAACACTTTTTTAGAAGTTTAAGAAATTTGACAAGGCAGAATTAAACTGAAAGTAATCTAAAATTAACGTCTTCTGCTATAGCCCCGTTGTTTTAAAACAACTATTCGACTTTGTTACAAAATGTCTCTGAATCTGTTATTTAGAGAATATCTGGGGAAAATTGTGCCTTCATTGGTCATTTACATTTGCCTGAAGTCACTAGGTGTATGTTCAGACTTCAGCCCTCAGATAATAAATTCAAATGGATACCAATCAGGTCACCTGCTGTTCTGACATTTGGCTGTAGTATGAATAAAAAGTTTCATATGTTTCTCTTGATGACTATACAAAAGAAGAGTATAATATATTGCTAGAGGCATAAAAATGTACACTGACACAGTACCTCCTGGAATAGCTGATCTTCTACTGGAGACATATAAAGACAGGTGAAAAAAGCTTGATGGAAATACAAATCTTTACTGATTTCTGGATGATTTATGCAAGATTTGATAAAAGCCATTGCCTCTGGGATGCGTTCGCAGGCAATAAGGTATCTGGCACGTAGTTCAAAGAATAGTGGATTTTCAGAGCTTAAATATTTGTTAACTGTATGGAAAAGAAAAATTTAGATGTAATTAGAATCTCAAGTCCCCATAAAAATATTTAAATTACACACTCATTTTTTACAGGACCTTATCTACAAGTTGTATAATCAACTATCTGCAAATGAAGCCAACCATATATTTAAATACCATATTCAGGGATCTAGCTTTCAGTTTGGAGTGAGAGGAATTACTATGATGACAATACTAGTGGTCTTACTCATTTAGAATCCTGTCTCCAACAGTGACCAGTACCAGATGCTTCTGAGTAATGTGTAGTAAACCTTGCAGTAGGCAATTATGGGATAACGTGCCCTCAGACTTTCTCCCTCACCCCTAATAGTTAGAGCATGGCTCATGTCCTGAAGCATGAGGATACATCTCCCTTCCAAAACACTCTTTAAAATGTCTAACAATCCTGGATGTTCTTGATATCCATAAAAATGGGGAAAGTGGGAATGGGATTAGATAATCAAATATAATTTAGCTTCAGTTCAAATACTGCATGTTTTAGTTTTTAATACAATTGTATTTTACCTGCTTAGATAGATGGAAAACTATAGCTTCTGACAAATATTTTTAAGATTCTGATTTACACTGGGCTCTTTTCAGTAAATACGGCAGGGCGTGGAAACATTTTGAAGCTGAAATTCTGAACTGTTACAGAGAACTGAATTTAAATAAAAGCTAGAAACTTTCAGAACTGTTCAAGCTGTTATTCCTGCAAATACATTCCCTAAAAATAGAGTAAAAGCCCGGGCATTAGTGCTGTATTAAATGACTATCTACAATGTTACGCTGTGGACACCAGATTTAATGAGTCATACAGCAATTCCAAAGCTAACTTAGATCAGTGGTTCTCAACCAGGCATCTGGGGACTCCTGGGGGGCCACTTGCATGTTTCGGAGGGTCCGCCAGGGTTCAGCAGGACGAGTATTAGACTTGCTGGTGTCCAGGGCAGAAAGCTGAGGTCCCACTGCATGGGGCTGAAGCCTGGGGCCCTGAGCTCTGCCATCGGGGGCTGAAGCAGAAGCCTGAGCAACTTAGCTTCACCGTGTCCCCTGTGGCACGGGGCCCCGAGCAATTGCCCTGCTTGCTATCCCCAATGCCGGCCCTGGCTTTTATATGCAGGAAACCAGCTATTGTGGCACAGGTGGGCCGTGGAGTTTTTATAGCATGTTTTGGGGCCTCAGAAAGAAAAAGGTTGAGAACCCCCGATTTAGATCACCCCAGCTCTACTGTCAAAATGCATTTCTATTTGAAATTATAGGATAACCTCAAACTTTAGTCAATATATAGTTCTCATATTAATATCTCCACAAGCCACAATTAAGTCTAATTCCCTCACATATCATTTACAAAAAAAATGAAATGATGATTAGATATAGTGTTTATTTCATCACTTCATTGCATCAACCCAAGGTGTCCTTATAATTAGAATTAAGTTAATCTCAGCCTTAAAGGTGCACTAACGAAAAGTATGTTATGGTTTACTTTCAACAAGGACAACTGGACTAGAATACTACTTATGTGCAACACAACCAAGTTAAAGTTGCAGTAGAAACCTTAGAACATATTTCTAAAGATATTTAGGAGCCTAAAAATGCAAATAGGTACTTTGTAGACACTCAAAATCACCTAATTACCTTTAAAAATCTGGCCCCTTGACTGAGTACTAAATTTTCAATCTGAAGATTGAACTCATGCTAGATTTTACATTTAATTTCTTCAACTTGAAATGGAAAAAAACTTAAACATGTTCATAAAAAATAGAAAAAATAAAACATGCAAAATTGCAGATTTTAGATCAAAGTTTACATTAACATATTCTCTTTAAACTTGAACAGTTTAAGTCTCATTCCAGACTACAAAATCTCAGTGTGATGCTTCTAGTTTGAGGAGCACATGTTGCATCCTGTCTTTTTTGTACATTGTGAGTACTCTGGGGCGGAGACCGTTTGTTACATGCCTTGGACAATGAGGCTGATTTTTAGAGGGATTTTTAGGTGCTATCAAAACACAGAAATAATAGGTTTATCATAATAGTGAAGTAAAATTACTTAAGCATACAAAGTTGGATAACAATCTTCTGTAATGTAATATTATTATTATTATTATTATTAATAAATTCTAAGGTACCTATGTGAGAAAGTTATGATCAAGTGAAAAAGGAGTGGGAAGGATTTAAATGGAAGACAGAATTCAAGCATGAACTACAGTAGTTATTGCAGACTACCACTAGAACCAAAATCACTGATATTTCCAATTAAATTAAAAACACATGATGGGACTACTTATGTAATGCTATATCTATATTAAAGGTAACCCAATCCTCAACCACCTATTTTACATGCCAAGAAAGTCCCTGACAAGCTATGAGATTTGATATTTAACTCCTACCTCTACTCATATCAAAAGACTGAGCATAATGATTCGGTACATTATCCATTTTCACTGAGTAATGAATGGAAAGTCTGCAGTACTATTTTAGCTTAGAGTTCCCTTTTTTCAGATGATATAGCCATGGATCACCATGCCCCAGCATCCAAAGGTGAGAGTTCAATTTCACAGCAGGAACCCCTGACTACTGACTCTCTCACCTACATGGGTACTGACCACAGCTATTCACAAGTCACTTCTCAGACTTTTAGGTGCTTTTTGGCTGATTAACCCCACCTGTTTTCCTTTCCTCCCCTCTCTAGCATAGAGGGCCCTACCTGCCCAGGCAAGAATATACATGCTGCTGATCTAAGCCCCAAAGCAACAGACAAATCCTAATTACAGGCACAGCATTTGAACAAGTGTTAATTTAAGAAAGGTACGAGAAAAATAAAAAAGCATGTATTCTTGTCCAGACAAGGACTATACAGAATCTTGCTTGAATTTAACTGGATGTTCTGATCATAAAGGTTACAGGTTGGTAGCAGAAAGCTTTTATGTCAGAGAGTCTCTACCCCTTCTAATTTTAACTTCTCCTGCAATTCATGGCAGGCTGCTTTGGAGACTCAATGGTCTGCCTAAAAGGTCCATGTATCTGTCTCCAGGAAAGCATTTTTTCAATAGTAAAGCCCAGATCTTTTTCTAAAGATTGCCTTCCTGCATGGCCATCCGGAAATATTGCTGAAATGATAACCATTGCTTATCCTAGCCTATTCCTCTGTCTACTAATTGGGGGACCTAACACAGAGTAATAGGATTTATTCATACAGTACACACTGTCCAACTGATTTTCATAGATGTAATACTTAATGATAAATCCTAAATCCATAGCTAGATGGACGACAGACAGGCAAGATGCTTTAAAATAATGGATTTTTATCAACAGGGATTTTTAAAATTTAAATTGATTTTTTTATTTAAATACAGGTGCTTTTTAAAAATAAACCTACTTAAAGTTATGACATCCTATAGAAAGATTTAAACTTACTATAATCTAACATTATTAAATTAAATACAAAAAATAATATTAAGCACTAAGTTTGCTGCTAAGTTGTTTTTTTAAACTATGTATTTAGGAAGTTTTGACCAGTTTACAAATCCTTGCCAAGTACATATCAGAAACAAATCATTACAAGACTTCACTTTTGTTTAAAGAGACATACAGGAATATAGTCATCGGATCTTTCTACTTAACAGGGTATTACCATAGTACAGAGTAAGTATCATTACAATACCTATGACATTTCTAGTGATATTATTAAATTGAGTGAACTCTTTATACACACATTTAACAGACCAGGTATGTCTATCAAATGTTAAGATCCAAAAAAACTGGATTGGTGTACTGGATTTTTCCCCGCAGGTGAATGCAATCTGAGTACTAACGAAAAGGTAACCAAATATATATGTATCTGTCTTCTGCTTATTTTACTGGGTACATAATTGGTGTGAATTTTTCCATAACCACAACCTCCTATTTTTTGAACCATTCTGCAATGGTTGAGCTATTTTTATTTTTCCCATAAAAGGCTACCCACAGTTGAGCAGTTACTAGCAGATGAGCGATTAATTCTTCATGTCCTTGTGAGAGACCATTGCCATTAGGAAGCCCCAGGAGCATTATCAAAGGATTGTTTGGCAATAAATATCCAAGAAGTTGTGATATTTAGTTACCAACTGTATCCCAACACTCTCAAGTGACTGGACATGTCCATCATATATGCATAAAATCTCTATTCTCGCCACAATTTCTCCAACATTTATTCCAGTTCGTTCAGCCTATTTATATTTTTTAACCTGGCTGGTGTGAAGTAGCACTGAAAGAGTATCTTAAATACATTTTCTTTTATTGTGCTGCAGACTGAGGTTGCTGGTTGTCTTTTCCAGATCAAACCCCATTTCTTTGGCATGATTGGTCTAGCCACATCATTTTCAAAGCATGTCATATAGGGACACTTTTCTGTTAGGAAATCTGTCTGCACAGATTGAAATAAATTACCGTATTTTCCGGCGTATAAGACGACTGGGCGTATAAGACGACCCCCAACTTTTCCAGTTAAAATATAGAGTTTGGGATATACTCGCCGTATAAGACTACCCCTCTTCCAACGCACACCAAAAAAAAATTAAAAAAACATCAGATTTGATTTCAATATGGTAATTTTAATTCAAATGCTTATGACATGCAGGTACTTAGCAGGAAAACTGTCACTTATAAACATAAGGCTGTTTGTCATCAAACAAGTAAACATAAAACAGTGCAAGTGGATTAAACTTTTCCTAATTCACTCTAAAGCTGAAAGGAAGGATAAGACAATAAACCCATGGGAGCTGCCATGCTGTTTGTTTTCTAAGCTGTCAACCAAACTGGAACTGATGATGATAGGAGGAAGATAACAAACAATAGAGAGAGAGCAAGTGCCGGGCAAGTCCCTGGCGAGTTAGCAACGCCCATCATAACTGCAAGCTACGGTATTTTTACAGGTTTTGCTGGCGTGACAGTTTCCCTTTAAAAGCCTTCAAAATCCTCCTGTTCGTCATCTGATATCATAAGTACATCAATGACATCTTGTGATACATTTGTAAGGCAGTCATCGTATGGATCGAATTCCGTATCAGATGGTGTGGTCTCAGCTTCGGCTTCCTCTTCATCTTGCCACAAGTAGTCGTCCTCCATACCATCTAATGAATTTGATATGCCACACTTCTTGAAAGACTTGATTACTGTTTCTGCATCAATATCATTCCAGGCTTTTATGACAAACTTGCACAACACATCCAACTGTGGAGCACGCATGTTTCCTCCTTTTGTGAATGACTTTTCGCCGCTAACCATCCATTCATTCCACTGTTCTTGAATGCGATCTTTAAATGGCTTGTTTAGGCACACATCCAGTGGCTGTACCAACGATGTCAATCCTGCAGGAATAACTGCCGCATCTGTGTTTAGTCTTGCAAGCATTTGCTTGGTGCTGGGAGTTAAATGAGCCCTGAACATATCCCACACCAGTAGACTACATTTTTGAATAAGTCCACCTGGTCGCCTGCTCCATACATTATCCAGCCATAGCTTTACCCCTTCTTCATCCATCCAGCCTTTTTCATTCACATGTACAAAACAACCAACAGGGAACTTGAATTTCGGCATTGTTTTTCTTTTAAAAATAATCATTGGTCTCAGTTTGGCGCCATCAGCTGTGCATCCTAGTACCACTGTAAAACTGGACTTCTCATGTCCTGTTTTAATTAAAATTGTTTTTTCACCTTTTTGATGGACAGTTTTATTTCCAACCATATCAAAATTCATTGGAGTTTCATCCATATTTCCAATACTACTTAACGCATAGCCATGTTTAGTGCGCTGTTGTATTACGTATCGATGGAAACTATTTACTTTGCTATCAAGATCTGCAGGTAATTTTGGGGCAATTTTCATCTTTTGCCTCAGTACCATATTATGCCTTCCCATGAATCTAGTACACCAGGATACAGTGGCCTTAAATCTGTTGCTGTGATCTGGGTTAGATTTGGCCCACTGAAGTGCAAACAAACGTATTTTATTTCGTGTCACTACATAACCGTTTTGGCGATGCTCATTCACCATGTCTGCTACATGTTTTTCGAGTTCTGGCCAATGTGGAGTGCCTCTTCTTAATGCACACTTACCCCTTGGCATACTCTTTAATGCTTTTTCATTTGCTTTCCAGTCCCGAACCATCTTTTCTGTTACTCCATATTGTCTTGCAGCAGCGCAGTTATTATGTTCCATGGCAAAGTTTACAACTTTAAGTTTGAAACTGGCTTCATATTTCTTTCTTCTTGCTGGTGGAGCCATGATGGGGTTTTGACTGTTGGACATTTGTATACTGTACTGTATGTACTGGTGCTATACTGTATGAACAGGTACAGATACTGGTGCTGTACTGTATGTGGTACCCAGTATACAACAACCAGCCAATCACGGCAAGCGATGTACCTTACCGGCGATTGGCTGGTTGTTGTATACAAAGCCTGCTTGGATTGGTCAGCTCTCCCTGCCTGCCCAGCCCTCCCTGTCTCCAAGACTATCAGAGCGGTAGCGCAAACACGCCTCTTTCACCCGTCTGGCCCGCCCTTGTATCCTATTACCTCCTTCTCTGCCTCTCAGATCTCGCACATGCGCGCCTGCGCCGCTTCACTGCAGTCCTCAGGAGCGAGATCTGAGAGGCAGAGAAGGAGGTACGGTAATAGGATACAAGGGCGGGCCAGACAGGTGAAAGAGGCGTGTTTTTCTGGGCACAGCGCCGCTCTCTCTCTTTTTTCCATACCCCGGGCGTCCCGGACGCCTGCAGCTTGCTCCGCCCTTCACTTACACCTTCCCGGTGAGGCGCCCCCTCACCTCTTCATCGGGCGGGGATGCGGCCGCGGCCGTTTTTGAGCTCCCCCCACCATATGCGGCGACCGCAGATTCTCCAGTCCGGCTCGGAAGTTTCAGCACCCGCCCTATAAGACTACACCCGGCGTATAAGACGACCCCCGACTTTTGAGAAGATTTTCCTGGGTTAAAAAGTAGTCTTATACGCCAGAAAATACAGTAGTTACAATTTTTTGTTCCCTAATTGACTAGATGCCTTTGTTTCTATTAAAGTTAGCTTTAAACAGTTTTTCTGGAAAGCTGATAAACTGTGTCTGACTTGAAAGTACTGGTATCAGGGAAGAGCAGGCCAGTTAAAGATATCTTTAATCTCTAAATAAGATAGAAAAGTTTCTTTACTGAATAGCTTACCAACCGTGTTTATTCCAAGGCTCACCCAATCTTTGAAGCTCCCTGGTTTGCGATTTGAGTTAAGATCTGGATTATTTGCAATTGGTGTCATTGATGAGGAAAAAGAACTGATCTTATCTCTAGTTCTATCCCAAACCCACAGAGTAGCCTTTGCTAAGAGATGTGTGGAAATTTCTGGCAGATTTGATTCTTTATTAATTCATAATAGCCCAGCAATGTTTACACTGCCACAATTTTCTTGTTCAATATAGACCCAGTGTTTTGCTGGTCTAGAGCACCTCCAATTTACTACTGCTTTGACCTGGCTGGCTTGATAGTACCATAGAATATTCTGAAAAGCCAGTCCACCCTGTTTAATAGGCGTGCACAAAGTATTGGCTCTCATTCTTGGTCTTTTCTGATTCCATATAAATTCTAACAACATCCTCTGCATTCGTGCTAGGGCTTTGTCTAGGATAATTACAGAAAGATTTTGAAATAAAGATATCCTTGGCAGAATATTCTTTCTCACTGTTGCTATTCTTCACAACCAAGGAATTTCATACTTCTTCAGCAAATGAACAGATCTGGAGTGCTGAGGTAGTGTTTGACATTTAAATCATACAGCTCTTCTAGGTTGTTTTAAGACTTCAATTCCCAGGTCTCTTATAGAATATGTTGCCCATCTGTAACCAAATGTTTTCTGGAGGAGGACTTTTCAGAGTCTGGCAAATTTATAGCTATCACTTCAGATCTGGCATTATTTTCTTGAAATCCAGACACTTTCTCAAAGTCCCAAATTTCTGTATAAGCTAATTTTAGGAAAATATCTGCTTTAGATAAAAATATTACATCACTTGCATATACTGCTATTTTCTGATGTGTTCCTGCAACTTTGATTTCTGTGATGGATCCATTGTATTCTCTGTACAAAAGGCTCCACAGCTAGTGCAAAAAGTAAAGGAGACAATGGACATCCCTGCCTAGTCCCTCTGTAATTCAAAAAGAAGTGATTTAATTCCATTAACTCACAAACTTTGTTGCCAAGTTTTGAAGAAAGTCAATCCAGGTATAAGGGGCACTGCCGGCCCCATGCCCTCTCGGTTCTTTCTTGCCGGTAACTCCGACAGACGTGTAGGGGGTGGGTCATGGAATAGACATGAGCAATACATCTCCAAGAATAGTTACAAAAGTTTAGTAACAGTTTTTCTTTGAGTGCTTGTTCATGCCCATTTCATGTTAGGTGACTCACAAGCAGTACCCTTGGAGGTGAACTCAGAGTTCATGGACGTGCCAATTGTAACACCTCCCTTTCGAAACTGGCATAGTCTTGGGCCTGCTAGGTGATGGCATAGTAGGACATCAAAGTATGAACTGACAACCACGTTGCGGCCCTGCAAATGTCCTGGATTGGTTCTTGCATGAGGAATACTGCTGACAAAGCCTGAGCTCTCACAGAATGAGCTGTCATGATGGCCGGAGGTGGAACCTTTGCCTGCTCCTAGCTAGCCCGGGTGCAGGTGGTTATACAGGATGAGATTCTCTGGGATGACACTGGCAGACTTTTCATCCTGTCTGTCACTGTTACAAAGCTATGTTGACTTGTGGAAGGGTTAGTCCTTTCAATGTAGAAGGCCAGGGTCTGTCGAATGCTATGGTATGCAGCCGGCATTCCTTTTCTGTTCTGCGAGGCTTCGGAAAGAAGACATGCAGAAAACAGTCCTGGCTGTTGTGAAACTGCGACACCACCTTTAGTAGGTAGGCCGGTTGGGCATGTAGCTGAACTTTCTCTTTGAAGGACACCGTATAAGGGGGTTCTGAAGTCAAGGCTCTGATCTTGAAGATGCTGCTGGCCAAGGAAACCACCACAAGGAAGGCAACCTTCCACGAGAGGAACAGTAGAGAACAAGATGCCAAAAGCTCAAAGGCGGACTCCCGGGAGCCTTGACAGCACCAGGTTTAAGTCCCATGGGGGAATCTTGGGAACCTGCAGGTAGAGCCTCTCTAAACCTTTCAGGAACCAGACCGTCATCTCGTAGGAGAAGCCCAAGATGGACTGCAGGGATGACCAAGAGGTAGAGAGATTCCATTATGAGGCCCAACAAGTGAAATACTTCCATTTTGCCAAGTAGATCGCCTGGGAAGAGTTTCCTGCTGCTTAGCAAGATCTGCTGGACCTGCTCCAAGCAGACTTGCTCTTCTGCGTTCAGCAGCCACGTTATCAGGTGTAGGGAGGAGAGGTTCAGGTGGAGTAATCGGCCTTGGTTCTGCAAGATCAAGTCCGGGGGTGGTGGGAGCCCCAGTGAAGCTGCTACCGAGAGGTCCAGAAGCATCCCGAATCAACGTTGATGAGGCAATACTAGGGCTATCAGGGTAACCTTTACCTTGTCCGTCTTGATCTTTAAGAGAACCTTGTGAACCAGGAGTATCAGTGGAAAAGCGTACACAGTAGTCCCCTCACTGCCCAGGAGAGCAGGAAGGTATCCGAGAAGGAGCCCTTGCTGAGCCCATGTGCCAAGCAGAACTGATGGTATTTTCTGTTCTGTCTGGTGATGAACAGGTCCAACTGGGGAGTCCCCCACTTGTGGCAGATGGTGCTGACCACTTGTGTATGAAGGAACCACTCGTGGCGAGAGGAGAAGGACCTGCTGAGGGGATCCGCTAACACATTCTGATCTCCCGGGAGATGCACCACCTTGAAGTGGACTGCGTGATCCTCACAAAAGTCCTACAACCAGAGGGCCTTCTAACACAGGGCTGAAGAGTGAGCTACCCCTTGTTTTTTGGTGTAAAACACGGAGGCTGGGTTGTCCGTTAAGACCTGCATTACTCTGCCTGACAGATGGGGAAGGAACACCTGATAGGCTAAGTATATGACTCAGTTCCCTGATGGGGAGGGATAGCTCAGTGGTTTGAGCATTGGCCTGCTAAACTCAGGGTTGTGAGTTCAATCCTTGAGGGGGCCATTTAGGGATCTGGGGCAAAAATCTGTCTAGGGATTGGTCCTGCTTTGAGCAGGGGGTTGGACTAGATGGCCTTCCAACCCTGATATTCTATGATGTTTATATGTAAGGAAAGTTCTTCCTGGGAACAGAGGCCCTGGGTTCTGAGACTGCTGAGGTGGGCTCCCCATCCCAGGTCTGAAGCATCCAAAACTAAGGTCACTGAAGGATACGGGGCAGCAAAGGGCACCCTGTTCATCACCGACCACAGGTCCACCCATGAAGTCAAAGACACTAAGACAGCCAACGGAACTGGGAGAATCATGTCCAAATGGTGCCTGCCTGGAAAACAGACTGAGGCCAGCCACATCTGTAGGGGTCTGAGATACAGCCACGCATACTGCACCAAGTACATACACACTGCTATGTGACCCAGCAACCTGAGCCACATCCCAGTGACCGTGAGTGGGTGGGTCCTGACGAGGGGACTAGGTTCGACATAGATTGGAGCCGGGCCTCCAGTAGGCAGGCTCTTGTTTGAGTGAAGTCGAGCATTGCCCCTATATATTCTATTCTCTGAACAGGGGCTAGCGTTGACTGTTTCTCGTTTATTAATAGGCCCAACTCTTGACAGGTAGCCCATACGAAGTCAGTGTTGCCCCGGACTTAAGTTTGTGAACGGCCCCTGATCAGCCAATTGTCGAGGTACGGAAAGATTTGGACGCCTGAAGCCCCTGAAGATCTTGCACTTGTCTTTGATGTGAGCTTCAGACAAGGTGAATGCATGTTGTCCATAGGCATGGCTTTGCCGCAGGTAGAGCACGGCTTGAAATGTGCAGACCGGGACATGCCCAGTCCCTGGGACAAAGTCCCTCAAGACTGGGACAACTATCTATACTTTAACATTTACTGTTTTAACTAAGCTAACTAGAGAGAACTATATATAACAGAAACAAGTCCCAACCATCAGGGTAAGAAAACCATATGAGAGCAAAAAGCCGTTCCAGCAACTGTCATGGATGATAAGAAAGAACTGAGAGGGCACGAGGCCAGTGGCACCTCTTATACCAGCGCATAAGCGCGGGGCTCCCAGGGGCGCTAGGGCCGGACCTACGGAGACCATTAAGGGAAAAATCTCCAGCAACTGCACACGTGGCATGTGCACACCTACCATGGAATCAACATGAGCAAGCACTCGAAGAAGAATCTCTTCTGCAAGTGTGAAGAGAGTATGTTCTTCATTTCAGTTTATTCAACTAGTTCAGTTTGATGACTAGTTCATTCAAAATTAAGAAACCCACTGGGAGTTGAAGAAAATGCAGGAAAGCTTGTTTTCCTCTTCCAATCTATGAATAAAAAACTAGGTGTTGGTGAGATCTATGGGTTCTAAAATCTTGAAGGATAGGATGACCAGAAACAATCAATTCATTAACTAGAGATACTACTGCCTTTGATTAATAAGTCAGTTTTAAATGCAAATCATGTTTGATCAACTTTGAAACTTTTTATGAATCTAATATCTTTATTTAATAAAAGTATTACAGTGCTGTTTTTGTGCATTCTTTAATTGAATTTGAATTCCAACAGGCACTTAATATAAATCACAAGAAAAAAGTTAATCTAGTAAATAAAAAATGCATAGTTCGCCATTTTGTAACAAGAAAAATGCAAAAATTAAGAATTTGAATAAAAGTAAGGTAAGCTATTTAAATTGCTTAACTAAAGGTGTATAGATAAAGTGTCTTCCTGGTTAGCAAAAAAGCACCATATTTAGTGTAAAGGCTATTTTTAGTTGCAAACATGTTTTAATAATTACCAAATAATGAAAAATCAACCTCTCTTTAGGAAAATAAGTACAAACACAAAACATGATTAAAATCGATTATTTAAATCAAGATCTCCTGCTTGCTGATTTAACATGATTTAAAACAAACCACCCTGACCAAAAGTACCCACTGTGAAAGCAGTTTGGTAATGTTTTAGAAAGATAAATATAGCCTAAATGTATTATTTTTGCAGTACTGAATTGCTCACACTAAGGATTCAAAAATCCTCCTATAATCACTGAAAGCTCTTTCCAGAAGATTTGGGCTTTAGAGGCAGCCAAATTTAAGTAGCAATAAAATATTTTTTCTTTTTCAAAAGAAGGAGTTATTTGCCTAAAAGGAAATAGAAAACAGCATAAGGATGTGCTACCATCTCAGAGATAGATGTGTGAGAGAAAGCCAGTAGAAAATATAGGAGCTAAAATACTTAGCAATGGCAAGGAAGGGAGATCCAGCCTGCAGTCATCTTAGGTAAAATGATCTTCTAAAGGCTACAGCTAATTTTATTCTGGGAGAGACAAAGAACCAGGTAGCAGGAAAGCATGCTGGGGGAAGCTTCTGCATAATGACTACCCAGACAAATCAGAAAATAAATAGCTCTTAGGAAAAGGACCGATTTTTTTTTTTTTTTTTTTGAAGGCCAAGAATTTGGATCAAGCCACCTGAAACGTCCAAAACTGAACAGCAATGTGCTATGTATCTGAGCGCTCTCCATCTCTTTCAGAACATCCTGTTGATATTATAAAAAGCCCAAATCCTTTTGGACTTCTATCACTTCCATTGCTTTTATTACTTCCTTTATCACCAGATCATTACAAACAGAAATTCTGGTGGAACTTGCAGTGTGATACAAAACTCTCCAATGACATTTCCACCCCACCCATCATTCTGCTTTCATACAAATTTACTTATAATGAAAGGTACACTATTGACATCTCTGAAGACCCAAGTCCTTTTGTCCACAGATGATGTATAGCACTCAAAGCTTCCCTGCATTATCTTAGGCTAGGTCCACACTACTTCGGCGGGTAGAGATCCATCTTCTGGGATCCATTTATTGCATCTCATCTGGACGCGATAAATCGATCCCAGAAGCGCTCCCCCGTCGACTGTGGAACTCCTTCTCGCCGAGAGGAGGAAGCACCGTCGATGGGGGAGCTTGCATGCGCCGCATGGACCCGCAGTAAGTAAACTTAGTTCGATCTAGGAAACGTCGACTGCAGCTACGCTATTCTCGTAGCTGAAGCTGCGTTTCCTACATTGATCCTCCGCCCCAGTGTGGACCAAGCCTTATTAAATTCCCTCCACTTTATACTGGAACAACCATCTATGCTTATGGGGGGCAACTCAGTTTCCATGGCCTTTCAGTCTTTACCTTGTGAATTAATGCCACCATAAAGGTGACAATTATAATGTACACACTTGTCTACTGACTGAACCAGTCTGTCTCAAGAAAGATACTCTGTTGACATGTAAAAATTGGAAAACGAGTGAAAGATAGTGGCATCCTTTAGTCAATATCAAATTGAGAAAATTTGAAATAGTAAGCAAGAGGTAAAAAGGTGCCATAGATCACTGCTAGTAGACCACATTCCCTAGGAGGTTAGTAAAGACATTTATGTAATATAATTGAATGTAGTTCATAAGGCTGGTGGTGAAAACCTTTCACCAATCACCTCAAAATCAGATTTATTTTCTTGTATAAAGCTATGAATACTTCAACTACCTTGATGTCTTGTCTTGATAGAAATTTAATGAAGAGCTTTTGCCTCTCCTCCCAAACTACTGAGTTGACAGGTAAATACCTGGCTCTAACAGTATTATATGTAATTACTTCAATTTAAAAAAAAAAAAAAAAAAAACAGCCTCAGGGTAACTAGCTCATTATGCCCTACAGGGTGAGCGAACAGTGAACAAGTTTTTCAAATTAGTACCTATTATATAGGACACCAAGTATAACATGTATAGTAAATTATATCAAAAATACAACTTAAGTACTATTGACACCACACTTTCTCTGTCAGTATTGCCCCAATATGCAAAAGTATCTGTAAAATAATACTTAAACATGCATGTTTTAAAGTCTTTTAAAAATGTATGTGTGTTAAATCAAGTACCTAACTCCTGAGATACAGGCTTTGCTTTAAGAACTGCTTGTAATACTGGATCTTCCCATGGCCCTCCATCTCTGATAATTCGAGTCACTAATTCCAGGTTGACATTTCCATATCTGCTTAGGAGGTTCTGGCATTCCTAGGAGTAAAAAAGTGGATTAGATTTAAAACTGTCAAGAGGTCTGACAGACCTTTTTTATTCATTTAATGGCTAAAAAGTCAAACTTCCTAAGAAGGGTTTAAAAGTTACCGTACAAGTTAAATACATATTATAAAATGTTGTAAACAAGTTTCAAGAAATATTTATTTTGAGTTAAAACTATGAAATCCACATACATGTTGACTGAAACTATATATTAAGCCTTTAAAAAAGGTACCCATCTAGCTTTTCTGTAATCTAAAGGTTATACACAAACCTTGGTAAACATCCTAACAATGCCGTCAACTAAGCCTGACAAGTTTGTGCCATTTCCCAAACTTTTGGGGAGCTGTCTTCTAGTCTCCAATTAAGAGATATTTAAGTAGAACACATACTAGGGCAGCTCTTCAGCTTGCATAAATCAGCACTGATTTACAACAGGTGAGGTTTGGTCCAGTCATGCAGTCTATACTCTAAGTTAATTTTAATGGCAGAAGTGAATAAATGCAGTACAAAAAAGAAGTTACCCTGGAATTATGTGGTGATTATGGAATGTCCGAAAGCAGATATGTTTTTTCAACCCTATAACTCTTCTATCAAGCCAAATGTTTACTTGTAGTAATCTGATAGCAGCGGCCACAATTTTCATGCTGCCCAAGTTATTCTTTCTTTGTAATTTACTGGTATAAAGTAGCCTTTACCACCAGCATCAATTAATAGCTTAACACAACACCTGGTATCAGTCATCTGCAAAAAGAAACAAGATACTAAAGGGAAAGTAAGATGGTATCTGAAATTATTTTCAGAGCATTCTATTCAAGACAATTTATCTATCATTAGATTTTATTGCACACTGAAGTGTCTTTGGGACAATCCATATTTCATGCAAACTAGAGAACAGCTTCCAAGCATTTACGATTCACTGCTTTAACATTCGTTTCTGCTGTAGATTATTTTAGCTACTATGTTCTTCAATTCATTCCTAAGTTTGTCTATTATGTCTGAATGAGTTGTGTTTGACTGTCAAGGAACTGAAACGGATTTATTTTCATCCAGACAATTTGTATGTAGGTGTTCAGTTGAAAAGCAAATCTTACAAGTTTCCTCATTAAAAAGACCATTTTGACCATTAATGCACTATTGATTTAAAAGAAAACAAAACTAATGTGTGTCAAAATGCAAAATGACAAATGAGAGGCAAATGGTTTAAGTAAATCGAAAATAAAAAAGCAGAAACCAAAAAAGCTAAAATAAAAACAAACAATTTAAGGGTAAAGAAAAAATATGGGCCTTTTTATCAGTTTCCTCTTACATCCCCTGTCTCTGTTATAAATTCTTTACGGCAAGGATCTGTCTCAACTTGAATCTGACGTAGCAACCATTCCTTTGGGTACCCTAAATATTAACAAAAAACAGTCCCACAAAACCTAAGCAAAACCATGACATGCTTCATTCTGTGTGTCTAAATCAGCTCCCTTCCCCTATCCAATTCTGCAGCATGTGCCTAGGTAACTCATGTCAGATGGTTAATGAGAATATTACTGTACAATTATAAAGCAGTTACTAGATGTTAGCATCCTCCAATGCCCAACACATAAGGCAAGTAAGTGTGAACACAGCCTAGTCCTAAACAATAAAATAAGATAACAGTTTTGCTTTTTCAGTCCACTGTCTAAAATTGTGGAGGAGGAAACTGTAGATTTAAATCCTAACATGGAACACTTGATTACTTGAATGACACTAAACTCTGGTCAGATACTTAAAGGAAAGCTGTCAGAAATTAATTTGGTGATGGGATCTTTATTTGAATTTTTTTTCTGTCTCTTAAAGCAAATTCACAAAATAGAACCTTATTAATAATCTGTTCATTACAAAACAAGAATTGTGCTCTAGTTTATTTAGGCTTTTGATATGAACAGTAGTAGCAATGGCAAGTGTACTAAAAGATTTTTCCTCTGATAAAATTACAGAGACGGGAAGTGTAAATAAAATGGCTCACTATCTTCACGCTACTGAAGTGTTCTACCAATGCTTGTATCCTCCAAACACTCATGAAAGCATGACTTTCTACAAACAAGCTGATCTTCAAAAACCAAAAATTGTGTTTTACAAAAACAAACATAGAAGCAAGCAAAAACTGGTATTACCTGGATTGAACCTAGAATATCTTTTAAAGGATCTTCATAGAATTCATCTTTTCCAAAGAACAGCAGCAATTCAAAAAAACTCCTACAAACACAAGTAAACAACAAGTCAAAACCAAACCAAACAAAAGCAAATCATTTCAGCTGTCTTCACAGCTAGGGATCCTGAAATTATTTGGTACTTAGGCAGTCAAACTACAAAAACTCTATTAAAAATTGTATTACATATCACAGCAGTTAAAATATAGAGTAGTGTTTTCCAAAGCACTTACCATTTGTTTGACTCAGACCCAATTTATACCAATAGTAAGAGTTAGGCAAAAAATGCTCAACATTGAAAATCCCACCCACAATGTATAAAAGCTATCCTCAGTTCTGCACCAGTTAACTCAATATTTTTGGCTGTAAATGAGAAACTCAGGTCTGGCCCACCCCTAAAAACTCAAACTACTGTGTAAACTCCTAGGATTGTAAAAAATCAGACATCATGTAAATGAAACCAAATTAGATATTTTTACTTCAAGTGTTAACTTAAACAGCTGCTGAAAGCAAGAACATAGATTGAAGACTTGATACTTCCTCAACTTTTGGATCTGAAAACTCCCAATATGATTATGATCTCAGTCCCCTCATTTTGCTAGAGAACACAGGAATGGACCTATCTGATATTTCTCAACACAAACAGAAAAAACCCTTTGGGGACAGAAAATCCTTTTGACTTCCTTTATATAGCAAGATGATACTATAAATTAAAACAGAACTGTGCACATCACCTTTAACTTGGTTTCTGCTCACTCTAAGCATGTGACATGGAGATGGAAATTCAACAGAATGAGGTGAAATTGTCTCCCATCCAGATGCATAACGTACCATTGTAACAAAAACATGGCAATACAATTGCATAGTTTATATTTGAAACTCAAGGCCTCACCATTCAGGAAAAGATTCACAAATTTCTTATTTTCAGATTTTTGAATCTCATTAACAGCAGCTGCTAGATGGGATTAATTTTAATTGCATTGCACAAAGATTTAGCCCTGAGTTATCACTAGTCACTGCTAAGTCGCCATGCAATGCTCTGAAGCTACATTTCTACAAGCCTGAGTATTCGAGTGTAAGAAAATTTAGCAATTTGAATTTTCACAAATGATAGAATATACTTCCATGATGCATAATTCAAATCCTTGTGAAACATACAAGTCTTGTAGGTTAGCCTAATACTTTGCACAGGACTTTGGGTGATAGACACTTAACCCCTAACATGTGACTGACATTTAATAGAAAGTAACAAGTAATTTACCTTCTCACCCACAAGTTTTCCATTTCTTATTTTGTCTTGTCACTACATACTTATTAATTGTCAAGGCCATGTGTGACTGAAACTGTTGTACCAGAAAAATGACTAAACAGTTGATAATTTGTTTTGTATTGTCTATGGAAAACTTTTTAGGTGGTTTTCAAGAATGATGAAGTGTTGTGTTCACAACCCAATGAGACTTAATTTAGCTTCTGTGTGACAAAACAAACTGGCATACAAAATTGGTATGTCTTAATTCTGACCTATTTTCACTGCTCCTCCCCTATATTTGTATAGTTTCTACGTCTTGCCCCTCACTCTATCCCTTTCACACAAAAGATTTGATTTAAAATTTCTTTTATTACTCTGAGTTTTTCTTGCAAAGATGCTGTGCTCTACTCACAGCTCAATCCTTGACAAATCCTGCAGCAAGTCACTAGCTAAAAGTATCCCACTTGCCACTCTGTGAGCAGAGAAGGAGAGCAGTGAAGTATCCAGTGGCAAAGCTCCCACACTCTGCAAGATGCAGACTAACTTCCCTCCTGAGACAGAACTGCTGGAGTACTGCTACGCACTGCTCTGCCACTCTACTCTATCGACTTTAGCTTACCACACTATTTGAACGGATTTCTGTAGGGATCCACTATATCTAGTTCTAAAGAAGAGTCACTAAATTTTTTTTTCCAGTACCTTAAAGATAAAAATAAAAGTACAGAAATTTACCATCTTAACTGCTAATAGTATTCTGCTATTTGATAAGGCAACAACAGGACTAAAAATCACCCTCAGTGTTAGAAAACTTGAAAAAACTAACAGAATGGTTCAAAGAAATATCAAAGGTTGTTATGAAAAATTAATGCACCAATGAAGTACCCAGCAAAATAGACAGAGGACAAACATATTTGGTTTACCATTTATTCAATGCTCCAACAAAGTACATTCACCGCAAAAAAAGAGCACAATTGTTCAATTTTTGGGAGAATATTAACATTTGATAGACATGCCTGGTCTGTTACATGTGTAATCAGAAATTCCACTCAATTTAATATACTCATTAGAAACACGTTATGGACATTGTAATGATTCTCACAATAACAGGTTTTAACATGTTATAAACAGAGAGAGAGAGATCCGATGACTATATTACCGTACGGTGTCTCTCAAAACAAAAGCTTACTATTGTAATGATTATTTTGTTTCTGATATTTACATGGCAAGGATTTGTAAACCTGTTAAAACTTCCTGAACAAACAGTAAAAGAAAAAAAAAATAAAGGCTTCCAAAATCAGGTTACTAGTATGAGTAACTTTGTAGCAAAAGAGCTGAGGACCCGAGACATCAATTTTTGCTGATTTAAGATTTCATTTAAAGAAAGTTAAATTTCTAGCCGTTGAGGTTACAAAAGTAACTTTGCAAATACAGTACCCCATTGCTATAATGAACCCACTGAGATCCATGCCATTTGTTCATTATAGCCAGGGGTTCATTATAGCAGAACAGCCCCACTGCCCTGAGGGGTGGTACAGCTGACAGCTACTCCAGCACTGCCACAGCCACGGGGCTGGAGGTGGGATCCAGGGACCAGGTTTATTATAGCAGAAGGTTCGTTATTAGGAAGGATGTTATAGCGAGCAGGGCCGGCTTTAGGAAGTGCAGGGCCCAATTTGAATAGTTTCGACGGGGCCCTGGCAGGGATCACTCACCCAGCGGCACTCTGGGTCTTCCGCAGCACTGAAGGACCTGCTGCCGAAATGCCGCTGAAGACCCCGAGCGAGTGAAAGACTCGTTGCCGAAGACCCGGAGCGCCACCAGGTGAGTAAAAATTTAAAAAGGCGCCCAAGTTAGGTGCTCATTTTTAGGGTGCAGGGCCCTCTTAGGCACAGGCCCCGATTCGGAGGAATAAATAATTCAGACAAAGCTCCTTTTCCATTAGAAAAGCTAGTGAGAATGGAGCTTGAAGATTATCAGACTGATACCAGCCCTGGGCTGTCATGAAATATTAAGGCCCAAACAGGGCTTCTCTGCAAGTCCTAGCATCCTCTGCAGCTGCTGGAGGTAACAGGGGACTGATCTTAGAACTTACTGGTGGAGACAACTTATCCTTGTCTTTAATACTTTCTCTGCCTGGAACATTTATTCCTGCAACTGTAGGTATCAGATAAACTAAGTAGTGAAAGACAGTTTCAGAAAATTATTATAAAACAGCTTAAAAGTTTTGGTCAACTTAACAGTTCACAAGGTACCTAGAAAATAACCAATTAAAATTCACTTTCTATATTCAGTACTTTTGAAATTCAGTTTCCAAAGAACTCCTAAAAGCAAATTGTTTTACTCAAGCTTCAACACTAAACTGATCGAAAGGAATTAAGGTATGTACAAATGCCAAGATGATCTAAGGTGAACAGTAAAAGCATATCTACACTACAGGCGGCAGAGCTGCACTGCTGTAGTGTAGACACTTCCCACATTAACGGATGTGGTCTTTCCATCAATGTAGTTAATCTACCTCACCAAGCGGCAACAGCTAGGTTGATGAAATAATTCTTCAGTCGACTTAAATCATTTCTACGCTGGAGGTTAGGTCAGCTGAGGAGGTTGTGAAGGCTAGGACTATAACTGCATTTAAAAGAGAACTAGATAAATTCATGGAGGTTAAGTCCATTAATGGCTATTAGCCAGGATGGGTAAGGAATGGTGTCCTTAGCCTCTGTTTGTCAGATGGTGGAGATGGCTGGCAGGAGAGAGATCACTTGATCATTACCTGTTAGGTTCACTCCCTCTGGGGCACCTGGCATTGGCCACTGTCGGCAGACAGGATACTGGGCTGGATGGACCTTTGGTCTGACCCAGTATGGCCAGTCTTGTGTTCTTAGCTTAACTTCAGTGCTCGGGATATGAATTTTTCACACCCTTGAGTGACACAGCTAGGTTGATCTACATTTTAAACGTAGACCAGGCCAACGAACATTTCTGTAAAAGTCATGTTCTTTATAAAGGGAAGAACATTATCTACAACAACAAGCTTTGTCTGGAAGTAATTAAGGGTTGAGCTACTTCTACATTAAGATGCACCTAATTCTTCTTTATCCAATGATGAATCAAAAAGTTACTCTGAATTTGTAAAAAAAAATATGTAGAGATATTCTACATTAGAGTCTCTTGTTTTTCAAAATGGCATGGTCAATTTTTGTACCTTCCTTCATATTCAAAGCTGTAGTGGTTCTTTTGCACAAGGGCCCTTTAATCTCAATCCTAAAGGAAAATTTGATCAATTTTGCTAATTGAAACAACAAATACTTCCTGCTAACCACAAATTCTCATTGCCAATCTGAAGTGAGATCAGTAAGTTTAAGTAACACATTTTACTTGCAGCAGAAGTCACATGTCATGTGATTGTTTGGAAAACTACCAGCCTCGGGAACTCACACGCTGCTTGGGAAAGACTACACTAACTCTAAGTATGTGTTTTTATTTGGTTTCTGATTGAATTTGGGATCATCTGCAAATACCTTCGTTCTAGTTTTTATTAAAAGTGAATTGCAGATCTAAATTTCACATTTCTTCACCTTCAATATGTGCTGCATGCTTAAATCAGCAGGCTCAGATGGGCCATTCAAAACAAAACTTAAAACTTCCTTCTCCATCAATCTTTTTACATGAATATCAAAATTATCGTAGTCAATTTCATCTCTCCTGATGCTCCAAAATGTGATCTGACCTACCACACCGTTTTAAAATATAGGTATCTACATTCATGTTGTTTACTGCCATTTGCCACACCATCTTTTCAGATAACATAGGTGCTACAAGTCAGTGCTTGTATATGTTGTTTACCAATGATCCCAGTAGACAACTCCTGTATTAAAGTGACTATAGATGCTGCCTCATTTATTATGAATGGTTTGCTTAGTAAGTGCACAGAGAGAACAGCAGCCCCTGCTCTCAGTAGTTTACCATCTGGTTACCAAGGAAACCCTGCTCAAGTATGGAGAAAGCCCATATGGGGTCAGGCAGATTCCTGAATAGGGAATACTTTGTTTTGTGCTCAATGCTCCTCAAATTCATAAGCTGGGGGCAAGCAAGCTATAAAGGACAATCAATCCCCAAACTCTGTACACAGATTTAACATAAGGGGTGATAGCAGATGACCGAGAAACTCATTCCCACCCCTTCCGGCAACTGGCCCCAATTTCTGATCAGTACCTAACCTAGAGTAGGACAGACACTAAATTTGGTGTGACAGTTATTTATTATTTGTGTTGCAGTAGGACCCATAGGCCCCACTCAGGATCGAAATGACACCGTGCTATGTGCTGTACAGATACATATGAAGGTATTGTCCCTACCCTGAAACACTAAATCTTTCTTAGAATGTATTTTGTTTTTACAAGATTCACAGTAGCTAATAAGCATCAACTATGAGCCAGGTATTAAACAACCTGAATCATGTTTCAGACAATAACTGATCTTTCTCTAAAAGCCGATACTATGACTATATTCATTCTACTCTATAGGGGCAAGTAGTTTATCCTCAGGTACTTGACCACCATACTTTGATAAATCTATTTTTTCTGGTTTCACTCATCAGTTATTCACTTTTAAGAGTTATATTTCCACATAAATCTACTCTACCCTACTCTTCAGTTTCACTTTTTTAAAGTACATCATAAGTGCACAAAATAGAAGCTTCTAGTCTCCTGGGATTAGTGATGGTAGTTCAAAGACAAGGTAAAAAAGGTGGGTCTGCCAGCTCACTCTGGAGATGCAAACAGGAGATGTAAAGACCAATAAAGTGTTCCCTTACAGATATTTTTTTAACCCTTAGTTCATGGAGCTAACACAAAATCCCACATTGAGATGATGAATTCTGACCAAGTAAAACTAGTAACAAAAACAAACTAAGAACAGTTAAAACCAGAGCTCAGCAAGACAGAGCTGTTCCACCTGCTGGACAAAAAATTAACCCATTTACTGAGCCGGAACTCGCTCTTATTTGTGAAAGCAGCACTCAGTATGCTTCAAATTTCCTCTCTCCACCTACTTATGACAGGAGCCAATATCTATAGGATACAAGAATTGTTTGTTTTTATTTTGACATTTTCAAGTTTTTGGCATCTACTTTATTGAGTTAGACAATAAATGTGATGGCGAGGAGGATTTTGTTAGGGCAAATTAACAGGATAACAAAATCATCAGTTGAAGATGTGTATATCAGCCCTAAACAAATCTTTTCCTCAAAAGAAAAATGTTTTCTTAACTATCTTATGTAACAAACTCTTCTCCAAAAAGTGTTTTGTTGAAGAATCAGATTTAGAGTCACAATTTAAACAAATCTTTTCCTGTTACAAAAACCTCAGGCCATTACAATAATTTTTAGTTTATTTACTTTTTGCATCTCTCTGCTTAGACAACAGAAGTGTACCAGTCAATTTCACTTTTGTTCATGGCCACTTATTGCCACAAGGTTTGGTTTGCAAATATCAGAGGGGTAGCCGTGTTAGTCTGAATCTGTAAAAAGCAACAGAGGGTCCTGTGGCACCTTTGAGACTAACAGAAGTAGAGGGAGCATATAAGGTGCCACAGGACCCTCTGTTGCTGGTTTGCAAATATTTCAGGAAAACATAACATTTAAAATGTCAGTGAAATATAAAACGATCACAGGCACGCTTCTATTATTAGGTGGTGTTGTTAAAAGAAACTGTACAACACTTTCACAAGTTTGACCTGAGCATGTTCTTTGAGTAAATGTGATATAAAAAGAACAGGCTAAAGTCATCCCTTTCAGAGCTTCAATTATTTAATTCACCAGGAATAAGTTTGGTCTCGTGTATTTAAATAGTAGAAAGTAAGACTGCCTTTACAAAACAGGACCTCTTTTGACATGCTGCTTTCATTGCAAAAGTAGAACACTAACAGTTAGCCTGTAAATGGAGTTAATAGGAAAAAGGATGTACTTACAAAGCTAGGCTACTCAAAACATATTGTACGTGCTCACATTCAGCTGGGAATGATACACAGGCAGACGTGAAACAACAAAGAGCTGTCTGAAGCACCTGAAGCTGAGGCAAAGGAACCTGCCATCTTCCAGCATAGTCTTCAACAATCTATAGGGAAAACAGTCACAAACCTGTATTACAATAGAGAAAGTTCTCTTTCGCCAGAAATAGTAAAAAAAAAAGGTCTATAGTTTATAAAGGGGGAAAAAAGCTTTTAAGTAGCAGGTTTAATAGAGGATATCAATATAAAACCACAATTCATTCCTCTAGGATGCAACACTTTAAGATGTTTCATATATGTAATTTTCTCATGTTCTTTCATTTTGATAAAGCAAAAATATAAAGGAAGAAGCCCTGTCCTTCTTACACCACAAAATATGGACCAAAAAGCAGTGGAGGAAGAATTCTTCTTACATGCTATCAGATTAGCAATTACACCTCTACCACGATATAACGCTGTCCTCGGGAGCCAAAAATTTTTACCGCGTTATACTGAACTTGCTTTGATCCACTGGAGTGCGCAGCCCTGCCCCCCTGGAGCACTGCTTTACCACGTTATATCCGAATTAGTGTTATACCGGGTGGCGTTATATCGAGGTAGAGGTGTATGCTCTACGCTTAAATACAAGCTTTTGTTTTGCAACAGAAGAAAAAGGCATAGTCTGCAGCCATATTAACACCTACCACTTGAAATGTCACTAAGTGGGGGAAAAAATCGGTTTGTGCCCCTTTTGCTTTTTATGACAGAGGAAGGCTAAAGATACTCAGAAAAAAACGGTTGTTTTCTGATTGACATTCTTTATTCCTAAGGTCAAGAGCAAGTCTGTACTTTTTCCTTGAAAGGCACAAATACATGGAGAATTGGAAGTCTCACTGCTTCTAAGACAAGGGAATTTTAGATAAAGGGCTTTTCTTCCAAATGTACTGGACATTTCAGTTAACTGTTTACAAAAAAGACCAAACAGGATAAACTACATTTGTTCGTTGGTTTAATGGTTAGAAAACCCTTTAAAAAGAAGTTCACGTCTTGTGTGCAAACATTTTTTCTATGTATGTCACATTTAAACTTATTGACTACTCCAGTTTTGTAGGAGAAAAAGTACAATTAGAGAAAGGAAAACAAATTTAAGATAAGTACTTACAAAAAATGTATATATACTGCTAGCACAATGTACTTTTCTGAAGAAATGACTCTTTCCTAACTATGAAGTACATACAGGTACAAATAAAGGGTTTGATAGGTAAATGTATTCATCATCATAAAACACCTCAAGTGCCCCTGAATATACAGTGAACAGGTTAATGTGTTCTCATGGTCAATTTTTGTCAATAATGCTTTGGCAGAACATACAACAGGTTGACCTTACAAATGCAAAGAACTCAAGTGTATGTGCGCACACCATATACCCCTCCCTTGAAAGTAGTTTAACACACCAGTTCAAAGCCTTGGCCAGTTAAAATATGAGGCCAAAGTCATCCTTGGTTTAATTCCTCTGGATTAATAGAGTTATCCTAATTTTATTAGCCTGATTTGTGTCTGCATGCAATATGTTTACAACTGTTAATGACTGAAGCCTAAGAAGTCCTGGCTTTTTATTTTTTTAAACTATTAACATTTGTAAAACGCAGCCAGTCCAAACTAAACTCCAAACAATTAAAATTGAGACTGTGGTCATACTAGTAACACAAAGTAAACTGTTGATGAATCTTATATATCACTAAAGC